>NC_090831.1:51848536-52552703 GCF_028021215.1 Eschrichtius robustus | reverse complement strand
TCTCTGGGACAATATTAAATGCAACAACATTCACATTATAGGGGTCCCAGAAGGAGAAGAGAGAGAGAAAGGACCCGAGAAAATATTTGAAGAGATTATAGTCGAAAACTTCCGTAACATGGGAAAGGAAATAGCCACCCAAGTTCAGGAAGAGCAGAGAGTACCATACAGGATAAACCCAAGGAAAAACACGCTGAGACACATAGTAATCAAATGGGCAAAAATGAAAGACAAAAATTATTGAAAGCAGCAGGGGAAAAATGACAAATAACATACAAGGGAACTCCCATAAGGTTTACGGCTGATTTCTCAGCAGAAACTCTACAAGCCAGAAGGGATTGGCATGATATAGTTAAAGTGATGAAAGGGCAGAACCTACAACCAAGATTACTCTACCCGGCAAAGATCTCATTCAGATTTGATGGAGAAATCAAAAGCTTTACAGACAAGCAAAAGCTAAAAGAATTCAGCACCACCAAACCAGCTCTACAACAAATGCTAAAGGAACTTCTCTAAGTGGGAAACACAAGAGAAGAAAAGGACCTACAAAAACAAACCCAAAACAATCAAGAAAATGGTCATAGGAACATACATATTGATAATTACCTTAAACGTGAATGGATTAAATGCTCCAACCAAAAGACACAGCCTTGCTGAATGGATACAAAAACAAGACCCATCTATATGCTGTCTACAAGAGACCCACTTCAGACCTAGGGACACATACAGACTGAAAGTGAGGGGATGGAAAAAGATATTCCATGCAAATGGAAATCAAAAGAAAGCTAGAGTAGCAATACTCATATCAGATCAAATAGACTTTAAAATAAAGAATGTTACAAGAGACAAGGAAGGACACTACACATTAATCAAGGGATCAATCCAAGAAGAAGATATAACAATTATAAATATATATGCACCCAACATAGGAGCACCTCAATACATAAGGCAACTGCTAACAACTATAAAAGAGGAAACTGACAGTAGCACAATAATAGTAGGGGACTTTAACACCTCACTTACACCAATGGACAGATCATCCAAAATGAAAATAAATAAGAAAACAGAAGCTTTAAATGACACAATGGACCAGATAGATTTAATTTATATTTATAGGACATTCCATCCAAAACAGCAGATTACACTTTCTTCTCCAGTGCGCACGGAACATTCTCCAGGATAGATCCCATCTTGGGTCACAAATCAAGCCTCAGTAAATTTAAGAAAATTGAAATCATATCAAGCATCTTTTCTGACCACAACGCTATGAGATTAGAAATGAATTACAGGGAAAAAAACCGTAAAAAACACAAACACATGGAGGCTAAACAATACGTTACTAAATAACCAAGAGATCACTGAAGAAGTCAAAGAGGAAATCAGAAAATACCTAGAGACAAATGACAATGAAAACACGATGATCCAAAACCTATGGGATGCAGCAAAAGCAGTTCTAAGAGGGAATTTTATAGCTATACAAACCTACGTCAAGAAACAAGGAAAATCTCAAATAAACAATCTAACCTTACACCTGAAGGAACTAGAGAAAGAAGAACAAACGAAACCCAAAGTTAGCAGAAGGAAGGAAATCATAAAGATCAGAGCAGAAATAAATGAAATAGAAACAGAGAAAACAATAGGTAAGATCAATAAAACTAAAAGCTGGTTCTTTGAGAACATAAACAAAATTGATAAACCATTAGCCAGACTCATCAAGAAAAAGAGGGAGAGGACTCAAATCAATAAAATTAGAAATGAAACAGGAGAAGTTACAACAGACACCACAGAAATACAAAGCATCTTAAGAGACTACTACAAGCAGCTCTATGCCAATAAAACGGACAACCTGGAAGAAATGGAAAAATTCTTAGAAAGGTATAACCTTCCAAGACTGAACCAGGAAGAAATAGAAAATATGAACAGACCAATCACAAGTAATGAAATTGAAACTGTGATTAAAAATCTTCCAACAAACAAAAGTCCAGGACCAGATGGCTTCACAGGTGAATTCTATCAAACATTTAGAGAAGAGCTAACACCCATCCTTCTCAAACTCTTCCAAAAAATTGCAGAGGAAGGAACGCTCCCAAACTCATTCTACGAGGCCACCATCACCCTGATACCAAAACCAGACAAAGACACTACAAAAAAAGAAAATTACAGACCGATATCACTGATGAATATAGATGCAAACATCCTCAACAAAATGCTAGCAAACAGAATCCAACAACACATTAAAAGGATCATACACCATGATCAAGTGGGATTTATCCCAGGGATGCAAGGATTCTTCAATATACGCAAATCACTCAATGTGATACACCATATTAACAAACTGAAGAATAAAAACCATATGATCATCTCAATAGATGCAGAAAAAGCTTTTGACAAAATTCAACACCGATTTATGATAAAAACTCTCCAGAAAGTGGGCACAGAGGGAACCTACCTCAACATAATAAAGGCCATATACGACAAACCCACAGAAAACATCATTCTCAATGGTGAAAAACTGAAACCATTTCCTCAAAGATCAGGAACAAGACAAGGATGTCCACTCTCACCACTATTATTCAACATAGTTTTGGAAGACCTAGCCACGGCAATCAGAGAAGAAAAAGAAATAAAAGGAATACAAATTGGAAAAGAAGAAGTAAACCTGTCACTGTTTGCAGATGACATGACACTATACATAGAGTATCCTAAAGATGCCACCAGAAAACTACTAGAGCTAATCAATGAATTTGGTAATGTTGCAGGATACAAAATTGATGCACAGAAATCTCTTGCATTCCTATACACTAATGATGAAGAATCTGAAAGAGAAATTAAGGAAACACTCCCATTTACCACTGCAACAAAAACAATAAAATGCCTAGGAATAAACCTGCCTAGGGAGACAAAAGACCTGTATGCAGAAAAGTATGAGACACTGATGAAAGAAATTAACGATGATGCCAACAGATGGAGAGATATACCATGTTCTTGGATTGGAAGAATCAATATTGTGAAAATGACTATACTACCCAAAGCAATCTACAGATTCAATGCAATCCCTATCAAATTACCCATGGCATTTTTTAAGGAACTAGAACAAAAAAATCTTAAAATTTGTATGGAGACACAAAAGACCCCGAAGAGCCAAAGCAGTCTTGAGGGAAAAAAACGGAGCTGGAGGAATCAGACTCCCTGACTTCAGACTATACTACAAAGCTACAGTAATCAAGACAATATGGTACTGGCACAAAAACAGAAACATAGATCAATGGAACAAGATAGAAAGCCCAGAGATAAACCCACGCACCTATGGTCAACTAATCTATGACAAAGGAGGCAAGGATATACAATGGAGAAAAGATATTCTCTTCAATAAGTGGTGCTGGGAAAACTGGACAGCTACATGTAAAAGAATGAAATTAGAATACTCCCTAACACCATACACAAAAATAAACTCAAAATGGATTCGAGACCCAAATGTAAGACCAGACACTATAAAACTCTTAGAGGAAAACATAGGAAGAACACTCTTTGGCATAAATCACAGCAAGATCTTTTTTGATCCACCACCTAGAGTCATGGAAATAAAAAGAAAAATAAACAAATGGGACCTAATGAAAGTTAAAAGCTTTTGCACAGCAAAGAAAACCATAAAGAAGACGAAAAGGCAACCCTCACAATGGGAGAAAATATTTGCAAACGAATCAACAGACAAAGGATTAATCTCCAAAATATATAAACAGCTCATGTAGCTCAATATTAAAAAAAAATAACCCAATCCAAAAATGGGCAGAAGACCTAAATAGACATTTCTCCAAAGAAGACATACAGATGGCCAAGAATCACATGAAAAGCTGCTCAACATCACTAATTATTAGAGAAATGCAAATCAAAACTACAATGAGGTATCACCTCACACCAGTTAGAATGGGCATCATCTGAAAATCTGCAAACAACAAGTACTGGAGAGGGTGTGGAGAAAAGGGAACCCTCTTGCACTGTTGGTGGGAATGTAAATTGATACAGCCAGTATGGAGAACAGTATGGAGGTTCCTTAAAAAACTAAAAATAGAAGTACCATATGATCCAGCAATCCCACTACTGGGCATATACCCTGAGAAAACCATAATTCAAAAAGACACGTGCACCCCAATGTTCATTGCAGCACTATTTACAATAGCCAGGTCATGGAAGCAACCTAAATGCCCATCAACAGACCAATGGATAAAGACTATGTGGTACATATATACAATGGAATATTACTCAGCCACAAAAAGGAATGAAATCGGGTCATTTGTTGAGACGTGGATGGATCTAGAGACTGTCATACAGAGTGAAGTAAGTCAGAAAGGGAAAAACAGATATCGTATATTAACGCATGTATGTGGACCCTAGAAAAATGGCACAGATGAACTGGTTTGCAGGGCAGAAGTTGAGACACAGATGTAGAGAACAAACGTATGGACACCAAGCGGGGAAAGCAGCAGGGGGGTGGGGGGTGCTGGTGTGATGAATTGGGCGATTGGGATTGACATGTATACACTGATGTGTATAAACTGATGACTAATAAGAACCTGCTGTATAAAAAAATAAATAAAATAAAATTCAAAAATTCAAAAAAAAAAAAAAAAAGAAGATCCTGTTGTTTTATTTATCCAAATAATGGCCTTATTTTTTCACTTTTCTTTGCCATTTCAGACTCAGTCAGTGAAATGAAGGAAAATATTTTGCTTACAGAAAACACCTTGTAAAGGCTCTCTGAAATCCAAGAGGTTTGTTTCTATTAGCTGTTGATGAACGGATATATTTGTATATTTGCATACTAAGGAGTAATGAACTAGAATAACAGAGTTAATTAATACTTGTGGTGCATAAAGATAAATGGTTACCCCAAGGGTGGTCTGAAAGGGGAGAAGGATGCTAATCTTATCCATCTTTAAGAATTAAGTGCATTGTAGATGCTATTTATAGACACCTGAGAGTTCATTTATATTTAAAGATATTCTTTTTTACTGACTCTGTGGTCCAATCTTATATTCTGGAGATGTCAGTGTGAACTGATCTGGGATTTAAAGATAAACCCTGAATTAATAAATAAATATGTGGAACACACACACAAACACACACATTCCTATATGGAATATACCTGTGGGAGTACAGGGCACAGGAAAGTTTTAATCTTTACCATTTACAGTGGTCATTCTAATGATAAAGGTGGTATCCATCAGATGAATAGGAGGGAATACTGACATAATTGATCTCCACTACTCTTGGCTCCCTCTGGGTGGAATGAAGAAAGGATGTGCAAAAATGCAGTCTGGTAATTTTTGTGCTTACTTTTAAGGCTAGTTTAGGGGTTAGAGTTCTAGAATAGGAGCCAATTGTCATGAGGTCTTTTCTCAGTACTACCAGTGATTTTTCAGGCCATTTGACTTCTGAGTGATTATCGGTAAGGGAGATGTGAGAACTGCCACTTGCTCCAATGATAGTATGATTTGAGCATACAAACTTTCATGTCTTGGATGATAAATCAATTGAAACAGACTCTGCAGACTAGAATGATGCCCTAGTGGCATGGGAGATGATTAGCAACTTAGACAATGAAAGCATTTTATCACTGTAATATTTTTGGCATCAAAATCTTTTGTGCCCAATAATATTACTTACCATTTTAGAATTTAGGATTAAGCTAAAATCCCCAAAACTGGTACCTTAATGCACTGATATCACATGCACCTTAGAGGAGAATACAGTTCTATAGATTTCTTGCTTTTTATATATTAGTAGTGCATTAAAACACAGTGCTATATTGAGAAATGTTTAGACCACATTTATAAAGAAATGAAGGAGCAGCAATAACCACTTTGAATACAGCTTTGGATGTTCACGCCTGTATCAGAATGACTTCCATCAGTCTTCAGTTTGCTTAAAGTCAAGCTCCCAGGAAAACAGTTTCATTTCATAACATCATTTGAGAAAATCCATAGCTCTAAATACTGACATGGAAATGTTGCTGTACAGCAGAAGACATAAACTCAAATGCCTGGAATCACCATGCTGAGTATCTTTCCCTCTCCCTCCCTAACTAGGCTCTGGGAAAAGAGTGACTTTTTTCTCTCCCCCACTGAGAAAGTTATGAGACTCTTTTGGTCAAATCACCCAGAAGGAAAGCTTGGAAGTTCCTGTTCCTTAGAGAGTTGCCAATTCTGCTAAAGAAGATTAAATGCCCATATCACCGTGTCATATCCTACAGCTAATCACAAGAAAGAGAATAAATGTAGCATGGCCCGCATCTAGGCAGCTACCACAGATCAGTCCAGCCTAGGGGGCCTTTCAGTTTCATGTGGTGTACCAGCCAAGATATTCACTCAAAAATAAGTAAGAACGTCAAAAAGCCATTGTATTGCATCTTGGAATATTTCACAGTTTGAACCCCTTGTGTAGCTCTGAAAAAAAAAAAAAAAAAAGATTTCTGAGTCGGGGGCAGAGGTATTTGATTCCTCTTTGATTCACTGTTCGCACCATAGAAGATGATTAAAGGCTCCTCGCTTACCTGTGAAGTTGATTTTCAGCAAGTAATCTCTGTACAACTTCTTTCCGTCCAGGATCCTCATGGCGTCGCAGAGCTTGGTGGTGTTGGGACAGAGGGTGCGCTGCATTTTGTGCAGCGCGTGGGCCATGGCGTACACCGCGTTCACCACGAACATGATCTTGGATTCTTGCTCGTAGTTGCTGCTGTCGATGGCCAGGTGCTTGTCGCAAGGGCGCCGGTGGTTGTGCTTGTTCTGGAGGCTACACTGGAACTTCTGCTCCCAGAAGTCCCGGAACCAGGGGTTGCGGTGGTTGCTGTAGGGGCTGAGGCTCTGGAAGTAGCGGTCGAACGGGCGGACGCGCTGGGAGGCGAGCTCCAGCGTGATGGCGCCGTCGGCCACGTGCTCGCTGCCCTTGACGATGCTCTCCTGCGCGCCCCAGCCGTCGCTCGCCACCCAGGTGAAGGAGGCGTTGGCGCGGCTGGCGGCGGCGATGAGCTCGCGCGAGTCGTCGCTGCGCATGAAGAGGACCACGACGCGCGCGTTGGGCTTCTGCAGCAGCTCGCGGATCACGCTGTCGTAGGACTTGCGGATGTTGGAGCGACCCACCTTCTCCGCCGTGGCGATGCAGATGTTGCGCAGGCGGGCTTCCTGCTCGAAGGCCTCGATCCCTGTCTCCCCATAGTCGCCCTCGGAGGCCACAGTGGACACGTAGGTCCAGTTGAAGAAACGCAAGATCTCGGCCATGGCTTTGGCCTGGTAGAAGTCGGGGGGCACGGTCCTGGCAAAATAATCATAGCGCGACTTGTCGCTGAGCTTGGCGCTGGTGGACGCGTAGCTTATCTGCGGGATCTGGAACAGCCTCAGTAGGTTGGCCACCTGGGGGAGGGAGACAGGGGAGGTACCATTTTTAGAAACCCAGAGGTAACTGACTGCACCTGAAAGATGAAAGATAGCAGGCCTTTACCCAGCTCCCTTTTCACCTCTAGATCGCTAAGCTTTTCTGGACGCTTTGCCAGATACTTCCCTGGATACTGTATTTGGGGTATTAGGGAATAGGTTCCAAGCAGGTAATTCAAGGGTGGGGAAAAGACAAAGAGAAATGAGAAGGGCACTCCTCTTTCTCTCCTAGACTTTATAATAGACGCTCTTCCAGGATCAATCCTGTGCAGGTGTCCCAGTGAGGTTGTTTTAAGTTTCTGGGGTCCTCTTATAACTCAGTCTAACAATGAACTACAGTGAATTGGCCAAATTAGGTTTTTAGACAACTTGGCTGCGGTTGTATAGAAAGAGGCTGGGTGTTGTCTAATTCTCACTTCCCCCTCTTTTGCTAAAAACAGCAGTCTCTGAAAGAGTTTAATTTGGGAACTCTATGCCACATGGACAGTCCACATTAGACATTTATTATCTAGGTTAAGCCAAAAAAAAAAAAAATTCATTTTTTTTTGGTCCATGCCAAATTTTAGGCATATGCCTTTCTAAACTTCTGACGAGCTTGACCAACATTTTCTTTGCCTTTTTAACATTTTGTTTCTGTTTGGACTATACATAGTCCAAGGATACAAATGCTATTCTTATGATATTTTTGATTAAAAAGCAAATAAGGAAGTATCGAGGACCTGGTCAAAAAAAGAACCATTTACTTTAAAATGTTTACTTATTTTGAATAAAGAATGTAAAATTGTTATAATTTACCCATCAATAATATTTCACTGTTTTTATTTATTACAGAATAAAAAAGGAAAGTGACACTAGCGTATCAAGGAGCATTTTATGCTTAGAGTACTTGTGAAATTTATACATTTAAAAATATATACACAGATTATATGTAAATCTAATAATAAATTTGTTTTTATTTTTCCTGGCTACCTACCTCGCGTATTCTGAACATTTCTATCTCTTCACTGACTTTAGTTACATAATATACTAAGTGGACTTTAATTGGAAACAACGTTGAATATTCCAATATACTCTATGAGTACTTTGAAATTTCCCTTCTGGAAATTGTGGTTTCAGGTTTACATTTGACATGTAGGAAGCACAGCTTGAAATAGGCAGCTGTTAGCAAAGAGCACAAGTAATATCAAACAACTGACAGCTGAGTCCTGATTAATCATCATTTCATCTGGCAACAGAAACCAACAGCCAAATTCATACACAGCCACGTGGCATGTTCTTAGATATCGGGCCTGTTATTAAAACCAACCCTTAATGTAGCCCAGAGCTATCAAAAATGTTTTCCGTATCTTTTCAAAACCTGGTACCTCTCACGTAACTACAAAGAGAACAGCAAGAAAATCTGGTGCTTAGCACACAATATAATGCAAATTTAGGATCCAGATATTTTTTGCATTTGGTAAAGACTATATACCCTAGGATGTGAGTGAATTTTGGGGAATGGAGGTGAGTGGATGGGTGAGTGGGTAGATGAAGGCTAGTATGCCATTTACTTTTTCTTTTCTCACGCCTAGACACCCTGAACAAAATGACCTCTATTGGTTCATTTGAACAGGGGGGTGTTGCTTCTTTACTCAGCCTGATTGAGATGGCACTGAGCCAGTACTGTCCTCACTTCTGTACTGAGTACCTGGCTTCTTTCGGATGCAAGTACCACTGTGGCAGACTGGTGATAAGAGCCCTGTCTGTGCATGGGCTTGGCTTGATTCTGGAGTTTCTGGGTGACACTGGAGAGGCCATCTCTTCTGAATGCTACAGTTTTCTAATCTTCAGGTTCTATTCATCAGGACCTGAACCCCTCAGGGAGGCAGAGAATGAAAGCACCAGAAAAATGCCCAGAGAGATCATTTTCTGGCATCTAGGAACCACAGTGAAAGGGTCCTAAACTGCTGAAACTTTTTTTCTCCCGGAAGGATATGAGTAATGAAAAGCTGCTGAAGAAAAAAAGTTCTTGTCTTTTGACGGATAGGATCCTGTGGCTTCATTCTACCTCTCCAGGATATCTGAGAACAATTTCCAAACAAGGCAGACTGTACAAGACAGGGAAGTAGCCATAGAATGATGGAAATATGGGGAAGATTGTCTGGACTGGGAAGGAGCCCAGTGAGCTGTAGCATGGGTGGGAAGATGGTGGGTTAGAATAAAACTGCAACTATTGCCATCATTTTAAGAGTAGTTATCTGATATACACACTACTGTATATAAAATAGATGAACAATACAGACCTACTGTATAGTTCAGGGAACTGTATTCAATATCTTGTAATACCTATCATGGGAAAGAATCTGAAGAATATATATATGCATATATATCTGAATCACTGCTACACATCTGAAACTAACACAACTTTATAAATCAACTCTACTTCAATAATAAAAAGAATAGTTATATGTGTGTGTGTTTAATGAGGAAACTACAGCCTACTTTAGAAAAAGGAGGCATATTTAGTGAGCTAAACATGAGAATGGAACACTCATAAAGAAGTAAGTATAATCTCAATTCTATTACCTATATTAAATAGCATGGAGCAATCATATAGTCAAAATTATGATGTTCAGAGTTACATTAGAAACACATGTGATGCAAGTGAATGATAGAACAAAGTGTTGAAGTCCTTTTGTCATGGTGAACTGTTCATTTTAAAACTAGTTTCCTTAGATTATAAGAGTAAAAATGCTTAATGTAAGAGAGTAAGTACTACAGAAATCAGCAGATTATAAATCTCCCTTCCTTTCCCTCCCTCACCCACCCCAACCTGATTTCTAGAGAAGAATAAAGTTCTTTGTTTGGTTTGTGCATTTTCAAAATGTATTTATACTGTTGTGAAACCAGTTGCTAATGTACTGGGTATTTATGTGTATATTTTCTCCTTTGATATTCACAACTGCCTTTTATGATGGATATTGTTTTCTCCATTTTAGAGGTGCACAAACTGAGTTCTGCTAGATGAAGAAACTTGTTCATAATGATATGATTAGAAAGTGAGGGCAAAATCAAGATTCAGAAGCAGGTCTTTTGACCTTAAGGACCATGGCTGTCCTCTCATAACCTCCTGTCTGCTGTCTTCTGTGTGACTTCGAATCTGAGGTCTGAAGCCCAGAGAGACACCCAAGTAGGAAGAATAGTAGGGAGGAACTGAAGCAATGTTGTGGTTTACTCCATGGATCACCTAATTGCTATTAGGAGCTTCCTTTTTAACATAAAACTTAAAACTAGGGTTGGGGGATAGCCAGATAATTGTCAGCTGGGTGTTTCCTGTCTCATTTGCCTAAAAACTGGGTATCTGAAATGTTCCTGACTTGCTTTACTGGCCATATGGTTTCTTCTGTGAAACCATGAAGAAATAAGGGGACTCCTACATTGGACATCATTTTAAAAATAAAAGATCGTTTTAGGATGGGGAAATAATGTGGAGTTTTGGAAGAAAGTTACCCAATTATAGTTTTAGTAGGAGGGGAGGAAGGAAAAAAGATCTAGTTATATCCTTTAGGAAAAAACCACTTTAAAAGTCGAGATATACTTCTCATGGTTAGAAACTCTAATAAAAAGGTATATAGCTTAAGAGCAATATGAAGACTTAAAAAATAATTCAGACAACACATAATAGTCTCAATAAGACAGAAAAGACAAGACGTCCAAAGAAGCCACTGGGTTGCTAGGCTCCAATGGGGCATTTGAGTGTTGAAAGAACTAGTGAGAGGATGAAAGCTGTAGGTGTGTTAGGTCCTTGGGCGGCCTCGTGGACAACATAAAAGATTGGCAGGAACCTGTGAGGATTAGGGAGACTAAAGCACAGAATGTGAAAATGGAGTGATTTTTGTTGTTGTTGTTATTTTTTTTAAATTACGTTTTAGGAGAAGGTGTGATGAGAAGAGAGAGAATCACTGGATGGGAGAGCTGGTTCCAAAAGAGTGAAAGAAAGACACTGTCCAGTGTCTTTCTTGCTCCTTAGTGAGAGTGTTTCCTAATCTGGAAATGGTGAAGCAAATATATGAAAAAGTTCTCTCACACCCAAGTAGGAGAGAAGACCAAAAGAAAAGCCCATAATCAATTAAGTTTGCCTCCAGTTCTGAGTTCTGGAAGAAATTGCAGATTAAATTAGATAATCATTATTAATAATTTCTGAGAAACCAATAACGGGAGGACTGTCAGAGGGTAAAAATGGAGGAATAAGGGCAAATTCAGCAAGTATAAATCAGGAATAAATATAAATCAATAACCATGATACAGTTTGGTAATTTTCTAAAATAGAGTTTCCAACAGAGAGCAAGCAGGCACTTAGAAATGAACAAGACAGTTACAAGGAATCAGCATGGATTCACTAAGAAGGAGTTTCACTGGAGTCTTTTCAACATTAGTTGAACCATTTAGGGAGGAGTTGTAGCCATGGCCTGTGACTTCAACAGGTATTGGTGGCATTACTTGGACTCTTGTGAAAAAGGGAAAATGATAGGAATTGGATGAAAAAGTTAAATATACTAAAAGAGAACAGCTTGGAAGAAAGTCTGTATGAGGTGGTCAAGTGAGATTAAATTTTTATCAATGACTTTGGAAAAAGATATAAATAAGCTATAAGATCATTACATTTTAGAGCTAGAAGAAACCATGAAGATAATCTAAGCCTTTTGCTTTATAGTTGAGGAAACTGAAGCTCACAGAGTGAAGTGAATTTCCAAAATTTACACAACCAATAAGCAAAAAATTAAGATTAGAGCCCAGTCTCTGGATTTTTCCAAAGGTCTAGTCTTCTCTGGCAATAAGGTGGTATTACATAGGGAGAGATGTATGTTTGTGGAGTTAAGTTAAAATTACACAAGTGAAGAAAGACTAAGAAAACTAGGGGAAAACATGAGGATACACATGCAAAGTTGAATGTTGCAAAAGTCCACCAGAAATCCAAGGGGGGCTAAAGTCAAAGAGGGATTATTAAGCGGTTTGCTCTCTTTATATATGAATTTAGATCTACTGTTGTAGATATATTATCTTCTTTAATCCTCATAACAATCTTATGAGGCTGATACTGCCATTATCCCATTTTACAGATTGAGGCACTGAGGCACAGAGCACATAGGGATCCTGCTGAAGAGCCCCTAGGTGATAGAGACAGGATCTGATCCCAGGCATCTGACACTATGCTCAACCTCCCACACTTATTCGATCCATTCCATCATTCAAGCTCTTAGCCTCTGCCGTATGGGATTCCTCTCATTACAATATAGCAACGATATATTTCAAGTTATAGTATGTCTGTCTTTTTTCACTTCTCAAGGCACTAACTCCTTGATTGGAGGACCATGAGCAATCATTCCTTGTTATCAAAAGTATACTTTTTCATTTGTCAGTCTATACTTTGAGATGGTTCCATAGACGTTTGTTTACTGACTGACCATCTAGAGAGATAAGAACAGTTGTCTAAGAAACCAGGGGACATTTCAGCTGGGAGTTTGAAAGCTTCAAGCTATAAATATCATGATCAGGTTTGGCTTTATGATTTATGTGAGAAACACCAAGACCTTATGGCAGAGCCTGTTGTTTCCTAGGGCCTGAGAGGCCACATACAAGTTTTGCAGAAACCCTTTCTGCATGTAGCGTGTACTATAGTTTTATGTTCAATGTTCAAACACCTTGGGGTATCCACTTTCTGGGTGGTTAGAATTTATTCCAGACTAGGTTGTACAATGTTTTCACTGTAACCTCTCAAGTCACAAATGTATGACTTTTTTTTTGACTCGAGGAGAAATGCTTAAGATGCTAGGCTTGGCCAGCTACTAGTATGTTTTCCAGTAGATGCTATGGTCTGAAATGAGTATTTTTGTCTTTGTCCCATTTTCGTGGTTTTAAGCTGGAGTTATTTCGGATGGCTTTCCCCAGCAATAGTTGTCCACCAAACCAATGGTACATGCTGTTGAACTTCTGCTACCATTTTCCTGTTATTTTCCCCTCCAAATGAACTCAGCTCTATATAGTTTCTCTATATAGTTATTTCCTCAAATCTATGCGCCTTTGCATGTGTTGTCCCTTGTGCTTAGAATGACCTTTACCACTTGTCTGTTCAGTGAATCCATTCAAGGGCCCCTTCTCTGAGAAACCTTCCTTGATTTGTCACTTCAGGCCAAGTTGTGTGCCCATCTTCTGAGACTCTGTCACTCCTTTATGTATTTCCCTCATGGCACTAATCAAAGTGTATGGTTACTTCTAGATCCTTCACTAATTCCTCTACTGGAGTGAAAACTCTGAAAAACAGGGAATGAACATTGTTTTTTTTTTTTTTTTTTAATGTGGGATCTTCCCGGACCAGGGCTCGAACCCGTGTCCCCTGCATTAGCAGGTGGATTCTTAACCACTGCGCCACCAGGGAAGCCCAGAATGAACGTTGTTAATCTCTGTTTCCTCGATGCCTTGCAGAGTAGAGAGATCCTCCATGTTGTTTGTTAAATAAATGAGTTGATAAATGAGTTGCTAGCTTGCTGCTCTTTCATGTGACCTTTTCTAATTGCAAGGATACTTTTCTGTGGGAACTCCCCCGCCCCCAAACTAGCTACCCACCAGCAAGCAGTGTAAAGCTCCTCTCAGACACTACCTATAAACAATATTCTGTGCAGTGTGGATCCTTCACTAATCCTTGTCAAGTTTTCACCAAAATGAGATGACACGTAGACAATTGGCTTAGACCTTGAGGTAGCTGAAGCAAAGGTTTTCATACCCTTAAAACCAATTTCTCCAAATTATCTCTGTGTAACTAACTAGGAATATACAAAAGGAAGTCAATATCATGCCAACTGGATCTGGCCATTGCACCAATTTCCTTTGAGCTACAAAGGTGCCTTTCTGTCTTAAGGAAAACAAACTAAGGTCTTACCATGGAGCCTTAGTCCTCAAACCACATAAACCTAAAGTAGGAATCATATAAACATATACCTAAGGGAAGACTTCATCAAATGAACGCTTACTAAGGTCTGCTGATAAGGTCAGGTTTTTCTGGAGACAAATGCATTATGTACAAGATACGTAAGCAGCCAAACACTCAGCACTCACATCAGTTTGCTCAGTTCTTATTCTTTCTTGGGAATGTCTTTCCCATAATCAATAGCCAGTTGTGAAGTGATGCTACTGTAGGCATCCAAACCATCCTTATTCACTGTTGGGAATTTTGAGTTAAAGACCAATTTATTTGGGAGTTTTACTTCTCCCGACATTTTTTAGCAAGTCACAGGGACTCTTTAGAATTCCAGGTGTCATGCTTCATTTCAGTGATGCTTCCATCATGGGAAAAAAAGAATGTAAACTATGGGAAAGAGCTCGGGTAGTCTATTCTTTGAGGTTGTGGAAAAAGGGAATATGAATTGGAAATTTCAGAGTCACCTGTGAACTCCCACATCCTGTGGTCACTCTTCCCCTTCAGGTCATCCATGATGTATCCATTTTAAACATGAGCGTCATGCCTTCTGTGGTGACACAGTGCCAAACATTTTTTTTTTTTTTCAACAGAAGACTGAAAGGCGTATGTACGTCTAGTGTCCAGTAGAAATAAGTTTCCCACTAAAGTGATTGTCCAAGAAACGTGCTATCTGCAAAGCTGAACTGTATACATTGGAAAAATAAGCCGTTGCTGCTGTCCTGGGAATTAGGAGACTTGATAATAACCTCCATGGGTTTGCCTTTGCATTCGATGCTATTCCCATATCGCTTTGGGGCTGTTTTCTAAGAATAAGCCTGCACCTTTAATTGTTTTATCACACATGCAGTGCTGATTGCTTTGTTTCATTCTTTTAATTAAGTGATTATATATAAGCCCGGAAGAGTGCTGTACTTTAAACCATCTGCTACCTTATAACCCATGTTATTACATAAAGCCAGTTCTAAATGTTGTGATGGGAAGAGACCTCAGTGACCCTCCTATTCAGATTGATCAAGCGGCACTATTAGCTGTACAAAATCCCAGATTGGCTTGGATTTTAAACTGAAACTGGAGGTGATGTGTTGTCGAGAAACTGCCTGAGGAATTCAAGCTGTTCCCATCACATGAGTTATCTGCCCATAAAGGATGCCAATCATATTGTTATTGCAGAAAGGATTAGTCACTTTTTTTTTTTTTGACCACACTGCCTACAGCACATCTGGGAATATTTTACATGAAAAGAGTTGACTGGAGCCCATGTTTGAAGGTGAGAGATTAATCTGGATTTAGGAAACCATATAATGGAGGGTAGCAAGTGCCAGTTTTCTCAGTTTAATCTGCAAAAGTCACTGATTCTTACATGCCATGAGCACAGAAAATGCTCTAGTCAAAGATTTACACTGCCATTCCCATTAACGGTATGACTCAGTCCTGATGATTTTGCAGGGACGTTCCAGACAAAGGACTCCTTAGTCATGGCAGAAACCTTCATAAATGGCTTTCAGTAACCCTGATTTCTATCCCTCCCTTTCCTGAAATATTTGCGCTCAACACCTGTGGTTTGCAACTCAGATAGGTAGACACTTTCATTTTCTTCCTTTGTGACGAAGGAATTTATGAATAGCAAGATTAGCCATTTAGGTGTTCTCATCGCTTATCACTGAGGCTGAACTGCTCTGCAGACCATGTAGGATCCCTTGGATCACGTTCTTCCGGGAGACTGGCATCATCAGACATGTCAGGTTTCTCATCGTAAGAAACGCACGTTCGACGAGGGTCTGTCTTTCTCCCTTACTACCAAGGCACCATCTCAGGAATGACTTTGCTTCCAACTAGACTTAGCAGGTACTTAGAAGAGGAACGAGATGGTATTTTGCCCACTGAATCAACCTGTATCTGCTCTTTGTTCCTTTTCCCCCTGTGAATTAACTTTCAAGAGAAATCATGGAACTGAACTGGCTTGAATTTCAGTCTCTAACAGTAAGATCAGAAGGTCTGTTTCATATCTGGTCCAGCATGCATTAGTGTTTGCCAGCGACACCTGAGAAAGGATGACTCCAAGGGTAACTTGACACCAACAGACCTGTTAAAAACACATCCTTTAGTGCCTTGGATATTGATTTTTGACAACGCCTCTTGAGGACTTAACAGAGCCACAAGTTGAACTAATCCATATTTTTCTGTGGCCCCTGAAGTCACTTGTATAACATAATATGCTAAATGTAGTCCTGTCAATAAAAAGGCACTCCTATCCTTTTTGACTGTTAACCAAGGTCCCAAAGCTGTTGGGTAAGCGTGGGAAGAGCTAAGGGCTGTAGCTTAATTTTTAAAAAAATGATTAGTATTTATTTCTGAGGTCCTTTGCAATAATTTAGGGCAGAGGGCTATATACCATATTATTTGTAGCAAATAGAACTATGTTATTCATGGTTTTCCTGTTAACTGTTCATTACTTCAACAGAACTGGCACGTACAAAAGCAAGTAGTATAACCATTCGGTGCATAGGACTGGAATCAAACCAGCCCCTTCTCTCACTAGCTGCATGAATTTAGGCAAGTTATTTTAATTCCTTAAGCTTCAGGTTTCTCATCTGTAAAAAGGGATTAAGTAGTCTCTGGTTTATGAATTTATTTAGGGATTAAGTGATAACACATGTGAAGCACTTAACTCACTGGCTAGCACATAGTCAATGTTCAAAAAGTGTTGGAGGTCATGAGAATGGCTAAGCCAGCAGTCATTCATTCAGCAAACTTCAATCAGTGCTCATTATACAAGGCGCTATTCTCAAATTTAGGTTGTCCTAAGCTGAGTAATGTATCCCCACTATCTCCTAGGAAGTTGTAGTCTCTTGGGGACAAAGAAACATAACAAGGATAAAATTTTGAGATAAGTGTACACATACTTATACTAAAACACAGGTGAAGGAGCAAGTTCAGGTGAGTCATGGCAGGCTCCCATGTAGAAGTAACATTTAGACTTGATCTTGAAGAGAAAGTGAACAGTTATCAGGCAGAGGAAGGGAGAGGAAGTTTTCAGGCAGAAAGAAGAGCAGGAAGACAGAGATGGGCAAATGCACTTTTGCTTTAAGAGCAGCAAATGGTTCAATATTATCAGGGTACCCAGTGCCCTGTAGAGATTAGCAGGGTGAGGAAAAATAGAAGGACTCTGGCTGCACTGCTAAGTTTTTTATACGCTGTGCTAAAGAGTTTGAATTTTTCTTCTTTAAGAGATAAAAAAGACATTAAAATTTTTAATTAAGGGAATGACATGACCACAGTTACGTTCTTCAAAGACCACAGTGGATGACATCCAACTTGAAAAGAAAGAGTCAGGGAAGGGTAATCAGATGGACGACATACTCATTCTGACTCAGGCTGTGAGTTCTTGAAGGCCAGGGACCTTGTAATCCCAATAACAGTGAGTCAGTTAATAATAGAAAGGACAAGATCAGAGGTTTAAATAAAATTTGAGTCCACTTAAAACCATTTATTTGTTTGGTGGTAATTACTCAAGTACTCATGTCTTAATTTGTTCTCCTGTTTGTGTCATTACAGGTCACCTTGAATTCTTCTTGGAAAGAAGCAGGTCATAAATAATTTTCATCGTTGGACACTATAAAAAAGCTAAAGAACTTTTAAATTCCTGGAAACATCTCAGAAAAAAGAGCATGAAGACTTTCTTCAAGGTGGAAACAAAAACTGAGAGTCAGATAAGTAAACTTTGATAACGGTTGAAATTCACTGGATGGCACCAACCTGTATTTATTGTCACATTTCTTTAAATCTCGTATAAACAATATTCCTTGAAACTACTGTGTCAACATAGGTAATATGTGCTTAATGCACATGGTGGTTTTATTTCGATGGAAAGTTACTTTTTTTTGTAGAAAAATTCTGAGCAAATTGTAGATTATGTGTTCCATCACATCTGTTTTCCACACTGGGAGAGCTTAACAGCATGGTTTGTATTCTCTGAGGCCTCATTGTGAACCTAATGGCAGCTACCCAAATTGGAGGCGCAGTGCTTGGGAGGGACCAACTAGCCCCTGGGATGTGTGCCCTGCAAATTCAACCCTATTAAGTGATGGCGAATGTCTCAAGATGCTTTGCCATTCTGACCGCTTGGCAGGGAAACCTGGTCTGTGTTTGGAATGTAATTTTTGAAGGTGTTCTTCCTATTGTATTTCCCCCTGTGTTACAGTTCCCTCTGCGGGAATGTAAAGTCAAGGAGCTGGCATGAATCAAGACTTTGTCACTAGAAACAGAGGGATTTCCATAATATACCAGGTGGTGATGTCAAAAATAGCGACAGCACAATTTTAGTGTTCAAAGTCCCACTGCTATCCCGCCTGGAGTAGCAACATTTACTTAGAGTTTAACTGCAGGTGTTTTCGGAACATATTCTTAGATTTTCCAAGTCCACTAATTGGAAAAATACTCTGTAAGTTTTCAACTGCATTTTTCTCAGACCAGTAAAAGCCCTTCTATTACATTAAATCAATGGACTTTGATTATTATAAACTGCTAAGTGTTGGCTCTTTGCATATTGAAATACTGAGCCTTGTACATATTGCTCCATTAAAAAGACACATATTTAATGGTGATTCGGAAAGAGAACTTTGTATTGTTAAAGCAAAATCACAACTTTGTTTTAACTGAACGTGTCAGCAGTCCTACGTCGATGAGCTTACTGATTAATCTGTAATCATATTATAAAACACTTGCTGATCTTTCAGGAATGCCTGTGTCCCTTGATTTTCATCTCATGACCTCCATCACAGATGTGTGACCACCACAGAAGCTGGTTCTCAGCCATGGGCCATTCTATTGCCCCGTGGACAGTAGTCCTGTGAGTAACCTCTTGTTTTTCACGAGTAGTTTCCAAATAAACACATGACAGAAGGAGAATTAATTAAGGAATAAATTAACTCCAAAGCAAAGGAAAAGAAATAGTGCATCTTAGATAATTACAGCTGGTGAGAAATTTCTACAATGAAACAGTGTTAACAAAAACATTTTTTTCCCCTTAGCTATTGTATTTTTAATTTTTGAATTTAATTTTATTTTTTTAACGTCTTTATTGGAGTATAATTGCTCTACAGTGTTGTGTTAGTTTCTGCTGTATAACAAAATGAATCAGCTACACGTATACATATATCCCCATATCTCTTCCCTCTTACATGTCCCTCCCACCCTCCCTATCCCACCCCTGTAGGTGGTCACAAAGCACTGAGCTGATCTCCCTGTGCTATGCAGCTGAACAAAAGCATTTTTGAATTGCTCTTGCTGTTGCCTCTCTCCCTGTGATAAAGTCCTTGAACAGCATTGCCCTTTTTTGGAGGAGGAAAAGCAGGAGCAATGGAAAGAGTTTTCAAAACATCAGCTTTGTGAGATTGCTTTTGCGTGAAAAGTCTGGGAAGGAAATAAAAGATTCTATCAGAGATAACTGTTGAGTTGGGTTTTTCTGAAGCTTAGACTACGTGAGGGGGTGAGGCAGTGTCGGAGGCAAGCTATCTGGATTTTAATGTTGTAAAGCGGTAGAAGCTTGAACTTGGTGTTTGACCTTTATGAACCTCAATTCCTCTTGGAACTACTCCTCTTGCACTGCAGATGTTAAAAGTTAAAAAAGCTAACAGGTAATATCTACTAAAATCTAAAATGTTTAATTCTCATTATGTGTGGACCACTATTTTTTTTTTTTTTTTTTTACTGTTTTTCATGTATTTTCTCACCTAATTCATGCAATAGCCCAGTGAAAGAGGTACTATTCATATCTCAGTCTTAGACATGAGGAGAGAGGTAATGAAGGATCAAATAAATCCGAGGTAGTCTGCATCCGGAGTTGTGATCACTGAGCTGAACTTCTTTAAGAAGGCACGGTAAAAATGTGTAGTTGTATCCGTGCTGTGATTGTTGTATTTGCAATATTAAACTCATTAAAGGCAACTATCATTTTTACTTTTCTAGTGATAGAGACACTAAAGATAGATTGGTAAATGGATTTCTAATGCTGTCACTCTGCTTTTCTTAAGTACAGGATGATGTTTCCTTCTCTTTTGTGTTAGCTCCAAGCGTGGTATCTTGGCCTAGTTGACACTCTGCATATTTTTTATGTGGAGAGACTGTAGAGAGCTTGATTAGAGTAAGGATGGGGCTCTAACCTAATCTGGAATGGCCCTGGGTGCCCAGCTATGCTGAGTCTTGGGTAGTTGTCTCTGGGAATAGTCAGTCTAAGGACAAGTGGAGTGGAACCCTTGCTACTCTCAGATCAAAGCACCTTTTGTGGCACGCGTGTAGGCAGTGGAGGTGGGGAGGGTGGGGGGACTTTTGTCCCACAAGCTCACTTTGCGACATCATCTGTCTTTTGTATCAAACACAGTTTTCTGTTATAGGAAAATGCTGAGTTTTCATTTACAGTCTTCCAGACTGATCTAGAATAGGTAGGTCGTGGTTGTGACCTGCAACCCAAGATTCATTTAAGGATGCCTTCTGGACATGCAGCAGGATATCATTCTGTTAGTTCTTTCAATTCGTTCAAAAAGCATTTACTCTCAACCTGGTAGAGGCATTGTCTTCAGTGCCCTCAATACAAAGACAAAAGATGTGGTTCCCAAACTCAAGTAGCTTATAGTTAGGTGGGAAAATAGATATGCAAAGGAATCATTATGGTTAATAAGCTAGTAATGGAAGTGTGTGCTTAGGTCGTGGGCACTTGGGCAACGTTTCTCAAAAGGGATAGGGTTTGAGCTGAGAACTGAAGGAGAGAAGGATTTGGCAAGGCCTACAGACAGCTAAGGGACGGTGCATTCCAGGTGGAAGAAACACTGGTCTCCTTTTTAGGAAAGAGTGAGCAGGTAGTATACATCGGTAGACGAGAAAGCAACTTTCCAGGGACACTTCAAAGGCAGGCTTTCTGTTCACATGGATCTAAAAGTCTTTTTCCTCTTCACCTCTGTTCCTTTCTGCTCATTCTATCATTCTCTCTGGTCTCCTAGTACTTATGTTGTCAGCTGATTCTCCAGTCTTACACTTGTACCTGTTTTATGTATGGATTTGATATTTCCTCATTTGCTTATAGGTGCCTCAGGGGCTTATAAGGTGTCTACTATTTATAAATTTTTTTATTGAAGTATAGTTGATTTACAACGTTTCAGGTGTACAGATACATAAATTTTTTTATTGAAGTATAGTTGATTTACAATGTTTCAGGTGTACAGCAAAGTGATATTCTTTTTCAGATTCTTGTCCCTTGTAGGCTATTACAAGATATTAATATAGTTCCCTGTGCTATACAGTAGATCCTTGTTGTTTATCTATTTTATATATAGTAGTGTGTCTCTGTTAATCCCAAACTCCTAACTTATCCCTGCCCCCCCTTTCCCCTTTGGTAATCCTAAGTTTGTTTTCTGTTTTGTAATAATATTTTTAAATTTTATTTTGCATGCTCTCTGCTTCACATTACCTAGAGTCTACACAATAGTGTTCTTGCTGAACCTAAAATGTATAAGCTTAATAAATGCTTATTTTCTGATGAAAAATGATTTTATGAGTGCCCTAGTTGTAATTAGTACACAGCTGAGATGCTTGGTTCACCAAATTCACACAAATACTACCATAATCAAGTGAAGTAACAATTGATTGGACTTCTTCAAATTAATCCTGATGGAAGAGAGTCTGTAATTTATTTTGCTTCGTGTTTATAAAGACACTGCCTTTATAATCACTCATCCTAATAGAGTATTTTGCTTGAGTGACATATAATTATAAAATTAAGAAATGCCCTTAAATGCAACATAGTTCACATACTAATACGTTGCTTCGGTCTCCTCAGTTACAGGCCAGCTTTTGTTTGAAGAAACTCCGGTGACCAAGGACCCATTTCCTTACATCCTCCTCCTTCAGGACTATCATATCGTTTCTAACAACTCTTCCTTATGTTGGCCCTAAATATGCCCTGCTCTCAATCAGTGATTGCCAGAGGGAAAGGGGGATAACTTTGTAATTTGGCAGTGTATAGGAACATTTTGGGATGTCACAATTTAGGGTGCTGTTGGCAGGTAGTCCAGTGGGGAGGGACCAGTGACGCTGCCAGACATCCTGCAATGCACAGGGCAGCTCCACGCAACAGGAGTGTCCAGCCCAACAGGGACAACGTTGACAAACTCCGCTCTAGGTTAAATTTATTTATCCACAGAAAAAGCATTCTTTTTCCCTCTGTAGTCTATCTGATACTCGGACACAGCTAACCGTATGAAGCCTTTTGTAACCCCAAGTCCTTCAACTATTTTTCTGACGCTGCTATAATAAGAACAACAATTCACGTGTGATTCTTCCCCACAGCATTTGAATTTAAAGGAGGAATGAATCATTGAGGGAGGGAGATGTTTAATACAGATTGACCAGTACAGGTCCACTTTCACACTGTGGAATTAGGTGGAGGAGGAATAATAAGAGTGGCGAGTGTCTCTTCACGCTGTTCTTCGTACCCCATGTAGGTAAAATCTGGGAAACTTACTGCAAGGGATTTAGTTTGAGTTATTCTTCTCAGAGACATGATGTGAGCAATGCGTGGCATGTCCAAATCCATGTCATGATAAATGATATAATGGTCACCTCCCGGGGTCAGGAGTTCCTGGGATGTGGCTATTGCTAAAAATTCTGAAAAGGGGTCTGTTTCTCAAGCATGGGAAAGAGGTAGTAAGATCCTTTCAAGGCTCTCTTCTGCCCTTTTTATGAGCTATCTAACCCGAATACCCTCTTGTCGCTGAGGTCACTTTAACACTCAGGGACGCAACAATAACTGGGTCAATTAATGCCTGCCCTGTTGTTCCAGCTGAACTTTGCTTTGGTAAGGCAAGAAAGACTGAGGAAATATACATCCTCTGAAAGGAGTGAGGAACATTTGGGGGAACATTTCAAGAGACTTTTTTTTTGTTTTGACTGAACAACTTGGGAGCTCTAACTACAGTCTATTTGAAAAAACACAAGCATAAACACTGCTTCAAAATAGTACCATGTAGGCAATTGCCTCACTAAAGGCAACCAACCTGATTCTCTTCTTGAATAAATACTTCTTTCCCCCAAGTGGGTGGATTGCAGGCTTATAGAAGAGAGCAGAATACAGTCTTAAAAATGCTTTGAAAAGAAGCTCATTCACCAGAGGGGGTGAATAGACCCCACGTATATTTGCTAATAAAGAAGGATCTTGATGCTAGTTTTCATTGATTACCAAATTTAAAAATCAGTCCTGTTGCTTTAGACAAGAGACCACCACAGAGTGGTTTGTCTTACTTAAAAGGAGTGTTGGGAAAATATCCCGGTTTTCATCAATGGTGATACAGGTTAACTCAGCAAATCATTAAGAATTTCTCCTTTCACGCAGTTTTCGCTATCTGCAAACTGCCTGTTGTATGAACTAATACAGCAGAGGATATCTCCTCTGCTGACTTCTAGGAGCATTCTTCTTTAGTAGGAAGATAATGAGAGAAGCGGAAATGGGAGAGAGAAGTGCCTTCTGAAGCATTCCCACCAATAAAGCTATTCAGGCCCAATGGGGAGATGATAACGTCTAAACTCAGCCAACCGCAAAAGAGAAGATGCACAAATTTTATCACTCTTGATAATTCTGTCTCTCAAGAGACAATTTTGTGACTGAAAACTCTGCGCTGTGGTTTGGGACTTGATGCAACAATTAGATGAGTGGAATCTTTGAAATTGTGTGGTGGATTACGTACCAGTAGATTTTTTCTACAGTTTAACCCTCTTTTCTTCCCCCAGCTTAGTTCAGGCACAGGCATTTCCAGGAAATATTTAGGAAGTCAAAAGGAGTTAAAAATGGATGGCAGAGGTGACTGACGGGCATGGATCTTTGCGACTACCGGCTACACACTGTCACCATGGTTACCAGACACCAGGGTAGAGGATCAGAATCAGTCCAGGAACAAAAGTACGTGAGTGTGAGGGGCCCCCAGACAAATCCTCTCTTCTAAAATATCTCTCATTTGTGTACAAGAGTGTCTTAAAATCACCACTAGGAATCTATTGCTTTGGATTGCTGTTGACTATTTTTTTTTTTTTAAGAATTCTTATTAAAAGGCATGTGTTTCACAAGGATAACACACTTAAATTCTCAGCTATATAAGAGCCCCTAAGACCTCTTCTCATTCATGGTGCTTAGCCGGAAGCAAGGCCCTGTGGCGAAGGGTTCCTTGGAAGGCTGCCTGGAGATCAGTGTGTAGACAGATGGCTCCACCTCCCCGCTTACTTTGGCCGAGGGGACCAGCGTGAGGTCTAATCAGAGCCTGAGCGCCTGAGGACCATGGAGCGGGGAGTGAAGCCCTCTCTCTCCTTTCTTCTCTAGCTCATCCCCTTACTCCTGTCAAGGTCTTTGTCCTCTTGGTCACAGACATCTGCCATATCTGTCTGATGGGTTTTCCTCAGATCCAGCCTTTCATTCACACTGTGGCTCAATTAGCATTTCTCTAGTGCAACTTTCATTCTCTCAGTCATCCTCAGAACCTTCCTAAAGGTCATTTCTTACTTTGTGAACCCCGTAAATGTATTGTGAATTGTAGTCACTGTTATTTCATGATAGTACTGTACCCACAGCCAGAATTCACATTCCTCGAGGTCAAGGCTGTGTTCTCTACGACTTCAGGGGTCTCTCTAACCCCCGCAACAGGGCAGGACGTACGCAAGGAGCTTTACATAGATTAACTGATGGATGAAGCCCATGGGGAACCAGCAACGATTTCATGGGGCCGCTTGGCCACGGAGTTGGTGTTAGATGTGGCTCTTCCGCTGGTTTTTCCTATGATTTTAGGGCCATAATAGTTACTGTTTATTGAATCTGTTAGTTTTTTGGTAAGGCATTTCCCACGGATTCTCTCAGTGTATCCTTTCAACAACTTCTTAAAGTGGATGGTTTTTCCTTATTTTACAGGTAAGCTAGTAAATGCTGGGGTTGGAATTCAAACCCCAGTCTTGCTGATGCCAAAACCTTTTCCGTATAGCATGATAGTTTTGGTTTCTTTATTTATATTGTGGAGACAAAAGCCATATCAGCATTTGTGACTTTCTAGTGATATGGACCAGATAAGTGAAATAATAAGCCAGGTCCTTTGATGATTAAGAAGTGGCTTTTTTCCTTGTGAATAAGTGCAGGGTTTTAATAGCCTACATTTTTTTTTTTTTTAAAGATAACCTGACCTCTTTTGAGGAGTTTATAGGTAATAAAAAAGTAAAATTAGATTAAAAATCTATTTGCCTAGCATAGTTTGTTAATTATTTTGGATAAATAGATATTTACACATCTGCTGTGCAGTGCTATTTACTGCATTGGGAGAAACTAAGGTCGGAAAGACATACTTGTAATTCTTTACTAGTGGTAATATTGAGTATAATATAAATATTTATAAAATGTTTGGCACTCATCTGGTGAAAGTATTGAAGTATGACAGATATACATGTTTTAGTTCTCTCTTCTTAAATAGCAAATTCCATCTTACCTGATCCAAATACAGGTGAGATGTGCAGTATTTTCTATCCATCTAATGAAGTCAAAGGGTGTTTATGAAAAACCAATTATCCTAATTACTCATAATATGAGTGTGTGCACTGTAGAAGGAAAGAAATTTGCAGTAGTCATTTAGAACAGCACAGAATTGCAGGTAGAATTTGAAATGCCACGAATCTCTGATATAGCAATAAGGTTATTCCAGTGCAAATAGAACCAATGTAAGTGGTTGGCGACATATACAGACAACATGTGTGTATTATGACTTCCTTTAGTGCTTGGGGCTTTGATTATAGCCATTTGGTAGGAGGCAAAGTATTCAATATGTGCCTCTTATGGACTTTTATTACGGCCACATTCACTAGGAAAATATTGAAGTGACATATAGAAATCACATAGGACAGTTGAAAGAGCCCAAAAGTACAAAAGATCTATCTGAGTTCTAGTTCATGTGCTACCTACCAATGGGAGTTTTCCTGAAACCAATATTTCTGGAGCTTGGGAAAAGGAGAAGTTTGAGCAGGATGAATTCTCAGCTCTTTTCCACCTCTAATTCTGTGACCCTGTGAGCATTGCAAGAGTTTGACTACTATGCTCCTTCTTTCCCTAACAAAATGATGAGAACCAATTATCAGCTTTTTATCTAGTTTAAGTTACGTGCTAACTTGTTCCCTCTTTTTTTTTCTTTGGTAGTAATCATCTGGCTTCTCTGCATACATTTTCAGGTTTATACCATGAGAAATTGTTTATAATTTATCTCTGAATAAAACAATGCTTGGGAAAAAATTAGTGTGGAAAAAAATAAAGCTCAGTGATTTTGTACTTTCTTGTGCTTGATTGTATTGATGACTTCCAATCATGACTCTGCCGTGTAGCCGCATCCTTTGTGATGTAACTTAGCAGCACGTGTATTGTGGGTAAGCACATATTTCCCTGCTCCCTGATTCTGGGCTGAGCCTTGTGAGTTGCTTTGCCTGGAGGGATGTTCACAGCTGTGAGGCATGCAGAAGCTTGGGAGGGGCCTGTACAGTTAAATCTGCATTCTCTTGCATCTCCGTCATCACTCTGAGAAAAACATGCCCGGGCTAGCTCACTGATTCCAGGTGGAGGATAAGGGACAAACTTGGAGCAGAGCGACCTGCAGCTGAACCTCGCCTTCATCAGCTCACTCCAGCCAGTCTTCAGACTTATAAACTATGATAATCAGTAATTGTTGTTTTAAGTCACTGAATTTTGGAGTAGCTTGTTATGCTACAGTAGCTACCTGATATACCTCTAAACAATTTTCATTGCTAAAGTACTGTTCTGTCTGCAAACCTATATTTTCAAAGACCCATAGCAATGAACAATTGCATGGCTAATATCATCCACTGATGAAGCTCTTAGGATATTCTCCTCTTGTTCTCCCAAGACATAAAACCAAAGAGGTACAGCGTTTTATCAGCAGCACTGCCAATCTTACCTGTATGGAAACACTGCTGTAAGAGCCGCCAATGACCCCTGCAATCAACAGTGGGATATTTTCTTGAATGGCATAGGATCCATCAGGACACATATACTCAGCTTCATCCACTTTAGTCAAAGAAGCCCTGACAAATTCCAGTGATTGCTCTAATGCGTAGGTATCCCTCGAGCATGTATCCAAAATGTGAACCCCCAGCTTCACTCCTGGGAGCAAGTAGTTGTCTTTGTTAATCTCATCGATAGCAAACAACATGGCTTCCAGGCGTTGGATCCCTCGATCTTCGTTGATTCGCCCACATTCTTCAGTTCCAGTGCCTTTTTCGTTAATAGGAAATAGGCCCCCTAAAACGAGGTCGCCTTCTATTTTAATCTCCCTCCTCAGAAAGTTATGGTCCCCTAAAGAAAGTAAAAGTCCCTTTGAAAACAAAGCTAAGGTAAGAACTTGGAGTCTTGTCAACATCTTCATGAATCCCGTGTCTGTACCTCTGGGAGATATCAGTGGATGGAGCCAATGCTGCGCACTAGTCCTCCTCTCTCATTTCCAAACTGGATCTTTGTTCTGTCCTTCATATAAGGGAGGAACAGACTAGCAGAGGCTGTCAGCAAATTCCTAAAGAGATGAGAAAAATTAAATGAACAACAATGGTAAAGAAAGCAACAGTGATTACATTGATGGTCTCCAATCAGACCTTTGGTGGGGTAATGACTCAAATTACCATCTGCTAAACACATATGGACCATTGCACCAGGCACGCTCCCAACAAGTATTCTCGCCCAGTCCTTACAGCACACTGTGATGTAGCTCTTAGTGGTCCCACCTCCCAGAAATGGACACTGAGGACTAAAGAGATAAAGTGACCAGACAATGTGTACTTAGAAGGGAGTTAGTGTTCAGACCCTGGTTTTTCTAATGCTAAGTTCAGTTCACTCCCTCTTCTGAGTCACTTACTTTGCTATTGGTAGGGCAGCAACTTGGTTATGAGTCTTTATTCCTTGTCTTTCAACTATAAACAACTCCTTCTTACCCACTCTTCCCTTTCCATTTGGAAATAAAACAAAACACAATGGTAACACTGTCCCTGTGTCTGCATCTCTGTCCTCCCTTCATAGCTGACCTCTTCACAAGGATTGTCTGCAGTATTGTCCCCACTCGCTGTCACCCCAGATGGTCTCAGTCACTGCAGCCAAGTTCTGCCCCCACTGTTCTAACAAAATGGTTTTGGAGAAAGCGACTACTGATCTCCTAGTTTCTAATTCCTTTAACCCTTTGTAATCCTCATTTTACTTGACCTTAATTGAAATCTTAACTCTTTTCTCCATGTTCCGACTTCCTAGGCTTCTGTTCTCATGCTGCATGTCTGACTACATCTCAAATTCCCCGCCCCACCCCAGTCCTGGGCTACCTTAATTAGTGTTCACAGTTTCGATGACCACTTAACTGATTCCTAGGTTAATTGCCTGCTAAACAGCTCAACCGACACATCCCTCTGACCCCTCAGGGTCTACCTGTTATAAAGTCCCCCTTCTCTCTGTGAATGGTTCTTCTCTGTACCCAGGCTCTCGAGCCAGAAACCTGCACAGAAGAGCCCTTCCCATTTCCACCTTTCCTATTTTCTTCCCATCAGCCACAGAGTTCTGTAGAGTCTACCTGCTGAACATCTTTCAAAGCCACCTTCTTTTCTTTTTTTTTTTACCCACAAAGCCAGGCTCTTGTTATCTCTAGCAGGACCATAGAAATAGATTCCTAGGGAGCTGATGCCAGCCCCCAAAGCACCGTTTTATGAGTTGGGAAAAGATATCCTTCCTCAAATGCAAAATTGTAAAATTTGTTATTGCAAAACCTGTACCATAGATGTAACATCAGTGATGGAGAAGGTGCAATGCCTGTTGGCTGTCTCTTCCAGCTGGGGTTAGGCAGCTCCTGACATGGGCCTCACATTTCAGGGAGCATGGTGAGAATGAGTTCTGGGGTTTGCACAGGACGTTGGAGCTTAGGACAGTTTCATAAATCAAGCTTCTTTTTATATGATAGGCTCGAACACGTGCATCTTTTAGGAGTCAGGCAAAGCCCTCCGGGGGGATCATGGTTTTTTTCCCTGGGGTCTTCCCAGGGAACTTTCTGAAATCCTGGTGTGGAGCTGTCTGGTCCCATGTGCACAGGAACCAGTGGACCTAGTGTTGTACTCTTGACACCCGGCTCCCTGGCAGTAGAGCAAACATCGGTCAGCACTGTCACTCTGTTTGACCAACCCCTTGGCCCCTAGATGACATAAGCTTATTACATTCAGAGTCAGGTGAGAGATGGTAGACTCCTGCAGCAGTCTCCTGACAGGGCACAGTTGCATGCTCTCGTGTGTGTGGTCATGTGTGCCTGTCTGCTCCCCTGCTTTTGTGCATGACCGTGTATTGGTGAGGTTTTATGGAGGAGGGGTCTCTCCTGGCTGCTCCTCAGCTCAATCAGGATGCCTGAAAGGCACGCCACTGGTGTGCTGTCAGGTGTACTAGGAAATGTTAGCAATCTGAATGGTGCCCCATTGGAGGAAGTGCTCTATCTAATGTATATTCTTAGTTGCTGTTCAGAGTGCCCATCTCCTGTTAATCTCTACTGACTTCCCCTTGCCTCTAGGTTGAAGAACGGTCTTGATCTTGGAATGCTCCGTGATCTTGAACCTGGCAAACTCTCAAGTCTTTCTGTTCACCATGCCCATCGACTTCATCCCACGTCTACCTTCAAACCGTATGCTTCTGCTATTTGAACTATGTTCACTTCAGAGGATGACTTAGGTGGTGATGACCCCTCGCTTCTGCTCATGTTGCTCCCTTTGCTGGGAAGGCCCTTCTACATCATTTGTCTGGTAAGCACCCACTGAGCATCTAAGACCTTACAGTCAGTACCAGGAAAGGCCAAGAGTTTTTTCCTATCTTCCTTCCCCAGTCAAATTGTTTACTTCCTGCTTTGTATTCCTGCTGTAGCTAATTCAAGAAATATTTTGTGATTACAACTGATATTTGTTTCCTTGTCTGCTCATTAGGGATAAATGAAATGGCACGACTTTTAGGATTTTTAAGGTTTGAAGGAAAAAACAAAACTCAGCAAAAATATCCAGACAGGAGCTAGTTCAGTGTTTACTTCAACATTTTTGACATTTCTCCCTTCTCCTGTTAGCAGTGCCCTTTAAAACCTGGCTTTCCACATGCTTTCTGTTCCTCTTTCATGGGGCAAGGGATGGGTTGTTTTCTTGAGACACACAAGTCATCTGGGTTCGGTTTTGTTTATTTAGGTGTGAACCTCAACACTCAGAGTGGCCGTGATTGGAATGCTCAGCGTTAACCTAGAGCCTCTCTGGGATATCTGCCACAGGGCACCAGAGAATCTAATAATGATAATTTTTAAAGAGGTTGATACTGTAGTAGAATTTTTTTTTTTTGGTTCATATCAGTTTCTGGTCTCTCTTTGAATTTTATGTGCAATTCCCTTTGAAGCAAAACTGCCATGGAAGGTAAAAGACACTGCGATCATTATCACTAATGATAAAGAAGCTGAAATTGTCTCTATAAAATAATTGTTTTATGTGCCTAATAAAAGAGGATAGTTAATTAAAAGAAGGTCATCAACACAGTCTTAACCATCTATCTATAAAAAATGTAGATATCTCTTGAATATGAAGGAAGTTTGACTACACAAAGAGTAAAGATGACCGTGTAGTTTATGGAAAGCTTAATTCTCGCTTAAGAGGATGCATGCTCTTAGCCAAATAAGACTTCATGAAACATCACATTATGCTGAAAGTAGTAGTATGTGTCAGTCTATCTGTTTCACAAGTAGAGGCTGTGTTTTATTTATCTTTGTGTATCTAGGGCCTGGCATAGTGTCTGCAATCCAGAAGATATTCAATAAATATTTCTTGAGCGAATCCAGACATCTATGATAATGCTGTTTGCAAATGACTCTTTACTATTTTATTTGTGGCCTAGAAAGTGGGAATTAAAGCGGAGAAATCAGTTGTTTTATTTTATTACCTACCTAATCATCCCAGATGATCTTCCCCTATTATGCCCTTTGAAGGTAGGACTGCCAGCACGTAGTACTTTTTATACATGCAGGAGAAAATGCTGCCTTTGAATTTGAAAGTTGTAGCTGAGGCGGGTCTGTATGAAGCCAAGAAAAATGTGGCCTCAAGTTGACCTACATTTACTTAAGTTTTCGGTCGGGAGAATACTAAATTAGGAACTTGCCTATTTTCCTATTTCAAAGCTTCAGAGATGCATTCACTCATCAAATATTTATTGAACACCTACTTTGTGTGTGCTGGGCCATGAGCTGGATGCCTAGGATAGAAACTTTAATTGTAAACAAATGAACATTATGCCTGCTGTCAAATAATTTAAATGTTTGGATATTTTTATACAGAGAGTGATGGAAACGTACTCATTTCTGTTTCTTCCAACTATCTCCACCATTTGTGAAAATCTTCACAATAAGTTTACGATTACCTTTAACATGGTAATTGTTAAGTGCTTGATTCAAAAAGCAATTCATGACATATTACATATGTTATGTACGTTTACAAATTAGATATACAGAACTTAAAAACAAGTTGACTAACAACAATGTCCTGTAAAATAGTTTTCCTTAAGCCCTCTGACAGGGCGTCTTTAAGTAGCACTTAATGCAGTCTTAGAGAATTACCAGTTAAAAATCAATTAGAGTAATGTTTAAATACACTGTCTTAATATTTTCTTATTTACCTTTTCCTTAAAGCAGAATTTGAAATGATTAAGACTGTAGGGGCATGCATAATTTAAAAATACTTAGCATGATTTAAAATGAAGCCCGAAGAAATTGAACGAACAGGAAATTAAAACTTAACTTTGAAAAATAGACACACACGCTTAATTCAAGGCAACTGTTTATCTCTGTGTAACAGTTTATCGGATTGTGGGAAAGGGCATCCACTACTTCTTTGCAGGTTCCTTTCATTATAAATCAGCCAGCAGTACATTTCCCAGATACACAGACTCTCTACTGCAGCCACATTCACATGCAGCCAGAGAGTTGCAGCTCTGCACTCAAAAGTTCTCCATTCAGGGACGAAGAGTGATGTGTCGACTGTAACCAAGCACGTGTAGCCCTCTCTGTAGGCAACCTGCTCACCAATGTTTTATTAATTGGTGCATGAATAGAATCTTAGGGGTTTGCTGTGAATATAACCCCTGAAAGATGTGGGCAGGAAGCATTTCTATATTCTGCATATGCTAATACATATTTTCCTTCCTCTCTTGACTTCGCCCAGGGACTTAGTGTCGGAAATGCAATCCAGTTTGACTCAATGAATAAGTAGTTTATCCAGGGGCTATCTACTGCCAGAACCCTTCTTACTCTTTCCTAGAAATAAGCCCTTGAGTTGCTGAAAGGCTTCTGAGTGTGCTCAAAGCCTGCACACCCAACTGATCTGGAGAAAATTTAGGGTTAGTGCTAGCACGTGCAATTTGGCTATAAGTTTGATTATAAAGTTTTCAGCTGCCAGAATTGTAGGCAGCAAGAGACATGGCCTTTGTTCTTAGACCAGCATTTTCAAATGGGTAAACAGAGGCTGTAGCCATACTGGTATTTTTAATAGCAGGATGTATCACTGAACCATTCTACTTTGTTTAAGAAATTATTATGAGAAACTGACTATTTAATATCCAACCATTCTTAGCAGATCTGGCTTAAAATTTCTATTCCTTGTAAGCCTTCTGTATTACTTCAGCTGTAAGGTGGCCTGATTCCATTTGCTTAATTTCCTTATAGTTTGTGCTATGTTTATTATGATGATCATATTTTGTTTTATATTTATTTACATAGTTTTTAAAAATTGAAATCTAACAATTGGAATTTGTTCTTCTTTCCTCATTAGATTGTAAGCCACAGGATATCAAGGTCAATGCCTTAGACAATGTTGTATTTTCCACAGCAACTAACGTACATTATTGCCAAATGATAAATTCCAAATAGCATCTAAGTTTTTGAGAGATTGATCAGAAGACTGGAAAAATGATTTGGAAATTCCATTCAGAGAATAAAGAAGATAGCTGAAAAGATCCGTTTTATTTTTTTTTCAAAATGATGCTATCATAGGTCAAGATTCAACTTCGGCACTAGAGAAATTTGGCCTCAATAGCTCTGGTCTTTCCTTTAAATTGCTGATTTTTAAGGAAAAAAATAAAGTAAAATTGGAAAAGTTGAGAGCACTTGGAGAAATTAGAAAGATTAGGAAATGCATTGTCCCTCTGAGAGAGGTTAGGAGGAATGGAAAGCAGCACACCAAATTACAGGTTATGTTCCATGAAAGTATGAATGACAAGGCAGAAGAGTGGAGGCCAGGCCTGTGTATTAAGATTTGAAGTTAGGGAGGATAGTTCTGCTTTCTCTCAAGTTTCTCTAGTTTGAGGAAGCTTGAAATCCCACCATAAAAAAAAAATTTCAAATAACCAAAAACTTAAGTCGAGAACTGGAAACAAATTGATCAGGCCCCTTCCTGTGAGCCTGTTTTATTCATAGAGAAGATAAAAGAAGCCCAGGAACCCTACGTGACTACAGTGAAGAGGGGGACACTACCAACTGGGGTGATGGAGCCAGAAAGAGATGTTTCCAATTTCCTTTATCTTCTGAATTTAGAGGGAAGTGTCTTTATGAGGTAGGAAGACGTTGACAGTTGTGCTAAACTTTGGTCCTTAGGGTAATTGCTGGTCATTTACTTAAACAATAATATTAACTTGGGTTGGTCATTCAATATATATTATATTAAAGATTCATTTATTTCCCTTCAAAGTAAATCTTTATTTTTGTAAATATCAAAGGGTGCATTATTTTCCTGTGTGTGTGCGTGCATGTGTGTGTGTGTGTGTGTGTGTGTGTGTGTGTGTTGCTATTTCAGCTGTTTTTTCATCCTCAAGTTTCCTAACCTCATTACCAGCCTCTGAATTGGAGCCTCCCCAAACCCCCTGCAGTGTACCTTTGTCCTTTTCCTCTTAGAAGCTGCCAAGTCTACTAGAAGTTACAGGTTTGTCAGTGTGAACAGAGAGTACAGAAACTGGGTTTGTCAAAAGCTTTCCTTCTAGCTCTGGACAAAATAGTGAAGGGGAAGAAGTGGAGGAATATTATTCACAGGAGAACATTTTTACCTATTAACAATATGATCCATCAAGTGTATATTATTAGTAATGTCCTCTGTGTATACTGTCCTTCCTCTTGAATAATGTCAAAGTGTTTTGCACAATGAATTAACTCTTATTGCTTCCTGCATAGAGAGACAGAGAAAGTAGGGCAAATTGTTCAAGATAGTAGTGCAAAGTAAATACAGAATTAGGATTTAAGAAGACTTTAATAATTATTTTCCAATCAAGTCTTACAAAAGAGAATGCATATCATACATGTTTCTGCAAAAATCTCACCCCCATCTATCATATTCTCCTCAGTATGTAAATGGTAAAATGTTTGAAACAGCACTATCTTTGCCTGGTGCTAAATGAACTCTTTAGAGTATCTGTAGCCAGCTTCTGCTTCTGGCCATGTCATAGTAACTGGTATTAGATTTGCCTTCCTGCTGAAAATAGCTATAAAGCTGGACAAAACATACAAGGCAAACTATAATCTCTGAGAAAGAGAATCACACAAGGCCAGTGCCATGATTACCCTATTCCCCAACATTCTGCATGGGAGTGCTTTTCTGCCACGGTGCAGTGGCAGCCTTTTTGGCCTCCAGAGGCAGAGACTAGAGTTCTTGGCTTCTGAATTGTTTGCAATTTGTGGGGCAGAGAGCTGCATGGAAATGGTGAGCCTAAGGTCTGTGTTGTGCAAGGGTTAGGCTGGTTATACACAGAGTGAGACTCAGTGAGGCCTGGCAGAGATCATTTTCCTGCAGCAGGGTTGAGAGGGAAATATCAATATCAGAGGTCATGCATACAGAGAGGTATTGGAGTTCCAGCCCAGTTGGAGTAGAGAGAACACACTGGGCATTATTGCACTTTCAGTAAAATTCCCAGAAAGTTTACCCTCCATGAGTAAGAATCAAGCTCTGGAATAAGGGGCATGCCCTAGGACTACATCCAAAATACACCTGCCTTAACAAAGAATAAAACTAAACTTAACAAAGCTAAAATAATCCACAGTTATTTAAGTACCTGCTAAGGCAAAACTGAAAACTCTTAAAGGAAGTTGACATACTTGAGCCTGCCTGCAATATAATTCCACAGTATACAAGCCAAAATCACTTGACATGTAAGCAAACAGGAAAATGGGACCTGAAGTAAAGAGACAAAGCCTTCATTAGAAATAGGTCCCAAAATGATCCACATTCTAAACTTAGCAGGTAAGGACTTTAAATAGTCTATTATAAAGATAAATTTGTTCAAAGACTTAAAAAAAATGAAGGAGTAGATGAGGAATCTCAGCAGAGAATTGAAACTATGAAAAAAAAGCTGCAGAAAGTTTAGAACACAAAAGTAAATATCCAAAATAAATATTTAATTATCTAGTAAATATCTAAAATAAAAACTTCATTGGGTGTATGTAGGGGAGCACAGCAGATTGGAGATGGCAAAATAGTCAGTAAACTTGAAGATCAGTGAAAAGTAATTATCTAATCTGACCTAATAGAAAAAACACTGAAAAAAATTTAACTAAAGCTTCAGAGTTCTTTTGAACAGTAAGTGGTCTAACACAGGTATAATCTGAGTTTCTTAAGTAGAGGAGGAAGAAGAAGAAAAAATTACTTGAGGAAATAATGGCTGAAAATTCCCCCAATTTGGTGATAAACGTAAGATTACAAAACCAATAAGCTCAGCAAACCCTAAGCAGGATAAATACAAATAAAACCCACGTAGGCAAATCATTGCCAAATTGATAAAACCAAAAATAAAGCGAAAACTTTGAAAACAGAGTGGAACAGCCCAATTAGTGGGTAACAATATGAATGAGGGAATCTCACTTTCCTCAGAAACAATGGTGGCCATGATGCAATGGAATCTTTAAAGTGCTGGGAAAAAACTGGTTAAGTATCCCAGAATTCTACTTCTAGTTCAAATATACTTCAAGAATGAAGGTAAAATAAAAACTTTTTTCCAGGCAACTAAAACTGAGAGATTTCACTGCCGGCAGACTTACAGCAGAGAAATGCTAAAGGGATTACTTCAAAGGAAGAGGAAATGGCACCAGATGGAAAATCAAATCAACAGGAAAGAATGAAGAGCACCAGAAATGGTAAAAATGTGGTTCAATGTAGAAGAATACCTGTAAGTCTAACTATGAAGTATTGTCACGATGAGTTCATGAAAATTATATTTGTCACAAATTAAAAAATGGTAAGAAAAGATGAATTCCAATATTATTTGGTTTATCTTATAGTCTGATTTTACTTCTCCCTGTGTGTATATGTTTGCATTTATCCTAGATCTTTTCTTTTTTTAACATCTTTATTGAAGTATAATTGCTTTCCAATGGTGTGTTACTTTCTGCTTTACAACAAAGTGAATCAGCTATACATATACATATATATCCCCGTATCTCCCCCCTCTTGCGTCTCCCTCCCACCCTCCCTATCCCACCCCTCTAGGTGGTCACAAAGCACTGAGCTGATCTCCCTGTGCTATGTGGCTGCTTCCCACTAGCTATCTATTTTACGTTTGGTAGTGTATATATGTCCATGCCACTCTCCCACTTCATCCCAGCTTACCCTTCCCCCTCCCCGTGTCCTCAAGTCCATTCTCTACGTCTGTGTCTTTATTCCTGTCCTGCCCCTAGGTTCTTCAGAACCATTTTCTTTTTAATTTCATATATATGTGTTAGCATACGGTATTTGTTTTTCTCTTTCTGACTTACTTCACTCTGTATGACAGGCTCTAGGTCCGTCTACCTCACTACAAATAACTCCATTTCATTTCTTTTTATGGCTGAGTAATATTCCACTGTATATATGTGCCACATCTTCTTTATCCATTCATCTGTCAATGGACACTTAGGTTGCTTCCATATCCTGGCTATTGTAAATAGAGCTGCAATGAACATTGTGGTACATGACTCTTTGAATTATGGTTTTCTCAGAGTATATGCCCAGTAGTTATCCTAGATCTTGTTAGCGGAAAACCTTTTTGCCCCTTCTGGAGTTCTGCTAAAAGAACAATCTCTGAATTCAAAGGCCATGCTTCTGAATGTAAGATGGGTCATAGCTGACAGCACGTTCTTCTTTATGATATAGCTGCAAATAGATTCAGTCAAGGTTGAAGCCCTGGTGGTACACACTGGTATAGTTGTTCTAGTTGTTAAAATATTGAAGTACTTTCATCCAGGTGGTGAATAGTCAATCTACCAAGCCCTTTGAATATTCCTCCACTTCCCTGACTACTCTCATTCCCCCACTGCCTCCCTCAATTCCTTCATGGCCCAGCTAGAAAAGTGTTCAATTCTGGCAGAGTCGGGTCTTTAGGTTCCAGCCTCGAGAGGTATGGCTGCTGTTCATTTTCTTAACTTGATGCCAGTTGTTAAACTTTTTGCATATCACCCCTGAATTGACTTGCTGAATAAGATGTTGGAAATTTGGGGAATGTTTCAGTTTTAAACAGAATTCTTAACAGCTTGAACAAAACTGGATTTTTCCTTGTAGTTTGATGGATTAGCATCCATTTCCAATTTTTCTGGAAACCATACCACAGTTTTCCTTTGGGAACCAACACTTATGTTCATAAAGCAAGGTGAATCCATTCCTGGCTTGCTAGGTGGCTTGGGACACACATGACTAACCGGAGTGTGATATGTACCTGACCACAGCAGTTCATTCCAGAATGAGCCTGTGACCAAATCATTGCTAACCAGGGTTAATGTGAGAACATTTTCTAGAACCACCAGGAGAAAAGCATCCCCTTTCTGTCAGAGTGACGTAGAGGAATGGATGTAAGCCTGGAGCTGCTGGCAGCCACCTTACCACCATGAGGCAAGAGCCTGTCTGAGATGCAATGCCAAGAGATGGAGAAATAGTGAGACCTGACAGTATTGTACATGCTATTTAATCCAGCTAAGATTTCCCAGTTATGTGAGATAATAAATTCCTCTTTGCTTATGTCAGTTTGAAATCTGTTTTATGTCACTTTTCATTAAATGATTCCTGAATAGAGCCTCGCTTTTTTCCCATCTCCTCCCTTAAAGATACTAAAATTTATTGAGCAACTACTCTGTGCCAGGAACTATAATGTTCTAAATAGATTATTTGATTTAATACTGTAACTTTCCTCCTACTCAGTTATGCCCTTCCACAGATGCCTGATGCTGTCCTGCATCTCAAATGGTACCAGGATTTGTGATGGTTTCCATTGTGTTACCCTATTTATGATGGGTTTTCCTAGAAATGCATATACTCCAAAGCCGTACATTCCTTCATACTCTTATCAGAATTCCCATTTTCTCAATTCTCTTACTTATCACAAATAAAGTCATCTGATATATTAAGCCATCGGTTTTTAGCACATTAATGCAAGTTACTTTGTTACCTATTTAGGAATAGTCAAAGTTTTAAATGGGCCAAAACATTGGCTTAAAAAAAGAGAAACATTTTTAATCATGGAATTTTAGATACCTCAGTGTACAGACAATGAAGTATCAGGGCCTGATTAATATTCTTCAAGTTATAATAGCTGAGAACCCCATGCTCAAATAGAAACAACTTGGATATATATATTAGACACTGTGGGGTTGTGGGCTTAGACTTAATGCCATGAAATAGGCAATTAATTATCATTGACAATTCATCTCCAGCCCTTTCAGTCGCTGACATGACTTTAAAACCTATTCTCTCAGTTCTTGCTGAAAATTTTGGGGAAGTGTATTGGTGTGCTTTAGTTGGTTGGTATGAGCTCTCATGAGCCACTCATCAATATTTCTTCCCCAGTCCGTGTTCAGCGATGTCATGTTGATAGCTTCAAATTGGCCACGGTGGGAGTATTTACAGTGCAGAAATCAGCAAATGTTAATAACCAGTCCCTTCACAAGTCCCAAAGATCTAGTTGTTAAACATTTACCAGCACACCACTGGTGGTAAATTTAACCATGTGGCTGTAAAGTCCATTCCTAGAGAATGAAATAAGAAGAGCCTGGGAAAGCAGTACAGCATAATGCTTTAGACAGTGTTTTTCTCACTGCAGATCACAAGCTATTCATGTGTCATGAAATATGTGAGTGAGTTGTAATGAGCATCTTAAAAGGAAATAGAAAAGTTTAAAATATATTAGTAAATATCAAAACAATGATCTAAGGCATGGAGTAAGGGTGAATATTATTTTCTAAAACTTTTTTCATGTGTATTTATGTGTGTATGCGTGTATGTTCTGGGTTACAGTGTAAAATAATTTCTTTCTGGGTCATGGTAAAAAAAAAAAAAAGGCTTGAAAGCCACTGTTTTACATTGTGGGCTCTGTTGTCAAACAAATGTTGGAATCTACTTCCTGGCCTTAGCATATGGCCCTCTCTCTGCCTCATTTTACACATGTGTAAAATGGAGACAAAATTAGCACCTATCTCGTGGGGCTGCTTTTAGGACTAAATGAAATAATTAACATGTAACATTAGCTCAATAATTGTTAGCTACTATTAGAATGATAGTAGTGAGGATAATTTGTCAACGGCTGCAGTGAATTTGGGAGGTATTCTGGACTCTCCATATAACCACCTCTAGTTCAAAGCTACGGTTGATCCAGGACTGGATACCTTTAACTACCTCGTCTATTTCCTCCTTTAGTGAACAGACCACCTACTGCTAAGCCTCAGGCATCCTGTCTTTCTCCTGGCTGATGTTAAGGACCATTGTCACCTTGGGGAACTGCTGGCTGCCTGAGTGATGCAAGGTGGGCCCTAACTTCTAAGATGTCCAGTGAATTCTAGATTGTTCAGTGTTTATGTGTGCTAAGACCATAAAATGCCTGGAGAAGATGGAAAGTGACCACCTAAGAAAAAGATGGAAGGTGCTCACAGCCAATTGATTTATTCTGCTTCTTCCGAAAAACCTGTTTTCATCCCTGCTCCCTTGATTCTCTCCTGTCATATTGAGTTTCATTGGGAGGCGCTGGGAACCCCTTACCCTGGGTCAATCCAGACTAGGACGTTAAGTGACTCATATGCCAAGAGCAGATAGTTACTAAGATTCTGCCAGCAAGACTGTCTTGATTTTCATGATCCCAAAGCATTAGGGGCCTCAGCTACAGAGGGTTTGGGCCCCTGTGGCAGTAATAATGGTGTCTTTAAATTCCACGGCAACTCCTCTGCCTGTGCCAACAAGTCTGCACTGCCTTCTGCCCCCGTAGCCAGTCCCTGCCTGCCTTTCAGGGAGAATTGATCTCTCTGTTTTAGTCCACATCCAAATGTAGGGAGCTGCTAACACACAGCTGTAGCTTGAGTCATAGATTTTCAACTAGCTGGACTCTCGTGTCTCTTGGGTAGCTTGAACTTTTAAACTGGTTCCAACAACCTTAATCTGTGTTTTAAAAAAAAGACCAAGTTTAACACAAAGTCTTCCTATAACACAGCCTCAAGGTTTCCTTTCCTTTCCTTGTATACTGCCCAAGTCACCAGCATGAAATTTTGGTGCCTTGTTGTTGCACAAAGACCCATTTCCCCAGGCAATAAAGGGGTGGCGAGACACAAAAGAGTGCATATTGTATGAATCTGCTTATAGCAAAGCCAAAACCAAGCTAAAGTCATCTATGCTGTTGGAAGTGAGGATGGATTTCACTCTTGGGGATGTGGGAAGTTAATGACTGGAAGAAACATGAGAGTGCTTCTTGAGTGCTAGTAACTTTCTGTTTATTGATCTGGGTTCTTGTTTCACGGGGAGTGTTCAGTTTGTTAAAATTCATCAAGCTGCACAATTATGATGGATACACAATTAGGACGGATGAAGTGTATGTATGTTACACTTCAGTGAAAACTCAAAAAGAGAAAGCAAGGCAAAAGTGAAAAAGAATGGGGAACGCGGCTGCTCATTTTTTAAAATGGTTTTACGACAAATTAGCCACAGGGGTACTGACATAAACTTACAGCTGTGGGCTTTTTGACAACACCAGCCCTGATGAGAGAATCCCTTAATGCCTGGTGAGAGGCCCTGGTGGAAAATGAGGTGACTTACTTTATCAAGAGTGAGTGCGGGCGATGCAGAGAGAGCCCTCCTTCTCATTATCATAGGAAGCCAGGCACTTTGTTTTCCTTCCTGCATTTAAGCAAAAACCAGGAATCGGAGTGTAATTGACCCATACACCGGTCATAAGCAATCTGACAGTGGGTACCTGCAATTTAACAGCTCAGGCTGGACGGGACCAGAAAGGTGAACAGCGAGCTCCAATGAGAGGAGCCAAACTTCAGGCTCATTGTGAAGTGAGGCAACTGAGGCTGTCATAGTTTGAGTTCTGAAAAGCAAAGGGAACTAATCTTTGGTTTTCTAATGTTCCAGTGTTCAATACATTCTGTTTAACAATTTTAAATACATTACTTACTGTATCTATTGCATGCTAGGCCCTCTGGTAGGTTCTAAGGATACAAGGATGAGTGGGACAGCATCCTGGCTAAATACAGTAAAAATACGGTTTCTTGGGACCATGATAACCATCAAAAGCTAAATTTGGAATGTAAACCAAATTGATTTTGGCAGAGCACACTCCACTATGCCAAACCTGATGAGGACCCAAAGACTCCTGCCCTCATTGCCATAATCGTTTGCTTCTCCCGCACAGGTTGTGATGATAGATTACCATTTCAAGGTAGGATGGGCAAATCATCTGGCGGAGTTCCAAGGGCTGCAGGTACCACTGCCTTTTCCATAGGCAGTTAATCTTTTTTTTTTTTTTTAACATCTTTACTGGAGTATAATTGCTTTACAATGGTGTGTTAGTTTCTGCTTTTTAACAAAGTGAATCAGTTATACATATACATATGTTCCCATATCTCTTCCCTCTTGCGTCTCCCTCCCTCCCACCCTCCCTATCCCACCCCTCTAGGTGGTCACAAAGCACCGAGCTGATCTCCCTGTGCTCTGCGGCTGCTTCCCACTAGCTATCTATTTTACGTTTGGTAGTGTATATATGTCCATGCCACTCTCTCACTTTGTCCCAGCTTACCCTTCCCCCTCCCCGTGTCCTCGGCAGTTAATCTTTGAGTCTGATCATCCTGCCTTCTGTGATGCCTGGTGCCATTTTAGACAAGTGCAAAACTGATGCCCACAGAGGCAAACTCATGGCCCAAAATCAAAATGTGAGTAAGCAGCAGTCCTGAGAATATATCTCCAGGCATTTGCTTCTATCATCTTCCTTATGCTCCATGTTTTTGGTTACCATGGGCTTTCATATTTAAAAAGGTCACAAATAATTGTATGGAAAGTTGATTTTAATTATCCTTCTCATCCCATCTTTTAGGTACACGTTATTTTCTCTATGCTCAAGCCTTCACCAAATCCTGATTTCTGTTTTGACCACAGTAGCTCCAAACTTGGCTTTCTTTTCTCTGTTGCTACTGTTAGATGACATCAACCTTCTATTGGTCTTTGTTTCTGGCTGCCGCAGCTGCCTCCTAGCTGGATGTCACACACCTCTCTTCTCTCCACTTCAGTCTATTCAACATATTGCTCTAAACCTGTGTTCTTTACCTGTGGTCCCTTGAACAGATTCAGACATCTCCTGTCAGTCTAAGTTTTGTGTTAGCATCACCAGTTTCAATCACTTTACCCATCCACTTCTTTTCTCTTCTCTCTTACAGACCATTTTTTTTAGCTCCTAGGAAACACCAACATAACATTTGATGCTTTCTGTTGTCATTCTTAACTCAGCATAATTTTCTAGTCTGGACAAGTTAATTCGGTTGGTTAGCTCATGGCACTGAGCAAAGTCTTCATCATTTGATTTGTCCCAGTGGCATTATTCTAGACAGAACTTGTGTCACATGTTTGGTCATAGTCTGTATTGCAGAAGCCTGCTATTGGTCATAAAGTAAACTGTTGGACACTCTTCCTGGCAAGCTTTGAATAGACCAGTTATCGTAGCTAAACTTAGGAGAACTAGCAGATCTGTGTAGGTTAGTATGGTCTTTTCTAGCGATGGGTGATGTATTGCCAGGCAACACGTAGCAGGTGCGCCGGAATGATTTGTTGGCTATAAATGACTATTTTCTCGTTTCTTTCACACTTTACAATAAATCGCAGTTTTCTCTTTCACTAGATCCTCATTCCTGAATGGAAAACGTAGTTAACATTTTTTTGAGCTTATTGGTAAGTTGTGGTCATTTACTCTTCCCAAGATTTCTGTTGTAAATAGATGAATAAGGCTGGTTTAGGGGCAGACTTGAGCACCTCTTGCTCAGGACTCTTCGGTCACTGAGCAGTAGAACAGATCTGATTCCCAGTTCTTTGGCCTTCCTTTTATTACTCCCTGCCTTTGAGAATTGTGTCCAAATATCCCAGGGAACAGATAAGAAGAGCGTGAGCTGTAAGACACCTTCAGGTGCCTTGAGTGTCTTTCTCGTGCTTCTCTTTCTTTGAATGCATTTGTGTTTGCTTCACTTAGAGTCCTAAAGTATCATTGCCTCAAAATATTTTGTCTCGAGTCTATACGGGTTCTAGTTTAGTTTCAGGAGACTCTTTCCTCTAGGCCGTGACTCTTGGAGATGATCCTAACTAGGGAGGGGACCTTTGAACATGAATTTGTTTCTACACCTGGCACCCACTAGCCTTCTCACCATGGCCATCTTTGGAGCCAAGTCCATCCACTGTCCAGATGTTTCTTTAACTTGTGGCTTAGCACAAGCCATTTCCACCTTACTGTTTAGCGAACATATCGAGTAATAACCTTGGGGAATTTCAAAAGCCCTGATCTGCAATTCCTGTTTGCAATTCCTGCAAAATTATCCCAGTGGTGTAGAAGCTGAACTAGCCAAGCGTCCCCTCCACAGCCTGCCAGTGACCCATTTCACAGTGGGAGGGCTGCCACTTTATAAGGCCTGCGGTGGGACACACAGATGCTACCCAAAGGATGGTATGTCACATGACACCCAGAGGAAAACTGAATACCCAGGGAAAGCAGATTTTGTTCAAAAACTTTATTTCTTCATTAGGTCGAAAACCTGTAGTGTAGGAAGAATTAGAAACTGAGCTCTGATTTTATTGATGAGAAATAGCAACTTTAGTTAAAACTGCACAAAGAATGAGCATATGGATGTCCTTAAATGTTACTGACGTCGCGTGGACTTTATATGAAATCCCTCACTAGAACCTTAGCATCTGAGTGTGTTCAATGCTGTTTCCATGTTGATCGAAACAAAGTTGCCCTCTAATACTCCCCTGGGATGCATTATTTGAGCTGTGAAGGCTTGACAGATGAGAGTCAAGAACAATGAAGGTATCTTTGACATGGGTGAGTCAAAAGAAGATAAGGGTTCTTTCTGGGGTTTTGAGTGGATTCTATGACAATCAGTGAACAGGACAGTAGCCTAATTCCATGAAAAATTTCACGGTATACCTCTTTTTAAAAAATATTTTATTTATTTATTTATTTTCTTTATTTTTTTGGCCGTGTTGGGTCTTAGTTGCCGAATGTGGGATCTTCATTGAGGCATGAGGGATCTTTCGTTGTGGCGCCGGGCTTCTCTCTAGTTGTGGTGTGCGGGTTTTCTCTCTCTAGTTGTGGCTCGTGGGCTCCAGGGCGTGTGGGCTCTGTAGTTTGTGGCACACAGGCTCTCTAGTTGAGGCGCACAAGCTCAGTAGTTGTGGCGCGCGGGCTTAGTTGCCCTGCAGCATGTGGGATCTTAGTTCCCTGAGGGGGATCGAACCCACGTCCCCTGCATTGGATGGTGGATACTTTAGCACTGGACCACCAGGGAAGTCCCATACCTCTTAATGTACTAGCTCCACTGCTCCTTCCTCCAAATAGCCACTATCCTTGGCATCAGTATTCGTGTTCTTGTTTTTAATATGTGTGAGTATTTGTAGATGATAAAATGTTTCAATAGGAAAGCCTTAGAAATAGTCCACATTGACCCTTGATCTTCTCAATTTTTCATATGAAGAATCTGAATCCCATGGGGTAAGGAGATCCCTATTTTAGGATCTTGACTGAACACTTAGTTAAGGGCTCTTGCCCTGGATGAAATCTAGTCCGCATGTGGTGCCTATTTCTGTGGATGTAACACACTGCTAGATTCTTCCAATATATTTTCTTCTTCTACATAGAGACCTGTTACTTTCCCACAAATGATTTGGAATTCCTGCTGACATTTTCCTTCCATTAGACAATGCTGTGCCTTCCTGAGGGGACAGTTTGTTAAAGAAAGAGTCAGGGATACTAGCCGGGTGAGCCAAGGCAGACAAAGAGGTGTTCCATTGTTAAGTCGCAAGGATGGACGGCAGCTAGCTGTAGGAAACATAAGGTGTGTATTGGCCACATGCTGTTGCTCTGAGAACAATGGTGAAAAAGTGAAAGGTTAAGACAAAAGCAAAACGCAAAATAATAGATGTGTCCACAGGCTGTCTGCTGCCAGGTAGGGAAAAAGAAAAAGGACGTTGTCTTGAGGAAGGCAACTACTTCTGTCTACTGAGCTTTTGAAAAAGGTGAAGTTAACCACAGGGCGACAGGGAAAACAACAGTGGGGAGGGCGGGCTAACAGAATGCTGACTGTTCCTCGCAGAAACGTGAGCTCCAGGCTGCGCTGCTTAGTGGGCTGTGAAATCACAATTAACAGAGCAAGGGTTTTGTAAGTGAGCCGAAGCTGCTTCCAATTACATCCTGCTATTAGCTGCATTTAGAACAACCACAATGAACAACTCCATGTTCATCGGACTGTGATATGGTCTTGAAGAAACCATTAATAAAAACAGTCGATGATAGTTACCCTCACTGTGTTGATGTTTTAGATCTTGGCCATTTAGGATGTTTGCCAAGGTGGGCTGCCGAAGCAGGAAATGGGTTGAGTAGAATTGGCAACCAGAGCTGATGGTACCAAGATATTCCAACAGAGTCTGCCCGAGGTTTTCATTTATCTGTTTGTGTACTTCTGCTGAGATTATACCTGGACTCTGTTGAATGTAACTGAGGCTAAACCTCTTCAGTACCTAAGGTGTAGACAAATGAGTGGGAGCTCAAGAACACACTGAACCTATAAGGAAAAAGAGGCTTTGATTTATGTAAAAGATTAAAGATATTAAATATCACAATTACCCATGTAAAAGCCTTTTTAGGAAATAAAATGAGCTCATAGAAAATATGATCTGAAAAAAAAAAGAAAAAAAAAATCCCCTGTCAATTTTCTCCTGAAATAATGGCTTTAAAATCCTTTTTGACCCCTAAGATATCAGAGGGTCCATTATCATTTCTGTTTTGAGACATATTAGTGAAGGTTTAGAAGCTGTAAAGGAGAGCACATTTTATGGACAAAACATTGTTTTGTTGAGTGGAGTGAAAATTCATTAAGCTGTTGTGGCAGCTAACTTTTTACCACATGGCTCAAGGGTGTCTGCTGAAATTTTTCTCAGGGTAATCGGATGTGTAATGGAATCATGGACACTTACATGTGGAAGTGAACTTGCAAAATGTCTCTTCCAGTTCCTCTGAGGACCTGGAGTAGTGAGTAGTCTCGTCTGCATTATTAAATCACTTGAAATCAGAGCCAAGACTAGAACTCAGTTTATGACTTCAAAAGTCCTCTGAGCATGTTGTCTCCATGGAAATGAGTTGGTGGTCTTTGCTGTACTTGATCTACAAAATCAAGTTGACACTAGAATCTGAAGCCCGTCCGAGACACTTGGCTCCTTCTAGTTTTTGACAGGCCAAAGTTGTGTGATGTTTGCCAACCCTGTTATTCAAAGAAGCTGATTCCAAATGGTCTGCTTTGCCCAAGAATCACTAAAAGTACCACTGGCTCTCTGTCCAATATTCCTTTTGAGTAAAGTGATGTATGTATCTGGCCTTAGCACATGCAACAGGCTAGGGATTCATCTTGGCTTAGAAGGTGAAACAAATGTGATGAAGGCCATGGCTGGACTCTGTTGAGTTATGTGGCCTTGGGTAGTCTCTGAGCTTTAGTTTTCCAGTGTATAGAACCAAAGGGTTGAGCTGAATGATCTCTCCAGTATTCTCTCACTTGCATATTTTGTTTTCCATCCTAAATTCAAGGTTGAAAAATATTTCTGGAATTCTAGAGGTCTATCTACTTAACAACCTTTCTCTCTCCTCTCATATACAGTATAGAAGTCTATGGAAGTCATTCAAAAATATATCTTTTTCTGTACATGGCTGACCCTCTACTAGTCATGTTTTTGGTTTGGTGTCCCAGTGTAGGGCTACATTAGATCTATCCTACCATTCTCTCATTTGTCCACCCTCCTCCCCCTCCAAGGATGGAACTCAAACACAGAGGTACAAGAATTGAAACGAAGAAGTAAAACTATCTCTATTTGCAGATGGTAGCTTGATTCCCAAAAGAATCAATGGAAAAACTACTCTAAACAAAAAGAATTTAGTAAAGTAGCAATTTATGAAATTATCATACAAGAATTAGACAAAAATCAGTTCTACAGGTAAATATATATTCAATGCGCAACAACATTCTTTTTGTCAGTGCCTCTCCAGATTCTAGAAAAGCACATTTTCCAGAAGAGTTCTCAGGAAGTGCTGATGCAACAATATTTATACTAGTCTTACATGTTCACGACAGTTTTCTTTCTTTTTTGTGGCGGTTATACCTAAAGGTCAGTTTGAATGGATAGAAAATATTTGGCTCACGTTTGCTTTCCTTGAGCAACTTAGATATGTTACTCAATTGTCTTCTGGTAAACCATTGCTGTTGTAAAGTGTAATGTCAATCTGTTTTGGTTTTTTTTACCCTTATAAGTGACTTAGTCTGTTTGCCTGAATCTCCTCCCTTTTCTCTTTAAAATGCCCTATAGTTTTACTGGACAATGTTTTGATATTGACGGCCTGGATTGATTTTTTTTTCCCCAAGTATACAAAATGCCCTTCAAAAAAAGATGGAACACAAACAAATTAGTCTTAAAATAAAGATTAGAGGGCCAGATGAAGAGAACATTAGAAAAACATGCTCAGGAACTCAATATCATTGAAAGATATTTAATGTTTGCTGCCTACCTAGAAACAGCTTTGTATTTTTAGCAACATTGGAAGAAAAGGAAGGGAGACAAAAAGAAAAAAGAAAAAAAATTAAAAAACTTGAGGGCCTACTTTGTTTTAAGTATGGGACTAGGCATATCCCTATAGTTCAAGTTGGTCCTCTCCATCATTCATTTCAACCAATATTAATCAGTGCACTTACATGCCAGGCACTCAAGATACAGAGGTGGATGGGACAAATACAGTCTTTGTCCTCAGTGAGCTCACCTAGGTGGATATTTTATCTTCAACTTTACACAAAAGTTCCTGTGCTTTTGTCAAACTATAGATTTCATTTAGAAACTCTGGAAATATGACCCCTCTTTAAAAAATTCCTCCTAGCCATGAATGTCAAAAAAATGGGTAAGTATACATTTGACTATCAGAATTACATAGCACATTTCGTCCAAAAAATTCTCACTCCAAAGGTCGTTTTTCTTAGTCTGCTAAGTTCTTGGTGAGCAGCTCTGTAGGAAGGCATTCATGTCATGTTGAATTGGAGGCAGAGCAAGGCCATGTGACTTCTCCAAGGTCACTGAGTGAGGTGGCAGCAAGTCCTTGATCCAAGGTATCTGCAGGTGTCTGGGGAAGATTTCTGAGTGTATTGTTTTCACCTTCCTGACTGTTCGGTCAGATTTTCTGGTGTGCAAGTTGCCAGGTTTGGAAGGTGGCATTCAAAACCTAAGCCTGCCTTCTCCAAGGTAGGCCAGTGCTAAAATGAGAGAGGCCTCTCTCTATCCTTGGGCCAATGCCCCATTCTCCCCCAGCAGCACGGCCGTGAATAGCTAGATAAAGCGCACCTCCCACTGCCCTCGGGGGCCTTGGGCACACCTGCCAAGTCAAATGCACTTTATCTCAGTCAAGCATTGCCTGGCCCTCTGCTGTGGCCGAACGCCCAGGCCATTGACTGCTGTTTGACAAAGCCAACTGGAGAAGGAAATGACCCAAATGCCAGCCCTGGGAGAGGTATGAGATCGAAAGGAAATTTCCGTAAGGTAAAATATGCAAATGAGAAAGCCTGGCTTTTCTCCTCCACATAAATCAGCCACTTATCACACTGGGCCATGAAATGCCAAGACAGCCAGTGTACCTAGATTTGGCCACAGCAAAGGGAACCAACGTGAGCAGTTGGCTAGGAGCCCAAGGGCCTGGGCATTGAGGAATAAAGCAGAGCCCATTTCTGCTTCTGCTGGTCACCATTCGTATGCTTCCGAGGGAGTTTTGGGGTATGTTTTGTAAGGCACATCCCATTCTGTACGGTAGAGAATCTGTCCCTGCGCTTGTTTTGGTCACCATGCTAGAGTTCTTGTAACTTCTTGTAACTAGGCGTTGCCACACCGAGTAGTTTAACCCTTACCTCTGAGATGGTGGTGCTCATCCAGACCCCCGTGTTGCTATGGGAACAGGAGGTTGGAATCTTCTCTGATGCCCTAGTGGAAACTGTCGGCAAGTGGTTTGTTGGGGGCTATCTTTGCGACTCCTTCTTAACCTCACGATCCTATGGGCACCATTTCCTCTTGTTGGGGCCTAGCGGTGGGAAGTTCTTCATGCTCTCCATTGCAGAAGAGAATCAACAGCATAGCTCTCTGCAATTTTTGCAGGGGCCCAGACTGTCTGGGAGAGACACCCATATGACGTTAGGCTGCTACAGAGGGCAAGAACTTCTGGTTCCCCGTGTCTGCTGTAACCCTCCTTGAAGAAAAGCTGTAGCATTCTTTAAATTTATTTATTTATCTATCTATCTATCTATCTATTTATTTATTTATTTTTGGCTGTGTTGGGTCTTCGTCTCTGTGCGAGGGCTTTCTCTAGCTGTGGCAAGCGGGGGCCACTCTTCATCGCGGTGCACGGGCCTCTCACTGTCGTGGCCTCTCTTGTTGTGGAGCACAGGCTCCAGACGCGCAGGCTCAGTAGTTGTGGCTCACGGGCCTAGTTGCTCCGCGGCATGTGGGATCTTCCCAGACCAGGGCTCGAACCCGTGCCCCCTGCATTAGCAGGCAGATTCTCAACCACTGCGCCACCAGGGAAGCCCGAAAAGCTGTAGCATTCTTGAACGTGATCTTAAACAGCTCCTGCTGTCTCAGTTTTCTCATCTGTGAGATAATGCTAATAATACTTCCCAATGTTGTTTGTAAACTTAAATGAGATAATGCTCAGCCTTTTACTAAGCCTTCAATTCTACTATGAGATTTGTTCTTTATACCCATGAGTCTCTTATTATAATATAAATTCCACTGGCAAGAATAATATTACAAACTTTTTTTTCAATCAATAGAGGACATTTTAAATACTTAGGGGTGAAGAGTTGCTCTAAAAGTTCTAAAAACAAGCATTGTCAACCTTCTGATTTGTCCCTGGTCACAGGGATATGGTGAGGTCAAGGTTGCAGATTGAATCTCAGAATAAGAAAAATAATGTGATTTCAAAAGGGGGAAAAAAAAAAAGAGAGACGTCAACAGTGTTTTTAGTAGAAAGGGAATAATGAAGGACCGTGCAATCTCTCCAGATTCTCTCCACTTTATTGAAGTTTTCTTTGGATTCTTCAGAGGATATGCTTTTCTGAATCATTGAGGTGCATCTCTGTGTGTGGTGAGGGAGAGGATATACATCTTACAGATCATGGTAACTTGGAATTTAGCTCCTGCCTTCCATTTTTCTCTCAGAAAAGTTCTTATTCCAAGCCCAAAGCAGAAACTATTATTTGAATCTTTCTGTTGCTTTCAGTTTCCATTGCCTGACATTAAAACATACATAGAGAGAAACTACTACATTATTTATCTTTTTGCATGACACATATAATGTTTTATAATTTCCACCTTCAAAATGATGAGGCCATCTGGCATGACATAGTGAGAAGGTCCACGCTTCGTAGTCAGACTTGTGTTTTAATCGTGGCTGTATGGATTCTAAGCTCTTTGACTTTGGGCAAGTTATTTAACATTTCTGAGCTTCAGTCTCCTCATCTGGAAAGTGGGGATAATAATATTAAACTCTGATTGTTCTTGTGATGTTTAAACAAGATAATACATTCAAAATGTCTGGCATGTGGTAGATACCCAAAGTGTTCCCATTGTTCCCCCTTTTTAAATGTATAGCTGTAGAAATGGAGGGAGGGCACAGAGAAGAAACAGAGCTCAGTTCTCTAGGCCTATAACACACTTTCCCTAGGGCGCTTTGCAAAGCTCACCCTTATTTGCTATATGTGTCTCTTTTGAGGGTGGAATTCCATAAGAATCCCTTGCTCAAAGAAATCTTTGCTCAAAACCCTTCAGTGGCTCAATTTCCTACCTAAGCATGTCTAAACTCTTCTTCCTGATTTTCAAGTTCTTTTATATATACTCTTGTATACTGTGCCTTTCCAGTCCAATTTCTTACCATCCTCCCCTATTCTCTGTCACACCTCTTCTGCTTTATTCATTGGTATGGCAGGTTATATTTTCCCAACATATTTCTGGTCCTACCTGCTCTTCCAGAAACTTGCTACTCTCTCAAGAAGCAGAGTCTATTTTCCGTCCCTTTGAACCTGGGTGGGACTTTGTGACTCCCTCATGAAGAGAATGAGGTGGAAGTGCCAGCTGCTGTGTGACCTTAGGGTGTTAAAAGGGACAAGGCTTCCCACTCCTGCTGATTTTCCTCTCTCAGGATGCTCACCTTTAGAGCCCGAACACCTTGCTGGGAAGAAGCTGAGCACCACATGAAGAGGCCATGTGTAAGAGTTCCAGGTGGAGGACAGGTGTGCTGCCTCCACCAAGCTCTGGCAAAATGGCAGCTTCACGAGGAAAATTAATGTCATCATCTTAAGCCATTAAGTTTTGGGTGATTTGCCACTCAGCAGTAGGAAACCGGAACAACTTGGGAGTACTGCTTTGCATTTATATTTAAAGTTTTTTGATGGTAAAAGGCATTTCTTCTCTGTTCTTTACTTGGAGTACAAGTCAATGCTGGGCATACAACATATAAAACAAAAACGGTCCTTAGTGATCATCTAATCGAACCATTCCAGAGCTGAATTTTTTGGAAAATAGATATCCTGGGCCTTATTTCTTGTGATTCTGATGAAGAAGATCTGGGGTGGTGCCCAGAAATATAGTTGAAGGCTTCTGATGAGTATCCCGATTTGGAAACCACTGACATAGTTTACTCTTTTGCCCTTAAAGATGCAGAAATAGGCCCAGAGGCAGGGTTAACTTGTTTTAGGTAGCAAAGCAAATGGGCAGAGCTGAAACTGGAACTCAACTCTCCTGTCCCTCACCCTGGCTCGTCTTTGGTTGTGGATAACTCAACATAGTTGGCTACAGATATTAACTTACTTCCTGTACCACCTGTTCTTCTGAGTAACTCTGTAACACACTTATCTCTGCCCTCTAACACACACTTTATTCTTTTAAAGGCATGAACTGTTTCTATGCTCTCACAAGGTCTGGGAGGAACAGGCTCTGGAAAACACAGCAGGAGGGGGAAAATGGTGGGATGGAGATGACTCTTTTCTCTTTGCGTGACTGCCAAGGTCAATCCACACATATACGTATATTTCTGCCTTCATGCGCCTGCAAAGGTTGAATTAGACATGAACTGTACAGGTTGATCTCTACCTCTGCAGTTGACATGCTCACAATGCGCTAAATAATAGAACACCACAGGCACGAATGGATGAAGTGAAAATCATTTCCATTGCCCTGGGAGGAAGATGACAGATCAATCAGGGCGGGTTCTGGATGAATGAAGTCAATGAGTTGGAAGTCCTTGCAAAGGGCTTCTTTTTGCTTTTCCAAGTCTTCAGCCAGTTAGACGATTGATTTTTGAAATAACCCAAGAATTTTTAAGAGCGTTTTGCTTCACTGAAATCAACTGTCACTTACTTCTGCCATAATTTGAAGTTTGAACCTTGAATCATTTCTTGAAATTTCCTTGTGAACTTAAAAAAAAACTCAGTGGGGTTTCAGGTTACAAACTTTCCTCTGAAACTTGATTTTGGATAGGCAGAGGTTTTTTTTTTAAAATTCTTTCCAGGTCTTATTTTATGTTTTTCACTGGCAATAAAGCTTGCTGTTTGGAAAGTTTTCTTTTGTCAAAAATTCTTGCTTTTTAAATGGACTTGGTGGCCATTTTTGAACCAACACAGTATTGCTGTGGAATATTTATCTCATCTTCTGCTCCCCAGTCTTGATTTTCCAGGTTAAGAGAGCATGAGTTACCCCCAGAATGAGTTACTCCAAGGAAGGGCAGGTTACATTTACTTTTTCCTCCTCAAAATTGAAGCCGGACTAATGGAATGCTTATCAGATCTCATTAACTACCTCTCCAGCTGTTACTCCCTTCACAATTGGGAAATTTTCTCTTTTTTTCCCAGTTTGTACAGTTTTTCATTTATAGTTGGTGTACTATTCTTCCTCATTTATATTTGGTTGCTTTTTCCTCCTGATTTGTAAATTTTCTCATTTATGTTTGGTTTGCTTAAATTTGATTATCCTTGTGGACATTTTCTTGAGGTTTGGATGTTTTGGTTTTAGTGTTAATTTGAACTTTAGTAATAGCTAATATTTTTGAATGCTCACAATTGTGTCAGGCACATTTTATGAATCCAAACATTATTTTGTTTAATCCTCACAGTTTCCTGGTGGACTAAACGATATTATTCTTCCAATTTTAGAGATGAGGAAACGGAAGAAAGAAATGAAAATATGTAAGTTCTGGAAGGATGCAAAACTGATAGAAAGGACTTAATCATTTACTATTGTACCCTAGGTAATCAATCTCCTTTGCCTTTCTTCTGTGTGTACTTTTGGCTCTGATTTTACTTTAGTTAAGGTCGAAAAGGTGCATGTAGGTTGTCTTAGTTCAATAGTTATCAAATAGAGCATGATCCGAAGCACCTGGAGGGCTCCTTGAAACACAAACTGCCAGGCTCCGCCCACAGGGTTTCTATTTAAGGAAACCTGGCGTGGGCTCCGGAACTTGAATTCTCAACAAGTTTCCAGCTGAGGTGGACGCTGCTGGTCCCGGACGGCTCTTTGAGAATCACTGGTTTAGTTCATTCCCTTCAGGTAAAGTTAAGACCCTTCTACTTTCTAATTCCATTCAAATGTGGCAAGTTGGTGTATGTATATATAGTTGGCCCTTGCAAAACGTGGCTTTTAACTCTGTGGGTCCACTTATATGTGGATATTTTTCAGTAGTAAATGCTATGGTATTACTTGGTCTGTGGTTGGCTGAATCCTGTGATGTGGAGGAACTGTGGATGTGGAGGGCAGACTATAAATTCTACGTGGATTAACCTCTGCATTGATTAAGGGTTAACTGTATCATCAGTCAATTTAGGAATTCTTTCTCTTTTTTTTTTTTGTGCCTCCTAGAGACAGAAATATGCATGATTTATGATTTTTCCTTTAGCTTTCTAAAGACTGCTGGGGTGTCAGCTCTGACTAAAGCTGTTTCCTCAAGTTTAAGTGATGCCTTTGGCTGAATGGGCCACAGGTAGCTCATACACAGAGACCTGGGTGAAAGAGATTCAAGGTGCTCTCCGGGGGCCGTGTGCTAGTTCATTCTTCCTGCAAGCAGGTGGTGAACCTTAACTCATTAAGGAGGGAAAGAAGGCAAGTTCTAAATCAATCTGATTGGCATCCTTGCCAGAGTTTGTGAGACATTTATTAGTTTGATGTAACAAACAAATCCCAAGAGGGATAATGTCCCAACACAAAAGGAAGTTATATTTTGCTCAAGTAAATTCCACTTGAGTATTTTTGATGGAAGGATAGCGGTCCCCCAAGCATGATCCAAAGAGACCCAGGTACTTTTCATGTATGGCTCTGCCATACTTTGCAGTTGGTTTCCAAGGTTCCCGTGCTTGCCTTCAGTTCAAGGGAAGGAAAAACAACGTGGAGACTATCTCATGAGGAGGTTTACAGAAGCCATATCCCACTCATTTTCCATTGATTCTTCCATGTCCGTGGTTGGGTGCAGTCAGCAGCCCATCACGTCAACGGAAGCATCTAATTCTAGTGGTTCAAAGACTACAGGCTGCTGCTTTGTAAGCTTAGCCACTTTCTAGCTCTTTCGTTATGATCCTTACTTATGGCAGATGTTTACGGATAGCATGGATATGATTTCACTAGAAAGTGATGATTTAGCAAAGGCTTTCTATTCTTTGTTTTCAGTTTATTGACCTTTCTCATTGTTGACCATCAGTTTTTATCAGAGCCAGCTATTCTTGGCTCGCTGTTACATTTGGTCTGTTGGTAGAACCTTGAGTTGATGGCAGTTAAATGACTTATTATGTGAAGTGTTCAGGAAAGATGTGAGAGGACTAAGGAGAGGAGAGGTTCCTGGGAGATACAACTACATGGTGTATGGGTCAGAAGGGCAACATTCGTATAAAAGGTATCGCAGAATGAAAGGCCCAGCTGTGCCTCCCCTGCCCTTAACCTACAACCCCACGATCTGATAAATGTGCGGTCAGGAAATGGTGATGTGATTTAAAATGTAGGTACATTCTGTAACTCTGAGGAAGTATATGGTGTTTTAGGCTACTTTTAGTACCATGGATCATGCAATTATAAGGCATTGAGTTGGCAAGTTCAAAAACCTTCCAGTATACTCCAGTGCCTACTGCATCAGGAGACTGGATTCAGAATAAAAATGAGTTGTGCTTGGATGCTTCTGAAGCATGTGATCTTGGGCAAGTCATTTAACTTCTCTGAGCATTCGTCCATGAAATGAGGACAAGATCATCTGCTTCACAGGAAAGTTGTGAAGATGAAATAAAGTTAAGTGAGATAATGAAGAGCAGAGTGTCTGGCTTTATATTTGACTTTCAAGTTCTGTCATTACTGATACTCACATGAATTCAGCTCTGTAGCTCACATTCTAAAAAGTGACCTTTGCTCTAGTCAGACTGGTTTCCTCCCAGTGCCATGAACATGACACTCTGTTCTCCTTGACTTTGCTCAAAAGCATCCATACATTTTACTTGCTGAGCCAAAAATGGGGAAATTTGGCATCTCCCAGGATGGTTTCATTTTCTGTTCTTTCTGGGAGCAGAGCAGTCAGCTGAGGAGGGAGAATGACTGTGGATATAGAGTCGGTGGGAAATCACTTCATCACTAGTTTCTGACCCTCTATTCTCTGTCCATCCCTGTCATGGGCACTGAGCATCCTAAAGAAATAAATATATGGCTCCTTCCTGCCCTTAGCTCCTTGCCATTCAACCAGGGTTGCTAACTGCTCTGACGCACTGCTGCCTACAAAATATTCCCGGCAGAGCAGAACTTCTAAAGCTGGGAAATGTTCTTGTGTCAAAACTGACAAAGGAGCATCTAAGTGGTGGGGAAAATGTGTACCATCGATTTCATACAGAACGAAGTGGGGCATACTGGAATCATAATGAGAGTATTTATCCTTCTTGTCTGGTCTGCCAGCTTATAGATTGATGGATCAGCCAATGCTGACTGTTGCATTATGAATTTACCAATATATTTCATCCTCTTTTCTTCCACAGATGTTTTAAAGATCATATTTGTTTTGTGTCATGTCCTGTCCCTGTAGAGGCTGTGTGAACCCTTATTAACTACTAGAAAATCTACCCCTTGGTAAATTTCTGGAGATCTCTGTGTGCCGAATGGATGTGTCATAAAGAATATTTTTATTAGATTCTTCTCAGATATATTTTTTGAAGGTGAACAGAGTAAACTACGGTAGATTGGAGCTCATGCTGAGAGAGCAGTTATTTACTGTGCTTAATAATAACTGTAACAAATCAAGCCTTTCATTATGTGCCTAGCGTTGTGTTACATACTTGCTCATTTACTGTTTGCAAGAAACCTGTGAAGTAGGTATGGTTAGTCCTGTTTTACAAGTGAAGTAGCCAGCGTTCAGAGAAGTTCAGTAAGGGCGAGAGGAGCACAGGACTGGAATCTTGGTCTGAGCCCAGTTCTGTATTCGATTGTGTCCTTGGGCAAGTGAAGCAAGCCCTAAACTTGTTTCAGCATCCATAAAATCCACATTGAAATTGTTGTTGTGAAAGTTAACTGTGATTATACATGTGAAGTGCTAAGAACTGGCTTGGTCCTTAGCACTTATTCAACATTAGCTCTCACCAATGAAAGGCACAGTCAGGATTGAGATCTGGAACTTTCGGTTTCCTAAGTCCATCCTCTTGAGCCCAAGGCTATGCTTATTTCTGTTTCCACGCTGAACTGAAGTCTGATCTAGCAGGTGAATATAGCTATTTATGAAAGACCCACGGCAACTATCATTTTTGAAGTGGAATTGGATGGTTTCTACTCTTTATGGGCCTTAATAACAGTGTTTCAGGACTTGCGTCCCAAGAGTAAAAATAAGGATGACTTTTTCTGATGAGCTTGTTAGGAAGATTTCATTAGGTGTGGATTGAATTCGAAAGAAACACACACAGGCAAGTTTTGGTAGAGTTCTGGGAAAGTGTGTTAGTTATTCACCAAATCTAGTTTCTCCTCTCCTTGGGTGCACAGGAAGGTAATACATCCCACTGTCCCGTGATTGAATTCAGCCAATGGAAAATGAGTGGGGTATGGCTTCTGTAAACCTCCTCATGAGATAGTCTCCACATTCTTTTTCCTTCCCTTGAACTGAAGGCAAGCACGGGAACCTTGGAAGCCACCTGCAAAGTACGGCAGAACCATACATGAAAAGTACGTGGGTCTCTTTGGATCCAGCTTGGGGGACCACTATCCCTCCATCAAAAATGCTCAAGTGATGGGCTTCCCTGGTGGCGCAGTGGTTGAGAGTCTGCCTGCCAATGCAGGGGACACGGGTTCGAGCCCTGGTCTGGGAGGATCCCACATGCCGCAGAGCAGCTGGGCCCGTGAGCCACAACTACTGAGCCTGCGCGTCTGGAGCCTGTGCTCCGCGACAAGAGAGGCCGCAATAGTGAGAGGCCCGCGCACCGCGATGAAAAGTGGCCCCCGCTCGCCGCAACTAGAGAAAGCCCTCGCACAGAGACGAAGACCCAACACAGCTAAAAATAAATAAATAAATAAATTTTTAAAAAAGATTAAAAAAAAAATACTCAAGTGGAATTTACTTGAGCAAAATATAACTTCCTTTTGTGTTGGGACATTATCCCTCTTGGGATTTGTTTGTTACATCAAACTAACAAATGTCTCACAAACTCTGGCAAGGTTGCCAATCAGATTGATTTAGAACTTGCCTTCTTTCCCTCCTTAATGAGTTAAGGTTCGCCACCTGCCTGCAGGAAGAATGAACTAGCACATGGCCCCCGGAGAGCACCTTGACTCTCTTTCACCTTCGCCTACCTGCTAGCCCCTAAGGATGCTCACACACCTCCCATAAGAACCAGCGTGTATTCATCAGCTTCCTCTCCCATGCTCGTGCCCTTCAGTACTATCTAAGTGTTCTTCTGTATTACATATCATCACATCATATCATACTATATCATATCAGGACAAATCAGACAGAATTTGAAACTTAATGCAGCTCACAGCTGCTTTAAACACAGCGGGGAAAGTAAGCTGGGAAGACCTGCAGACTCGTGCTTCCACTGCTTAATGACCACGTAGCCTCGGGCGAACCTCCTTTTCTCTTAAACCCAGTTTCCTTGCCTGTAAAATGTGATCAATGCCTGTGCTGCTTCTCTCCTGCGATGCTTTGAGGATGGACATACCGTTTATGAGAGTGCTTTAAGGAACTGGGAAGTGCTCTGCGGGGCATTATAACTATTATTTATATGAAAATGTGCACCTCAGAGTCTTTACATTAAAATGGTAATTGCTTAGTCCCATTACCAGATTTTTTAATTTGTGGAAGGCAGTGTGGTGTATTAAAACACATTGATAGACAGCTTTATGAGAATCGTACATTCCGGTGCTTACTAGTTGTATGAACTAGGAATTCATTGAACTCGTAGTAGCTCCATGACTTGGTTTTGTTATTTGTGAGTTTTGGTTAATAATGCTTACTTTACAAAGTGTTGCGAGGCCAAATGAGTGCTTGCAAGTTAGATGCTGAAAGATATAAAAAATAATATATTTGATGGATTTGCTACAGGTCAAGATAATTCCAGTATTAGTAATGGTTTGCATGCATATTAGCAAATATTTAACAGTGGAGATAAGGAAGCAGAGAAACAATATTGAAGGATTAGAAGTCACCGTCAATTGGAAGGCAGATGAAGCATCTTAGAGAGCATAACGCTAGCCACTGGGATATTATTTTGTCAGACTTATAAAATTTCTAATTATGTGTGATGTTCATAAGAACTAACGCTTCACACAGAGAGTTTCCTTGTACTGAGGAGTGCGGTGATTGCCAGCCAGGCGGCTCTGCACTTAAGTGAGGAGTGAGGCCCGGAAAGGACACAGGGTAACAGCAGGGCAATCATGTTGTCCTCATCAACCACACGTGCTCACTCTTTCCCATTCCAGCTATTCTAACATAGTTTCTCTTCAGATCCCTGTGGTCCCTTGTAGATGAAGCTTCACTCTCACCTTGAAACTTTGATCCAGTTTCATATGCAAATAGAGAAACACCATCCTCCCTGCTCCCTTTGTTCCTTCCCCTCCAGTCATTTTAACAAAATGTGTGAGACCATTACTGATAGTAATTATGATAAACTTTCACACATTGTAGGTTTGAGAAAAGCTTCTGCAGTGTCACATATTATTCTCTCCTGAGTATAGTGGAAGGAAATACATTTGAGTGTGTGTATAAGAAAATTGTGGCTCTATTTGAGCCAGTGTGTGTGTGTGGATGGGGGAAGATGCAGGGTGGAGGAGGAGAGGAAGGGGAGGGAGCCGTGGCAGTGGAAATACAAATAAAAATGATCAGCGAGGAAAGACGGAGGAGAAAAGGAGAAGAGGAGGACGAGAAGAATTTTACCAGGTATCCCAAACTAGTCGTGAATGGAAATACATCTCTGTGTGTACCTTTGTGTGTGAAGGACATCGTTAGAGGGCGTTGTTCTGGAATGAAGCTGCGTGCAGAGAGATTTCCTGTGTGACATTTATGGGCATATGAGGTTCTTTTTCTTTGCAAGTGAATATTGGAGTTATCTAACCCTAACGTGTCTGTGAAGAGATTTATGGCTTATGACTCATTCCATGTTATTGATGGGGAGAAATAGGGGAGAGAAACCGAATCCAGAAGTAATCTCCAAATTTCATTTTCACCCCTGGTTTCAAATGGCAGAACTGTTAACAAGCAGCAGAACCGATGGATTTAGTGTCACCTCCTATCTGCCTGGAACCTCTCCCAGAAAAAGAACTAATTCAATAATGAAATGGCTCAAATCAGTGAGCAATAGAGGTGATGGAGGGGTCAAAGGCCTTAGAAAGAGGCACACTGTATAATTCATGCTGCACTGATGTTTAACCTATCCTTTTATCATTCTTGAACAATTAGTAGTTAGAGGTAGAAGAAAATGACTCTTGACTATCTAAACTATATATGGCACTGTTTATCCTACCAGATGCCGTATGGAGTCCCCAACCCCTACTCTCTTTAACTACTTTCCTAAATCAACACTTGGTCTCAACAAAACTGCTCCCTATTTCCCTGTTGCATCTTTGCTTCATTAGAAATCCCTTTCTCTTGCCCAGTCTTCACAAGTCCTTCTGCTTCTTGAATACCCAACTCAACTCTCATCCATGAGGCCCTTTTATAACCCAATGTGGGTGCACTTCTAAAATGTGACCCATCCCTCTGGAGTGACAGATGCTTCCTATCTGTAGGCTCAGGTCTGCCTAGCACTTCCAGGAGGGAAGAATGACAAGAGCCTCAAGTCAACCATTTTCTGGATTTAAGCTCAGTCTTTTTTCCATAGACTGGGAATCCAGTGTTTTAGAGAGTGAGCTTCTAAGTAGCAGCCTTTACTGTCTCCCCATCCCTTTTTCCCCTGTGGAATCTTTTATATACTCTTCTGCTTCAGTTTTGTTGCTTAGCATTTGTTTCCTTCTCAGTCTGGATCCCATGCTATCTTCGGAGTCCATAGCACTTATCCAGATCACGCTAGCCCTGTGCTTTTGCGAGTCTGGTGCTGGATGTTACTTCAGCTGTTTCTCTATTCTGTGAAACGGTCACCCAGGATGATCTTCCACCTTTCTTTAAGAGGTACTTACTTCCTAGTCTCCAGCTACCATTTACTCCTTTTGCTACCTGAGTGACCATTGAAAAGTAACTGAAACTTTTTAAGCCTTCCTTTCCTCATGTGGAAATTGGCATAGTGGTAATACTTACTTCATAGGACTGTTGGGAGGATGAACTTAGTTAATCCTTGGGACATTGCCTGCCATACAGTAAATGCTCAAAAATATTAGCTGCTATTATTGTTTATGTTCTTAGTATCATTATTTATATGCCGTATCTGTTGAGGTATAGTCTCTGAATTAAAATCTTCTGTTTGAACCACACCTGAACTTGCCTTGCCCTTTGGACGTGAACTACTGCCTCTGTAGCCAGGTTCATTTCCTTAACCCTCATTCTCACATGCCTTAGATTTTTCTTCTCCTCTAGCTTGGATCTGCCCCGTACTTGGGTGTACTTGAGTCCTGACATTATAGGACTTTGATATTTCTCTTCTTAAGACACCTAGTACACATTGCCTTAAAACTTAGTTATTCATTTTATTCCTTCTCTGCTAACTTGTAGAGTCCTTATGGTCAGGGACCTTATCAATTACATTGCTGTGTCTTCTAGTATATCTTACATATGGAAGGGTCTCAGTATATATATTTTAAATAATTGAAAGTTTGTCCGTACAGAATGTAATACCCATCTTAAAATTTAATCTTTCCAATACATACAACCCAGTGTTCGTAGCAGCACTATTTACAATAACCAAAACATGGAGATAATCCAGATGCCTATTAACAGATGACTGGCTTAGAAAGACACGAGATATATATATATATATGTATATATATATATATATATATATATATATATATATATATATATATATACACACACACACACAAACACATACATACATATGTATATATATATTTAAATATACACTGTAATATTACTCAGCCAAAAGAATGAAATACTGCCATTTGCAGCAACATGGATGGCACTAGGAATTATCATACTAAGTGAAGTGAGTCAGACGGAGAAAGACAAATATGATATCACCTATGCAGAATCAAAAAAATAATACAAATGAATCTATGTACAAAACACAAACAGACTCGCATAGAAGACAAACGTAGGCATCGTGTTTGGTAGCTCCTGGCAAGATTTTCTTATACTGGAATAACAACATGGAAGCCAGGAGCCAGGAAGGATGTTGACGCCAGTGCATACATGAGTGAGAATGCATATGCACATGTACGCGGTAGATCAGTGTGGAGAGATGCTCGGGTGGGGAGCTTGTGAGGAATCAGGTTCAGAAGTTCAGGAGGGGAGTTAATGTTGGTGGTGGTCCTAGAAACTGGAATGAAAGTGTTGTAACTGTGAGTCATTTCATGGAAAAAATAAAAAGAATTCGGTAATTGATTTGTGTAGTGAGTAGAGAGAGAGAAAAATCAAAGATGATTCCTAGCTTTCAGACCCAGGTGACTAAAAGAAAGATGGAATTACAAACAGAAAGTGGAAGGTTAGTAGGAGGAGCTCGTTTCGGGAAGGGAAGGTGACATGATGAGCTTAGTTTTGGAATTTGGGCAGCCAGTATTTAATCAGCAGCATACAAGAGATGGCTGGAAATCTGGGCTGTAGTTCTAGAGAGGGTGGGAATGGAATCAAGCTTGTGGAGGTAATCATTGAAACCATGGCATTAAATGAGCTCACTGAGAGAGATGACATTGTACAGGATGTAGGTCAGAGATGGAAATTAGGAATGCCTAGATTTGAAGGAATGTGTAAAAAGCACAGCCAGGCTAGGAGACAGAGCCAGAACATTCAGAAAAGTGTCATCATAGAAACGAGTTCGTCGTGATCTAGTAGTGATGAATGACTCTATCAAATTGTTTCGGTGGGTTTAGTGAAGATGAGGGCAGAGAGAGGGCTATTTTATGAGTATTTGATATTTGGCATTAGGTTGCCATAAATGACCGTCAAAGGATTTTTTGTTTTTTTCTGTATAGTAGTTACAGTGGAAGATAGAATGCTAAGGTTTAGGGATTAAGTGATGAAAAAGTAAAAGCAAGGAGTGTAGGATACTTTGCAAAGCAGCCCATTTTTAAGATCTAGGAGTCTAAAACGGTTGGAAGAAAGTTGGTCTGACCAATACTTGTTATTTAATTATTTTTGGAGTGTGTTTCTTCATATGTATATACATTTGAAGGTTCAGGAAAGATTCGAAGTTCTGTCCTTTCTGAAAATTTGGCAGAAATTAGAAGGTTTCTAGAGTTATTAAGGGGAAAGACACAGTGTGATTTCCAAAAATCTACTTTTCCTTATGAAAGTGCACAAAATAAATGGAGTAACAAGTATGATCTACACAAATGAGCCTCTAGGAGACAGGAATACTGGGCCATTCCTTTCCAATGAGACCCATCATATTTTTTAATAGCTTTCCTCTATGGCAACCAGACACACAATTTTTTAATAGTAATTTAGATATTCTGGGTTATTGAAAGAATGCACTTGATCAAATGCACTTATATGATCAAAGCAATGAGAAAATTATGATGGGAAAGAGTTTTCTCCATGTGGCTTGTGGAATTATTTCTGTTGTTCTACAGTAACATATACGAATACCTTGCCCAGAGTCTGTTGGAAAACTCATATACATACACATATATATATACATGTATAAAATTATATATGAAATCATAGTTTTCCTTTAAATGACAGCCAAGATATGAGCCATAAGTGAATGGCTCCATTGCTAACGAAAAAGGATAAAGTTAACACTTTAGAAATCTTAGCTTTTCTCCACGACAGAAAAGAGTGTGCTTGGAATCAGAAGCATAAAGCAACATTTTGTTCAAAATTATTTTTCTGCCATTAAGGATAGGGTCACTTTTATGCTGAACCATGTGTAGCACAGGGATACTCTCTAGAAAAATAGAGATGAATCTAGAGTGAGAAAGAATACTATTGGCACACATTTCATGGCAGGCACTATTCTAAGTGTTAGATTAGATATGTTAACTCAGTTCATCCTTCTGACAGGCTCATGTGGCAAACTCTATCATCATCATTCTATAGGTGAAGAAACTGAGGTATACAGATGGGAAGAGATGATTTTGCCCCAAGTCAGTAGAGCTGGGATTTGAACCCAGGCAGTGCAGCTTAGAAGTAGAAACTCTTAACTATTAGGCCTTGCTACTTATAAAGGCCATCAGCATTCTTCAACTAAAAAAGTCTGCTTAAAAATGATTTCACAATGGGAAGTTAACCGGAAGTAATTTTGGGTGACTGCATCCAAATTCACTCTACGAAGATAGAATCAGAGCAGATAAAGAGAGCTACTTTCATTGGGAATAAATTGACTGTGACAACTGTAAACTCCTTATCTTGGAAGGTACTATTTTTATACTAGGAAAAGATAGCCTAGCAGAAAAACCTCCTCTGGAAATGAAGGAATTCAGTTTCTTTGGACTCTGTGTATCAGTATAAACCCTTAATAATAATAATTGTGTATCTCCACCACTGCATTTCACTGTGCGAAGGTTGGACTTAATTGTGGTTACCTTACCAGTTTCATTGCCTGCTCATTAGCTAAATAATAAAATCCTGACCAGTGGAACAGATGTGGACATGCATGCCCTGCTCTGTGTGTGGCAAATGAGGGACAGTAAACATATGGGGAAAGTCACACCTGCATACTCACAAGTGATGGGACCAGCAGAAGCCTGCTGGGAGGAGGGGAGAAGATGATGTGAAGGGCTGTCAGCTCCGTTGGAGGGCAGAGTGCCAGAGCCAGGGCTCAGGAAGATCTCAGACCTGATAGCTGATTGGATGAGTTTAATTTGTTGATGTGCTCAACAGCCCCACTGCCTGGGGAGGAAGGGGCTGAATCTCTGAATGCTACTGGTTCCCAAGTTCTCAACACAGTCAAGTTTGTGCACGCTTGCTGCAAGTAGATTGAAAAAATGATGGCCAAAACTATGAGTAGTCCAAATATATTTGACTTTCATTCATCTTTTTTCTGGCCTGTCTTATGGGCTCATTACAAATTTCAAGGACCTGGCTTTTAAAAAATTTGATTTACAATGTTGTGTTAGTTTCAGGTGTACAGCAAAGTGATTCAGTTATATATATTATCCATTATATATATGCCTTTTTGGATTCTTTTCCATTATAGGTTATTACAGGTTATAGGTTATAGGTTATAGGTTATTATAGGTTATAGGAATATAGTTCCCTGTGCTGTAGAGTAGGTCCTTGTTGTTTATCTATTTTATATACAGTAGTGTGTATCTATTCATCCCAAACTCCTAATTTATCCCCCCTCACTTTCCCCTTTGATAACCATAAGTTTGTTCTCTATGTCTGTGAGTCTGTTTCTGTTTTGTAAATAAGTTGATTTGTATCATTTTTTGAGATTCCACATTTAAGTGATATCATATGGTATCTGTCTTTCTCTGTCCGGCTTACTTCACTTAGTGTGACAGTCTCTAGGTGTATCCATGTTGCTGCAAATTCATTAATGTTTTTATCGGTAGTCCACGGGAACTGCCTTCCTGTCAATACGCTTTCTCCTTGGTGGTCTGTGTGGTCTGTTCGCGGCAGAGGGACTGCTGATGCTCCTACTAGTTCATTTTTTGTGTCTTAATTCTAAGTTCCTAGAGGGCAGAGTCTACATTCTTTGTACAGTGGCTACTGTAAGAGACTGAGTAACCAGTGGAGGTAGCAGGTACGGAATAGGGTCTGGGTAGGAGCAGGGTAATACAAAGTAGTTACCAAGGACATATAGGGCTATTCATAGGAAAATGGTTTTTTTTGTTTTTTTTGTTTTGAACCAATATAAATTGTCTCCAGGGTGTAACATGCCATTTTGAGACCTTATACTTTATCATTCTGAACATTACGCATCGTGGGCTGGCTAACTCTTTCTGTAAAGGGTCAGGTAGTATATCTTCTTGGTTTTGCAGATCATATGTTTTCCGTTACATCTCTTCAGCTCTGCAGTGGGTATGAAAGCAGCCATGGATAATACAGAAACAAGGAGGTGCATCTGTGTCCTAGTGAAACTTTCTGTACAAAAATAGGGGGTGGGCCAGATTGGGTCTACAGGCCAATGTAGACTCCTAGTTCAGTTCACGTACACTCACACTCATATTCATAGGCCTATGTGAAGTGAAAAACAGTTACATCTTACCATCTTTTCTCTTAAAATGTTTTTCACTTTGATCAGACTTTTGACCTGACTTCAGACTCTCAATTACATATTCAACATCCATTTGGTCGGTGTTACAAGGTGTCAAGCATTGTACCAAAACATACAGGGGTAAGGAGGAAAAGGGTAGCTTCTTCCCTCAAGAACATTACTGGCTGATGAGGAAGATAGGTAAATACAGATAAGTGCAAAGGCACTGGCATATGTACCGTGACAGCTTTATGTATGATAGGCTGAGCGGAGCACGGGGGACCAGTAACTAATGCCTTCTTCTGAGAAAGGGAGCCTGAAGGGCGTCTTCAAGGACTGGTGGGATTTCAGAATTAGGTAAAGAAGGGGATGGAGCACGGGTGAATGGGGGTGAGGGATGCAGGGGGAGGAGGTACATCTAGGGACCATAACAGACTTTGTATGTCTTTCCAGAGAGTTTTTCTCCTCAGAGATAGTCTTGTTTGGTTAAAATGACATGCCTTGCATTAAAATTTCCTGTGAATCTGCTTATGTCTTTCTTGTGCTATATCTCCTTCTGCCTTGTGCTACATCTTGCATTTGCCTTCCTCATGCATGTTACTTAATTTTCCTAGAAAAGAAGACTCTGTTTTACTCATTTTGGATTCTCTCCTAATCTATAGGTTTTATCCTTGGCTGGATCTTGAAGTATTGTTTACCACTTAAATTTGATTCCCACTCAGGTCTTTGCTTCCCCTGCCTCAATCCTGGCTGCAGCTTCAAAAGAGACACTTCATTGTCTGTTTCAGTATTGTTCCTTATTCCCAGTACTCAGATCTTGCCCCTGACACATAGTTATGACTCCAGAATAGTCAATATTGACCAGTTCCATGAAGAAGAGTGGTACAAGAGAAAATGACTGTGTCAAAATGCAGTAGATTGCCAGTTGCGGTGCGCAGAGAATGTAAACAGTTAACTGGAGCAGGAATTCTGAAATTTGCCATTAAAAGGTCTCTTAGTACTTTGATTTTTAACTATGTACTTGAAAAGTAACTTACTTGACACGAGGAAGGAGAGTGGAAAGTGGTGCTTTCGGAATTGTAGTTTCTGTTGTTCTGGATAAGCAGAATAGGCTATTAAATGTCCAAATGGGTGAAATATGGAGGGAAGGATTAGTGATGATGAACTAGATTCAGTAAAGAATCTGGAGAGGACAGGAAGTGGTGTGAGAACACAAAGAATGGAATTGAATTCTTGCAACATGCTGGAGTACCAACTCCAAACCACATTCTGCAATGTAATCCCAGTCTAGAAAATGGAGGCTTATCAGAGATAGGGCCCTTGCCATTCAAAGAGTTTGGGTGCAGCTCATGAGGAAGAACGGCCTTTTGTTTTGGAAAAGCTCTGTCATGATCTGCAAAATCCTGTGGCTGAAGGAGATGATCACTTTCCACACTTGGGGGTAAGGGCCTCTCTGAATATACTTAGTTGTGCTTATGAACTAGAAACTGCCAGAGACATTCTTAGACTAAGAGGTAGACATAGATGCAGTTAGACAAAGATGCGATTAAACAGTGATCTCTGGAGGACCCAGGACTGAGTTTTTGCCCCCCAAGTGTAGAGTCGAAGATGTCACAATAGTACAACTATCTGATAGGTTTCTAGCCCACAAGGAGGAGAGAAATAATTACTGTTTGCCTGCATGGCAGACTTTATTTTCCAATGGTGACTATCCTGCATGTTCATCTACAGTGAGATTTGCTACTCTCATTGATAGGTGGAGTCTGATTGTCCTACCCTTGACAATGGGAGGGCTTGTGGTTACCGATAGAATGTAGTAGAAGTGATGTGCATGACCTTTGAAGCTAGCTCAGGAATTGAGAAGCAGCTTCTGCCCTGCTCACTCTTAACCTCATACTTGGAGCCCTGAGGTACCACATCAAAAGTCTGTCTACCCTGACGCTGTGGTGCCCATTCTAAATTCCTGACCCACAGAATCCACAGCATTGTGTAATGGTGGTTGTTTTATGGCACTAAGCTTGGGGTGATTTGTTACACAGCCATAGTAACTGAAACACTTACTATGTGTCAGGCACTGTGCTTAGGTTTTATGCGCATTATTTCCCTTAATCCTTAAATCAGTCGTTAAAGAATAGTCTTATTACCTCAGTTTTCTAGGTAAGAAAATTAAGATGGAGAGAAGTGAAGAAACTCAACCAAAGTTATAGCAATTAAGCAGAAGAACCACATTAAGATCTAGTCAAGTCCAATGCCTGTAACGTTTGGTGATGCTAAGAAGGGTTTCCAGTGCAATGATAGAATCACCTGGTAAATGCTAGTATTCAGGCTTCACCTTAATTCTACTGAGTAACTTTAAACAGATGTCTCAGGAGATTTTTTTTTTTTTTTTTAGTCAGTGGAGAAGTTTGGAAACGCTGTGAATGCCATCACACGAACTGAACTAAATTCTCTCAATAATACTGCAATCTTTTATTGATGCCACTCTGGAAGACCACACCCAACACAGTGTTTGGCAGAGAACAAGTGCTCATTAACTGAATGCTAAATTGAATTGGGTTTTTCGAATGATCTAACTCTGGCCACTCAAGAGTGTATTCCGTGACTCAGCAGCAGAGACATTAACTAGGATCTTGCTAGAAACAGACTCTTAGGCCCCATCACAGGCCTATTGAATCAAAATCTGTGTTTTTAACAATATCCCCAGGTGTTTGAAATGCGCATTAGAATTCGAGTAACAGAGATTCAACGGATTTTAGTCCTCACTTAGGAAAACTTCCCAGCAAGGAGGGAGTTGGGCTACTTGCTGCTGAGTTCTCCAATGTGAAGAAACTAAAAAAGCTCCCAGGAAGGTGATTGTACAACATGGAGATTGTGTCTTCAAGTGAGGCTTTTTAGAAGCTATACAGAGAGATGACATGAGCTCTGAAACCTGGCGGTTACATTCTGTGCTAATGAAGGCTATTAGTGCTTTGCCTGGAAAATGATTTCCTAACTCTTTCCCAGACAGTCAGTGCTAGTGAGCAATCTCTCAGGAAAGAAGCAGTTTGATAGACTCCGGATTTGTAGAGGGAATCAACAACCGTTTGGCTAATTTGTTTTCAGCAGTGTCAGAGGGATCTATTTAATCTATTTATCTTTAAACCTTCTTGATACCATTGGTTCACACACACACGACCTATCCATTCCTGTGAAATGATGACCAAAGCACCTCTTAGAGGAAGTCTAGAAAAAAAATGCATTTTCTCCTCAGATTTACCTCATGTATAATTAATGACCTGCAGTGCTGATCTATAATTGTAAACACTTGTGATTTAAAATCCATTTGCTACCACACACACTGTCTTGGACACAGACCTTGCATTATGCATCAGCCAGGAGGGTTCCACAAACCAGTACAGCTCGGTACAATCTACGACACCCAAGATGCGCTTGGATGTGAAGGCACAGCTGGGGAACAAGGTAAAGACTACAAGGGTGGGGGGAGGAGCAGGGACCGAAATCCTGAGTCGTCAGTATTTTCTTAGCTTAATGGTGATGACCAAATGTCATTTAATTACGAAGCGTCCAAGCAACACCTTCAGCCTCCTTCAAAGTACAGCCCTGTGGCCCCAGGCACTGGACCGTACCACAACTTACATCCCCACAATGAGATGCAAATATATGTTTAGTTTTTCAAAAAAACTCTGTTAGTAGGAAGTCCTTTAGTGAATGACTATTCCTACTCTATTTTGGTAATACGAGCCTATGTTTAGCAACTTCTCTTAGCATCCATTCAACTCCCTTTTAAGGTTAGCTCTAAGAAAGGAATGAGTACTTAGACCCGTTCTTTTTTTCCTGCTGTCAGGACCAGTGGGGCTCAGCCAGTCACCATTCTGTGTGCAGCGTGGTCCCATGTACTAGAAGGACAGCATCACTCCCCAGCCTGCTCTTCTCTAGACTTGCCAGTTCCAATTTCTTCTACCTTTTCTCACAGGTGTTATTGTCATTCCTTTTAATTTTCATTATGGCTATCATCTGAACCATATTCCTCATGTTCTTTAATTTTGTTTTTTTAATAATGTAGAACTCAGTAGGAGATATTATAGGGCATAGAGTTCTGCCTATATTGAGAATAATGGAGAGATGACCTCTTTGGGATTCATTCAACAAACACAATTTCTATATTCCCTGTGAATTTTTATTGCTGTTGGAAGAAGTAATTTGCTTCAGGTACAAACTCAAATTTCACGGTGTGGGTAGTATTAGTAGTTCTATTATTTGGAGGTGTTATGACTGCACTAAAAAAGTTAACCTCTAGGTAGTTTCTTTTAAATGGGTAAATAGCAGTGTAGTAGAAGTAAATTGAATTAAGAACAGAAGTCCTGACTCTAATTAATGAGCTCTGTGACCTTAGAACTAGCACGTTAAGGCTACCAGTAAGCGCCTCTCAAGTTAGGCAGCATTAACAAAAGTGCAATGTGAGCCTCCTGTCCTGGGTAACTCACACTTGGGGTATTTTGTTCCTGAGCCATTTTTCTAGCGTCATGGACAAGTTAGAGCCTGCCCAGAGGCCACTTCCTTGGGGGCGGGGATTGCATCCTAGCCACGCTTGTAGCTTCACGTGTAGTCCCTGACATGTATCACGTGCTCAGCAGTGCCTTCGAGAAAAAAGTAGTGAATTTATTAACTAGATAGTGGCAAGTCCTGGCACAGATGACTTCATGCAGAGCTACGTGATAAATCAAGGGTCTAACAGACAGACTTCATACGTCATCAAGAGGAATCTTTCTCACATTTGCTAGATAAGAAAAAGCATTTTTAAAAAATAGAACTTTCTGAGGATAATTCTAGATATCATGAATGACAATTGGTGGTGGGGGGGAGGAGAAGGGGCTATGAATTTGTATTTTTCACAAGCAGCTCTGAGGATTCTTCTGACCCCATAAGTGTAGGATAGAAGTCTTAAGGAGATGATAAGGTCATTACAAGAATGGCTGAAATAAATATCTATTAGACATTTAACCTTTTGGTGCGTTAATAGGGAGAGATTTTTATGGTTCCTCTTAAATCTTATGCTATAGCGGAGTGCTGTGCTCAAATCCAAGTATGTATATATTTTCATGCTTAATTTTAGGTTTAATCCAGTGGCTTAAGTTTAAGATTTGAAGTACCAAATTGGAATCCCAGAGCAATGATAAAATTATTTATTATGAAATGAAAAGCTATCCTTTATAGAGGAGGATATGTGTTATAAAGAAATATGGAGATATTATTTGATCAGATTCCTTTTTTTTATGTGTGTCAGGGAAGGGCAGAAATTTCCAGGATTTTAGGGGTCAAGTAAATGCCTCCTAGATTTTTCCCTTGCTTGGCATTTCATCCAAGAGGCCATGAGGAAGAAATTAAAAACTCATCAACAAACCAGCATGAAGGCTGGGATGCTGGAAGCTTTCATCTGTTAAATACTAAGATTCTGTACAACTCCTTTTGAACTCCTCTGCTCAGTGGATTAATTTGCTACTGATTTGGTCCTGAGCAATGGGGATTCTTGGAGGACAGCTGTCTATATAGCCAGTGAGCATGAATATGAGTGCATAAGCAAAGAGCATTTCAGTGACCCCAACAGCTGATATGGTAGACTGTCAGTTTCCCCTTGAGGCCCGAGACAAGCAAAGGCTTGACCAAACTACTTATGTCGACCCCCTCCCTGTTCCTATAAACTTTCTAATTCCTCTCATAGCACACAGGGCTGGCTTATTTTATTGTTGGTCGGATTTTCTCTACCGCAAGGTATGTGCTAAGAAGCAGAGTTTTGCTCACTTAGGTTTCTTGTATTTAAAAGTACTTGCCACATAGTAGGTGCTCAATGACTATTTATTGAATGAATGAATGAATACTTTCACACAGATCCTACTGTGTGGACCTGCTATTTTCGGTGTTGAATAGTTGTGATATACACTGTGATGCACTGTGCTAGTTCATACTTGATTTGCCACTGTGCTTGGCTCTGTTGTGGCTCTCTGTGTAGAATACAAATTGAGGAGTGAATGTATAGTTCAGAAAGAGGGGCCAGGTTCTGTCATACACATCTCAGTGCATGGCCAAGGCCCCCAGACTATCGCCTCTCCAGCTTTCTCTTATTTCTTCGTATTCTATATCTGTGTGTGTGTGTGTGTGTGTGTGTGTCTGCATGTGTTTTCCATTTTCACTCTTCAAGTTCACTGTCATCCACTCCCATGACTTGACTTGTTACCTTTAGCCCAGCTTCCATTCATCTTTTGATGCCTAAAGCTGTTGTCACCAACTATTCAAGGGCACCGTCGTTTTGGTGCCTCACCGACACATCAAATTCAACACGCTGACCATGATGCTCTTGACACTTCCCCCTTCCACATGAATTCAGAAATGTTTTTGATTCCACCTCCAGCCAGCCAGCGCCATTCAGAGCTCAGAAGCAGTGGTGGCTCAGTTCCGATCTCATTTGGAGAACATAGGAGGTCCTCAGCTTTTCTATCAACACAACAGTCCTGACAAACCAAAGAAATTGAAAATTCTGAGGTTTCTTCACTAACGGTTATTCCAGCTTCTTGTATTTAATAGAGGACGTCAAGGCCCTGGGGGGTTAAGTGAGTTGCCCTTGGCCACAAACTAATTAATAGCATTTATGCTACTGGCCCCCAGCTGTCCTGATTTCTAGTTCTATGCTCTTTCCTCTACACCATCTCTGCCACTAGGGAGACTCGCCTTCACAGAAGTGGGGGGTGGCTCTGGGAGGATGTCAGGACAATGGTACTCAGCACCAGTGTGGTGGGAAGATAATACCCCGTCCTCTCCTAGCGAACCAGGAATTAGTCTCAAGTGTTTGGAAACCAAAGGACTATTTCTAGTAGAAATGATGGCTTAGATTTACCAAAGAGATGTGGAAGTGTCCTTTCAATCCTCCCCTTCTCTGTTTCTCTGTCTCTGTGACACACACACACACACACACACACACACACACACACACACATACCATGTATCATTCTTATTCAAAGGGTCAGATTGTAATAAATCTGAAACCAAATAGTGCCCTGTTTGTTTTCCAGTGTTTATTTAATTGACTAGGTCATTACGTTCAAATCTTAGGTGGTGGTTAGTTGAGATAAACTGCGATGTGGAATTCATGCACGGATGAGAATGCTTGCTTTACAACCCTAAGATAAATACCAGACTGAAATAATGACTTAAGGTCAGATAGGGTGAGGAATGTAAATGGTAGCAGATTTACATTTTCATTTTATTAAAAAAAATCCTAATAAGGCGTATGTAAAGCCTAAAATATCACACTCAGCAATGAAGACATTCTTTTTGCTTATACAAAACTATTCACACTTGTAGAATTTTTGACGGTTTCAGGAACCCAGGAGAATTAAGAGGTCTCTAGCAAATGACTGCACATCAATAAAATACCCTTAGTGAGGTTTTTTTTTTTTTTTTTTTTTTTAAAGCTGATCCTATATTTTCTCCTTACTGTCACTGACTGGAAAAAGTGGTATGTGCACTGTTTTACAATGACTTTTTGGTGTTTTCTTCCTGTTCTGAATATTCCCTTTGTGTTTTGGAAATCAAAAGTGCTGCAGAGTTTTACCTGTTCTTTAATATTTCAAAAGCCCTTTCCTCTGTGGCTGTCTTTTTCCCCCTAGAGTTTAGTAAGCTTTGACAAACTCTTTTTTTCTGTGTCTTTAAGTAACTCGAAGGATTTCCCATTGCTCCGGTTTGCTTTTAGAAGGTGAAGCATTTAGAAACGACTAGCCATACACCAGTACCCCTACATTTTAGAGAACTTGATGCTTTTTTTATTGTTCATATTATTTTTTAATTTTTTTATTTATTTTTATTTATTTATTTTTTGGCTGCATTGGGTCTTCATTGCTGTGCGTGGGCTTTCTCTAGTTGTGGTGAAGGGGGGCTTCTCATTGCAGTGGCCTCTCTTGTGGCGGAGCACGGGCTCTAGGAGCACGGGCTTCAGTAGTTGTGGCACGCAGGCTCAGTAGTTGTAGCTCGCGGGCTCTAGAGCACAGGCTCCGTAGTTGTGGCGCACGGGCTTCGTTGCTCCGCGGCATGTGGGATATTCGCGGACCAGGGCTCGAACCCGTGTCCCCTGCATTGGCAGGCGGATTCTTAACCACTGCACCACCAGGGAAGCCATTGTTCATATTATTTTAAGTGAACAAGAAGCACTTCAAAATACCTTGATAATAGTTTCATAAATTTATATCAGTGATAGCAGGCAAAAGTTCTCCTTTGTAAGGAGAGATTGATGAAGAAAAGTGGACAGATGAAACAAGACCAAATGATAGCCATTTGCTGATCATTATTCTGCTGTCTGTCTGTATCTATCAGCTTGGAGGTTGTAAATGCCATTATGAATTGAAATAAAAGTCAGTGCCCACACATACTTGAATGGAAGTCAGAGGGAACAGTTTGGTATGTTTCACCATGGGGACATGGTGTTTAAAAGCAATCAAGTTCATTTCTTTGGCAATCACATCTCGTTTTGATCAAAACTAAAATGAATCCAGTCTGTTCTGTGGTGGGTAGTAAGACTTTGTGGGTGCGTTAGCACAGCCCACTAATGAGAGGACCAGACTTAAAAGCTAAGCCAGTGATGCACTTTGTAGTAAGACTAATAGCTAATTTTTATTTTGCACTTACTATGTATTTGAACATGTATGGACACTTCATCTTCATTATCACCTTCTGACATCTGTAGTACTGTTATGCTCCATTTTACAGATGAGAAAACTGAGGCAGGATATAACTATAACCAGCCCAAGGACACACGGTTCGTAAGTGGGGGAACCAGAATTTGAACCCACATTGTTCAACTCCAGGGTTCTATGTTCTAACATCTACCTACACTGGAAAAAATCAATCTTTGATCTATAAATCTGGAATAATCATTAATCCCTTCAACAGTGGTGGGATATGAAAGGTGAAACTAAATGTTTGATTCTTCCTGACTGGGATAACTCCAACTCTTCCAACAGGGGAATTGGAGATTTTTTTTTTCCTAATTGCTTTATGCAAACTCTAAGCCTAATATTAGGCAAATGAACAAGCAGAAACTATTTCTGCATACAACATCTGCAACAGAGGCCAGCTGGGCTATAATACAGAGTAGTTTCCCTTCCACAATCTCATTTGACTCACGTGTGCAGATGCCCACACACATGCTCACTCCTGCCTGGTATAGTCAGACAAAACTGGGTTTGAATCTCAACTTTTTCATGTACTATTTGATTTGGACAAACTCCTTAGCATTTCTCACCCTGAGTTTTCTCACAGTAATACCCAAACAAAGGGCTGCTTTGAGAAGTAAATGAAATAATGCACGTAGTATACTTAGGAATGTAAGTATTCAGTAAATATTCTCTACTCTATCTCTTCTCTCTTCTCTTTCCTCCTCTTTCTTTCTCGTCTCTTTCTTATACCCCACCACTGAATTGATCTTTTCTTTACATCTTATGATCAAAGAAGGTCCAGTGCTATGAGCATAAGTTTGGACACCCATCTTTTTTTTTTTGGACACCCATCTTGACCATTACTGAGTTTCTTGTGTGACGTTGGAAATGTATTTGAGTCTCTGTCTCCACATATCCAGCTGTCAAATGGTGTCAGTATTCCTCATTTGCATGGAAAGAGAGTTTGATAACAGTTGGTCCAGACCTTTGAAGTTGAAAATTGCCATGTAACTGCTTGCTACTATAATTTATTAAATCTGTGCTTTGAATGAACCCCTTTTAAAGATGAAATTACCATTGCTTTCATATATTTTCTCTTTCCCTTATAACCTCCCTGGCTTTCCCATTGTCACACCCTACCTCACTCCTAGTCCTTAGGCCTTTCATGCTTAAATGCCATTGCAAGGTGACAAATCAAAATTTTCTCTTTGTATTCTAAACTTACGTGCATTGGCCTTTTAGAGTAAGCTGGAATCTTGGAATTAGGCCCAAGAGTTATTAGAATTGCTTTTACGAATCATGGATGAAGATAGATTTGGTCTGGGAGGTCACCGTGGGAATTTTCATCTGGAGGGTCCACTGTCTAGATTACAAACCATTCGTTCATTCATTCTATAAACATTTACTAAGCATCTATCTTGTGCTGGGCACTGTGTTATGTGCTGAGGCTATATGACCTGGAAATGGGTCTGGAAGGAGCCGACAGCCTGGTAGGGGAGGTAGACTAGTGGTGATAGGAAGAGGCATTTACTGAGCCCCCATTTATAATGCCTCATTTAGTTCCCACAAAGATCAGATAAGGAAATGGAGGTTCTGAAAGGTTAAGTAATGTGCTATGGTCTGAGTCAGTCAGTGGTAGAGTAGGATGCAAACCCAAGTCTGTCTGATGTTAAAACCCATCTTTCCATTATTCTCCACTGCTTCCTCACAGATGATTTTGATACTGTGCAGTATGTAATCAAGGTAACCAAGAGATGGTTCCTGGTGTTTGAGACTTTAACAGCAGCTGTTCCCATTCATATTTGGCCTTGATTTTTGACCCCCTCCATGTCCTCATGGAGGTGATTGACAAGCATCGAATGGAACCTTCTGGGGGCTGGAGAAATGCTTGACCCTTCTGTTCTAACTAGCTATTTCTGACCAATACAGTAATCATCAGGGTCCTGGCGGAGGGAAACTCATTAAAGGGAATGATTCTAAATCAAGAAAAAGTTACAGGAATGGGGCCAGGAGGGGAAAATTTGATCCAAAAATTGTTCTTGTGACAATCAGGTGGTAAAATGGTAGTCGAGAGTTTGGAATCCTTTAGGAGTGGAACCTTAGCTTAAATAGGACTCCTCTTTTTAAAAATTTCACATCCTTAAAGAGAAAAGAGTGTTCTTTATTGTCATGGCCCAATGCCTGGCACGTGGTTGTGTCTCAAAGTATATTTGTTCAAAGAAAAATTCAGGAATGTCTGCAGCAGCTAAAACGTATTCTTGAATCGTTGCTATGTGCAGTGTCCACACTCATCCTAGACTGTTTGGGAGTTTTGGGCCACTTTGAGAATAGCTGAGCAAATAATAAGGTGAACCTTGGCAAATTTTGAATAGATGCAAAGATTGCAAACTTACATAAATATGCTTGATTTAGGAGGTTAATTACTTAGCAGCATTGTATAGTGGTTAAAAAGATATGCCAGGAACATAGATTTTATGGGTGCCAAGTCCTGGCTCTGTCTTTTATTAACTGGGTGACTTTGGGCTAGTTTCTTAACTCTCTAAATCTCTTTTTCTCCTCTTGAAAGATGAGAATAATAGTCACATCTTTCTCCTGTGGTCATATGAGAGAATGTACACTAAAAGGTTAACAGTTATTGTTGTTGTTGTTATTTGAACTGATTGTTAAAGCAGCAACTGAGGCAAGGTTTCCATAGTATAGAGTTTAAAAGGAAAGCTCAGGAAAAATGTGTAGTCATGTCAGATAGGAAATTGACAGTCCTGGTCCTCTGAGAGGCAGAGGCCAAGATGGGATTAAATGTGCAAGAACTTTATTAGGGGAAATAGCTGTGTGAGAAAAATAGGGAGTTAGCTGGATAAAGCAGGGGAATTCATCAGACTGCTACCAGTTTTTTTTTTTCTTCATATTTTTTAAAATTGAAGTATAGTTGATTTACAGTATCATGTTAGCTTAGTTTCAGGCATACAGCACAATGATTCAGATCTATCTATCTATCTATCTATCTATATTCTTTTTCAGATTCTTTTCCCTTAGAGGTTATTATAAAATATTAAGTTTAGTTCCCTGTGCTGTACAGTAGGTCCTTGTTGTTGGAGTCAGAAAGGCCATCATTAAAAAGCCTACAAATAATAAATGCTGGAGGGGGTGTGCCGATTGGTACCAGTTTGATCCACAGTGAAGGAGAGAAAGAAAAGCCATTGGGTGGGTGTGCCCTTGACCCCTGCGTGATGTAAGAGGGCTCAGCAAGGCCGTCCGGGGGCCCTTGAGTCGTAGTTGGCTGTCAGAGGAGTTCCATGGCTCCCAGGAATGGGCCTGCCTTAGTATCCCGGCCACACTCGGGCTGTAGACCCCCTTTGATTTTGCCTCATTTGGGACAAAATAAAGTCTGCCTCATGTTTGAGTTACTTGGGCCTGGGTTGCATAAGTTGGTCTTAACCATCTTTGTATCTCCCACAACTTCCAGCCAAGTAGCTCTAAGTACGTAGAAAATGTCCAGATGTTGAACTAATGGATTAATTTCTGTGGCAGCAATGAGAATGAACCTTTCAGTCTTCCAAATACAGAGAATGTAATTGACCAAGTTCCCCTACTACTGGGTTCTGAACTATAGGGGGCATTGGCAGTGAGGCCGCACTTCCCAGAGCTCCTACCAGCCCATAGCTGGGGAGTTCAAAGAACAAAATAAGTGGACTACATTACTTACCTTTTTAATTGGTTGCAATAGCATTATGAAAAAAAAAAAAAGAAACTATAAGTGAATTTAATTGCCAGGATAACAAAAGAAGATAGAAGCTGTATTCCCAGCCTGTTCTTATTATGAACGAATGGTCTCTCAGTTATTGTACAACTATGGGTACAAGACCATACTCAAAACTGGCTTTTAGATAGAAGAAAATGCTCATTTCTAATTGCAGGATAATATGAAATACTAGTTCTATTTTTTACTACCAGGATACTCTATGCTGTTGGTTCCTCAAATGGGTTATTTCCTTTGTTTGTCTATGCATTTAACCCCTTGGAGGGCAAATGCTGTTTTCGCGAAGCCATCCAAAGATAATTCACCCTTTTTCCATGTTCCCATCCTACCCTTGTCTCCCCATCTCCACCTAGTCTTAGAATATCCTTTTTGGTTTGAACTTTTCAATGAATAGACATTTATGGTAAAACTCAGATATGTATCCTAATTGTTTAAATCTCAACATTTCCAGGTCTATAGAACTTATATTTTTACTCTGCTATCTACTAATAAGATACCATTTCAAAGTCTAAAGTGTCCCCTCAGGGAAACAGAAGACTTGCCTAACCGACAGGTCTGAGCTGGTTGCAGAGGCCGAGTTGTCCTTCTTTGGTGGGAGATGGGAGGAAAGGTGACTCAGTTTGGCCCACCTGTGAAGGTTCCCCAGGTCTGCAGCCTTACAGAAGGGGTGTTTGTCTCCTGAGGTTAAGGGAATGTTGAAATAAAAGGGCCATATGAAGCTGACAGTCAAATGGGAAGCCTGGTTAGGTATGCCAGAGAATTCGATTCACAGGGCTCACCAGGCTGAGGGTCCAGAAGCAGAGTCTCTCATGGGATCCGTGATGAGATGGTCTGAGAGGGGGGAACTGGGAAGTAGTGGGTTCTGATGGGTGGGGAGCACAGATGTCCGGGGCAGCTGTGGGGCCACTGGGTTAGGCTGGGTTAGGGGGGCAGAGGTACTGGTTGAAGTTACAGGGACTGGAAAGGAGGCAGAGAACTGGAGTAGCTGAGAAACCTCAGCATGCAAAGAGCAATGGGGATTAGGACCCAGGGTCTGGAATTGGGAGAGCAGGGCCAAACTCTAAATGCACTCAAACCATAGCATGTGGGAAATCTAAGCTTAGGATTGCGTTGACTATAAATGAAAGATGAGACCTTGAATATATCGCTTCGATGATAATTCAGGCACCGAAGCAAAATAGCCTCTGTAGTTTTTTAAAAAGGCTAAAAATTAAGACATTTGTTTTTTCTTTTTTTTAAATTGAAGTGTAGTTAATTTACAAAATCATGTTACTTTCAAGTGTACAGCACAGTGGTTCAGTTATATATATGTATATATGTGTGTGTGTATATATATATACACATACATGTATATATTCTTCTTCAGATTCTCTTTCCTTATAGGTTATTACAAAATATTGAGTATAGTTCCCCGGGCTATACAGTAGGTGCTTGTAGGTTATTTTATGTACACTAGTGTGTATATGTTAATCCCAACCTCCTAATTTATCCCTCCCCTCCCCTGCCTTCCCCTTTGGTAACCATAAGTTTCTTTCTATGTCTGTAGTCTCTTCCTGTTTCGGAAATAAGCTCATTTGTCTCTCTCTTTCTTTCTTTTATTTATTTATTTTTTTGGTTTCCATGTGTAAGAGATACCATATAATCGTTATCTTTCTCTGTCTGGCTTACTTCACTTAGTATGATGATCTTTAGGTCCATCCGTGTTGCTAAGACATTTGTTTTTGAATAGTACTGTGTGTGTATATGAGAGAGAGACAGGGAAGGATTGAGATTTGAGGTATCTAGTAAACTGTCAAGGAACTCTCCTACACTCTGCTTTTATGGAGACAAAGCCTTTAAACCAAGATGATCGATATTTTAAACTCTGAAGGTTTGCTCAGACTAGACTCTGGCCAGCCTCAGTCATGTTCTGGTCAGGAAAACTCCCTAATGATTCATCGTTAGGAGTTATGCCCTTTTTACCTGGAAACTGATTTGCCTCTGGATGAATTTCTTTAGCTGTCTTCTTCCAGTAGTGGATGGGCAAGCTCTTGCATAGTACTGAGGGGAAACGTGTTTAAAGCCAGCTCTGGGTTGGATAGGTTGGTGGGGTGTCTGTCCTCTGCTAGGTGTCTGTCCCAGCTAGCAAACTCCCTGCCTCCTTTCCAGTGGTGGCTGTCAGTGCCGAGGTCCTGCCAGCTGGAGCTGGTCTCTTCTCCATGGAGGGCAACGTGTCCTCACTCAGCATTTAGATCCTTGTGTGAAGACATTCACAGATGAAACGCCCCACTGCTTCTTATCTGCCTTCTGTTTTTGGAATTTCCCAGACATCTCCTGAACTGTGTGGCCAGTTCAGGACGGGGGGCTTGGAGGAGCCTGGCGATACAAACCAGAGAGGCCACCGGGCATGGAGCCTGAATGTTTAGAGACCTTATTCCCATAGATCCTCCACGTCAAGTTGGGGCTTACGGTGCTTGGCATGTGACACAGGAGATTGCATGAGAAAAGGGCCTATGGGTTGAACGTTTTCCTTTCTTGGAAGCTACATAGTGCCATGGTTAAGGGCATAGGTTCTAGAGGCAGAGAACCAGGGTTAGAACCCCAGCTCTATCAGCTACTAGCTCTGGGACGGATTCATTGCCGTGGACTCTCTCAGTGACATACAAGAATCACTCTTCTCATTTGTAAAGTGGAAGAAACAGCAGTACCTATTTCATAGGGGTCTTGTGAAAATTAAATGAGCTACTATTTGTAAAGTGCTTATAACAGTGCCTGGCACTTGGTAAATATTGTATAATTGTTTGGTTAAGTTAACTGGGTTCATGTCCCTCAGGTTTAGTGAATGAAAACAAATAATGATTACCAGAGAGGATAAAACTGTTCTGCTTGAATACTAGAAAGTAATATCTATAGTTACCACTTGTTGGCTGTTTAACCTGATCTAAATAGTATGCCAACCAGTTTACATAGTACTGATGAAAATGTACCTAGCCCATGCATGTCCCAGGCACAATTCCAAGCTACTTTACTCCTTTGTTCCTCATAACGACACAGACAGGAGTACATAGATGCCAATATTATTATCATTCCTCAATATTGTACTGATGAGGAAACTGAGGCAAGATATTTGATGGCCTGCTCGAGATCCCATAACAAGGAGCAGAATATGATTTTGAATCCAGGCAGGATGGTTTCAGAGTCTGCTTTTAACCACGATACACAGTGCCTCTCGTGGAATCCCTCCTTGATTTATCACGGCAATCTTCTGAGGCCGTATTAGTATTACCCTCGTTTTGCAGAGAATGAAACTAAGGCTTAGAGAGGTTAAGAAAGTTGCCTGAGTGCACACTCAAGTAAGTGAGGGAATACTTGGATTCAAGACAATTTGCTAAAAATACAGAATCAAGATAAATCTGACAAGTCTGAGTGTCCTGAAGGTGAGGAGGATGGGGGAGGCAGAGAGGGGAGAAAGACAGTGGAACAAAATCTCTGTTACCAGCGTTGCTCTGGAAAATTCAAGACGTAAGAGCATGTGCCATATGCTTAAGGACCTTCCAGAGAAGTGTATTTCTAAAAACTCATCAAGAAATAATTTCTGTTTTTAGCTACTCTTGCTGAGACAAAATTCTTTTCAGTGTCTGCTTTTAATCTTGAGTAGCTATTGCAGGTCTGATTCTGTCTTCTAGGGAACTGCATTTCCTCAAAAGAAGATTTTAAAAAGCAGCAAAAATATATTCGATGTTAGAATGTTCAGTGAAAAAAGTCTGAGTGCAAAATTGTATGACAACTTCTGGGTAAAAATATTCAGCCATATGGACAAATCCCTAGAAGGGAATACAAAGTAATGAAAATACTTGTTTTGTTAAGGTGGTGAAATTGTGATTTACAAAAGTTTTTTCTTCCAATACTGCTATTATTTGATAATTAAAGAAGATAATTTAAGAAGTCAGCCCTTATTGTCCATACTGGCCTATGGTCAATGTCCATAGTTCAAGAGCACCGCCTTGGAGTCTGAGAGTAACCTCTCATCTCTCCCTCATTGACCTACTGGACACCTGACTACCAGGCCCATCGGCCCCCACATGACCCTTGTACTTCTTTGACTCTACGTTTTGCATTAGTGTCATCAGTTTGATTTGTATCACCCTCTGTTTCATCATTTGAAAATAGCTACTGCCCTCCATAAGCCCTTCCATAAAGGCTTCTTTGACCAAAACCAGCTGGAAATGATCTCCCCTCCTCTGAGCTCTTAACATCTGTAATGGCCATGCAACATGTGTGGCCTATGGCGTGTCCATCCTCCCTGTCCTTTTAATTTTATTTTATTATTATTATTTTTTTAATGAATTTATTTATTTATTTATTTTTGGCTGCATTTGGTCTTCGTTGCTGCACGCAGGCTTTCTCTAGTTGCGGCGAGCAGGGGCGACTCTTCATTGCAGTGCGCGGGCTTCTCATTGCGGTGGCTTCTCTTGTTGTGGAGCACCGGCTCTAGGCGTGCAGGCTTCAATAGTTGTGGTGCACGGGCTCAATAGTTGTGGCTCACGGGTTCTAGAGTGCAGGCTCAGTAGTTGCGGCTCACGGGCTTAGTTGCTCTGCGGCATGTGGGATCTTCCCAGACCAGGGCTCGAACCCATGTCCCCTGCATTGGCAGGTGGATTCTTAACCACTGCACCACCAGGGAAGCCCTCTCTGTCCTTTTAGGTCATAAACTTCTTGAGACCATAGACTCTGCTAAACTCTTTGCAAATAGCATGATAGCTTACAAATGGCACAGGAAATCTGGATATCATTTTGTTGATGGAGTTAACAATAAGTTAGGAAAAAGGAGGTACTCTGTTCACTTTCAACTTTAAGGAATATTTCTAGCACTACATTGTGCCTTCATCTTGAAGGATAAAAAAAATTCCGAGATATAAAAATGTCAGAATTGAAAATGGTCTACCATTTCAGTGAAGTCATTTGTAAATTATATCTCTTAGTAATTTTCACTTTATCCTTAGAATTAGAAGTATAACGTATAATTTTTGGTTTAAATGGTCCAGAGATCTGTGTGAGCGAAGGGTAAGTTTTATCATCCTGAGTAGATGTCCTTCAGATGGGCTGAAGTCCAATGCAGCATTTCTGGTACTTTGCCACTTTTGTGTTTGCTTTAGTCTTTTGTAGTCTCATCTTCCAGTTTTATATTTTAATAAACTTCATCAGCAGAATCTTGCCTTGTGATCTTGAAAAACAGAATAGAAATTCATGGTTTAGACACAAGTTTTTTCCAAAGGAGAGAGATGAGATCTAGCAGATGATATTTATGCCTTGTATTCTTGGTGATACAAAATTGTTAGGGAACCTCAAAAAGAAAAATTAGAAACTTGACAGAATGATTTCTATTTATTTCATATTTTTTTCTCTTGTTTGCAACAGTTTGTCCAAACAGGAACTTCTCAAAAAGATGTATGCAAAACAAAGGAAAAGACTCTGGTGTCCTTTTTATTGCCAGATTTGATAGTATATGTGTTTGGACATCGGTCAGTATGCCTTTTTTAGTTTTTTTCTTTTTAAAACTTCTAGACCTTTGTCTTCTTGCTGACTTCTCAGTGTAGAGATGACTTAGACCATGCTGCCAGTTTACCTTAGCTTCCTCTTTCAGTAAAATGACCGTTTGATTTTCAAATCACTTATCCTTTGTGAAGAATCTGTCTCAAAGATGGGAAATCGAGATGACTTTGAGCTCTCCAATGAGGGAACCTATATGTTGGTGCCCATCGACCAGCCCATCTCTTGTCTGAGATGTAATGAAACCCATTCTTTATGTTTCACTTTAATGGGAAAATAAATGGTCCAAAGATTGAAAAATAAATGACATTGAAAGAAAAAGGCAAGGCAATTTAAAAGGAAGAAGGAAGGAATGAAGAAAGTGGTAGCTGGAATATCTAACTGCAAATGGTTTTCTAACATTCACTGGTATGTTAGCATTGCCTACCAGGCTCCATATGCATATCAAAATATTACTGTTTTGTTTGTTTGTTTGTTTGTTTTGGCCATGCTGCACTGCGTGCGAGATCTTAGTTCCCAAATCAGGGATTGGACCCGTGCCCCCTGCAATGGAAGCGCAGGGTCTTAACCACTGGATCGCCAGGGAAGCCCTTATGCATATCAAAATATAATCTGTGTTATCTGTCGGCTCCCTTATTAAATCTCTCTTTTTGATTTCAGAAGCATGCTGCTGCATGTATGGAGGGAGCAAATGTAGATGACCAGGAAATAGATGCCTGTGTGAGGTTAGCCTAACGATATATTCAACACTATTCTCAAGATGAAAGGAATTCGTTCATAGTTTTAACATTGGTTGACTTGTCTGTAGTTTCCAGACTTTTGCACACTAGAGGTTTCTCAAAACCCCAAGCCTTTGAGAATATAGAGGAAAGGAAACTATATTAATGGCTGTTTGGTACAGTCAGAACTGAATGAGGAAAGGTAATCTCTAATGAAATTTCAAAGAAACAGGAGAAAAGAATGTTAATTTCCATGTAAATGGATTCAGAAGTCTAGGCTTTTCAGTCTTCCAAGGTGGAAGAATTAATTATCAGTTTTCAAGAGCAAAATTTATTCACAGTAAGAGCTACAGCAATCAGAAGCCTTTAGGTGTAAAATTCATGAAATTAATCTTGGACTGACTAAAATTAAATAAATCACCATTCTGTTCTTTGCTGTAGTGCAAACTTCCAAGTATTTGATGTTACCCTTTGGTACGTTTGTGAACAGTATTTAAAGCTTGCCTTCTACAGTTGGAGTTATAAAGGAAGAAATTAAATGTGTTTTGGTTCATGGTAAAAACTCATTGGAAAGGATGATTTCTTTTTGTGACCCAATATGACGTTCTGAATCTTTAAAGAACTATTGAGGTGTTAATGAAACAATATCAGTGTTGGTATCATTGACAATTATGAATGTACTCTTAACAGTTAATTACAATAATACTTAACCTGGTCAACTCCCAAAAGATCTAATAAAAACTTAAGAAAAATTCATTCTGCTTTTCTTATCTATATCTATAAAAAAGGTACTTAGTTTTAAAATGTGTTTTAATACCCATGAAGGAATGAGAAAAACACTAGTACTTTTTATTAATCGGGAGTATGAAAATATTTGGTTATACTGTTGAAATGAGGCTGCCGTGTGAAATCTTCGCCAGGTCAGAATTGATAGGCTAAGGAATATAGAGTATCTGTAACCATCACTTGAGATAGAAAGATGACCTAAGACCAACAGTAAGAGAAAATAATGGGATTAGATAACTTTATCAATAGAGGCAAATCAGGTAAACTTTAGGGATGGGGCTTTATAAAAGTCTCAAGCTTTAGTTTATTTTAAAGGTCTTAGAACATATATGACTTACGTCCTCTAGGGCAGGTTAAGACTAGAAAGGACCTTTTATAAAGGTATGAACACATTTTACTCTTTCATTTGCCTGCTTCAATTAAAGGGATGGAAGAAGAAGTTGTGTTTCAGTGGAACACGTTCAGTGGAACTGTGATTTTCCGACTGTGCCATCAACTTTTAATGTGTTTCCTGATGAATCATTTCACTTGTCTGAGTCAAAGTTTAATCAAAGTTGAATGGGGATGAATGAATGAATGAATGCACATTCCTAGAGAACAAAGTGGAAATTTCTCTCCTCGTATTCCTTGCAGTTGTAATACAGGGTATGGGTATTCCGTAAGACCCACATGACATTTCACTCCTGAGCAGAAGTGTGAAGCAGGCAGAAGGTCTTACTCTTCTCAAATGAGGCTTTGATTAAACCATCATTTTCTCTTTAAGGGGTAAGTGGTTCCCTGTTCCAAATTAAAGTCATAGTTTGAGGTAAGGCTACTCAGACACTTCATGTGTTGAGAGGAGACCAGGAATTTCAGAAGAGGTAGGTGAAAAAAAGTGGGAAGAGGTGAGACATTGAGAAATCATCTTTGTAGGATAATGACTGAGCCAAGCTGAGCAAATTGCTGCTAACTGCTTAAACCTGGATCTCCCCCATGGCTAGACCTGTCCCAGTTACACATCCAAGGAGGGCCAAGGTCTTACTTGGACACTGATGTCTTCCTGTTTTTTTGTTTTTTTGTTTTTTTTGGCTGTGTTGGGTCTTTGTTGCTGCACGTGGGCTTTCTCTGGTTGCGGCAAGGGCAAGGCACCGGCTTTAGGCGTGCGGGCTTCAGCAGTTGTGGCATGCGGGCTCAGTAGTTGTGGCTCGGGCACAGGCTCAGTAATTGTGGCGGACGGGCTTAGTTGCTCCGCGGCATGTGGGATCTTCCCAGAGCAGGGTTCGAACCCGTGTCCCCTGCTTTGGCAGGTGGATTCTTAACTGCTGTGCCACCAGGGAAGCCCTGCTGTCTTCTTCTGATTTGTTTCTATGGCTTGTGGAGACAAGCTACCTCTCCTAGCACACAGTTATAGCTCTTTCTCTTCTGTCTACTCCATCTCTTTGCTCCATAATCTGAGGTTGAATTTCAAGAGCGTTGTCCAAGAGAAAATCCTAAAAATATGTTGAAATCTCATGAAACTTGCCTACGGCAACTTAATACAGGGCAGGTTCTCCCACCTCTTTGAGGCAGTGGAGTATTAAGATATATTGGTGAGTGGGATATTGTAAAAGTGGTCCTTAACAAACAAAGGCTTTGCCTGTCTCAGGGTGGAATTTCTTGTGCATGGTTTGAGAGTCTGGGCTTTGATATAAAGTCAGATCTGATGATTACACAATAGATATTAAATTTTATAAAATCATTCACAAGGGAAAAGCTCAGCTTCCAAAAATATCTTTATAAGACATTCAGCTGGGGAAAATGAAGAACATATTTTGTCTCATTGTCAAGGTTCAGTGAGGAAAAACCACAGGTAATCATTACGATGTGTCCCCAAAATAGGAAAACAAAAGTTCATGTCTAGGATTATTTGTTTAGCTCAAGAAAGTTTATACAGCTTGTGGGAAATCATCTCCTAGGAGGTTGTTCTCTTTTATGTTTGTTTTGCCTGATTTTTCCTCCAGAAGAATAACTTTAGTCTCCCTACCATCAGCTACATTTTTTTTTTCTCCTAATATATTTATATTTAACATCTTTATTGGAGCATAATTGCTTTACATTGTTGGTTAGTTGCTGCTGTATAACAAAGTGAATCAGCTATACGTATACATATATCCCCATATCTCCTCCCTCTTGCGTCACCCTCCCACCCTCCCTATCCCACCCCTCTAGGTGATCACAAAGCACCAAGCTGATCTCCCTGTGCTAGACGGCTGCTTCCCACTAGTTATCTATTTTACATTTGGTAGTGTATATATGTCCATGCCACTCTCTCACTTCGTCCCAGCTTACCCTTCCCACTCCCCGTGTCCTCAAGTCCATTTTCTATGTCTGTGTCTTTATTCCTGTCCTGCCCCTAGGTTCTTCAGAACCATTTTTTTTTTTTAGATTCCACATATATGTGTTAGCACATGCTATTTTTTTCCCCCTTTCTGATTTACTTCACTCTCTTTGACAGACTCTAGGTCCATCCACCTCACTACAAATAACTCAATTTTGTTTCTTTTTATGGCTGAGTAATATTCCATTGTATATATATGTGCCACATCTTCTTTATCCGTTCATCTGTCGATGGACCCTTAGGTTGCTTCTATGTCCTGGCTATTGTAAATAGAGCTGCAATGAACATTGTGGTACATGACTCTTTTCGAATTATGGTTATTTCAGGGTATATGCCCAGTAGTGGGTTTGCTGGGTCGTATGGTAGTTCTATTTTTAGTGTTTTGAGGAACCTCCATACTGTTCTGCATAGTGGCTGTATCAATTCACATTCCCACCAACAGTGCAAGAGGGTTCCCATTTCTCCACACCCTCTCCACATCAGCTACTTTTTGATACATAGGCTCATTGTTGAACCTGGTACCATATTATTTTTCTTGTTTTAGGGAAATGCGTTCAGGTGATAGAACAGCCAGGTACCCAAGTAAACACCAGGGCCAAAATGCTTTCTAAAGAAAGATTAAAACAAAAGAAAGAGGGTAAGATGAAGATAGAGATCATTCTGTTCACTTTTGCCTGGTCTTTGATTTACAGTGTAGAGAGGGTTGGATTTTGTAAAGAATATTGGCAAAAGGAAAAAAATTGAGTTCTTTAAGGAGTCTAAAGCTGAGCTTCAGCTCATGTTTCTGATCTTTATCAGAACCTCATTGGAATATGAATCCTATACCCACAAGCACTATTTAGGAATCTTAGATTCTTGAAAATACGATAACCTTGTGTTCTCCATGTGTCTAAATAAACATTGAAAGCTTGCTTGTTGAGGGCATCTAGCAGGGATATGCAGCTACTTATACAAGCCTGACTTAATGGTCCTCTTCCACCTGGGCACACTGTGCTCTGTCCCCAGAAGAATGGACACCACCAGTGATACAGGCCTCTCCAGCCACTTCGATCAACCTTTACCATCCCTGGGGCTATCAGTGTTTCCGACAAGGAGTGAAGCAAAGGATTAAGACAATTTCCTAGATAATCTAGGAATTTATCTTTTTCCTTTTCTGTTGTTATATGGCCTCATACTTCACTCAGATAGGCTTAGTATCTTTTACTTCATGAGAATAAGAACTGTGAAAAGGGCTTTTCTAGACGACCTAGGTCTAGCCCTTGCTCTGTCAAATATTTCCTTGCTGTGTGACCTTGGAAAAGGCTCTGTCTCTCAGTTCCTCTGTGTCCTCAGTATAGTGAAGTGGGGGTTGTCTCTATTATGTTGCTCTTACACTACTGTTGTGGAGATTCAATGTGATATACAAAAAGGAAAATCTGTACAAATGAGTTGTCAATTTTCTGTAAAATGTATACTTCTTTCTAATTCAGGGAAGCCAACCCTAGCCTCAGCATCAGCAAATATACCCTTAAAACAAATGGACATTCTTGGAAATTGTGTAAAATTTATAGATGTATAGATTATTGTTTCCCATGAGAATTTTCCCGTTGGGTCCAAAATTTAAAGGTCAGTGAATAAGTTTGAGTAATTATAGTTGTATATCTTTTCTACTTTGAGTACATTGGATTTAGCAAACACTGTATTGAGATAAAGTAGTTGGGCAAATTATGGGTGATTTGAAATAAGTTATTTCACTTTAACTTAAAAACAACAGGAAAGAGAGATGTGGCCAAGATAACAGAGTAGGAAGACTCTGAGCTCACTTCCTCCCATGGGTACACCAAAATTATAATACTTTAAAGAGTAGCTTTTTATGAGAGTGCACTGAAGACTAGCAGAAAAGATTTTCCACAACCAAAGATGTAAAGAAGAAACCACAATGAGATGGGTAGGTGGGTCAGAAACACGGGATAGTCAAGATACTCCCTGCCAGGTAGGTGAACCACAAACAGGAGGATAATCACAATAGCAGAGGTTCTTCCCAAGGAGCGAGGGGTTTGAGCCCCACATCAGGCTCCCCATCCTGGAGGTCCTGCACCAGAAAGATGAGCCCCCAGAAAATTTGGCTTTGAAGGCCAACAGGACTTGCTTATGGGAGAGCATGATGGCTATAGGAGATGGAGACTCCACTCTTAAAGGGCGCACATAAAGTCTCACATGCTCTGAGTCCCAACCCAGAGGTAGTAATTGTAAAGGGTCTGGGTAAGACACACTTGGTGATCTCAGAGGGCCTCCCAGAGGGGCAGGAGGCAACTTGGACTCCCCCTGGGGACATAGAAACTGGCAGCAGCCATTTTGGAGATCTCTTTCTACCAGTCTACCATGAAGACACTTGTGTTGGCAAGTATCATTTTGGAGTCCTCCCTCTAACCTATTAGCACTGAGACCTAGCCCTGCCCACCTGCAGGCTGGCACCAGCACTGGGCACCAGCCCTGGTCCTCCCCTCTGCTGGGTCCTGCAGCCAGCTGCCCTCAGACCTGGCCCCTCCCACCTGCAGGCTGGCACCAGCACTGAGCCCCACCCAGGCCACACAGACAGCTATACCAGGACCTGGCTCCAACTACCAAAGGGTTGACACCAGCCCCAGTGGCCCCTAGGCCACTCAGCTAGCCAGACTGGAAGCCAGCCCTGCCCACAGTAGGCCAGCAGCTATTACACAAGATAAGGCCTGGCGGTCATTTGGGCTGGGGGCCAGCCCCACCGAACAGTACGCCCACAATAGTTGGGCTCACTACAACATAAAAGCCTACACAGCCCATACAGGAAGCACCCCTAGAGAATATAGGTCTGGACCAGAGGATAGTTTGCTGCTGGGCCCCATAGGACATCTCCTGTATTAGGCCACTTCTCCAAGGTGAGGATATGGAACCAACCTACCTAATACATAGAAAAAAACACAGAACTAGGCAAAGTGGAGAGAAAGAGGAATATGCTCCAAATGAAGCAACAAGATAAAACCCCAGAAGAAAACTAAGTGAAGTAGAGGTAAGCAATCTACCTGATAAAGAGTCCAAGGTAATGATCATAAAGATGATCAACAAACTTGGGAGAAGAATGGATGAATACAGTGAGAAGTTTAACAAAGAGCTAGACAATATAAAGAAGAACCAAACAGAGCTGAAGAATGCAATAACCGAAATTTAAAAATACTCTAGATGGAATCAACAGTATATTAGATGATACAGAGGAATGGATTAGTGAGCTGGAAGACAAGAGTAGTGGGAAATATGCAAGCTGAACTAAAAAAAGAAAAAATAGTTTTTAAAAAATGAGTTTAAGAGACCTCTGTGACAACATCAAGTGTACTTGATGCGAAGAGACAGAGGAAGGGACAGAGGACTTATTTAAGACATAATAGCTGAAAAATTCCCTAACCTGGGAAAGGAAACAGACATCCAGGTCCAGAAAGCACAGAATGTTCAAAACAAGATGAATCCAAAGAGGTCCACACCAAGACACATTATAATTAAAATGTCAGAAATTAAAGATAGAGAATCTTAAGAGCTGCAAGAGAAAAGCAACAAGTTACATACAGAGTCTTATGGGAGTTCCCATCAGCTAACTTTTCAGCAGGAACTTCTGAGGCCAGAAGGGAGGGAACAATATATTCAAAATGTTGAATAAAAACTGCAATCAAGAATACTCTACCTGGCAATGCTATGATTCATATTTGAAGGAGAGATAAAGAGCTTTACAGATAAGCAAAAGCTAATAGTGTTCAGCACCACTAACCCAGCTTTACAGTAAATGTTAAAAAGACTTCTGTAAGCAGAAAAAAAAAATACCACAACTAGAAATATGAAAATTATGAAAGGAAACACCTAATTGGTAAAGGCAAAAATATAGTAAAGGTAGTGTATGTCACATATAAAGCTAGTAAAAGGTTGAAAAGACAAAAATAGTAAAATCATCTATATCCACAATAAATAGTTAAGGGATACACAAAACAAAAAAGATGTAAAATATGTCAAAAACACTAAACATAGCAGGGGGAGTAAAATGCAAGGTTGTCAGAACGTGTTTGAACTTAAGAGATCATCAACTTAATCATGTATATATAATTTATATATATGTATATATGTATAGATTGCTATGTATGAAACTCGTGGTAACCACAAACCAAAAGTCTATAATAGATACACACACACAAAAGAGGAATCTAAACATATAGTCATCAAATCACAAGGGAAGACAGCAAAAGAAGAAGAAAGGAACAAAAAATAACTACAGAACAACTAGAAAGCAATTAACGAAATGCAATAAGCATTATACATATGTATCAATACTTAGTTTAGAAGCATTTAGCCTATTTACATTTAATCAAAAGACATAGATTGACTGAATGGATACAAAAACAAGACCCATACATATGCTGACTACAAGAGACTCACTTCAGATCTAAGGACACACAAAGACAAAGTGGCAGGATGGAACAAGGTATTCCATGCAAATGGAAATGAAAAGAAAGGTGGGGCAACAATACTTTTATTAGACAAGATAGACTTTAAAACAAACACTTAACAAGAGACAATGAAGGACATTACATAATGATAAAGGGATTATCCAGGAAGAAGATATAACAATTGTAAATATATATGCACCCATCGTAGGAGCACCTAAATTCATATGCAAATTATTAACAAGCATAAAAGAAGATATTGACAGTAATGCAATCATTGTAGGGGACTTTTAACACTCCACTTACATCAATGGATAGATCATCCAGACAGAAAAATCAATAAAGAAACACTGGCCTTAAACAATACATTAGATCAGATGGAGCAGATGGATGGATAGTCTTTGGAGATAGATCATAGGCTAGGTCACAAAACAATCTCAATAAATTTAAGAAGATTGAAATCATATCAAGCATCTTTTCTGACCACAGTGGTATGAGACTAGAAATCAACTACAAGGAAAAAACCTACAAAATCCACAAACATATGGAGGGTAAACAATATGCTACTAAACAACCAATCAGTTGTTGAAGAAATCAAAGAGGAAATAAAAGAAATACCTGGAGATAAATGTTTTCTGGAGAAAACAGAAACACAATGATCCAAAATCCATTGATTTTTGTATGCTGCAAAAGCAGTTTTAAGAGGGAAGTTTATAGTGATACAAGTCTATCTCAGGAAACAAGAAAAACCTCAAACATCCTAACATTACACCTAAAGGAGCTAGAACAAGAAGAATGAAAAAAAAAAAAAAAAAAAAAAGAAGAATGAAACCCCAAATTAGTAGAAGGAAAGAAACAATAAAGATTTGAGCAGAAATAAACAATATAGAGACCAAAAAAAATAGGAAAGATCAATAAAACTAAGAGCTGGTTCTTTGAAAAGGTAAACAATATTGATAAACCTTTAGCCAAATTCATCAGGAAAAAAAAGAGTACCCAAATCAATAAAATCAGAAATGAAAAAGAAGTTACAACAGACACCACAGAAATACAAAGGATCATAAGAGACTACTACAAGCAACTAACCACCAATAAAATGGACAACCTAGGAGAAATGCACAAATTCATAGAAACATGTAAGTTCCCAAGACTGAATGAGGAAGAAATAGAAAATACGAACAACTATCAGTAATGAAATTGAATCAGTAACAAGAAACTCCCAACAAAGAAAAGTCCAGGACCAGGATAAAAAATGCAGAAAAAGCATTTGACAAAATTCAACACCCATTATGATAAAAGTTCTCATCAAAGTTGGTATGGAAGGAACTTATCTCAACATAATAAAGGCCACTAATGACAAACCCACAGCTAATATCATAGGTGAAAAGCTGAAAGCTATAGGTGAAAAGCTGAAAGTTTTTCCTCTAAAAGCAGAAACTAGACAAGGATGCCCATTCTTGCCAGTTCTATTTAACATCATATCATAAGTCCCAGCCACAGGAATCAGACAGCAAAAAGAAATCAAAGGAATTCAAATTGGAAAGGAAAAAGTAAAACTGTCACTGTTTGCAGATGACATGATACAATACATAGAAAATCCTAAAGATGCCACCAAAAAACTATTAGAACTCATCAATCAATACAGTAATATTGCAGGATAGAAAATTAATATACAGAAATATGTTGCATTTCTATACACCAACAGCAAACTATCAGAGAAATTAAGAAAACAATCCCACTTAAAATTGCATCAAAACCAATAAAATACCTAGAAATAAAACTAAAGATGTGAGAATATTCTGTGCCCATGGATTGGAAAAATTAATATTGTTAAAATGTTCTTAATACCCAAGGCAATCTTCAGATTCAATGCAATCCCTATCAAAATTTCAATGGTATTTTTCACAGAAATGGAACAAACATCATAAAATTCATATGGAACTACAAAAAAACTTGAACTGCCAAAGCAGTCTTGAGAAAGAAGAACAAAGCTGGAGGCTTAACAAGCCATGATTTCAAAGTATATTACAAAGCTACAGTAATCAAAACATATGGTACTGGCACAAAAACAGACATAGATCAATGGAACAGAATAGAGTCCAGAAATGAACCCACACTTATATGGTCAATTAGTCTATGCCCAAGGAGGCAAGAATATACAATGGGGAAAAGACAGCCTCTTCAATAAATGGCATTGGGAAAACTGGAGAGCTACAGGCAAAAGAATCAAACTGGACAACTTTCTCACACCATGCACAAAAATAAACTCAAAATGAATTAAAGACTTAAATGTAAGACCTAAAACCATGAAACTCCTAGAAGAAAACATAGGCAGTATGCTCTTTGACATCGGTCTTAATGATTTTTTTTTTTTTTGGATATATCTCCTCAGGCAAGGGAAACAAGCAAAAATAAACAAACGAGACCACATCAAACTAAAAAGAATTTGCACGGTGAGGGAAACTATCAACAAAATGAAAAGACAGCCTACTGAATGGGAGAAGTTATTTGAAAATGATATATCCGTTAAGGGGTTAATATCCAAAATACATAAAGAAGTCATACAACTTATCGAAGAAAAACTCAATCTGATTAAAAAATGAACAGAGCACTTGAATATACATATTCCTAAAGAAGACATACAGACGGTCAACGTGAAACGATGCTCAGTATCATTAATAAGCAGGCAAATGCAAATCAAAACCACAGTGAAATAACTAATATCTCATACCTGTCAGAATGGATATTATCAAGAAGACAGCAAGTAGCAAGTATTGGCAAGTGCACTGTCAGTGAGAATGTAAATTGTTATAGCCATTAAGGAAAAGAATATGGAGGTTCCTCAAAAAATTAAAAATAAAACTACCATAAGATTTAGAAATTCCACTTTTGGGTATTTTTCTGAAGAAAACAAAAACACTAATTTGAAAAGATTTTTGCATACTAATAATCACTGCAGCATTTTTTTACATTAGTCAAGATATAGAAATAACCCAAGTGTCCACCAATGGATGAATGCATAAAGAAATTGCTTTATACCTATATAAAATAGAATATTATCCATAAAAGAATGAAATCTTGCTCTTTGTGACAACATGTATGGCCCTAGAGGGTATTATTTTAAGTGAAACAAATTAGAGAAGGACAAATGCTGTTTGATTTCACTTCTGTGGGGAATCTAAAACACAAAACAAATGAACAAACATAAAACAGAAACAGATTCATAGATACAGAGAACAAACTGTTGGTTGCCAGAGGAAAGGGGTATGGGAGGATGAGGGAAATAGGTGAGGGAGATTAAGAGGTACAATCTTACAGTTATAAAATAAGTAAGTCACAGGAATGTATGTACAACATGGGAAATAGAGTCAATAATATTGTAATAACGTTGTATGGTGACAGATTGTAACTAGACTTGAGTGGTGATCATTTTGTAATGACTAAAAATAGAGAATCACTATTTTGTACATTCAAAACTAATATAATATTGTAAGTCAATTATACTTCAATTAAAAAAATAAATAAATAAATAAAAACAAAGGAAACATAACACGTAGAAAATAAAGGAGAAACAGTCTTAGCGACAGTATGCAATAAAACCAAACATAAACTGCTTTACACTTGAGGACCACTGGAGAGGAGATTTGCTCCACTTTTTTCATTCTCAGTGTCTCTACCAGTCGGAGTTTGTCTTATTTTATACAAAAGAATTTAGCCTTTAACTTTAGTCTCTGGATTCTGAGTTCCGAGGCCCTTAAATTCATTCTTCTGAATCACTTCTCTATTACTGTAAAGTTTCTCCTATCCAATAGATAAGAAAATTGTTGTTCTGGTTATTATAATATCCTAGGCAATAGTTACCATGTTTGATATTCAAAAAATAAGAATATAATAAAATGCATGTAAAGTAGGCATTGTTTACCTAATTACATTTAATTTCTTACTAGGCCTCAGTTTATTATGATGAGAAATAGTGTTAATGAAAACCTGTGTTTTCCAGTTGAATTCTGCATAACGGAATGTATTTATGATTTGAATAGTAGTAAAATTTTATGAAATTGGATTGTGTCTGGGATTACAAAAATTCATAGAATAGTTAGTATAGAATAGTATAGAATAGTTAAATAGTTAAATAGTATAGAATAGTATAGAATAGTTAAATTTAAATGTAATTTTATTGCATTTAAGTTCAGTTAATCTCAGGTTAAATCATACTTTCCAAATTAGTAGAGGATAAATTAATGGTACTGATGCTACCAAGTAAATTGAATGCTTTTGAATTCATGTATCTCAGAACATTAGTATTTATTTTTTTCCCAGCCACCAAGAAGGACATAAGACAGTAGAAACAATAATTTCTTCTGAGTGACCCCAGTCACATTACATCATTATAGAAATGCCCAGTATCCTCTGGAAAACATCAGGAAAATCATCCCAGTATTGCTTAGTGCTCCACTTTCTAGCTTCCTTAATTGCATGGTGTCAAGATATTGGGACATAAATAAGATAACTGTCTGCCTTCACCAAATAGTGTGAGGCAATTTTTGCTCAGACTGAGAAAGGTAGAAAACACTTTCCACGGCATCTTCAGGGTTGTTAATTAAAACACAGGGCAAATTAGAGTGAAAAATTAAAGTTGTGTTTACTAGTTGGGGACTGACGTGAGGCTTCTCCCAAGAATTTGAAAATAAGACTGTAGGCTCTGGTTTCATTTCACAATTAAAGATTAGAACAGAAACCTCCCATATTAACCATTTCAACAGAAACTGAAGGGGCTCTGCAAAGCAATTTGAATGCTGGCTTTTAATGAATGCCTTAATTTTAATTACCTATCTTAGTTTTGAATTCTTGCTACCTAAAGTTGTTTTCTGATTATGAACTGGCTCCCTGATTAGGTCTGTCTAAAAGCAGCAGTTGGGCTAGTTGTGCAGAATTAGGTACTCGGGTCTCTAAGACCATTGGTTTATTTTTGCGAATTAACGAAATGACGTCAGACTCTTACACATCAGTTTCATGAGCTTGGTTAATGGGAGCCCCACTTACAGGTGGACCTGCCCTCAGTGTGTTGGAAATATCTGCAGCATACAGCTGGCCTCTGGACTGTGGTAAATTCACCAAGTTCATGAACACCATGCAGTGAAGCCTGCACTCTTAGCTTCCCATCAACCAGAGATCTTGGCAGCATAGGCATTCACCGAGGACTCTCAAAAATAATAAATTAACTTTGGATCACATCAAGCTTTTCTTGCCCCCAAACAATGATGATGTTAATAATGATCCGTGTGTGTGTTTTTTTTACCCCCTTCACCCGTTCGGAAATGCTGACTCTCCTCATCTCATGACACAGACCTTTTTCTCGACACTGAAATTTTCCCTTGACCACATTCCTCCAAAACCATTTTGTTAAATTTTGGCTGAACTGGACTTTGTTGTGAGCTCTGTTGGCATTCTATCTCAGCATGGGATAGAATGTATAATTTATGTTTATGTTAAAAAAATAACTTTTTTTTCCTGATTCAATAAGTAAAGCATTTTCAAAATTTGGAAAACGAGGGAAAACAAAAAGAAAATACAGATTCCCTCTAATACCACCACCTGTAGGTACTCTGTGCTTTTTAAAACACCTGCTTGTTCCTTGTGCCTGGTATTACATTTGATGGCTCATACCAGTATGCTTTGTCATTCCATGGGAGACATGATGATGACCTTAGGTAGGGAGATGGTATTTTAGGAGTAGCCATTAAGGGTGCTAGTTGCTCAGTTATTAAACCACCAGAATAAACAGCCAAAGAACCATCCAGAGTCAGGTTCTGGGGGAATGATCATTCCCACATAAGGGGTAGAGAAGTGAAGATTTCAGATGAATACATGTCGTTTCTAATTGTCACCTACAAATTGATAGATGGCACTTACCATCTATCTCTACAAGGATTAAATTATGAGCTGCTGCAGCTGCTGACCTTCATCACCCCCTGAAAGGCGTTCAGAGTGGAGATCAGAAGTGAGGCACTCTGTGCTCTGGAAGAAACTGGCAGAACAGGTCTTCAGACAGATATTTTCAGGAGACGATTTTATGAGCCCAATTCTTGCATCTCATATCTAGATAAGCACTAAAATCCTTCACGGTGACGTCTGCTCCTCGTGACTAGCAGTAACCTTCACGAGACTATCAGAAACCTTCTGCAAAAAATATGTGCTTGATTGCATGTATTCCCCCTTTACCAAATACTGACGTTCCCTCCTACCTCTTTGGAGCAGTTTCTCAGAGCTCTCTGAGATGCTGTCTCCCGGGCTATCGTCCTCATTTTGCCCCAAATAAAACTTAACTCACAGCTCTCACGTTGTGCCTTTTTTTTTCAGTCGACGTAAGCATCCCGTAGAAGCTGGTAGGTTTCAGCCTCTACTAATCAAGTGGATTGAGAGAAAATTCCACTGAATCTATTAAGGTAGCTGATGTGATTTGAGTGAATTTTCTCTCTGTGAATCTCAGTCTCTCTTAATTAATAAGCAGGTCACAGCTCAAGGGTCACTTTCCTGAAGCAGTCTAATGCCTTTTCCCCCTGTATTTCTCTTTTATGGTTAAACGTTCATTTCTGACTTTAAAATCTCTGGTTTTGTTTATGTGATTTAAGATCTTCAGAGACTTGTAGAGAATTCATTAGTGCCCCTTCTCTGGGTAATGCCCTCAACACATTTACATAACTGAACAGCTTCCTAGTAAAGAAACATACCTTTAGGGGGGCCACGTTTTCTGAATCTCAAGACATGCGCTTTAACAAGGAAGATAGGACAGGATGGAAATGGAACTGTCTTAGGACACTTAGGAGACGAGGAAGCTGTAAATACAGGCACCGAGACCCTGTTCTGGAGAAGTGTTCTCAAGGGCTCTTCTGGTTTGCAAAAGTCTTAATCAGTTATTAACTAACACTTCAGCAGGCATTCACCATTTTTTTTCAGTGTTTGAATAGAAAATTGGAAAATGTGCATTTATGCTTTAGGGTTCCAGGTATTTTTTTGTAATTGAAGTTGATTTACAATATTGTGTTAGTGTCAGGTGTACAGCAAAGTGATTCGGTTATACATATGTAGATGTATATATCTATATTCTTTTTTTCAATTCTTTTCTATTATAGTTTATTATAAGATATTGAATATAGTTCCTTGTGCTATACAGTAAATCCTTGTTTATCTATTTTATATATGGTGGGGTTCCAGGTATTTTTAAATTAAAAAAAAATTAAGAGGTTTCAGGGAAGGAGTTTTGATGCCAGGTAGAAGAACTATGGTAGGGGAGGGGACTTATTCCTAAGTTTTCTCTGAAAGGGTGTTTCTAAGGACCCTTTGCTCTCAAACTGTTAACAGTAGATTGTGGTGCAGACACAATAGTTCTTTGTCACAGAAATGTGTTAATACTTGCTTCAGAGAGGAAGGGCCATGGAAACGTTGGTAAATCAGTAAGTCCCCTAGTTCAATTGTTTTTTTCAAGTAATCAAAATGTTTGTTACTATAGGAAATGAATGGAGAACAGGAAATTATAACTAAAATGTCTGTTTCAGTTTAATTCTCTGCCATGGAATAGACACATTCTTAGCTCAGATTCAGTTTTTCTATTAATATCTATAAGAGTGGACAGGTTACTTAAATCCTCTGAGCCTTGGATTCTTCATCTGTAAAATGGAGATAATAAATTCCCCTGTAGTATTTAAGGATTAATGAGAGACATAGATAAAGTAGTCAGGAGAGTTTGGGTCAGTTCCCTTGCTTTTCTGTCCCCAAACATTTTCTACATCAGAGATGAGTGCTGTTGCCTATTTTAAAAGAGCTTTATAATTCCACAGAGGGAGTTATTGCCTCTCAAAGCTGGATAAATATCATGTGAGGCACTGTGTGTAGTCTGAAAGTATGCCTGCAAAGGATTTCAGTTTTTTAGTAGAGAAATCATTTAAAATTTAAGTACTATTTATTACCTCTAAATTATGAACTTAAAATCAGGAAGGGTTATTGAATTACTTTAAACATTTAAAAAATTATCTTCATTTTAGTTTTAATTCTGATCTTAAACTTTTAGGAAGATCGTGTGGAAAAGGCAAAGGTTAAAAAGCAAACCCCTTCTGCCTTATGCTAAGTGAAATAGCTCAGACAGAGAAAGACAAATACTGTACGCTATCACTTATATGTGGAATCTAAAAAATACAACAAACTAGTGAATATAACATAAAAGAAGCAGGCTTACAGATACAGAGAATGAACTAGTGGTTAGCAGTGGAGGTGGGTCAGGGCAATATAAGGGTTGGGGAGTGGTGGGTACAAACTATTGGGTGTAAGACGGGCTCAAGGTTGTATTGTACAACACAGGAATATCGCTAATATTTTGTAATAACTGTAAATGGAAAGTAACCTTTAAAAATTGTATATAAAAAAACACCTCTCATTTTCTCACCCCCCCCTGCCTCAAGAATTGAAAAAAGACTTTCCATCCTCTGACAAATCAGGTCTCAACTCCTCCTGGCAGTTAAGCGTCTTAGAAAACTGACCTCAACTTACTTGTGTCAAACTTTCTATCCTTTCCTAATTTAAATTTGCAGCTTGAGTCAGGTTGGTTTTTCCATTAGTTTTGCCTACAAGCTGTGTCTATTTTTATCTTTTTTTGGGTTTATGCTTAATCCTACACTATGTATATCCCTACTTCTCTTCACCTATTCAAGATATTCTCAACTTAAAAAACCCCTGCGTGTGAGCAGACGATGACATTTATTGGGGGATAGAGTTTCAAAACTTTTCTCTCCTCTTCCCTCCCTATCCATTTCTCTCCTCTCCTCCCTTCCTTCTCTTTTTCTAGGTGTATATGTGCTTAAAAATAGCATCATTGTTTACACACAGTTATTGGTCAAAGTCTTCATTCTTTAAAAACCTCACTTTGGAGAAATAGAAGAAATAGGCATCTTTCCCCTGATTTCCACCTATGGGATGGGGATCTAAGAGTAAGGGAGAGAAGATGGGATAGAGGGAGGAGATCCAGAACATCATAGTGGTTAAAATAATGGGTTTGGGCATGAGATAGTCCTGGGCTGGAATCCTGGCCTTCATTGTCTCATCTGTAAAATGGGTTTAATATAGCACAGTGTAGGTAAGATGTCTAACTCAGTGTCTAGCACAGTTCAGGAGCTCTGTAAAGGCCATGTGCTGTTGTTGTTATCATTATTAATACAGAAGAGCCAAAAGCAAGGGATGCATTTCAACTTTATAAATCAGATGAGCTGTCAACAGTGTAGAGATGCACTGATGGTGTATTGGTTTCCTATTGCCACTATAATAGCTGACCACATATTTGGTGGCTTCAAATGTCATACAGTTCTGGAGATCAGAAATTTGAAATGAGTGTCATGGGGCTAAAATCAAGGCGTTGGCAGGGTTCTTTCCTGGAGGCTCTAGGGGAAAATCTATTCCCTGTCTCTTCCAGCTTTTAGAGGCATTCCTTGGTTTGTGGCCTCACCACTCCAATCTGTTACAGTTGTCACGTGGTTTTCTCCTCCCTCTGATCTTCCTGAGTCCCTCTTATAAGGACCCTTGTAATTGCATTGGGTCCACCTGAATAGGATAATCTCCCCATCACATATTCTTGATTTAATCACATCTGCAAAGTTCCTCTTGCCGTGTATAGTAACATTCACTGGTTCCGGGAATTAAGCTGTGGACATCTTGTGTGTGTGTATGTGGGGTAGGGGATTATTCAGCCTACCTCAGACAGACTGAGCACTTAGGTGCAAAGAAGCAACAGAGGGCAGGAGGTAACTTGCCCTTTAAGCAGAAAAGCAGCAAGTGTTTATAGAAAATTAGTTAATCAGCTTTGATAGCAGAGCAGACTCCTACTCCAACAGGTCTGTTTGCTCTTTATAAGTGGAAGTTAAAGTAATATGTACTTTTCTATTTTTGTGTGAAAAGCTTTACTCATGATGGGTGATACTGGTTTTCTCTGTAGGCTTTCACTGTTGCTTTTCTACAGCTTGAAAATGTACCATGGTTCTCTTAATGGTCCCTGCGTTAGATTCAGGTATTGTGTGCTCTGGGGGAAGAGGACTGTCTTTTTTGAACACTGAATAAAGCTGGCACATTATCTATATTATCTCCTTTAATCTGCTCTATAGTTACTTGAGGTAGGCATTATGACTCCCATTTTTCTGATGAGGAAACCAAAGTTTAGAAGCCTTAAGTAACTTGCTTACAGTATCAAAGCGAGTAAATGACAGCTTATCATTTGAAGCCAGAGCTCAGCTTTCCCTCCTTTAATGTGTTGCCTTCATAGAGTGAATGACTCAATTCATTTGATGCAGATTAAGTTGCTACATTATTAAGAGCAGGGCTAGGATCTCGGTGTCTTTGTCCCATGCCCTGTACGGGACTCTTCTCGAAATCATTTTGGTAAGTGCTACAAATTCAGAATTTTGTTATATTTACTGCAGTTCTCTCTAGTAGCATACTTCATTTTATTGTTTTTAATTGTGAAAATTACCTGTGTTGCTTGAGGGCAGAGTCTGGTCTTATGTTGTCTGTCCCTTGTACCCTTTTCAGAATGTAGCATCTTGTTACCATATTAAACGTAAGAAATAAATGCAGAAATGAACAGAATAGAAAGATTTTAATTCCAGGCCTTATGTAATTTTAATTTTCAGAATTGAATCAAAATCTGCTCATCCAGCTCTCAAGTTATATTCTCTTTATAATGAACACCTTTCCAAAATCTTTCATCTATTTATAGGAGAAAGGAAAGAGTTCATTTTCCATGACAACTTCTCTATTTTTAGTCCACCAGCAAGTTCATTGTCTTTCTTGTCTGCAGTTCAGTGAACTTCAGTTGGGGGAAAAAGGGATAAATAAATCAGCAAGGTAATTGAAGTACATTTATGGACTCCTTTATTTTAGGTGATTTGTCCAGGAATCAAGCCAATGAATACCTTTAAGGACTTGATAAGCATTGGCACAGACCACTATTGCAGATGCTCTCTGAATGCAGTAATTAACTTTGTAGCCATGAAAGGGGACCCTTGATCTTCTTTCATTACCCAACATAAGTGCTCTGAAAAGAATTAACATGAAAGTAGCCTGTGAACAAACATAATGTGTGAGGAAGTGAAGATACCAGTTATATCCCCACCAATCCGTAGATGAGCAATCATTGTCTAGCTCAGTAAACAGCGAGCACTGTTTTGGGATAGCAGTTTTCCTCAGGAAAACAGCAGAACCTGAAGAATGACCTAACTTTCATAGCCAAATAAAAAAGTTACTTCTTAAATGAAATCAAACATTTAAAAATAAATGTACCCTGCATCAGTGTTTAATACTTTTAATGTAATTCTTCCATTTCATGCATTGTCTTTTTTTTCCTTTTTAAACAGATGAGGGAAGGAAAAACTAGGCTCACTTTTGTCTCTCCTTGTGATTTTGGAAGTTGGTACAAAAGTAGAGAACTTTATGCAGAGGGACAGATTTTCAAGCCTGAGTTTATTTCTGAGAAAATTATTTGGGTCGTTGTTGTTACAGATAAATCCCATTCTTATTTGCAAAAGTGCATACGTCTAGGTGAGGAAAATAACTACTGTCAATCCAAATCAAGAGTTAACTTCTCTCCTCCACAATCCATGTTGGTTTAACAACCTTTATTATCATTCAGTGGTCTTCTATGACCGAGTGTTAATGAAAACCTCTGGAATTCATAGTGTGGAAGTGATCGATGAACTTAATACACAACTACCTATGTGAAACAGCAGAGCTGTAGTGAAAGGGAGATTATCTTTCATTTCCAGTGTAATGACTTGAAAATAGGCAATGTGGTTATTGAACGACATGCTCTTCAAGTTCAAAGCTCAGCTGTGGTTAAAAGACTCAGAGAAGCTAGTTTTTATTTCTTGGTGCTGTCAGGTCCAGCATATTCTATAAAGAGTAGGTGCTCAAAAAATAGTCATTGCAATGAACTGAATTTTTATAACAGTCTAGCTCTTTTCCTAGGTCCCCTTTTTCTCTGAGATCATTTGTGTGCTACTGATGGGGTTACGCCGCAAGACACGCCAGGGACCATTCTCAGCTATGGTTGTGAGGGATTTCAGGAATTCTAAATGCAGTTGCACATTAATTCCAAGAAGGTTCTGCTCTGTGAACAAACATAATGTGTGAGGAAGTGAAGATACCAGTTATATCCCCACCAATCCATAGATGAGCAATCATTGTCTAGCTCAGTAAACAGCAAGCACTGTTGGCTTTTGTTGCTGAGCTCTTACGTTCATTGTGATCAAGCCCTTTTTTCTCATTAGAATTTTAGGATCCTGTCTTCTTATTTTTCTAAGAGTTGACCTTTTTCTCTGGCCCTGATGACTTTGGTGGCTATAATCCTGCCCTGTTTCTTTCAAGCACTCAGCTTCACTGAGTTTTTTTACTGAACCCTTGTCCATAGTCTGTGTTTCTGCAGTCTACAGGTGGACATCCTCATCATAAAGTATCCCTGCTTGATGACATGATACTATACATAGAAAACCCTAAAGATGCCACCAGAAAACTACTAGCGCTCATCAATGAATTTGGTAAAGTTGCAGGAACAAAATTAATTCACAGAACTCTAACGACAAGCTATACACTAACAACAAACTATCAGGAAGAGAAATTAAGGAAACAATCCCATGTACCATTGCATCGAAAAGATTAAAATGCCTAGGAATAAACACACCTAAGGAGATAAAAGACCTGTACAAAACTATAAGACACTGATGAAAGAAATTAAAATGACACAAACAGATAGAAATATATACTGTGTTCATAGATTGGAAGAATTAATATTGCTGAAATGACCATGCTACCCTAGGCAATCTATACGTTCAGTGAAATCCCTATCAAAATACTAATGGCATTTTTCACAGAACTAGAACAAATAATTTTAAAATTTGTATGGAAACACAAAAGACCCTGAATAGCCAAAACAATCCTGAGAAAGAAGAATAGAGTTGGAGGAATCATGTGCCCTAATTTCAGACTATACTACAAAGCTACAGTAATCAAAACAGTATGGTACTGGCACAAAAACAAACACATAAATCAGTGGAACAGACTAGAGAGCCCAGAAATAAACTCATGCACTTACGGTCAATTAATCTATGATGAAGGAGGCAAGAATATACAACGGAGAAACGACAGTCTCTTCAATAAGTGGTGCTGGGAAAACTGGGCAGCTACAAGTTAAAGAATTAAATTAGAACATTCGCCAACACCATATACAACAATAAACTCAAAATGAATTAAAGACCTAAATGTAAGACCAGAAAACTCCTGGAAGAAAACATAGGCAGAACACTCTTTGACATAAATCATAGCACTATTTTTTTGGATCTGTCTCCTAAAGCAAAGGAAGTAAAAACAAAAATAAAACAAATGGGGCCTAATTAAACTTAAAAGCTTTTGCACAGCAAAGGAAACCATTGACAAAGCAAGACCACCTATGGAATGGGAGAAAATATCTGCAAATGATATGACCAATAAGGGGCTAATACCTAAAATATATAAACAGCTCATACAACTTAACATTAAAAAAAACAAACAACTTGATTAAAAAATTGGCAGGAGACCTATGGACAGTTTTCCAAAGAGGACATGCAGAGGGCAAACAGGCATATGAAAAGATGCTCAACATCACTAATCCTCAGGGAAATACAAACTAAAACCCCAATGAGATATCCCCTCACACCTGTCAGAATGGCTGTCATCACAAAGAACACAAATAACATGTTGGTAAGAATGTAGAAAAGGGAACCCTCCTTCACTGTTGGTGGGAATATAAATTGGTGCAGCCACTGTGGAAAACAGTATGGAGGTTTCTCAAAAAACTGCAAAAAGAACTACCACATGGTCCAGCAATCCCACTCCTGGGTGTGTATCCGAAAAAAATGAAAACAGTAATTCAAAAAGATACATGCATCCCAATGTTCATAGCAACATTATTTACAATAACCAAGATATGGAAGCAACCTAAATGTCCACTGACAGATGAATGGATAAAGAAGATGAGGTGAAATACTACTCAGCCATAAAAAAGAGCAAAAATTGTCATTTGCAGCAACATGGGTGGACGGGCATTATGCTAAGTGAAATAAGTGAGACAGAGAAAGACAAATATTGTATGATATCACTTATATGTAGAATCTAAAAAATACAACAAACTAGCAAATACAACAAAAAAGAAGCAGACTCACAGAAGTAGATAGCAAACTAGTGGTTATCAGTTGGGGAGGTGGGGCAATATAGGGGTGGGCAAGTGAGAGGTACAAACTATTGGGTATAAGATAGGCTCAAGGATGTATTGTACAACATGGGGAATATAGCCAATATTTTATAATAACTGTAAATGGAAAGTAACCTTTAAAAATTGTATAAAAATTTTAAAAAATTTCAAATAAAAATATTAAAAGGAAGGAAGATGTGGTATATATATATACAATGGAATACTGCTCAGTCATATAAAAGAATAAAATTTTGCCATCTGCAACGTTCATGGACTTAGAGGGCATTATGCTAAGCGCAATAAGTCAGACAGAGAAAGACAAATATTGTTTGATATCACTTATATGTGGAGTCTAAAAATAAAACTAGTGACTCTAACAAAAAAGAAACAGGCTCACAGGTAGAACAAACTCGTGATTACCAGTGGGAGAGGGAAGAGGGGAGGAACAAGATGGGGGAAGGGGATTAAGAGGTACAAACTACTATGTCTATAATAAATAAGCCACAAGGATGTATCGTATGACATAGGGAATATAACCTATGTTTTATAATAACTATAAACGGAGTATAACCTTTAAAAATTGTGAATCACTATGTTGTATACTTCTAACTTATATAATACTGTATACCAACTATATTTTAATAAAAAATAAAATGTCCCTGCTTGAGCACCTATCTCCTGCTGTGTGTATATGTGACGGAGAGGGTGGGGTAGTGGGGAGCAGCAAAGATCATCATAAAGTGCATGGATTTCAAACCAATCCATGCCCTAATGCAGGCTGTGCCCCTTAACTAGTCATATGCAACTTTTACTTCCTAGAGCCTTGGTCTTCTTATTTAAAAATAGGTGTTATATTACTCACCTCAAAGGGTTTTGATGAAGATTAAGTGAGATAACATAGCCAAAGTGCCTGGTACAGTGCCACATACAGAGCAAGTTCTCAATGAATGATAGTGGTCTGAACCCCAAACTGTCCTTAATCCATGTCCACTACTCTATGATGCCCATTATCAGACAGTCCTTTCCGATGACAAAAGCCCACCTGTCTGGATTTGTTCATATCCTCAGCCTCCGAGGGCTGCCTGGATTTTCTACCATTTCACGGTGCATCAGTCCAATCTCCATGTCCTGACCCAATGTGCCTTCCCTTGTCCTGCTCTCAGGTATGGCATTGCTTTACTATTGCTTTCTGGAATTACTTTCTAAATTTTTTGTCTCTTATGAAATAAGAAACAATGTTTTAAGAAAGCAACATTTTCTTTTTGAGACAGTGCTATTTAGTGTCTGTGTGACTTCAATCATAAAATAAAAAAAAATTTATTGAGTGTCTATTATGTAACAGGCACTATTAAAAGTACTAGGGATACCTTGAAGGATAAAAGAGGCAAAAATTCCTTAATATTCTAAAAAAGGAGATCGACAATAAACAAGTAGAAACATAAAGAAATGCTATTACATCATACCATGGTGAGCTCTATGAAGAAAAATAAGAGCGATGGGATGGAATGATGCGGCAGGTGTGGTTTTGTGTATGTGTGTGTGTGCACGCGCACACGTGGGCATTTGAACAGACTTGAATGATGCAAAGATTCAAGCCACTGCCAAATCTGGTGTAAGAGCAGTAGGCAGAGAGAAAAGGAAGAGTAAAGGGCTGAAGAAGGCATGTTTGAGGAACAGCAAGATAAGTGTGGCAGGATCATAATGATTGAGGAGTTGAGTAGAAAAGATGCAAAGGCCGGCTTATGTAGACGCTGCAGTCCACGGTAGGAAATTTGTATTTTATTCTAGGAAGAAAAGTTTTAAAATAGAGAAGGATAGAATCTGATTTATGCTTCTTAAGAAAAATTATCACAAACTTGGAAACAAGGCCAAAGGATGGCTTTGAGTGCTTTGATTATTATACGGGAACAATGTGCTGTAGGCCATTTCAAGGACTATTTAATTCTCTAGGGGAACGTATCTTTGTTTGACATTCTACTTTTGTTTAGGGCCCTGACTCTGTGACCTTATGTGTGAACCTGGAGATTTTTGTCCATTAGAGATGCGAGTGACTTTTGACAGTAAAAAAAAAATAACCCAAAAGGTTATAGTTTCATTGACTGTAGGACATTAACCAGTTTTATGTCTAAATCAGCAAACTTATTTCAATATGCTTTTCGTGTATACCGTATTTCTCCAGCTATCTTGTGAAGCAGCTTCAAAATACTGGTTCTGTCATTAATAGGTTAAAAATCTTTGACGCGTGTTGATTCTACATTTATACAGAAGTTACAGTTTTAGCTTTTTGAAAATTATATACTTCGACATGCTAATGGCTGTTGAATGGAATGTGTGAAGGTATGGGGAGAGTTGTGAAGAGTGGAAGCAGGAAGGCAAATGGGAAGGATGGTGCAGAGCGGTGGTGGAGATGGTGAGAACTGAGTGATTGGATTTTACATTTGGTTTGGAGGAAAAGACAAGACGTGCCAAACGGATATGAGGTGTGATAAAGAGAGGAATCTAGGATGTTTGTTTGTCGGACTGGGAAACGGTGGTAGAGGAAGAGCAGAATTTTCAGAGAAAATTAAGAGATCCATGTAAGATATGTTAATGTGATACACAATCTATGGGTCTTTAGTAAACTTCCTTATGGTGCCAAGGTCAATGACTCTATTTTTGCAATAATCAGGCAAATCTGTTTTTTAACAAATATTCATACTTATGTATATGTACTTTATACAGGGGTGCTTATGAACACATGTATTCAATCCATCTGATGTTTAGACAATATTTGGTGTAATTTTCCATGGAATTGGTAAAAATACTCCCATTCCCCTAAAATTAGAAAGTTCCGATTCAAGCATTAGCGGGGTCAAGCTATTTCATGAACTAAAGCTCCTTCTGACTTTAAGAACTTTTTACGGTGTAATGTTCCAACTCATTACTCAACTGACCAAAAATTGCTTTAAAAAGAAAACATCAGTTCCTTAAACTTCCAGAACCCTATTTCCTTTATGAGATAACAGTTTCTGTCTTATTTCAATATATATTTAATTTATCCAATGAGACAAACAGTAGCGTTGAAAACTGAAAGCACTTTTAGACAGATTATTATTATGTATTATTATTTGTAGAGAACTTTGCTGATAATTGTTCTTGAGTATCCCCATGGGGTCCATTCTGACCGCCCTGTTTAAATTGCAACCCCGCTTCCTATACCCTAGCAGTACTGATGGCTTTCCTCTGACCTTTTTGTTTTTTTCTCTTTCCATGGCACTTATCACCTTATTTTAATTTCCTGTTAAGCTAGGTAATATGTTTATTATTCATCTTCCTCCATTAGAATGTAAGATACCTGAATGTAGGGATCTTTGTCTCTTTTATTTACTGAAGTATGCTAAGTGCCTCTAATACATAGTAAGTTCTCGATAATTGTTGAATATATGTATAGTATATATGAATGAGAAAACCTTTCTGCAACTGGGAGAATGCTTTATGATCTTAATCAGTGGAACGTAAAAAAGACAATTCAATTTGACTACATACAATTTAGAATAATGATTTACATAATAGATTCATCTTCCTATCTTTTTTGTAGGCCAATGTTAAAATTATATTTAGTGTCCTAAATACATTATGTCCAAAGTGAATAAGGAACAAGCAGTTTATTAGATTCATAATTTAATATTGAGCAAGAGATTTAACAGCTGTTTATCTCTGTCTATAAAGTGGAATTAGTAATAATAATGCCTACTTCATAGGGTAGTTATAAGAATTAAACAAAACAGTATATGAAATACTGTAGAACAGTGTTCCAGTACATAGTAAACATTCAATTAAGATAATAGTTACTATTATACAAATCAATAGTTTATTGTAGTAGGAGATATAAATAACTGCTACTTAGATCCATGAAAATTACACATTAAGAAACTTGGAAAAATGGATATAAAAACAAACAAAACTCACATAATAAACCCCAGCGTGAAACACTATTTAAAATATACACATAATCCAGGGAAATGACAGGAATTTTTGCATTCAAGAAAAGCAACTTACATGTTAGGATGGTTTTTGAGTTAGCATTTTACTTTCTTCCTTAGCTCTAGCTGATCAATTTTTGAGAGTAAAGGATTTTTGAAAGAATTTGTCCTCTTTTTGATGTTAATTTCTTTCCCAGCTTTTGTTTCAGAGCTCTCTGATGGGAGAGGAAATGGAAATACTAAAATACTTAGTCTTAAGGACGAGAAAAGACAAGTAACCATCCAACAATATGGGAATACTGCAGATGGGAATCATGTCAGGTCAAAACTGCCTCCCCTGGGAAGTTTCATCTTAATAATAACTTCAAAATCTTAGAATTTCATGGAAGGTAGTTTTCCCCTTTTGTCCATGAGGAATGAAGAAAATCCCCATTTAACTATATGCTGGTATGCAAATAAAGTGGACATATAACCAGGTGCAGTTCTTTGAATGTGTGTATGCTGCCCACATCCTTCATACGTTTAAATAAAAATGGTGCAAATATTTCAGGTATATTCTTACAGCCACGTTTTCATCCTTTTCCTTAATGTTTAATCTCTTCTTTGGAGTAAGGGTGGGCTTTACTCCTGAAAGAGGTTTAACACCCTTTCCTTGTTCTTTGAAAATTTTGAGATATCCAACCAAAGCCTTCTGTGTTTCACAAAAGGGCAAATCACACATATAAGGGAAGGAATGGGGTCAAGTGTTCTGAAATCCTCAGAATGATTTCTCATTTTATATATGCAAATTCCACTCTTTAAGCTTCTCACCTAAGCCTTCTTGTTCTGAAATTCAATACTTTTCACTAAAATTTATCATGTTCACCAGAAGGCTCTTGATCCCCACTCTGCAAAGCTGTCCTTTCCCTTTCTTCCCTCACATCCAGCCTTCTTAAGCCCAGTAAATTGTACCATTATCTGCATGCATGCTTAAGGCGGACATTTATGAGTTCATCCTTCTTTTCTCCCTTTTCCTCACCCCCTGTTTGTAGTATATCAGCAAGGGTGATTGAGTCTACCCACAAAATCTACATTTTGAATCTGTCTACTTCGTTTCATTTTCCTGGTGATGACTCACTCCAGTCTTCTCTTCCCCTCACTCCATGTGCTGTAGTCCCACAGGCTTTCTTTCAGTTCCTTGACTACTGTCTAATTTCTTTTTTAGTTTCTTTTTTTTTTTTTTTTCTGGCCGTGCCGCAGGGCTTGTGAGATATTTTACTTCCCCTAACAGGGATCGAACCTGACCCCCCAGCAGTGAAAGCGCCGAGTCCTAACCACTGCACTGCCAGGAAATTCCCTTGACTGTCTTAATTTCTTTTCTGACTCGAGTAAGGCCTGATCTCTCTGCCTGGGACACTCTCCACTCTCCTTGTTCAAGCGTCAACACCTCAGTGATGGCTCCTGTGACCCTCCATCCAAAACAGGTCCCTTGCCTGCTGTCGTTAGCTTATGTCTCACGAACTTGTTTTTCTCCTTTGTTGTACTTCCATAATTTATTGTTATTTTTATTCACTTTACTCACAAAGTCTTTCTGGTTCACTCTTTTATCCCCAGCACTTAGCTCAGTCCTAGAACGTGGAATACACTTGGTGGATAATTGTTAAATGATGGATGATGAATTTACAAGGCATAGTCTGTCAGATGTTTAAAAAACTTATTTATGAGCAAAAATATAAGGGCTTTTATTTAAAAAACTAATAAGCTAGTGATAGACTTCTTAGGAAGAGCTAAATAAGTTTAAGCTTCAGATTTTCTAATATCTATTGTAAGGGTCATCAAGAGACTTACGTGTGGGTGATTTCTCACTGCTGCTTTTTAAAAATCAGAATCTTTTTTTTATTTCAAAAGTTATATCTTGTAGCCATTCATTGACTCTTTTGGCTGGTATCTTATATCTTCTTCAAATTGTATTTGTATTATACAAAAATATTTGTCACAAACTTTTTCTCTAAATAAGTGTAAAATATTAACATTATGCTACCCCAGCAGAGTTATTTTGGTCCAAAACTTTCAAAGTTATGTGGTGAGCAACAATTTTCTTGAGGAAAAAAATAACATTTCTTTTTCCATTATAAATTTATCTGTAGGCTCTTACTATTTATAATTAATTTTTCTGCTACATTTCATTAGTGTATTCAGTCTTATAATGGTATAGTGTTTGTCTGAAATGGGACTAATTTTAGAATAAATGAATTATCTGTTTGTTGGCTCTCCCTCCCCCCTTTTATAAAATCTCAGAAGGTTATTGGTAACTTTCTACATGTCGTAACTGAAATGTACGCCTGTTGAGATGAAGATAATAGAGTTGACTCAGAATGAAATCCTAAGAATTCAAGGTTTTGAATAAATGCAGAAACAGAATTAATTGCTCAAGACTATATCGTGGTATGCTAGATTCTTGGAAAGACTGACTTATAACTTTCTTTTTATTTCTTAAAACTTTGTGAGTGTAAAAGACAAGATCCTCATTTTAAATTTAAAAAACTATCTTTAAAAAAAGTTATTATATATAATATATATTATATGTATATTTATATATATATTCATTCTACAGTTGTTGGGTGTAGTGTTCTATAAACCAAATTAGGTCAAGTTAGTTAATAATGTTGTTCTAAACTTCTCTATGCTTAACTGATTTTTTTTGTCTGCTTTTTTTTTATTAGTTACTGAAATAGTGTGTTAAAGTTGCCTCTGTGTCTGTGGATTTGTATATGACTTCTTTAGTTCTGTCAACTTTTGCCTTACATAATTTGAAATTTATGCTATTAAGTATTTATGAATTTATGACTTTATAGTTTCCTACGGACTTAACCCTTTTATTACATTGAAACGTGCATCTTTGTATCTTATTATTCTAGTTAAGATCTATGTCCAATATTAAAATAGCCATATCATTTTTTCTTTTGGTTAATATTTACATGGTATATCTATTTCCACACTTCTACTTTTATGCTTTACTTTCAAACGTGCCCATGCATTTAAAGTTTCTTTTATAAATACAATATGCCTGCATTTTGTTTTTTATCGAGTGTGACAAATTTTGTATTTTAATTGGAAAGTTGAGTCCATTTGCGTTAAATATAACCACTAACTTAACTCCTTTAAGTGGACCATTTTGTTATCCATAGTATTTATACTATTGGTCATTTATCTTTTTTTCCTCTCCTTTTTTGGGCTTCATTTATGTTGATCAATTGATCATTCTTCACTCTTATTCCGTTTTTAAATTCCTTTACGATTTTAACTTTTACATTCTTCTATTACTCTTTTACTGGTCACATTATCGATTACAACATACTTTTACTACTTCCTGAACATGTTAAATACAGCCATTTAATTCCATTTCTCCCCTTCCACCTTGTGTCCTAATCTTGTCATATCTTTCACTTATATGGACTTCCATTATATTTACATCTATATTTTGTAAATTCCACAAGACATTACAATTGACCCTTGAACAACTCGGAGTTGGGGTTCCAACCCGTCCCCCTGCCATGCAGTTGAAAATCCATGTATAACTTTATAGTCTGCCCTTCATATCTGCTGATCCATATCCACGATTTCAACCAACCCTGGATCACGTAGTATTATAATATGTATTTATTGAAAAAAATCTACTGATAAGTGGACTTTAACAGTTCAAACCCATGCTGTTCAAGGGCAAACCGTACATATGTTTGTTTTAGTGGTCAATATGCACTTAGTTTTTACCCATAAATATATCCTTTCTTTTTCAGGCTTCCTGAAGTTCTGTGTTTCTCTGAGATCGTTTTCCTTTAGTCTCAGAAGTCCTGTTAGTATTTTTTGTAGTGCAGATTTGCCTGTAAAAAACCTCTCAGTTTTTATTTTCCTAAAAATATATTCGTTTTGTCTTCACTTTTCTAAAAAAATAATTTTGAGAAGCGCAGAGTTCTTGGTTAGCAGTATTTTTTTTGCAGCATTTTAAATATGTCAGCCCATTGCCATTGTTTCTACATTTTTTCTACTGAAGAGTCAGATGTCAATGTTAGTTTTTATCTTTTACTAAAGATAACATATTTTCTTTTACTAAAGATATACTGCCTCACTCTAGGTACTTTTTAATGTTCTCTGTGCTTTGATTTTTAATAGTGTTACTACAATGTGCCTAAGTGTGGCTTTATCGCTATTTCCCCTACTTAGTGTTTGCACAGTTTTTTAAATCTCGAATATATGAAGTTAGACATTTTTCATTAATTTTGGAAAATTCCTGGGCAGTACTTTTCAAATATTTAAGTTTTATTATTCTGTCTCTTCTCCTCCAAGTACTCTGATGACATGTATGCCAGACCTTTTCATTGAATCTTACATTTCTCTTATTTTTTTCCTATCCTTTTTTTCTTGTATAGGCATTAATTTGGGCACTTTTTATTGTCATGTATTCAGTTCACTAAATTATCTATTCTTCTTTTTCGAATCTGTTGTTGAACCCATCTGCTGAATTCTTGATTTCAATTTTTATGTTTTTAGTTGTGGAATTTCAGTTTGATCCTTAGGGATTTCAGATTTCTACTGAAATTTTCCATCCACCTCTTTATTTACTTGAATATATTAATCCTGACTATTTTAAAATCCGTCAGATAATTTTAATATCCGAAACACCTGAAACACATCTATTTCAATTCTTTGTGTTTCTTTTGGCTTCTAGTGATTTTATTGTTTTTAGCAAGCCTTGGTTTTTGAATGAACACTGAATTTTATAGACATCAAATTAAGTATCAGGTTTCCTTTGGCCAGTCGGGTGCAGTGGCCGTGGGTTAGTCTCTTAGATGCCTGCCTTTGCCCTACTTTTAGGTGAGGCTTTATGGGCTCACAACACAAAGATTGATGTATTAACCCAGCCCCTCTAATTTGGAGGGGCTTGAACACACCAGTCTCTGTTTTGCCAGCACGAGACATCTCTAGAGTATCTGCCCTGCCCTCTTGCCCCAACTGTTGCTTTGTGTTGGGTTTCTTAAAGCTCCTTCCCATGTACCACTAGAGAAAAATTTGCAACCAGATTTTGGGTTCTCCTTCTGGGCTCCTTTCTTTCTTGGATTTTGCCCCTTAACCTCCAGCTTCTCCGGCAGCCCTGCACTCTGACTTTTTGTCTCTTCAGTGAAGCAAGACCCCTTCTTCCCGACTCAGCTTTATCCCCTGCCAGTGCAGCCTGGGGAGAGTCTACGGAGAAAACACCCACATGAAGTATGGCTCTTCCTTTAGGGTCGTAGCCTCTCAATTTGCTTTTGCTTTCGTTGTTCCTCAGGGACTGCAAACAGTTGTTTTTTTATTTTTTGTCCAGGATTTTAATTGTTTATAGTGTGAGGGTTAGTCTGGCATAACTAATCTATCTTGTTCATTATTGAAACTGAGGGTTATTATTTTTAAGCTACATATATTAAGCATTCATTGTTTGCCGGGTATGTTGCTCAGGGATTTAACTGTATTATCTCATTTAACCCTCACAGCAGCTTTTGAAGTAGTTATTCTCAATTTTATAGACAAAGAAACTGAGACTTAGAAAGGATAATTAACTAGCCCAGATCATACAGTAGGTTGTGTATCTAGATCTGTCTGATATAGACAGAGGGAGGGGAGGGGGCAGAGGGCAGAGAGCACCAGAGCTTGTTTCAGGCCCTTACAAGGAACACCAGGGCTTGCTTTACTGTTTTTTCTGAAGTATGATGCTTTATCTCCATTGTCTTATTTTACTTCTGATTAGAAACTGAGCTCTATAATCTTTACTGGTAATATGAAATAACAGCAAGAAAACAAGAAAAACATGTTTATTATGTTCTCCAAGCTGTATTTAAGGACACTTTTGAGGAAACAGTGTATGTCATACCAACTGTCTTTGCTGCTTTAATTGGTACTTGAAGAAATCTTCAGATAATTCGATAAACCTTAAACCACTTTCTATTTTGTTTTCTGCAGTTTATTAATTGAGGCTAGAAGACACCCTGCAAGTAGAAGCAAATTGAGGTGTTTTAGATAGAGAGGATGAGGATGAACCTAGCTGTAACTTTGAATATAAAAGACACCACTAAGTAGCAAAGTCTGAATAAATGCATAGGAAGTAAATGGTAACATCTATGTTATGCTTACTTTGTGCCAAGTGCTATAGGCATGTACTCATTAAATCCTTGTAGCAGCTCTCTGGTGTAGATTATTGCCATTTAACAGATGAGGAAACTGGCCTAATAAATTGCCCAATGTCACAAAACTAGAAAGTGGCACAGATCAGATTTAAAACCTGGCTGCCTGGCTTCTTAGCTCTTCTGCACAGGAATGCAAATCTTCAGCAAAATCTCAATTAACCTGAATTCTTGAAGAATAGGATATTATTAATAATTGATTCTCTGATTAGGTTAAGTACCATTACCATAGTTCTGATTTTGATACTACTTAGAAATTTTACTAAAAAGAAATCAGTCCACTTCACAGTATAATTTCTCAGATACTGCTAAGGAGAAAGAGTGTAGCTGAAGTCAAAATTTCTAGGAATTTTAAACAAAATTGTGATGGAAAAGAAGAAAATTATGGATGTAGAGAATGCCTAGCTATAATAGGTTGTGAATGTTTCAAGAATTAGAAAAGAGTCAGAAAACTGTTAGAAACACGTGTCCCCGTGTGATTGTTCACTCATCCATGTATTCATTCATTCTGCAAGCATTTATTTGTTACACACTGCACATTGAAAGAAAACTAACCATTACCGAATATTTACCATGTGCCAAATAATTTCCTGGGTAGTTTTAGAAACATGACCACATTTAATTCTCACAATAGCTCTCTGTGGAATATTTTATTCCCACTTTCAATTGAGAAAACTGTGGCTTAGTGGACATTAATCATTTGGGAATTGTCAAGAAGCTAATAGCTGAGCAAGTGACTGGGATGGACTTTGAGTCCAGGACTGAGTGACTCCACGAGCAAGACTGTCATGCTGTGAGGGTCTGGTCCAGGCACTGGGGAAGGGGAGAGCAGTCCCAAGGCAGATAAGACAGAGTTTGGGACCACAAAGAGCTTTACTATCTTGTAAAAGAGATAAGAAAACAACAAATCCCATAGTTAAGAGAATGTGGTACATATCATAATTGAGATGCAATATTTAGGTCTTCAAAGGAGGGAGAGATTGCTTGCAGCTATAATAACGAAAGCAGATTTCTGAAAGAAAGAGCAGTTAAGTAAAGATCTGAAGAATACCATATAAACTAAAAACCACGACTGTGTGTTCCTACAACAGCCACTGCAGTATCTCCTCTGTGTTTGAAAAGGAAATAGCTGCTCCCGCTGAGCCCCTGAGCACTTATCTGAACTGTTTTTTTAAAGTCATCTGTCACTTTCTAGCCTGTATTATGATTAAAAATGCACGTGCTTTCTCTATGGCCTCATTCAAAGCAGAGACTCTTACTCTTCTTTTGGGTGAATCCCCACAGTGTCTGGCACGATGCCTGTGCCATAGCAGGTCTTTTTCAAAATCCCCTCTCCCTTGGTATCAGTGCCATTATGTCTCCTGGCTGTCTTCCCATCTCTCTGGACTCTCCTTAGGCAAGAGGCTGTGTCCTCCGTGTTCAACCTCCTGGCACCTACCTCTCACACAGCACCTGTTGAAGACTTCATGCAATCAGTGACATTCCATGTGCTGATGTCCCCCCAAATCAGTAGATATCTCTTCTAGGCTCCAGATCGGTTTGTACAACTGCCTGGCAGCCATCTCCATCTGTATGCTCCTCAGGCACTGCAATGTCAACCTACGTCAAAGTGAACTTGTTGTCTTCCCCACCTCCAGACCTTCAGTTCTTTCTACACTTTCCATCTCAGTGAAAGTTATGGCAAGACCGCCAAGGCACCCCTTCCTCTTCTCCTCTCCCGCTAATTTCCATCTACTCGGTCATGAAAGTCCTTCACAGTTGAGGAATATTTCTGCAATCTCTTGGCTCCCATAAATCTCCATGGCCATTGTCAGTTCAAACCTCATCGTTTCTCATGTAGATGACTTCAAGTCTCCCAGACATCAGGCTTGCCCCCTTGTGATCCATTTTTCCAAACTGCTACCCAGAATGATTTTTCAAAGGCAAATCTGAAAATGCCACCCCCTTTAATATCTTGACTCTTCAATGGGTAAAAATTAAACCACTCAGCATGGGAGGTATAAACAAACTCTTTTTCTCCATTTCATCTCTTGCTTGACTCTGCTTCACACCAAAGTTCTCTCCTTGTTGAATTGCACTCTGTGCTCTTCAGCACACTAGCTCCTCATCCACCTGGAATACTGACTTTTCTCCTCTATTTGGCCAACTCAGCCTTCAAAAATAAGCTTAATAGTCACATCCTCCAGGAAGCCTTCATAACCTTTCCTCCAGTTTTGGTTAGCTGTCTCTCCTATTTGCTGGAATAGCACTCTGGACTTACCTCTATCATAGTTTTTATCACACTGGAGCTTCATTTTTTACTGAACTATCTTCTTTCTTTCTCTAAGTATTTGGAGAGAAGGAACCTTACCTTCTATCCCTAGACCATCTCCTTCTCTGGCACATTGCAAGAGCTCAGTAAACAGTGGTTGAAGGAATGATAAAAATGCTTGATGAGTAACCAAAAGTGTAGTCAGAGAATAAAGAGTTCACCTCTTTTCAGGTGAAAATGGAACTCGGTTCGGTTTCTGGATGTTCTGTGCGATTTTCTACTTCATGACGGTATGCCTTTGATTTCCTCATTCTCATACTGCTCCACCAGAATTCTCCCGAAACAAAAAATAATGCAAGTGTAAACTAAAACACAATCCCAAACCAAAAATAATAAGCAGAATTTCTCTTAAGTATGCACTAACTTGAATCCAATGGTCATTACTTTCTTTGTCATTTATTTTATCTTATTGGGTACATAGACTTGCAACCCTTATAAGCTGTGGATTGTGTAATATTGTAATGGCTTTCATATAAAATGCAAATGCTATATAGTCATGTTTATGGCATACATTATATTTTAGTTCTTTTTTTGTGACATTATATTTTTGCTTTTTTTGTGACACCAGATACTGATGTATATGAGATATCTATAGATATATAGATAAACAGATATCATATATCTGGATATGTGTACGTAGATATATGTATATACGTATGTATATGTGTATCTATCTACGTATCTGTATGTTGATGTTATACTCTCTGCTCTGCAAATACTCTAGTTAAGTGTGAGAACTGTTTAACCACTCAGTCTGGTTATTAAAAAATCCTGAAGTTGTTTTTCTTTCAAAGATACTGGACTCCCAGTTTAGAATTAATGAACTAACCACTGAGGCTGTGAGCCTGTTGGTGTGGGCTGTCAACTTGAGGCAGTGTCACTGATCTACATAGCTTGTTTTGTCATTACCTGTGATTCGTCACTTCTGACACAGGTATGTGAATGTTACACACCACCTACTTATCACGAGAACTCTTTTTCTTGTGAATACAACCTAAGTTTATGCTTTCAAATGGGTTATTTGTGCTTTGAAATTCAGGGCTAGTTCTACATTTAGTTCAGCTTTGTCAGTGTTTCTGTGCTCGTTGAAATCATGGAGATAGAATAGAAGAGTATAAAGGGAAGATCGGGTTCAAACCAGGAAAACCCAGAGGAAAGATATTACCCCAGAATTCAAATGTCTAGCAGAGAATTTATAATATTTCCTCAGGCGTATGTTAAATGTTGGGCCGTTACTCCCTTCATTCATGCTTGCCAGCTGCTGTTGGCATGAATTTCCCACCCTACTCTACCCCCTGGCCACCAAAAACTTCCCTAAAATAAAAATGGAGCCATTGATGAATAATGTAGACACATAAAAAAAGACTGTATTTGTTACTAATTGACGCTGGGACACATCAATGTCGTATTCTTTCTATGTAATTTCATGAATGTGACATGGTATAAGAAATATCCAGAGAAAAAGGAAATGCAGATGAGGCATAGTATCTTTTCATCTTAGTTTCTAAAAACTGACAGGATATTAGAATTAATCTAGATGGCTTAATCCTCTTGGCCAGTGTGGAGATTCCCTCTGATATAAATGAACTGTAGGTCCTATAACTTGTGCTGAAAAGCTTTCTATAAAGGGGAGTCTGCTGTATGATTTCATAACAGCTCTGACTGATGGAAGATATAGTGAGGAGAACACATCCTGTTTACTGTGTGTGTGTGTGCTATTCCTGCTCTACATATGCTATGCTAATTGTGCTGCCGGAAGATGTAGTTGAATATTGGACCTGCATTGTGAATTGCATTGGAAAATAGGAAGAGAGACCCTAGGTGGAGAGGAGAGAGTGTTTTGTTTCTCTGGATCTGGGCTGCCAAGGGCAGTGGTACAATAGTGCCTGTTACATATAGGCAGGCAAGGACTTGTGAGAGGTCAAAGAGAGAGACCTATGAAATTGTGTTTGGCCTTGCTGGCTCAAGTGTGGCTAACTCCTCAGAGCATGTCTAGTGGTAGAGTTCTGGAAACTCCGAGAACAGGCCAGCTGCGTGAGCCCAGAACCTTGGGCTTCTTACTTATACAGATCTTATAGTCTCTGTGATCATTCTTCCTCTGCAACCATTTGGTATTTAACAAAGTCATATTAAAAGCTTTAATCTGTCTAAATTACACTAAGGAAAGAAGATTTTGTCCAATACTGTGTATTAAAGTAGGATGTATTAAACTGGGAAGAGACCTCCTGAAGCCTGCATTGTGGAGGCAGCTGGAGAGAAGTAGAAAAGAACTTTTCGGGGAAGGTGAAATTTAGGAGAATAGAGGCCGTAGTGCTCTGTTAGTTGTCTTATCACCCATCAATTTGTACTCTTCAGACTAAATCTCAGAGGTTTGTGTTTTATATTTATTAAAATAGGCCATATTGTCTGAAGATTGTTCTTTACAACTTTCCCATATGTTTTGTTCATTAATACTATTCATCCTTCTGGAGGTCTTCTGAATAAAGCTAATAGCAAATACATAGGAGTCTTAACATGTGTTTTGCTACTTATGATATTCCTCCTAAATCTTTTCTTTCACAATGACCATAGCTTCTTCAGCAGTCCTCATGCTTTGTGGTTCCAATGTGCTTGATCATCATGATGACTTATTTCTAGAACCTCATATGCCTTTCAAAATGTAGCAAGCAGATCTGCTCAAAATACTGGCCAAGCAGTAGGACACGGCAGAGGATGGGGGCACCACTGCCCTCCTCGTTCTGCACATGCAATTTCCATTAGAAGAAGTCTATTTTTAAAAATCTTTTGATTTTTAAAAAATATTGTATTGTAATTATCTTACCCTGTGATTTTCTTACCCTGTAAAAGGAAGAAAGTTCACATTGAGTATATTTTGTTTTAAATGTACGGCTTTGAGTAAATAAGTTAGAGATAAAGATGTCTGCACTGGTTAACCTGATCTAGCCCCCAAAAGAGTTTGATTCTTATTTTTAGGTAACTTTGCCTTCCTTAGAAAAATAAGTCACTTGAATAAATAGATAGGAACTTCTTTGGGTATGTTTTGAGAGTCATAAGTTAATAAGGTACGAGCCATGGGAAAGACAACCGGAACAGAAGATCCAGTTTCTGATGGAGAGGTTCAAGGGCATGGGTGAGGGAGAGTCGGGCGGAAGGCTAGGAATAGGGGGTGGGCAACTTGTGCCAACACCATTACTCCTTTCTATTTCTTCCTAGTTTACTGTAAACAATAAAGATCTGTATCTTCTTTTTAAAAATACTGGCTGTTTACTGGGTCCATTTGCCCATGTGGGTGAAGTAGGATTTGGTTAATTGCCTGTTACTTGCCCCTCCTTCCTCCATTTCTCTGGATAGTTCAGTGTGATCATCCACCAACAGGATCATACTTTTGGCTATACTGACCATGCAGATAACTAAAATCTTTAGGCCTTTCCTTTTCTATGGGAAATCCTAACAATGAAGTTCCTTCATCCTGTATTTTCCAAACCTATTTTTTAAAAAGGCACAGCTCTTTGTATTTAATAAAAATATTTATGTGTATGTGTGTATGTTAGCACTGTCATATAATTATCAAAATCTTTGAGAATCCAGATTAATTTATTTAGACATATTTCCTTCTACAAATTAACCTCTGTAGATATTATATGCGTGTCATCTATGTGTTTATCATTCTGATCATATAAAGTGGTTAGCTAAGAGATTAGAGTCCCATGGCAAGTCACTACAGAGAGGGAATGAATCAAGGGCTACATGATGTAAGCAACACGATGTGGGACATTTTTCCAGCCATTAATATGTTTTTCTAGCTTGTAATTTTCTAGTCTATGTTCATCCATCTTGCCTGCAGTGATAATAAGAGACTTCCAAATGCCATGTGAAATCAAGAAAACCATTGTTTACCATGGAATTTCAGAATTAGAAAAGAGTTTAGGAATCATACCATATTCTTTCCACCTTTGATAAAATATTGATCTCCTAACTACATTTTACGTTTAACTGCATTTGCCTTACCCTGCAAATATTCTGACTCACCTTCTAAGGAATCAAAATCTCCTTAAAGGTCTATTCTCAAAACAATGTTAAGATCGCTATATATGGTTTTCATAATACATCTCTTGTTGGATAAATGGATATATATTTGTCCTTGTTGGATAAATGGATATATATTTGTCCATTTCCAGATTTTTCTCACCTCTCCTAATTGCTGTGATTTCTCAGAGACAGTGTCTGGGATGTCATGATTATATCTGTAAATTCCTTCCAGACAGTAAAATTTCTTGAGCTTGGAGACATGAAATCATTTAACGGAGTTAGGTGCTTCCTGACAATATTCTTAGCTGCCCTGGAATCCCGCACTTAGCCATGTGCTGTCCTTTACTGTGATGATTTGCTTTGACAGAGAAGAAGAAGCAATGTTAACATGACCCACTCTGTTTGGAGGAATGACTAGAGTTCATTCTTCTTGTTTTAAACATAACTTTTAAAATTCTTTTCATCTTCCTTAGCATTATTCATAAGCCTGAGTTATTGCTTCTGCATTCCTGACACTGCTTTTTAAAGGTTTGTACTGTTCTTTTGTATTCCATTTGTAGTTGGGGGCTCCTTTTTCCACATTTTGCACATGGCCTTTAAAATGCTTTTTATTTCTGTTTATAAAAGGAATCTTTAGTGAAGAAATTTTGAAGGCCAGAGAGCAGTGTAAAGAATAAAATAAAAAATAAAAATCAACTGCAATTCCACCACTTAGAAATAATAGTGATTCATATTTTAACATAATTCATTTTTTATGCATATGTCTTCTTTAGTTAGGGCCATATTCATATTTCTGTCCTGCCTTTTTAATTTGTAAGATTTTTTCCATAGCATGCAATATTTATATACAACATCATTTTAATTGTTTCAAAATATTTTGTTATATACATTAAAATTCACTTACTAGTCTCCTTTTTGGGAAATGTAGGCTCTTGTAATATTTTGCTCTTACAAATAAAATTATGTTGAATATTCTTATGCTTTAAAAAAACTCACGATATTGGAGAGTTCTCTGCCCAGCAACAATAATTTATTTCAATGATTTTTATTTTTTCTTATGAGCTTATTTAAAATTGTACAGTCATAATTTAATTTTAGATTTTCTCATCCCTAGTGAGCCATTTTTTTCATCTAAAAGTCTTCTGCTATTTCTCTGAAATTTCAGAAACATTTTCCTAGATTAGAGTTTATTTATCTGGCCAGCTGATATATTTACTTTTCCAGAGTCACACATCAATTCCCCAGTGAGTTCTTCCTTCTCAGCCAAACTTAAAATTACAGAATAGTAAAGTGTTAGAGTTGATAAAGATCTTAGCAATTTTCTTTTATGATACGCTCGTTTCCAGATAAATATATTGTTATTCTGTGTTCTTCTAAAAGAGCAAATTAATAGCAAGTGACATGTCTTGTACAGGCTGGGTGACAAAACGTGCTTGACCTCAGCAGGAGGTCAGTGGGGCAAGAGAGAAATCTGGAACTACAAAGCATGGTTTGGTCAAGTGAGGGGAATGGAGTCCCAGACAATGCTAAGGAGAGTAAATATGATTTTTCTCTCAGTTTTAAGCAGGGCATTGGCTGGCAACTAGAAGTGTAGGGGTCTAGGACTACTCATCCTAACAGATGCAGTTTTACAAGGTGTCAAGGTGCCCACTGGTTTAGAGCTTAAGCTAGGAATCTTGTCCCAAGTAGGGCCTTTAATGGTAATTGGCGATTAAGTGAAAGTCAAGTCATATAAATGAGGAAATGCAGAATGGGTTGGAGAAGACTCAAGGATAGTAATTAGGCCAGATACCTAGGGCTCCAGCCAGTTGTCAACACTGGGTTTAGAGCTACTGGTGGGTCTGAATTTAATATACATGATCTTTCCTAATTAAGACTGGCTTAGGGACTGTAAGAGGCTGGGAATGATGGTTGAAGGTTTTGGTGCCTACTGTTGTGAAGGTCTAGGCTGGAGAAGAGGCAGGAGTGACCAAAATCAAGGCATGACTATACCAGATACTCTGATTTTGACCAAAACACATTTCCAGCAGATGAAAAGATAAACAATGTCTCTTTGTCATTACTTTATCCCACCTCTGTGCAAGGATTTATTAGAAAAGCTTTGTTTGTATACTTCATCTAAATCTGTGACCTACATTTCTGCTCAACACCCAATAACATTTCTGTCTCTTTTCTTCTGTTTACCCAAGTAAATTTTGCTACTTTTCCACCGTTATGTCTGTGATTTTTAGTGATTGTCTGCAACTTCTTAAAAGAGAAGCTAATCTCTGACCCATTTAAATTTTTTCTAACCAGGTATATCTTTTAATTTACATATTCTCATCATTAGTGACACTGTTGAAATTAAAATACACCTGTGAGATTTTAACAGTTTCAAAACAAAATTTATGTTTGTTAGATTTATTCTCTCTGCCTTGGTATATTGATTTGAAGATGTATTTTTCACATTTTCCATATCCTGCTGCTTCTTTTGTAAGACTTACTTGGTATTTCCTCCTTGATGTTAGTTTCTTTATATTATTATATAATAATATAATGTTCCTCCTTGATGTTAGTTTCTTTATATTATTATATATATTGTTTCCTATGCTCTTCAGTCTTTTATTGGGATATTTTTCTCCTCTTCATATTTTAAGCTAAAATCTGCTTGATCAGATCAGCAACTCTTCTAGAAGACATTTTTTTTCAAGGTCCTTGTGAGATGTACTTTATCCCTTGCCAGAAGCTACATCAGATACTTTGGTAATCTTTACAGAATTTCTTGGCTTGGAATGATATAAACATATTGATGAAATTCATATGGCTTCTGTTGAGAGCTTTAGCTTGAAAAAAAAAACCACCTAAGGCTTAAGACGTTTTTTTTCCCTCCTAATGGGACAATACTGTACTTAATGCAGTCATGTCCTTCTTTTGATATTTGAGACCTTATTTATTGCTGCTTCTGTTTTTTAATACTTACCTCTCATATCTTTCTAATAATTAAAAGAATTAACAGAATAAAGATCATTTTTGAATTAAAGAGAATTTAAATCTCAATATTTAAAAAAGTCTATATTATGAATTATTTTTGGAATTTTTTTTCCTTGAATATATTTCAGAGGAAAAAATTCTGAGACATCTAAATCTATGGAAAAATTTGAAATAAATACAATGCTTCCTTCAGCAAGAAGAATCTTGGTTTCCTCATTTTTTCTTGAGATTTAGGTGTCTACCCAGAAAATGGGGAAAACAAGTTTGACAAGAAATCAATATAATCATTATTCTATTTAGAGGATAATTCTTTAGCCTAATGGTTTCTGAACATTGATCGCAATAGTTCATCTTCATTCCTAACCCCATTTGCAAGCCTACCCAGGACATGTTAAGCCCAATTCTGTCTGTCTGTTGTTAGTACTACTTTTCTAGGGCCCCTGGTAAGATATTAGCTTTCGGTACACTTGGATTTGTTTTTCTGGTTCTCAGCCTAGGATTACTTGAGTTTCACCTTCTGGTTGTCTTGAGGCTGCCAAATTAGGCAGACACAAAACATTTTGGAATCAGGGATGTGGTGTTTTGCTTAAAGACTTGTAACTGAGCGTGGCTCACCACTTCTGGTTCTCTACAGAGGCTGGCCTAGGTCTATAAATCCTACTTGAAGAAGCTAGTATCTTTCCAGGAGGGATGATTATTCTATCCAGCAAAGGCCAGCCCACCTTAATTGTACTCTTGGTTCTTCAAGAAGCCCTGAGAATGAAGTGTGTCATCAAAACAGTTACACAGTGAGATTTTAGGAGCTATTATAGCAACTAATGTTACCCTAATTTAAAAAGGGACACAAGAGAAGTAATATGATGCCCTCAGCAAGCTTATATTCTATCCATATAAAGAGAATATGCCTTGGTTATTATAACAGAAAACAATTATTGTAATGATAATGATAGGGAAGTAAGATGAGTCCTGAGCCTGGAAGTGGGAGTCATATTTCTAAGAAGGCTTCCTAGAGTAGGTGATGGATAAGTTAGGTCTAAATAAATAAATATAATTTAGTCTGTTACAGAGGGCAGGATATTCTCTGCAGAAATTGTAGCCTGAGAAAAGTCTTCGGATCAAGATACAACATAGTGTTTAGGGAACAAACAGCAATGTAGTGTTTTCAGAAGGTACTATATAAAAAGAGTGATGGGAACTGAAGTTGTAGATATACTTAGGGTTCTGATCGTTGAGCGTCTTAGACGCTATGTAAAGAAACTTTGGAGCCTGTGGGTGATAGAGGCATCTTTTAGATTTCCAGTAGGTGATGTGGTAGATTTGATAGATTTGCAGTTGTAATAAATGCACTGGCTCTGGAAAAGAAAGCTGCCCTATTGTGAGGATATTAGGAAGCCTCAGGAGAGGCCCACATGGTAAGGAACGGAGGCTTGCTGCCAGAAGCTGGGTGAGAAGACCATCTTGGAAGTGGATCTTGCAGTCCTGGTTAAGCTTTCAAATGACTGTGACTGTGACTTCTGGAGAGACTCTGGGCCAAAACCACGCAGTTAAGATGCTCCTGAATTCCTGACCTTCTGAAACTGTGTAAGATGATAAGTGCTTGTTGTTTCAAGTGACTGCATTTTGGTGTAACATGTTCTACAACAATAGATTAATGCAATGGCTTTTGAGAAGAACAGAACTTCAATGCAGGCAGATAAGTTAGGAGGCTGTTGTACTTGAGGTTAGAAATAATAAAGTTATAGTTTAGGGGAGATAATGATGGCTAGGAGGGAAAAGATATAAAAAATATTAGGAGTTTAAAATCCCTTGGACTTGGCTGATGCTTAAATAGAGAGAGGTGAAGGTAGAAGGAGGAGTCTTCGTTGATTCATACATTTCTCGCTTGCAGGACTGGGTGGATGGTGGTTCTGAGACATGGAGAAGGAACATATCTTTGGAGAGAGAGTAGATTGAGTTTTGGACACTGAGTTTGAGATGTCTATGAGATGTCCAGGTTGAATGTCCAGAATAGGTCTATCAATGAAGAAATAGGGATTTAGGAATCACCAGCATAGGGACAATAGCTGAAATGATAAATACAAAAGCGATCATTTAAGAAAGGTGTATAAAAAAACAAGGTCCTACTGTATAGCACAGGGAACTATATTCAATATCCTGTGGTCAACCATAATGAAAAAGAATCTATATATGTATAACTGAATCACTTTGCTGTAGAGCAGAAATTAACACAACATTATAAATCAGTTATACTTCAATATAATTAAAAAAAAAAAAGAAAGGTGTATAGGGTGAGAAAAGCCATTGTCTGAGGAATCAACCTGGAAGCAGATGGCATATAAAAGACATGATGGGAAGGCATAAAGGAAATGAGAAGAGGTAGTCAGAGAAACCTGAAAAGGTGGATGGTTTGGTTTTAGACATTAGATAGGAAACCTCACCCTTTGACATTGGGTCGAAAAAGGCAAGAATGGGTGTGACTTAGGTAAGTTTTGAGATGGACGGACAATTGGAGAAATCATCCCTGATGGTACAAGTTTTCCAGATGAAGTAGGAAGCAAGATCACCTGCTGTGGGTAAGGGTGATAACAATTGAAGAGAGAAGAGAAGCTTTGGAATAACTAAAGAGGAAAAACAAAGAAGATGAGCAAGAGCAATTAAGGGAATGGATAGATTGTGCTGAGTACTCAGCTGAGGTTTGGAGACCATGTCTTTGAAGTAAGTGATCCCAGTATGGAAATAGGACAATATATACAGCCTATATATTTAGGCTCTTTCTGTTTCACTTCAGCTTCAGCCCTAAAGCTGATAACAATATTATAGATAACAGCTTATCTATGCAAGACATGCTGAAAGATTGTGAAATTGGTTTTGTAACCCTCAGTTCATCAACTTTCTTCAGTCTGAGACGTCACTGTTGATCTTAGAGACAGTGAAGAAGAGGTCCTCTTTTAGAGAGTGCTGTTGGTTGTCAGTGTGTTGACCACTCTCAGTATACCCATAGAGAGAGGTAGGGTGCTTCTGCATGTTATAAGCCAAGAGAAAAGAAGGCATTAGAGAAAACTACCCAGAAAACTTGACCTGAGTCTGCTACAGTTTAGGGGACACAGTCAAAAGTTAAGGACCTGGCTGGAGCTGGCAAAACAACAAGACTATGGGATGCTTTGAGAGCTAGTTGTATTTCCGTTATTCGTGGTGTGAAGTTGTACTTCCCATTTACCAGATGTGTTCCCCAACAAGGGAGCCAACCCGTGGTCTCCTTAAAAGGAACCCTGCCCTAAGCAACCACTTGGGATGAGCTGGCAGCTGGAGGAAAGGCACTGCCACATCCAGGAAGCTGCAGACATCCCCACTGTGAAGTCAGGGGAGGGTAAGCAAGAGCACAGTCCTCAGTGGAAACTGCAAATGTGCATCGTAAGTCACCTTTGGGTAAATGTTATGCACAAAAGAAAGTGATGCCAAGTCACAAATGTACCTGCCAAGATAGACTTTTATTGCCCATTTTCCTCTTTTCCCTACATCCCTACCTCAGCCCAGTTATGGAAGGGCCAAGGCAGGACCTATGGAATGAGGGAAGAAGCAGGGTAGGAAGATAAAAGGTGCTAACTGCAGTTTCTCCTTCACTGCAAGCTTCTCATGTGTCAGCAGTCCTGAGAGGAGGAAGGAAGAAGCTTTATATTTTCCTAATTGATTTCACACTGGACTGGACTGGATGGGATGCTCTTTAGAATGGACTAGATATTATATTACCTAGCATTGATTAGAAGATCTATGCAACCTGGCTGAGGTTTTATCCGGGGTGGGGGTGGGGAGCAAGCAAATCAAATCAAAGCAAAAACAATAACAACAAAAATCCCAAGACATGTGGCAGCAGTGGGAAAATTAAGGCTTCTTTCTATTTAAGTCAAACTTGTTTAATAAAGGTCAGTGTTGGTATTTTGTTGGTTGGTTGGTTGGTTAGTTTCCAGTAGTTCCACATGCCTGGATGTCCCTTGGGCATTTTTTTTTTTTTTTTTTTTTTTTTGTGGTGAGATCAGTAAATAGATGAGGACATAAAGGAATCAAGGGTGCCAGTAGGAGAATGGTTGAGATGATTAACCATAAAAATTCAGATTGAGTAAAGAAGGAAACTAGTAGGGTTAAGGCAGGGCTAATAAACGGAGAGAAATGAATCAAGGATTGGAATTTTCAGGAAGTTGATGCGTGAAGGGGAACAAAATATACCACCCCCAAATGTGCTTCTTTGTTACACTGATTATTTTGAGTAGGTTATTTTTAAGAAATGGAAGACACGGGAGAAGTTTGGAAAACTGAGTAGAAGTTATCTTCTTGTAAGAAACATTTACATTTATAAGGGAAATCTCTATTTATAAGGGTCTCTACCAGGAAGAGAAGGATGATTCTAAATCTCTAGAAACTCTTATCAATGGAGAAGGCAACTAATTTAAATCTGCATAACAACCTTACTCATGTTGACTGTGCTTTTCCTGGTAATCTCCCATAACTAGTCCCCCTAACATCTTCTTTCATTTTTGACTATAGATGGTATTTAAGGTGGTGGCTTGGGCCATTTCAGGGAGTTACTCACATTTCCTGGCTATCTCCTATGTATATAGGGGGTATACATGTTACTAAACTTCTGTCTGTTTTTCTCCTGTTAATCTGTCTTTTTATTATGGGAGAGGGGGCTCATCCCAAATCCTGGAAGTAGAGAGGGAAAGTTATTTTTCCTCCCCTACAATAAGCAATTGACATGGGAACCAGAAAGTGAGAAAGTTGAAAGGATTGGAAGTGCTGTAGCAGAAGCTAGTTGAGCCACCCCCATTATGTTAGCCCTTATCCAGCCCTTATTCTCTCCACCCATTCAACCTACAGATGCTTTTTTTTCCCCCCCTCTCTTTCTTGTCTAATCACACTCTGAGAATGATTGCCCTCTAGCTAAGGTTATACTATGCACCTGATGTTTACCCCTCCAAGACAGCACTCCCTAACACTCCTTTCCTCTGGGAGTGTTCTTCATTCTAGAAGGAATGGCATGGAGTGATAACCTCGAGGACCACCAGAACCTGTTCTGGAATCACCTGATGCCAGCCCTAATGATCTCAGTGCCCCCAGGAGGAGAAGAAGAACGCAAGACTACATGAGCCCCAATCCTTATCTACAGCCCTATTTTCCACCCTAAAACTATGAGACCTCTTCCAGCTCCCTGGAAGCGGGGCACAGTCTTGAGAGCGTTAGCTTGCTGTGGCCCCCTTTGCCTGGCAAGGGAATAAAGCTATTCCTTTCTACTCCTCCAAAGCTCTGTCTCCGTATTTCTATTCAGCATCGGTGAACAGAGGCCGCGTTTTTTGGCAACAGAAGTAGTACTGAGACCTTTAGATTAAAGCAGTTCCCAGTGTTGACACATCCTAAGTTTTCTCAAATAACCCAAATCAGTCAGTTCATTTTAGCAGATATTATTGAGAATGTGGTGAGTAAGATGGAGTCTTCTCTCAAATAACATGTGAGAGCGTAGAGGGGAGAAATTAGGAAACAATATTAATTTTATTAGGAACAAAAATATAGGCCCGGCATTTGCTAAAATCACATAATTGAGAGGTATTTAAGATTAATTGTGCACCCCACTATGTGCTTGATAGTGTGCTAACTTCAATGGATAAGGAGATGAGAAAAAAGTTATTTACCCTTGAGTATTGAAAAGCTGGTGAAGGATTCATACTGGAGGATACATAGTTACCAAACAAGGAAGTAAGTAGTGCTACTAAAAATGGTTGCAGAAACACGTGGAAAGGAGCATGTAGGAAGCTGAGGGATTAAAACAAAAAACTAATTTTGGTTTGGGTGATATTAGATTTAAGTAGCTTTAAAAATTTTTTTTTTCTTGTTTTTGGCCAAGAAATAAAAGGAAAGATATTTTGTATTTCACTCAGAGGTTTGAACATATTTCATGAAGGCTGCATTTGAGATAAACCTTGAAGGATGAGTAGTATTTTTGAAGGAAGTGATGGGAGAGTGTATATTTTGTCCTGAGCATAATATAAGCAATGGAAATGCAGACTGTCTTCTGAGAATGGGGAGTTGTCAAGTGCTGAAGGGAATTAGAAGATGAGCATGGAAATGTAAATTAGGACCACCCAATGAAGGAGCTTGAAGGCTTGAATAACTCAGTAGGAAATTGGGAGTCACTGAAAACTTTAAGCAGGGGAAAAACATAATTGGAGTAGAAGTTTAGGAAAACTGATTTGAAAGTTGGGTGTAGGATGGGGAGCCTGGGATAAACTAAGCTGGAAAATCTGACAAGTTAAGGGCTCTAGTGATATGAAACTTAAGTGGAAATAATGTCCTGAAACAGGATGATGACTGACTGAAGAGGTGGGAAACAGGAGTGGATTCAAAAGGCCATTTGGGAATAGAACCAACTGGATTTTTTGATTTAAGATGTGGGCACAGAACTTGTTTTAGCTTTCCAAGGCCATATAACTGGGCATATGGGAACATGAGACTTCCATTAAAAGACATAGGAAAGTCATGAGGAGGTGCTGGTCGATGAGGTAGGGTGTGATTATTTTGAGGGGCTACCTGTACATTCTGTAGAATTGCCTGACAGACATTTGGAAATGTAAACATGGAGTTTGGAAGGGAGATGAGAGGTACAGCCCCAGAAGTTATCAGCTTAGAAGTTAATAGTTGAAGCCACAGGGGTTGATAAGATTCCCAACTGAGTGAGTTTATTATGAATTCTTTACCCTATTTGAGTTGTGACATCCTTGGCGAATATGATGAAAGCTATGCATCTTCTTGCCAGAAAAATGTGCAAACACATAGACACAAAATTTTGTAGACCTTAGTTTCAGATTTCTTGGTACCAAAAGAAAAGAGAATGGAGGAAAGAACTTGGTAAAATACTTAGGTGAAGGGGACAAAATCGGGAAAAGATGACACAGCAATAGAAAACAAACCAGGGTGATGAGGATGGTTTAAAAGATGATTTAAAGTAACTAGTGCTACAGAGTGTTTCAGGAGCCTTAGAACTGAGGAGAAGTTCTTGGACTTGGTGATCGTTGGATTAGGAGTTCATTGTTAATGTAGGACTAGGAAGACATCATTCAGTAGAGTGGTGGGGAAAGAAACCAAATGACAGAGAGCTAAGGAGTAATACAGTGTTAGACTAAGTGGAGATAATAAATGGAGAGACTAAGTAGCTCTGCTCTTATATTATGTTTAAAGGTAAAAAGAGAGCAGTGAGTTGAAGGAATATGCAGTCCCAGGAAGAATTTTTGATATACTTTTAAAACATTGGGCATGTTTATAGATGGAAGAGAAGGAGATGGAGAAGATATAAGAAAAAATTGGATGATCATTAAGAAATTTCAATTATTATTTAAAAAATCTTTACCTGTGCAATGTTACTACCAGTTATGGTTGCCCTTTTGGAAGACGAAATAAGGATCATACCACAATGATAGTCACTCACAGCTAAGTCTTGTAAGGATCCACTTATGGGGCACAAGGAAACTTTGGAAAACAGAATTGTGTAAAGAGGAGTAGGCAAGTGTGAGGATCTTCTTGCTCTAGACCCAGCAGACGTGTTCCTACAAAAGAGAGATGTAACATGGACAGGTGTTGAACAGAGGCGCTCTCAGCAGTGGAGTCAACTTTTGTGTCTCCGTGCTCTTGGTTGTCAATACTTGTTCTTTCCCTGGTTTGTAATGTCATGTTTCTCAACCTTGGCTGTTCATTGGAATCATGCTTTGAATAATATCGATGCCTGGCCCCCAACCCCAGTGGTCCTGATTTTTAATCGTCCTTGTGGGGGGGGGGGAGTGTGTGGCCATGGAGATTTTTTTTTAATTAATTAATTAATTAATTTATGGCTGTGTTGGGTCTTCGTTTCTATGCGAGGGCTTTCTCTAGTTGCGGCGAGCGGGGGCCACTCTTCATCGCGGTGCGCGGGCCTCTCACTATCGCGGCCTCTCTTGTTGCGGAGCACAGGCTCCAGACGCGCAGGCTCAGTAGTTGTAGCTCACGGGCTTAGTTGCTCCGCGGCATGTGGGATCTTCCCGGACCAGGGCTCGAACCCATGTCCCCTGCATTGGCAGGCAGATTCTCAACCACTGTGCCGCCAGGGAAGCCCCCCATGGAGATCTTTTGAAGGTGTTGCTAACATGCAGCTAATATGGAAACCACTGCTTCAGCATCTTCAGTTTGGACTTCAGTTTCTCCACTGGGGAGGAGAGCCTCCATCTAGGTATTTTCCAAAAGTTGCTTGAGGAACGTATGGATGCTGGTGACGGTCTTGAGAGCCTCAGGAGATGCCATGGAGAATACGCTCACTTCCCTGGTGTAGAAAGATGAGATTTTTGTTTCCATATTTCACCTTTTACCCAGCTTAATCAAGGCTTTTCAGCCATGATTGTGAAGAAGCAAGCACTAGCAATAGCTTAGTCTTTGGACATTTGTAAAATTCATGTTCAAGGAATATCCACTGGATAAGGCAAGGCTCCCAGGAGACAGGCTTCCTTCTTTTTCTGAAATCACCACTTGGTGATTAACCAGGATGCAGAAAATCCACCGTGGTTTGCTCTGAGTACAGCGTGGACAGTCTGTACGTGACAGGTAGGAAGAAGTCTCTTCTTCAGCAACAGTTAGTCTTCCAGAGTGAATCTATTCTCAGAATCTATTTTTCAGGGTAGGTGTACGCTAGGCCAGTAATTCACTTCCCTCTCCTCCTCTCTCTAAGATTTCCTGCTCTCTAAAGAGAGGTCATTGGCAAGTGTGAGAATTGTCCAGGGATTATGTGAAGTTGCAAAGTGAATGCCTCATTAGCATGTGAGAGAAAAGCCCGAACAAGAGCATCAAAGGGTGTTAAACCCATCCAGCGGGGTGGGGAAAGGGTGATTGGAATTCATTTAAACCGTTTTAAAGCCAATAGGAATGAAAGGAGGATTATTTCCCTGATAGTTAAAACTTGGCCTGCGTGTGACTGGAGGTGTGTACATTTTCATGTGAAAACAAGCTTGCTGATTACCTAACTTGGTTCATAACTGATGGCCTATATAATAAAAAATATTTTGTCATTTCAGCTGTTTTTTGGGAACCAGAGGAACCCTAAGAAAGCAGTAGTAGGGAAAAAACTTGCCAGGAGAATATTTGAAGCAGCATATTATAACATGCCCCTGTTATTAGCATGGTGGACAATTGAAATCACCAAGACATGCAAAAACAGATCAACAACAATATGGCAGGCAGACCTGAGTCAAGAATCTAATGAAGTCACTTGCCTTTAATTTGTGTCTATAAACCAGGCAAAAAAAAATTCATCAAACAGGGTCAGACTTGGAGGGTTGGGGGAATGGGAGTGGGGGGAAGTAGGGGAGGTGTGAATGAAAAATACAAATGGGAAAAGAAAGGCTCTCATTAGCTACCAAAATTTCCCTCCAAGCCATCAGTTTGGTTCCCTCTAGTGTCTGCTTAAAGAGCCTGCTGTTTACTGATTGGGTGAAAGTGATGGAAAGGTTTGGTGGGTAATTGTAGCTTGCAATCAAAAAGCAATGCCAATTGTTATAACAGACTTCATACCTTTGTGTTCTCAGGAGCAGAGCACTTGAGGAGCTGAAAGCTGCCTCAAAGTTTCCTGGAGGTTTGGGCTTAGGCAGAGGTGGCTTTGATATAAAGACTGGGGCCAAGGTAAGAGAGTGATGGGTAGCCCATTGCTTTGGGCATACTCAGTTTTGCCTCTGCTATCCCTACTCTGGGGGAGCATGCTCAGAGAGCAGAATAAAGCAGCCTGAACCTCCACTCTCCCCAAAGGTGGCTGAAATGTTAAGCTGTTGCTCTATTGAAAAATAGGTCACATCAATGATATGATGGGTTAAAACTTTGCTAAATGTCTACTGAAATAACCTTCCTCTACCTGATGAAATCAGAAAAATGCGGCTAGCACAGCAGGCTAAGGAGAATACTGAAGGATAAATTAGGATTCTTACTGTGATGTGCACTGGTTTTTCTTAACTAAAAGCAAAGTACTCACTACTTGATATCATATATCACAAAACATAGGTATTTCCCCCTCTTTCTGCTTTAAGAACCTGGTTGAATCATCCACTATCCTCTGCCCTTAATTCTGTAACAATCTGGGCCAGTCAGGCAACTCTACTATTCAGGTCAGATGTGAACGTACTGCCTTGTTAGTTACCTGGGATATGTGGAACATCAGTTATTTTACAAAACAATTTGGAGGGATTTTGACATATGCACTAGAGAAGATCCACTAGTCTTTGATTTGATAAGTTTCTTCCTGCTGCCTCCTTCCCGTCAGAGGTACTGAGCTCAAAAAGAGATCAAACTTCCGGAAAGAAATACGCTTTATATAAACGTTCCTACTCGTATTATTTCATTGTCTCCTATGACAACCTTAGCGTCAAAGATTTATTCTGGGTAGTTAAGTTATACAACAAAATATCTGGTGTGAATTTTGGCAAGAAATCCACTAAGTGGATCACTTGCCAGGAACAGGTATCCATATGGAATAAACAGCAGTAATGAGAGTAGGTAAGAGTATGCCCGTCAGGGGGGCTGCAACTCTGAATTCATTTCCTAATTGGCCCTGATAAAATATCATTAAGCTCACCAGTGCCTTCATCTTATCGTTTTAGTAAAATGTGCTTCATGAATAAGCTAATTTTCTCATTAAAAAACCCCCAAAATAGCTGGTTTGGATACTACAGTTCATTAGAAAAAAGGGGTTCTGAAACTTGAAGGGCTATTGGGGAATGAGAATAAGAAAGAAAACAAAATTAGCTCCAAAAAAATCAAGTTCTGTCTTCCAGTGAGGGATATTCACTTCTAAATATAAAACCCCTCATTTAGCATTGCTCAGGTTTTAGATGGAAAAAAAAGGAAACCACAACCATATTGATGATTATACATATTAGCTGTAAAGAGCTTATTTGAGTTTTCTTAAGGTTAGTTGTGTTAAGCTGAGAGGCGATGTTTTGGGAATAGAGTCGTGTTTTTGGCTGTAAAGAAGCTGTGTGATTTCTTGAAGCATCTTTCCATTTGCTTCCATGAATAAGACATTTTCTGGAGTTAGTATAGAGAAAAGAAAAGCTAATCAGATCATTGTGCTTGTGAGATGCAAGATTCTTTCTCTCTATAAAATGGGTTATTAATTCCCCAAATTTTATCCTAGCTTCCTCTGCCTATTAAGTGAAGCTTAAAATCACTAAGGAATTATTTGACTTTCAATATCTATGCTTTTGTTAAAATACATTTCAACTTGCTCCTGTAATTAACATTAACATCAAGTTCTCATTTCTGACTTCACACCTCTCAGAAAGTAAAGATTACAGTACAATTTCTATAAAAATGATTAGAGGCTAAATAGTCTTCATAAAATGTGAATAACAGAAAATATGTCTAACAGCCCACGTTATTGTTAGCCCTCAAACTTGTTCTTCCTAAGATTTTGCCGAATATAAGTACCGTCTGACACTCTGAGTTAACATTTAAAAATACGCATTAGTTTCATAATCACTGCAGTGCAGAAGTTATTAAAGCTACAGCAGTTCAGCCTGAAAGCAGCCAGGAAATATTCTGCATTATTTTGCTTTCTCCACCAAATGATAATTTATATGAAATCTTCATTTTCTTAAACTTAGATCACACATATAATCTTCATAAACATAAGAAATAGAACATATGGTTTATAGAGAAGACTATAAAATTCATAGAGGGATCTGTATAGAAAATTCCAAAAAGATAAGTGGAAATCATTTGAGGAATGAGTCTATTTTAATTAATATCCATACAGGCTTATCAAAAGAAAGTTGAATTAGATGGATAGTGGGGTCCTGTTACTATTAGAATGAAGAATAAGAATCTTATGTGAGTGGATATTACTCTCGGGGCAGAGATGATTCAGCCTTGGTAAGATTCAGCTAACATTTAATGGGCACCTACTAAGTGCCAGGCCCTATCAGGTATTTTTATATTTGTTACCTTCCTTGATCTGAACAACCTTGTGAGGTAGACAGTATATTGAGTTTTGGAGAGATTCAGTATACCTTTCAGGATAGCACAATTTACAAATGATAGAATTGGTATTCACAGCAGGTTTTCCCAGCATCAAGTGTGGAGCTCATCTTCCTCACTGTATTTTCTCTCTTAAATATATTCAGTTTGGTAACAGTGGAAGAAAACAGAAGTACAAAATTGATTTCCTCATGTATCGGATAATAGTTTGACTAATGAAAAATGTGTCCTTCTAAGCAGACTTTAACAGCTACCATAATCAATACTGATACTGAGAATAAAATTCTTGCACTGTAAGATTCGGTAGACTTATTGTGAAGTCTTAGCCATCTTTCCCAGAGAGTTGAGGGAGAGAAACATGAAAGTTTATCTTTGTAATATAGTATTTTAAAATCAGTCACTCTCATTGGTGTTTGTATGATGCTAGCCAGGCCTCCCCAAGGTTAAGGCTGTCACTGCCCCTCAGTCATTAAGAGCGGAATTTATGATACCTGTGACTTTGTGTTTACTAGTTCTCCGGTATCAGGAGAAAGTGAGTACGTTGTTGAATCTTGCAGTTGTGTTGGTGATTCACCCTTGATGGGCTTCTCAGCCAACTGCAAGTTTCATCAGCTTGCACCATACTTGTGCAGGCTGTGCTGGGTAGAGATGATCTTGTCATCCCTTTTGGATGAGCCTCGTGTAGCTTCTGAATGCACTGTTTGTTCCCAAATCCCTAGGACACAATGGATATTCAACAACAATGGCTTGTTTCTTTTTAGTGTGTGAAAAACAATTGAGATAAACAATGTCAAGAATCCGATCTCTATTTCTAATGCATAAATAATTTCAAGCCTTCCGTAAAAGGAATGATAGATTGCTGTCATAGCGGGCACTCGATAAATCCTTTCTGATTGATTGCTTGATTCATTGTGAACAACTGTCTAAACACCAAGATGATATCTAATATCCATAACCCATGTATCGCCATCCTTTCACTTTTTAACTACTAAACTTTTTCTCCAAATCGTTCTACTTCTCATCATGTCAGCATCTGCCATCTTTGCCCAAACTACCATCTTCTGCGTTCTGCACAGTTACAAAAGTCCCGTTAACAGGTCGATCTGTATCCAGCCTGACCCCTCAGACCTCAATCCATTCATCCATTCTCCAGATTCCAGTGAGCGCTTTTTTTTAAAATAAAAGAATGAATGGCCCCACTTCTGCTTTAAGTGCTTGACTGATTTCCCACTGTTCTTAGGATGAGGAACAACCCTCAGCATATACCGCGTTGCTGCCTGTTCTCAGCATTTTAGTCACCTTGACCTTTCAGTTTTTCACAGGAGCCACACTTTCACTTTCACAGGATTTGGTATCCTGCTCAGCCTACTGATTACAATTTGATCTCCTCTCCTCTTCCCTTACTCCTCCTCCACTTGTCAATTCTTTCATAGGAGTCTGACTTCTGTGATATCAAACCCTCTTATTATGTGTTCCCACAGCATTGTATATCTCTTACTTTTAGCGTGCATTGCAGTTGCAGTTTTATGTTTCTTTGAGACATTTGATTGATCCCTCTCTCCCCCACTAGATAATAAGTTCCTTGTGGCCTGAACTTGAATGGCTTACCCTCACTCTAAGCCTAAAATCTTATATACAAAATTCTAAACCATATTTATAAAGCCTTTTGATCTGGCCCCAGTACTACTTCAATCTCCTCTTCAAGGAATTATGTCATATAATTCAGTCAATCTGAAAACAGTATTGATATATTGTAATCACACAATATATTGTATTTATTGAAGAGCTACAGATTTCCTTTCGACCCACATTCTCCTCCAGCTACTATTTCATTTGCTTGCCCACCATTACTGCAAAACTGTAGGAATGAGGTGTAATCACTGTTTCTACTTCCTCAAATCCAATTTTCAACTCAGTCTTCTCCAAACAGTTTTCTGTCTCCCTACTCCACGCTAATTTCTAATGGCTTTTAAGATGCTAAACACACGGATCTCAATCGTTTCTAGGATCAAGATGCCAAAACATTGGTCCCATACATTTTCTCAGCTAAGTTGCCCTCCCAAGCCGCATCAGCACAGTTTTCCACTGCCGCCTTCTGGGAAAACTTTCCTCTCTTTGTTTTGATGATCGCCACTTTCTCTGGCTTGCCTCTTACCTCAGTGACCACTGCTTCAGTGTATCTTTGGTCCTTTTTTTGTGTGTGACCTGTAAATAGCAGTCTCTAGGACTTGGTCTGAGATCCTCTATTTTCCCCTATTTACATTTATTACTCCACGTGATATTGTTGGTAAAATGGTCTCTGCCATCAGATGAGTAGTTTACAAATACATTTTGAATTTCTAGTGAGAGGTTTTTGAGCATTTGCAAAACAAAAAAATACTGTTTAACTTCATTTGTTGTATTAAACTATATTTCTTCATACTAGCCCAAAATCTGAGGCAGTTTTTGAATTTAATGTGCTGCTTTAACTCAACAGAGTAAAAACTTCAACAAAGATGGGAGACGCTAGTAAAGCATCTGAATGGAGAAGTTCAGTTTAGAGACAAAAGGCTAGTTTTGGCTCTCATGACTATTGGGGGTTAGATGGGCTGATGATAAAGTATAAAGGCAAGGATACATTAAAAAATAATTTAATATTAGAATATGTGCAGAAAGTAATCACTGAGAAGGTTGTATTTCATAAGAAGTTTATATCTTCAAAAATTCATCTTTAAGATAAAGGTTACTCAGGAGACGTTCTTTAACAGTATCACAAAAATTGTTGGGTATGTGACAGGAATGTTTGAACAAAAGACTGAAATACCAAGACTCTTAAATATACACACCTTAGCTATGCATGAAGTTAAGTATTAAAATAAAATTTAAAATCATTAGCATTTATTAATTTCCTCTTTATGGTACAAAGGCAACCACTACAGAAGAATATTAAAACTTTATCACTGAATTATGGCAATATACCCTGTCAGTCAACATAAGCAACTCATTATAATTCAACACATATTTATTGAGGGCTCATTGTGTCCAAGGTGTTTATTCTTACATTTCTTCCTCCAGCCTATCATTTATTCATTCAACAATCATTTACTATTTTTAAGGCATTACTATAGACTCCAGCAATATAGAAATGACCAGGTTATGGCTTTCCCTACAAGAAATGTGTAGAGATTAATAAGACACTGTTCTTATTTTCAAGCAGGGATAATGAAGGTATTGAGAGACAATTTCTGACTCTGGTAATGAGGTGTTTCAAAGCAAGTGATTTTGGATTTTGAAAGTATATGGAAGAAAAGAGTTTATCATTCCATTTGTAGCAAAATGTGAAGCATTTAAAAGTAAATTTGGTTAAGATATTTGCAGTTATTATAGAACATATAGTTTATAAGATAGGCAGTTAGCGTGCTTGCAACTAATGTATTTCCGTAGCTCTGATGCCCTTCATAATAAGATTCACCATGAATTTAAGAACAACTTTTGGAAAAAAAATTATTACATAAAGTATGCACATAAATTGAATTTTATCACAGTTGTAGAAACATTAAACTGTGAAAGGGAAGTGCCTCTTTTGCTTTATGGAGGAATTATAATAGATAGTAAGTCAATTTACTAGCTAGTTGGTTTCTAGCCTCAGTTGACTTGTTGATTGGGTTAACGATTTTTGATAAGTCATTTAAAAAACACACTTTGCAATGAATTTCAGAACAACATTGGCAGCAAAAATGCTTTTTATTTTGTGAAGTTCAAACTGGTCCAGGTACATTTTCCAGTGCCATTTGATTTAGATTCCTTTGTTTTTTTAATTGTCAGAGAATACTGTGCCTCCTTAATTAGACCAAATTCTTTCTAACCTCAGGAAAAGAACATTAGAAAATATGGTTCTTTGAGTCTACATTCCATTGAGTACATCTTGAATTTTTTAAAATCCTGAGTATATGGTCATTAATAAGTTAGACACTATCCATGTGACTTATTTTAAGTTCCACACATAGGACCAGAAGGTCAAATGTACAGATCCCCAGCACTTATTGCAGGGTCAGGCGCCTACAGAAGGTGCTTAGTCCAAGTTTCTGGGAAGAATAGATTGATGTGGCAAAAATATACTAAGTTAAAGTAAATGGAGGCAGTTGTACACATACCAAGATATCAAGGACTCGACCCCCAGAGCATTTCCTCAGTTGTCATCTTTGTATTTTACATTGCAACATGTTTTTCTCTATAAAAGCATTAAGCAAACCTTGGTACTAAGAAAACAGGAAAGGTACTTTGTTTGGGGTGACTCTTAAGCCTCTGGCATTGTTTCAGGGAAGCCCAAGGAAGCAGATCCAGTCCCGATAGCCTTTATTGACTAATTTTGCCTGAAATATTAGATGAAAGACTATGATGCCACTCATACTTAAATAAAACTTAAAATGTAGAGTTTTATAATTGTAAATAAAGATCTTTGAGGGCAAGGACCATTTTTTTTTTTTTGTCTTTGTTTGCCAGTGCCTAACCTAGTACAAATTCAATATATGTGCTTAATAAACAGTTATTGAATGGATGAATAAAAATGTCATGGTTAAATGAAGGAAGCTATAGAATTAGCATCATAAGGGTAATATTAACTAACTGAAATGGTATGTGCATGCATGGAAATATCCAATTTGAGGAAGTTAGAATTGTAATGCTCTAATTTTAACTATCACAGTTAGTACTTAGCAGTGTTGCTATTCATCAGCAAACGCTCAAACCTCCTTTTTGCTAGACCTGCATGGACTAGTTGATATACCAAAAATAGACAAAATTTTCACTAAGTGCTTTTATAATCAAAGCAACTGATGAATCCATGTAAAGCACAAGCCTGATACACCTTCATTGATGAGCAAGTTTGGATTTTGTCGTCAGACTTCTGATGTCACCAGGATTGTTCTCAGGCATTATTTAAAATCAAATGATCAAAATAAAGATTTTTTTCCAGGGTTCTATTTTTTTCTATTATCCCTTTTACTGATGGATTATTTTGTTCAGCTTTCCCTCTTTGTTTGTTTTGGGAATTAGGGCTTTCCAATGAGCCCATGCAGTGTGAAGAACTACCTCTAGATACTGAGTTTACATTACAAACAAGCAAAAATTCCCAGTCTGTCAGAGATCTCCTCCTAGGATACAAGGGAAAGCAAAGTTCAGCTAAACTGCACAATTAATTCGCGATCACTTCTGAATAGAGAGAAAAGGTTGCTTTAAGCTGTTCTGTTCTCCTCCTAGGGATTTAAGGTCAGTTGCAAAAAGCAAAATTACTATTCCTTCAAAGCTGTCTCTCTTGATTTGTATTCCTGTAATTATCTCCTCTGGACCTCTTCCTCTTTAGCTTGTAAACTCAGCTTAATAAATCAATTCAAGGATTAGATACATGTAAAGATACCTACTCTGAGAGCTGGACGGACAGGAAAAGGAATAAAGTAGGACAGTTTCCTTTGCTTGACCACTGGTTTCACCCATGTATCAGTTATTTTTGTTGTACACAAAAGAATCTGAGATCTTTTCTTTCTCCCAAAAATAAGAGAAGTGATTTTTTTCTTTTTTCAATTCTCTCTCGCTAATTAAAAGATTAAAAGCATTGTCACTCTGCCTTTTCAAGGAGTGGGCAAGTTCTAGAAATCAAAAGAACAAATTATTTGTAAAGAAATAAGGCCTTAAAAGTGGTTCTTTTAGTTTTAGCTGACTCTCAAGCTACTGGAATTAGAAGGTTTTAGGTGAAAATAATAAATGTAAACAGTTAAACATATTCTGTTAATAGTATTAGCAAATTGGGCCAATATCTGACTATACTACTGATTTTTATTTCCTACAAAGAGCTCAGAATGTTACCAGGTTTTGTATTGTTTTTTAAATCAAGGAATAGAAGATAGTTATTCCAAATGTTTTTTGCATATTATACATTTTAATTTGGGGATGATTTCACTAAAGAAGCAGTATAGTCAACTGGTCAAATTCATGAGCTAAAACTGCTGGGTCTAAATCCTACCTATGCTGTTACTCTGTAAACTTGTGTTAGTGCCTCAGTTTCCTCCTCTGTAAAATGGGAATAATAATAGTACCTACCTCATATGGATGGCTATTCTGAGGATTAAATGAGTTCATATAACTAAAGCAAATAAGCAGTACCTAGCATATAGTAAGAATGCAATAAAAGTTATTGTTATTCACAGTTGGCTTCTAATTCTCCTAAAAATGCTGTAGAGAATATGTGTGTGAGCCACATTTATTTTATTTTTGAGAAGTATTGTGAGCGAGATTGCACTAAATGGAACACCTTGAGGTGTTATTCACTGGAGCTGGTGGAAATTAGTATTACCAAATGAGATTTCTGCATCCTCTTTTATGAAAATGTCTGAAATGTGTTTCCATTTATGAGAGTTCTGGGGAAGAGGAAATCTGCCTGGAAGGTGACTTTCTTGGGAAGTTTACTCAACTCTCAGTTTTTATGGTTATTTTTCTCTATCTCTTTTTTACCCAGATCTCACTGTTTAAGGTGAAGTAAAGAGGAGAAAGGTTTGCAGAATGAGGACAGATTGAGGAATAGGGTAACATATCACTAGCATTGTTATTAATGATTTTGCTACATATTTATTTTTTAATTGATGTATAGTTGATTTACAATGTTATGTTAATTTCTGCTGTACAGCAAAGTGACTCAGTTATACATATATTTACATTCTTTTTTATATTCCTCTCCGTTATGGTTTATCCCAGGACATTGAATATAGTTCCCTGTGCTCTACAGTAGGACCTTGTTGTCCATCCATTCTATATGTAATAGTTTGCATCTACTAACCCCAAACTCCCAGTTCATCCCTCCAATGACTTTCCTATCTAAACAGCAATTAAAATATAAATTTATAAACAGGACCCACTGATTTTTTGCGTATAGTAGGATACTGATTCTGACTTGGGATGCTGAATTCCGTCCTCTTTATTGACAAAGGTTACTTGTAGGAACTATACGACTAAAACGAATTTTAAAGATCAGTATCCGATTTTTAAAATGAGGACAATGAGCTCCAGAGTGATTTAATTAAACCCGTACTCCGTTGATTCAATAAATATTTATTGATCTTCTACTATGTGTGATTTGCTCTGCTGGGTAACAGAGATACAGCTGTGAATAAGCAGGCGTGGTCTCTGTCTTTTTAGTCCTTACAGACCCCAGTGGGGAAATAGACGATTATCGTAAAGCATGATGAAGAGAAGTACAGGGAGCTTGCGGAGTGCATAGCAGCAAGAGCTAACCTATTACACTATAGGTGGTCAGAAGTGTTATAGAATTCTAATTAAGCCCTGAAAATTCAAATTGAGTGTGCCCAGGCTCTGGGAAGTTGCCCAGCTATGGGAAGGCCTGAGGAGAGAGAGGGCAAGGCATTGAAGCCATTCAGTTTGATGGAAAGAAGAGGAGTGAGTTGAAAGGGATGGGACAGAAAGCTGGAGACGTATGCTGCAGATCGTAGTGGGCCAGGTAAAGCGTGTTTTGATTAGCCTGAGGGCAATGGAAAATCTTTGGAGAGTTTTAAGCAGAGGGAAACATGCTCAGATTTGTATTAAGATATTTCCAGCTCTAGCCTGGTGGATGGATTTAGAGGGGGAAGACAAAATTCAAGGAGGCTGGGGAGAGACCATGGTGGCTTAATGTGCTGTCTGTGGATAAATGCTATCAAATCATAACCATGTAGAAAATACTGATTTCATTTCTAAGTCTTGTTTTTAAGTAGTCAGTACTTTGAATATTACATTGTTTTCCACCCAAGTTCCTGAAAAATAGCTTTTTAACCCTCCCCCTCTTTCCCTTTATTAAACCAGGGATTTGATATTACATGACCCCCTTTCTATTGTAGAAGGAGAAAGATGATTAGCTTAATTGTTTTGGCTGGACTTTTTCACCCAACAGCTAATTCTTACCTACCAGGCACTATTTATCTTTGTGTCAGATTCATTCTGTGTTTTCTATTCCCGTTGCTGCTGCCCTAGTTTAGGCCATCATTACCTGAACTGTTGCCATAATGACCCAACTCATCTCCCTGACTCCCAAACCTTTATTTCCTCATATTTATCTTCACATTGTGCTTTAAGATTCCTCTGCTCAAATGCTTTCAGAGGTTTTCCTTGGCCTACAGGAGAAATGTTAGCCATTGTTCCATATGCTCTCAGAGCTTCGCCTCCCCCTGGCCTGCATACACCCTACTCTTCAACTCAGTCAGGTCACACACTGCTCCCCCAAGAGCTCCCCCTCACCATCTCTCTACCCTTGCATGGGTCTACAGTGGCTGTCTCCACTTTCTGAAATCTTAACCATTTTTCAAGGTCCAGGACAGAAACAAATTTTTCACATGGTACTTTCTATAGTTATGCCAACCACAAGTATTATTACTCACTCAAGGGTTTCACGGGTGAGCTCCTGAATTTTCCTGTTACTTTAGTTACATATATGTATAGCCCATCTCTTTTATAAGATTATACTTTCTTAGGAAGACACGGTAACTTTTTCTTCTCTGTATCCTCCTCGGTACCTTGCCCAGTGCCTTGAAAACAGTGGACATTCAGTAAGGATGTATTTAATTCAATTGATGTCACTTTTCATGCCAAAATTTGAAATTTTTATATGGCATTATTTTGTTTGGGATGCAAAGTGCCTTTAGGAAAATGGTATAATTTATGGATTAAAATTAATATTTTAACAGTAATTCTTATTTTTAAAGTGTGAGATATGGAGGGGAGAAATTAATGTTAATATTTCAGCATGGACGATACCCAGTGAGGAGAAAAAAGTCTCACCACACACACACACACACACACACACACACACACTCTCTATCAAAGAGAGAGTAAGCCGTAAAAATCTGAGGGCCCAGAGATTGTGGAGCTTGTTAGATAAGAACTTATTTCCCATGTCTCCTGTCTATGGCCACCCTTCCCCCTCCATCTTTGGAAGAGTCAGAACTTGAGTTGGTAAGAGGGGCAAGAAAAGGTGGAAGAGAATCTTAGGAGCCTTGGTGCTTTCTTTCTGAACTTCTGACCTGAAATAGGCTCCTTCTGGGGACAGAGAGGAGATCCAACTCTAAAGTTCAAAGTTTTATTTATTATATTGGTTCAGGCATACTAAGTTTGCAAATGGAGACTCCTTTGCAATTAATGTTTCTTGTTTTATTACATCAGCGTGTAATATAGCTTACTGAATGCATTTAAAAGGGGCAATGCGAAACATAATTAATTTGCCTTCTGATTTTATTCTACAAATTGCTGTTCTATCTACCTATGACTCAGGACAGAACAGTATTTCACGATTCAAGCCCCCAGATGATGAGGATCACATGAATATTTTGGAAAAACTTTGACTTGGTAAGACACATGAAAACATCATTAGTATGAACTTAGATGAGGTGAGATTTTTAATTGGCCTTAAAGTTTCAGTTTGTAGAAAGGAAGAAGAAAGTGCATTCTAAATGAAGTTTTGACTTACAAAGATACTCAAAGTTCTCTTTTGTGGGAGAAATCTGAGTAAAGAAATCCGAGTAAAGGAGAGGCTCATATTGAGGAAGAAAGGTTGGAAATATACATTAGGACAAGATCTTTGCTTGTAAAAGATCTTGATGGCCAAGCTAGGAAGCTCTAACTTCCTTTTTAAGTAATGAGTTTATCTTTATTGCCTTTTAAACCAAGGAATGGAATGGCAAAGTCAGTTATTCATCAAGATCTGGTGGTAATGTTGCCTTTTCCAACTTCCCCCCTTTTCTTACATCACATCATTATATTTTCTCCATAGCGCCTTAGTTCCCTTCTTTATTGTCTGACTCTCACTATTTAGTGGAAGCTGAATGAAAACAAAAATACTTCTAAATTTTTTTTTTTTTGGTTGTTCACTGCTGTAACATCTGTAGAATAGAGAGTGGACACATAGTAGGCACTCATTAAATATCTGATAAGTAAATAATACATGAAGAGGGGGAGATTGGAGGAGATAACCTGTTAGAGAAGTTTGAGAGGCAAGTGCTGATAACCTGGGTTAAGGTTTTGGCAGTAGTAGGAGAGAAAAGAACACAGTGTACAGATGAATTATGAAGGTGGAATTAACAGAGAACCAAACAGAATGGAAACGTCATAGGCAATTCCAAGACTTGGAACCGTCTTTCTGGGGAAATGATGGTGTCCCTTCTAGAATCTGGAAATCTAGGGTAGTGATGGGTTTTTAGCTTTGGCTAGATTTATTGTGTCAGTGGGAGAGTCCCGGGGAAGCGCCATTATCAGGTATAAACACTGTAACCATCACAGAGGGTGAGGGAGCCAGGCTCTGCAAGGGACACAGTGTAGCTTTCAGCAATTGGACATTTTTGTACCTGCCACAGTCTATGTTTTAAAAATGCAAATGTTTTGTAATGGTTGGGAGAGTTGGGGGGTGTGGTCTATTTTTTATTGCTTTTCTCTTCAGGAAATCTGTTAAGTGTGGAAAAACAGTGAACAAAAAGTTGGCCTAGACCCCCTAGGAAGTAAAGCTCGTGGTCCCGCCTAAGCGTCCCCCTCCCCCCTGCTGCCCGCCCCTCCTTCCCCTCTCCAGCATTTTTCCCACGTGGCTCTGAACGCTGCTTAGGAAACTATCTTTGGCAGTGTTTGTGAGGATTGCTAGCTTCAGCTAAGCAACCAGTCACTTGAATGAAGTAGAAGCTGAGCGGAGAATGTATAAGAAGTTGCCAAATGAAGTTTTGTTTTGTTTTGTTTCATTTGCTCCAGCTCTGCAGATCCGGAGGGCAAAGGGGATGACTGTGACCAAACAACGTTTCCCCACATCCCCTAGCGCACAAGGATCTAGTTCCGAAGACAATTTGAGTTTTAAGCGTGCAGTTACCAAACTAGAAGCATTTCTATTCTCAGAAATAGAAATAGCGTTTTCCTTGATGATCCTCTTCCAACACCAGTAACTTCCCTTTCTAACATCTCAGTATTGCCGTTACAAAATACAGCATAAAAGGTCAAAAATGAGGAAGTTTCCTAATAAGAATATCCAAAAGATAGGTATTGTACGTGTTTGCGTTCTCTTAGTGGAATTTCCTTTAGGTAAGAGAAGAAAAATTCCTTTGCAGCGACAACAGTATGAGTTTTCCAAAAAATGAATCTATTCACCCAAGTCATGGAGACTGTGCTTTATTAGCTGAGCTTAATGAATTAATTAATTCTCAGGCTCACAGAATTTATTTGAGGCCACTGGTTAATCTAATTAGAGTGGACTTGCTGTGGGGATTAATTTTGTACCGTAATTCCCCACACTCCTGTGCACCAGATTCGTAAGTTGAAGCCCTATCCCCAGTGTGATGGTATTTGGAGATGGGACCTTTGGGAGGTAATTAGGTTTAGGTGAGGTCATGAGGATGCGGGCTCCCGTGATGGGATTAGTATCTTTGTAAGAAGAGGAAGATGAACCAGAGCTTGCTCTCTTTCTTCACCACGTGAGGACACAGTGAGAAGGTGGTCCTTCAGGAAGCGGGCTCTTACCAGGCGCCGAATCTGCTGGCACTTTGATCTTGGATTTCCCACTTTCCAGAAGTGGGAAGTCAATGTCTGTTGTTTAAGACACCCAGTCTATGGATGTGATTATAGCAGCCCGAGCTGACAAAAACACTAGTGTTTCTCAAACTTGAGTGTGCATGAGAGCAACCTGGGCGCATATTTAACACATGCATTCCTGAACCCCAACCTAAAGGAAATTAGTCTGGAATGCATCTGTCCCAGTATTCTTCATTTTAAGTAGACTTCAAGGTGATTCTGAGCTAGGCTCTTCTGGGCAATAATTTGATAAACACTATTTACAGCGAGGGGAGCGGATGATAGTTGTTTGCACACCAACTGGGAGGGTGGGAAGGGAAGGGCGAAGGGGAACTGCTCTGAGTCTGTCTCTCAGGGTTCTTTCTCTCCTGCTTCATACATCCCAACCCTTTCCCTCTGAGGACCATACTTATCATCATTAGATTCCCTACCCACACCACGTAGCAACAAATACACATTTAGAGTTTTAGAAGGAAAAAAAGTGGGGAGGGTGAACATTCTATAACACCTCAGTGGCTTTCCTAGCAGGGAGTCATTTGTTCAATAACTACAGGAAAGATTGGTTTCCTCTCAAATTTCTGCGTCATGTTTGTTCAGGAAATCATAGCCATCGAAGGGCTTTACTTAGGCAAAATTGTGAAATAGGTTACAAATTATAATTGTTCTTTCTGCCACTCTCCACCAAACTGGAAGAAGTTAGCTTTTCTGAAAAAAAATGAACCTTTAAATCCAATGTGTTGGAGGGTTGGTGAACTACATGGACCTATAAATATATAGTCATTTGTATTTCTTGGGTGAAATACTTTAGGTAAAATTCAGAGAACTTAAGGAACGAAGACAGGTACTGGAAGAGATTCTTTTGGAGGGAGTTGGGGATTTAACATTCTTTAAAACATCTCTCCCAAGGGCAGGCCTTGAGCAAAGTCTATGGAGGATATGTGTTAGGATCTAAGTCCCATGACTCGACTCCTTATTAATTCTGAAGGGAGGTATGGTCTGGCCACCAGTATATCTGGACTTGACAGAAATCACTGGGATTGATGCATTAGCAAGTAGAGGGTCTTTGCTTTTTTAGGAAAAATAAGATGCTTCAAAATAGAAACTGTTAATTATATTCTCCAGATCTCCTTTTCTCCTTGAGACATAAAAATTCCATTTCTGACCTTGTAGTGGCATCTCCCAAATTGGCATGTATTTTGACATATTTTGTGAAAGCAGTTTCTGCTATGTTATATTCACCAACACATGGTGCATGGAAACTGTTAAGCAAAATACACAATATTACTAATAATCTATCTGCTATGTATTATTAACAATCAGAAGAAACTGCCTCCACCAGATGGAGGGACAGATCTGTGATATCCATTTATGATTTATGTCCATAAAATACTCTAGGGCAAATCCCAAGTCAGAGAAAGACTTTCAAGTAAAGACTCCTATTTCAGCTCTTTGGTTGTCTGAAATGAAATACAAATTCATGCAACCAAGACAGCAGGTTTTCTGCCTGTGGGAAAGCACCCAGGTCAGAGAATCACGAGGTCTGTGGGTTTTCCCAGAGCCACCCTACTGACTGAGCCTTTGGAATCTCTGGCAGGTCGCTTTGCGTCTCTTGTTAGGGTGCTTAAAATTTGAAACCCTCGAGCCCTTCCTTTTTCAAGCTGTTGTCTATATTATGAATAAATGCCCAAATGTGTGAAATGCTGAGAGTTTCTTAGATACAGATGAATGACTGTTTCAGCTGGGTAAACAAATTTCAAATTTGTACTAGTCTACAAAACATTTTTACCAGCTCATTTTCTTGGTGGGAAGTAGTTAGGTCATAAAGAGAGAAATACCATCATTTTACCCTTAACGAGCCGAAATGCTATTCACCTCCTGGCTGGCTATTTGCGAGACTGTATTCTTACCACCTGGATTTAGTTGTGCAGATTGCAATATTCACTGAAATCAGGCCCTAGGAAGTATATTTCTCTCACATTTTCACACCTAATGTTTATTTCTCAACTTGTTAATAAACCTATCATCTTCATAGACTTTTCTGATTCTCATTTTTTCCCCCTTAGTTCTAGTTAACTGTAAATAATTTCTTAGTTTATTTCTTCTGTTTGTGTTTCTTCACCCTTCAGAAGAGATTGTGTCTCTCTGGGGGAGGAGAGAGGCTGAGCCTGTTGAATTCTGTTCCGGATTCCATTTCTCTCACCATGTCTGTCTGTCTGTCTGTCTGTCTGTCTGTCTCTCTTTTTTAACCAAAGTATGTCCCTCTACTTGGAGCTCAGAATATATTTGGTGAATGAAATGAAGTCCCACATAAAACATAAATTGGGAGGCAAGGTAGCTTAGTAGTAAATAGAATAGGACCTGGGATAAGAAAGTAAGTTTTGAATTCTAGTTCTTGCCTTGTTAACTATCCGAGCTACAGAAAATGTATCTCTGGGCCTCCATTTCCTCTTCTATTAATTGGGGATCATAGCACCTACCTCATAGGGTTTTTGAGAGTATTAAATCAGGTAATGCAATGTTTCCGCAGAGGTCTCAGAACATGGCAATTTGTCAATAATTATCTATTATTATGACATTATGACAGTTTCATCACCTTACAGCATCTGGCACAGTGTCTCCACAGGGTGATAGAATATCTATATATGGAATTTAAAATCTAAATACATCTTTTAAGTGAAGGAACAGACTTTTTTGTTCAGTTGATAATTCCGGTAACGTCTTCTCTAGAGTTTCAAGTTTGATTTTTGGAATACCTTCAACATGTTTATGAGAGTTTGTGTGTGTTTTAACATTTTTTGTGTGTGTCCCCATTTGTATGTCCTGAATCTTGTTTTGCTTATACTAGGTGCTTAATAATATTTACTCACTGGTTGCTTCCCTATTAGCTACCTTTTCTTTAATGTAATCTCTTTTTACGGTAATCTAGTCAAAATGTTATACTCTTAATACTACTCCCATGCTACATATATGCAAGTTGTGATTTTTTTTCAAACTATGTGTCTAGTATCACGGCTTTGAAATTTTCTCTCTGTCTGGTGCATACCTATATTCTTCCAACTGAATTTACTGAAATGTCGTGTGTGTGTGTGGCGGGTTGGCAAAGGCAATATTGTGCAGAGGCAATGATAGTGAAGTAAGTTCTAATAAGGACTAAAAATGTGAGCTTTCTGTCGAGATACCTCGCTATATATGATTTTATTTCCAAATATGATGCTTTCGTCTATGCTTATATAGATTCTCTTTGAATGTTTTCAAGATCTTTTTCTCTATTCTGTTCCTAAAAGTTCAGTGTACGATTTCCAGCTCAATAAAAAGATTACTCATTTGGTGGGGACATAATACATTCTGTGTAGACTCAGACTTCTTAGAATGCGTCTGTCCCAGGGAGAAGTCACAAGTATATTAATGGCCTACTTTTCGTATACCAAGAGAATCAATTTCCCCTTTGTTTCTAAGGAAAATCATTTTGAGGGTACTCACCACTCTGTGGTAAGTGGCACTATAAAAACACTTCGGGGCTTCAGAAGAGAGAATACTGGTTTTAAAGTTATTTGTTCCATGCTGTCTAAGTTTATCCCTCTAAAGCTATATTCAGTTTTGGAATGCCACTTCTGCTTTTTGTTTCCTTAACAATCCACGTAAATGTTTCTACTTACAATCTTAATGATCCCCAAGCAGTAAAGGAACAGCACTAAGTTGTGTTTTTAGCTGCTGATTCACCTCACTCTTGATTCGCTATTTTCTGGACTTGCCAAGTGTAACCCAGGAGCTGATTTCCTGATTCCTATCACTCTTCTACTGTCTGGCAGAACTTGCCTTTCAATGCTTGGGACTTGAAGAAACAGTTGAGTGGGATGGTGAGTCTACCAAGATATTTGCTCGAGACTCTTAAGGAATCCTACCCAAGGATGTCTTGGAACCAGATTGTAAGTGAACAAAGTGAAAACCTGTTCCTCTCTTGTGGTTATTTCAGGCTTTTCTATTTTTAAAGTAACCTTCACATATGGTACCTCCATAGAAATCTAAATAGATTCCATATTGATGTATGCATGATTTGAGCTTACTTTTCATGATACAGCAGAGTGATAAATTCAAGCTTAATTCTGCTGGCTTTTCAGATTGTTTTAGTAGGAAGGGGCTGCTGTATTCTAACAGAATTGCTCTATCATGTTAATGTATGCATTTAACTATCAATATAGACACTATTATATTCCTAGCACATTCTATTAATTATGGAAATCACTTTCATTTCAATAGTGGAATTTACATGCCAACAGCCTCTGGGGCTCAGTGGAGCGTCAGACCAGCATGTCACAGAACTCCCTTGTAATGTGGGCATTGACAGGGTTCTGTTGACATCAAATTTGCAATGAAAATGGCTCATAAATGTGCATCCACATAGAACATTACTTATCTCAATATTCACGTAGGTCATGAATGTCAGAGATGAAAAGTTTTCTCACACTTACATTACTAAAATAAATTATTGGGAATGTATAATCACACATATACATATGAATGACCGGAAAGATGTGTCTTAAATATTTAGAAAAGATGTCCAGATATAAAACTGTCACCTTTGTGTTCTCTCCTGTAACTCTATAAAGCTTTTGTATTTTACAAGTCGTGTATAAAGGGTGGATGAAGACTGTAAATCAGGCAAGAGAATGGACTGGTCCAGAGGGGTTATAATAGGGAATAAGTAACAAGATCAGATGGGACCAGAGGAAAATTAGGCTGAATATCACAACAAAGTTTTTGATAGGGAGAACTCTTAGACTGTGAAATAGTCTTTCAAAGGTGCTAGAAGAGGTCATTATGTGAGCCATTTAAAATCAGGCTGCACTGAAGTACTCCAAAATATGGTGTGCTATGGGGACCAAGTCTACATTAGAAGAAGAAGGAGGGGGATGACCTAATAGTTTCTACCTTCTCCATGATGACTATGATTGTACTCATTTTATGTGTACCGTCTTGGTGGATAATCTTCTACAATTTTCTGCTACTTCTTGGGAGCAATTTCAACAAATTCATGTAATGCAGAATTGGATGCATTTAGCAGAGTCTCTGGAGAGACAAAAATGCACACTAAACTCAGTGTAAAATAGCAAAGTGAGACAACTATGAGTAAACATTACTACTTTTTTGGGGAGTAAACCCTGGAGAAACAAGTCTTACCCTGGAACTCAGACCATATTCAAACATGCATAAATGCATACTGTGCTGGCTTTCAATGGAGATTAGGTAGTAATTTTCTTTTGTTTAATGGTATCTTGGGACCATGTTGAGTGCAGGACAACAAAATGAAACATTTCATCCCCAAGATAATGGGCTATATTTTGGCAGGAGGTAGCTACAACCCTGGAGAAAGAAATCAAGTATGATTTTTGTGACTGATATCTATTAGAATGGACAAGAAAGAGAAAATGGTTTAATTTGATAAAAAGAGCTTGACATAAAAGGAGAAAGAGAAAAAGTTACCCAGGGAAGTTGTAAAAATGTGATTGCTGGGAATCTTTCAAAATAAGACTGTCCTCGCTCTGTGTGGTTCTGGTTGATCACCTGTCATGAAGTAGAGAAGTGAGACAGGTGACCTTTTGCCAATTATCCTGGTTCTTTCATTCAATAAAAATATTAATTTAAATTTGATAAAAAATAAAGATCACTGCATTTTATGCTATCTTTGCATTTGTTAACTTACCAATTTTAATTGCAGTGACATAAAATCAGAGGTGGGCTCATTTTGATGTTTGGTAATTGTAGGGGTAAATCATCTGACTTACCCTCATTTCTTTTCATGTGTACACTGCAACTTTTAAAAAAGACCATAGACTATATTTTCATTATTTATAATATTTTCTTTTTTTGTAGGCTTCCATACCTTTTCTCAATGTATTGATTAGATATTTCTGAAGTCTGAAAAATCCCATTCAATTAAATCAAGAGGTGACTCTCTCTCCCTGTCTCCAAATTTTATCTATTCCTTTTGTTGGCATACTTTTCTGCAAGTTGAGTTTCACACTTCCTTGGCATGAATCTAGCTCACAGAACAAGAGGTTTTATGAGTAGGGTTTTGTTTTTGGGGGGGGAGGGGCTTATCAATTCTAAAAGTTATTTTTACCATTTATCATTCTTTTTAGCCCAATGAATGTAGATACTATGAAATTTTCATTGTCTTATTTGTGAAAATATAAATTTTAAGACTTCTCCTGTTTCCATCCTGAGCACCTGTGTTACTCTGAACAGAAATCAAGACAGCCTTAGGGCAGGTCTATTCAAAATACCCAGGCACTCCTGCTGGGTGATCAGAACTTGAAAGGATGAACAGCTAAAACCTACAGGTGTGAGAAATCTTTGTAAATACCAGACACTCACATGATGGAAGGGAATAGATCACTTTATTAAAGTCTGGTGTATTATACTTCCAAAATCTATTCAAATTCTATTGGGCTGTTTTGAGGAAAATGTGCATAGCACTATAGAAGTATTAACAAATAGAGTATCCTAAACATCTTTGGTAGGAAGTGTGTAATCTACCTGAGTTTAGGGTATTGGCAGTCTAAATGTTTTTGTCATGCCTATATTACATGTATTTACATGAACAATTAGAGTCCAGGTAACAGCCTTAAAATATGTGATCAGATAAACCAAAGCAGACTTAAATTTAGGAAAATGAATAATATTTCTCTACAAATCGATGCTTTTTTTTCTTCCAAAGAAACACAACATAGCTCTAATGAACACTTCTAAGATCATGTAGCACAGATAAATTTAAGCAAAGAAACTTAAAGTAATGAAGTGCTTCTGAGATCCTTAACTCACACTAATCTCAACTTTGAATATACTGATATGTAACTATCTCGCTGTCTATGTCAAACATATCACTATTCAAATAGCAGTATAAATAACTTTATTAGTAAATTAGCTGAGCACTTGAGCACAGACCATTAGAAGTATACAGTTTTATTGTTTGTTATTAAAATTTACAATGCTTTAAAATACTTAAAAGGCAAGGGCATGTCCCCTTAAGATATCTATCTGAGAGTGCTACATCTTCGGGAATCTACGTTTGCTAATCCAGGGAAGGAACTAGAAGGAAATCTAAATGCAATCCTTAAGAAACAAGCTTATTGGATATATTTCCTAGTCTATTTCTGGATCGCGAATCTCCCGCCCTCTCTGAGTTATCTCACTGTCAGATAAGAAACTGGAACAGGATCGATGAAGAGATAGGCTCCCCGTCTGGCTTTTCGATTTTTCGCTCAAGCCAAAAGGAGCAAAGGACATCGAGTTAGGGATCCCTGCCAACCGTGCTTGCAGGAGAGCAAACCTCTGGCCGCCTCTGGCAGCAGAGCGTCTCGCAGAAGCGACGGGGACCAGGACCCACTGACCGCTGCCCACCTCGCCTGGCAACCTCGCGCCCACAGGAAACCGCCCTTGTGGCAGCCAGTCATCGCACGGTTTCCAGTGCACAAAGCTTACGGAATCCCCGATTAGAAACCTATCCTGAGCCCAGGGCAGGGCTGGAGGTGGTTGGCTGATGAGACTGCACTCCCTGGGCGTCTGCGAGCGCCACTTAGTCCCTCCACCTCTCCAACCCTGGGCACCCTGACCGCAGGTCTGTGCCCTGAGATCTGCCTCCCTCCCAGAGACACGGACGAGAGCGCGCGCACACACACACAAACTCTCACTCACGCACACCCACCTTGCCTCTGTCCCCCATCCTCACCACCCCCGGCAGAACAGCAGGGACTGGTCCGGGCTCTGCCTCAACTTTCCCGGCTGAGCCTGCGCCACGCGGCCCCCGAGCCTCCGCGCCCTCACTGGGCGCCCTCCAGAGGGGCACGTCCTCCTCTGGGCCCCTTACCTCGAACCGCCAACTCCCGGCAGGGACTGGAGCTGACCGTGGTGGCAGCGGCGGCGGCCGAGCCTGCACCCGGGCTCTGGCTCATGGTTGGTCCTCCTCATCCGACACAAAAGAGGTAGCTTGCCGGCTTTGTCCTTTCCCAATCCAAGGGAGAACTTACTTTGCCCCCGAAATGGCCAACTTGTGCGCGCCGCTTCCTGTCACAGTGCCCCCTGCCCCCGCCCCCTCCAGGCTGCGTGCTGGACCAGTGCCTGGTGGTAGAGCCTCCAGGCTTCGAGTCAGTGGGGAGTGGGAAAAGGCAGGGTGGGAGGAGAAGAGAGGGAGGAGGTTGGGAAAAGGGGGGACCCAGTGGTCTTCCGAGGAGGGGAGGGGGAGCGCTTCCCAGCCGAGTGCCTCTCCTTCTCTGCCCAGGCAAACCCACTTCCCAGGCTTGGAAGCAACTTTCCTTCACCTTGGCCGGGCTGAATTCTTCGCATCTAATTGGGACTCTCGGCAGAGGCACGGACCTTCTGGCATTCTCTCCTTCTCATTTTCTCTTTCTCCTTTCCTCCTTTTCCCTCTTCCTCCCCCTTCCTCCCTCCCTTAACAGGGGTGTATCTGCAGAGTCTTCAGTGAGCCAGGGTACCTAGACGAGCAGATTATTATACAGAAAGCCAGGGCGGTTTTGCTGGCTGCTTCACGTCTGTTTGAAATCCTTAGGCAGTGCCTGCAAAGGCTGGTGAATTTCGGAGGGGTTGGGCGAAGGGGAGTGGGGCTGCAGGGAGGTCGTCGGCTCTAACTTTGAAGCTCTGCTAGAGCTCTTGGCCTGCGGGGGAACCGGGGCTGTCAGCCCTGGAAGAACTCTCCTGTGGTCCCCGAGCAACCGGAGGACCGCATGCTGGAGGAGAAAGAGGGAGCGAGCCTGGGAGGCCGATGTGCAGCTCTGCCCCACACGCTGCTCAGCTGCACATTGCGAGCCCCTGGAGAGGGCTTGTGCAGAACAATCTCTGGGTCAGGCGGGAGGGGGACGCTCCTGTTTCCTAGCAACCCTCATCAATCTTCTCGGGGTATCTCCCTCTGAAGGAATTCGATTGGACAGCCCCTGGAGGGAAGCCACGCCCCTTCAAGAATGCTGGGCTGCTGCTTTTTCGCATTCTCCCAAATTTCTTGGGTGGAATAAGATTACAGGGGAGTGCTGTATAATCTTCCTTCTTATCATCCGATGTTGCCACACCGCCCGCTTGCAACGACCCTACCCCCCACCTCCGACCCCCCCCCCCCCCATTAGTCCTTTTCTAGTCCTACTTGTGGTTAGCGGGCACAATGCTTTCTACAGAACCTCTTCTTTCTTCTTAAAATTAAATAAATAAAAACCTTAAATCGGTGACGTAGGCACAAAAGAGAAAAAGGCACACGGAAATAGCCTTAATAGGCTCCGAGCTGCAGATAAAATCCTAAAGGTAAAATTCCAGGCATCTTTCTATATTTAGAAATACATTGTGTTTAATTTCAAAATCGAAACTTCACTGTCATTAATTTTTCCACCCTGATATACTAACTTTGTGTTCACCAAAGACTGAGTTATATGTAGCCAGAGACAATTAAACTTAATGCTTTAGTGCTACATTTATTCTTTAATATTTAATGTTAACTTGTTAAACAACTGCCTGCTTTTGTAACCCAGCCAGAACATCTAAACTACAGCAACAATTTTACCACTGATTCTTTTACAGAGCCAAGGATATTTAGAAGACATGTGTGCTTGTATATTCCATTGTGAATGTCACTAAAACTAGAAACTTGAATGTATTAAAAATTAAAATGTTATTAAATAGTGAAACTCTAAAAATGCTAGAAGTTCCCCTTCCAACACCATTCTTTGTGGAATGCAATAGGAGTGCCCAAGTAGAAGCAAAATCACTCTTCCTTTTGTATTTCATTACTATTATCTTACCACAAACACATCTGACTTTCATAAGATAGAATTTCACAATGTCTTTCCAATAGACAACTGTACATCAAGGAGCAATGACACAACAATGGAGAAGATAAAGGTGTATACACTGCAAGGGCTTCGGATACCCATGGAGCCACGTTGGCAGCTTTTTTTTTTTTTTTTTTCCTGGGATGTTCCAGAACATACCCTTTTGCCTTTCCAAGAGTTTATCAGAATCAGCTGAACTTGAGAGATCTGATTTTTTAATCTCACTGAGAAAGAAAAGTAGCTGTGTTCGCACAAAAGAAAGTACTGATGTATATGCTGAACTGCATTACCATAACCTCTGTCTAGGCTGTTTAATACCCTAAGGCTGGTGATGTGTAGCAACTGAAATCCTGAAGCAAATTATCAATCTGTGACCTATCAGATTGTGACCAATCTGAGATCTGCCCTTAGAGACACTTTCCCTTTTTCCTCTCCCACACATGCACAAAGAATTGATGAATGTAAGAGCTTTTCAGCCTGGTAGAAGCATGATCCCTGAATTTGAATCTCTAATTGCCATCACTTCCTAGCTTTGTGACCTCAGACAGGGTTACTTAACCTCACAATATCTGGGTTTCATCATCTGTAAAATGTGAATAATAATTTCTCATCCCTCAGAGTTATTTTGAGGAGTAATACCATGTAAGCTGCATGCAGCTAACTATTAGTTACTATTTTTGGTCTCTAGTTTGTAGTTAACCAATGGTATCTTAATTGTTGAGCCATATATAATGTTTAATTGAAGGCAGTTAGTCTTGTACTTTAATTCTTCCTTTTTAATTTAACTTAAATTCATCATCAACTGGGAACATAGCTTTAACTTTTAATGTTTATTTGATGTGTGTGTGTGTGTTTGTGCATGTGCACGTGTGTGTGTATGTTTCCAAGTTCCTTTTAAAAGCTTCAAGGGATGGAACCAAAGTACCACTTCTAGCTAAATGGCATGCCAGTTGGGAAATGAAATCTCTCCCTTTCCCCCATCCTCCCTTAAGTATTCTAGCTGGGCTCCAGTTCTAAGCAATTCTAGTCCCCTGTTTTAAGTACCTTGGTATAGCATGTTTATCTTTATCACATTTTTTCAAGTCAAACACACGTGTTTGGACATCTAGACCACTCTTTCTAGTTTATATTTTTTATTAGTTTAATTAATTTTTACTAATCCAACTGTATTTATTTGAATGATTAATCAAACCTGACTTCTGGTATAATGCCTTTTGAATATGGCCCATAAAGCATACCATCCTTCATTCAGAAAGAACATTGAGAGTTGATGTGCTGTCATCATTAGTTACAAATTAAAATGCCTTCCATGTCCCCATTCTGATCACTCTCACTAACGTTCCTCTTGGAGTGAATGTCCACTGATTGGCTCAATTTAGAAATCCATTTCATTGCCGGTTTCTACTACCAGTCAGCAGTGTGCAGTTATTTTGATTCATATATGGCGTGTCCAGTTTGTCTGGAACAGTTCTGGTTTACATCTATCAGCTCGGTGTGTTCACAGTGCTCACTTTGTTTCCCCAAAGTGTCAGGTTTGGGTATTAAATTATATGGCTACCTGAACCCTCTAATCATCTGGGCAATATCTCTTGCCTCAGACTTCCCTTGCTCATGTGCCAAGTGACTGTGAAATTCCTCTGTGTAACTCTTTTTCCAGAATAGGACTGATCAGTTCTGGAGGCCTAATACACATGTCTCTGTAACTACATAATACACATATTTAAAATATTAAAATTTACATTTAATTTGCTTATAAATATTCCTTTTTTCAACTTCTTTCGAAATGTTTCTCCTTGGATCTTCTGTAAATTCTGATTTTAATTACTGTTACACAATATAAAAACGAAAACATTCTAGTCTTAATTTTGATTGAAGCTCCAAGGCAAAGGGTGCCCACTACCCCATATTCCAAAGCAAGAGTTGCCAGATGCCCTGTGCTGGATGTGAACGAAGTATCTTTAAACCATGTGGATTACAAAAGAGTTAAAGTCCAAGAAGCTGAGAGAGGTAGGAAATTGGAGTCTAGAGAGTTTTTGGTGTGCTGTAGATGTGCAGGTAGAGGATGTGTGTGTGGGGGGGGAGGTTATGTACTGTCTCCTCACTTCAACTCCAGTGAGGGGTACTGCTGCTTCATGGAAACCGTTGCTATGTTCCCCTGGAATTAGGGTGATGTAATAGATTGCTTTTTAATTCACAGCAGAAAAATATACAATGCAAGAGGCTGGGTGTAGATCTGTCTCCCAGAGGGTTGAAAGAAAAGAAAGCTGAACTTGGCAGGCAACTGCACTGCCACCTGTGACAGGTAGAAGGGCTGGGTTTTCTATGCACTATGTATGCGGGGAGTGAGCACACAGGGCAGATGTGTTTGCTTAGATCCTAACCAGAAGGGCTTGGTGGAGAAACTTTGAATGCCCTGTAGACAGTCTGCGGAGGGCACAGGGCTGCGGCTATGTGATTGTGAGGTTGTGCTCTGCAGAAAAGCACCCAGTTGAAGGGTGAGAAAGAACTGCTTGCCTAGTGCTTATGTGCAGGGCTGCATCAACCTGGTGGGAGGGTGCTTTCTGCAATTCATCAGTCTGGAGGAGGCACCTTTTCCTAATTCATATACAAGGGGCTGGGCGAAATCTGAAGGTGACGTGCAGATACCCAGGGGCTTTAAGTAGGGTAGTAAGTGTCCAGTCACGAAAGCCTCACCAGAATCAGGTCACACTCTGCAATGAGAAATCCCCCCAGAGCCCAAGGGTCTTCAAAGAACTGATTAAAATGGGATTAGAAAGGACAGCTTTAGGGCTTCCCTGGTGGCTCAGTGGTTAAGAATCTGCCTGCCAATGTAGGGGACACGGGTTCGAGCCCTGGTCTGGGAGGATCCCACATGCCGCGGAGCAACTAAGCCCGTGCGCCACAACTACTGAGCCTGTGCTCTAGAGCCCACGAGCCACAACTGCTGAGCCTGTGTGCCACAACTACTGAAGCCTGCGTGCCTAGAGCCCGAACTCCACATCAAGAGAAGCCACCGCAATGAGAAGCCCTCGCACCGCAGCGAAGAGTAGCCCCCACTCGCCGCAACTAGGGAAAACCCACACGCAGCAACGAAGACCCAACGCAACCATAAATAAATAAATAAACAAACAAAGAAAGAAAGAAAAGAAAAGACAGCTTTGAACACTTACTAAACCCAGGAAAAAGCAGTGCTAAATGAGCGCTGGTCAGATAGGACTTTTCTTGTCGGGCCATGTCTTCCATCTCTGACCTGTTGGACTCATATCCCGATTGGGGTGGAGGGAGGTTAAGTTTTAGTTATTAGAATAAATATTCATAAAAATAAAATAAATTTTAAAACAAAAATAAATATTAAAAATAGATTCTTTGAAGATACTCATCACAAGAAATTCAAATACTTGTTTCTTTGTCTTCCTTATTATTTTTTTTTTTTTAAAGATCTTATGTGGCCAATTTACTAGTTTTTTTTTTAAAATTAATTAATTAATTAATTAACTTTTTGGCTATGTTGGGTCTTCGTTTCTGTGCGAGGGCTTTCTCTAGTTGCGGCGAGCGGGGGCCGCTCTTCATCGCGGTGCGCGGGCCTCTCACTATCGCGGCCTCTCTTGTTGCAGAGCACAGGCTCCAGACGCGCAGGCTCAGTAGTCGTGGCTCACGGGCCCAGTTGCTCCGCGGCATGTGGGATCTTCCCAGACCAGGGCTCGAACCCGTGTCCCCTGCGTTTGCAGGCAGATTCTCAACCACTGCGCCACCAGGGAAGCCCTGTCTTCCTTGTTAAACTGGAAGTTTCGCTATGGCTGCGTGTTTACCACTGTGTGCTGGTACTTATAGAGATGATGCGTGTGTGGAGGATGGGGGCTTGGAGAAGACTTGCTTAGTAGACATTTGTTGAATGAATGAATTAGCCTTTAAAGATTAAAATATATCGACTTTTAGAGTTGAGTAAACTGAGTCCTGGATATAGCATGTGTTCCCAAATTTCTGTGTAAGAGGAGTTTAGAATTGTTAATCTGGTTCATTAATCTGGTTCATTGATTGTTAACTTGGTTCACCCCCTTTATGAGGGGAGTGGATGTTTGTGCAATCACTTATTTGTCTCAAATTCCTAAAATTTCCTGACATGTTATAAAGCTTAATAGGCACCTGATCAATAAAAGATTACATGGTTGGAAGTCCTTCCTAGGGATTTTGTCTGAATTCTGTATTTTCATGACAAGCAGATCGTTTTTAGTTTTAGGTCTTTTTAAAAGTAATTTTTTTGGGGTGAGCAGGGATACTGGGATCTGATGAAGGTTATGAGCTTTATAGGTTAATGAAAGCCTCTTGGCATAGCCACAGCTTGGGGGAGTTAATTTATACAGATTATTTGTGGTTAGAATCACTGCTTTTACTCTGGACTCATGACTCCAGTCTCAATAAATGATGGAGGGTGCAAATGCTAAAAGGAGTTCAGAAGAAGGAAAAACATGTGAACTGGGTTTACCTTGTCACCTATAAATTTAAGCCCAGAGGTTATGGCAAAGGTTTACAGCGTAAATCTTTGGTGATATTATTTATTTTGGTCTTGTGTTGATTATTTCCTTGCTGAAAATTGAAATCTATTTTTCATACCTGGAAGCGATGATATTCTGAGTAGGTCATCCCTAAGTCAGCCATTCAGTTCAGAGCAGGCTCCAATTAGTTATGTGTATATGTATGTATGTAATCAAGTAACATTCATTGGAAACTATCATGAGCCAAACACCAAGCCAAGTGCCTAGGATACCAAAGGTAGAAGGTAGGGACTCTGCCCTTGAAGATTTCACTTCTGATAATGGTGAACAGAAATGTCAACAAATCATTAAAAATATGTGATGGAATACAAAAGAGATGTCCTTTAGGGGGAAGAGTGACCTAGTGAAAGTGGCCACTATATATTAATCAAAATGAAAATCCTGAGCTCATGGCCTTTGAATATAATGACTCACAACAAGAGCCTACTGTTCCACAAATTCTCTACTTCAAGGCTAAACTTTAAAACACATATGTGTGAGAAAGGGGAGCATATCAGTTAGAAATGCTTTTTGGTTGTAATTAACACATTGCCTAACAAACAATGGATTAAACAAATAGTGCTTTTCTAGTTTGTTTATTTTCACACATCAAGACTATGGAAATGGGCAGCTTTGGTATTGCTTAAGTGGCTCAGTGTTGTCAGATCCAGCATCTCTGTTTTTTCCTTCATGTTGCAATATCGCTGCTCCAGCTCCAGCTATCACATCACTTACTCAGGAGGCAAGAATAAGCAGGGCAGCAAGGTAGCTATATTCACCCTGGGTGTATAGGATGCACGATCTTTCTCAAAACCACATAGTAATATTATCATTTATGTCTAAGTGGCCAGACCTTTTCATATGACTGCCCCTACCTACATATTAGGTTGGAAAAGTGTGTAATTCACTTCTCCATCCTCTTTAGTGTAAGGCATCAAGAAAGAGGGTGAATGGAATTGGCAGTTGGGTCAGCCAGCCAACAGTGTCTGACTCTGGGAATAATCTCACTGCTTCCCTCTTAAACCATTTCTATGCTGGAGATAGTGTTCTAGCCCATAGTCTAATTTTCTTTTAATTTTTATTGAAGTATGGTTGATTTACAGTGTTGTGTTAATTTCTGCTGTACAGGAAAGTGATTCATCTGTATATGCATATATACATATACTTTTTCATACTCTTTTCCATTATGGTTTAACACAGGATATTGTATATAGTTCCTTGTGCTATACAGTAGGACCTTGCTGTTTATCCATCCTATAAATAATAGTTTGCCTCTGCTAATCCCAAACTCCCAATCATTCCCAACCATTCAAGTCTAACTTTTGACTTGAAACTGGGGGACACGAATAGATCTATGGAAGGGAAAATTTTTGTAGTTACCTATTGAGGGTCTTCACTCCTTGGTCTTTTATAGGCTGTGGCCAAGTGTCCTTTTAGGGTCAAGGTCAACTGTAGTTCCTGTTACTAACTATCTTAGTACCTGGCTTATTCTTTATCTGAAAGCAATATGGATCATTTAAGATTTTAGGGCCTAAAAGTATGTTTCCTTTTAAAGAAAATCCTAAATTGCAATGCAAACTATTTGTATTGATAGGTATATGTACAAATTCCAAACAATGATGCCCGTTAGAGCTATCTGTGAGAATGTTCAGTAAATGTTAAATGCATTTTAAGTATGCAAAAAAAAAAAGTTGTGTTGACTCCTGAAGCATGAATGTTGTGCACTGAGATATACCTCTAGTGGTTCTGTTTTGGGGAAGCATTCAATAATAAATATTTATCGAGGGCCTGCTCTGTGCCAGGCAATGTGCTATATGCTGAGTGTTAGGATAGATTAGTTCAATATAGCTCTGGATGTTAGGGAGCATATAGCCAGAAAAATGCTTTCAATCAATATAAGCTTTATTTTTAGGAAAGTTCCAACCATAGCCCTTATGACCCTGGGAGATGTTACAAGCTCTCAGTATCATATTTCAGGTTATTTTACTTTGATCTACAGTATTCTGCTTTTAAATTTATTTTACCTTGCTACTTTGGAAATATTCTTTTCATTAAAAACAAAAGCAAACAAACAAAAACTTTCTTCCCCTATCTCTATATTTCCTCCTTTAACCTTTTATATGTTTGAACAATAATGACTTCAGGTTTATAAGCACATTCTTTTTTTAATGTGAAAGTCAATGGACCTACTAGGGAAACCTTTTCCATAAGGAAAATCATGGTCCTGAATAATAAAGAATTTTTTTTGTCTGATCTAGTGGGAAGACAGCTTAAGAGAAGAAAGATTCTAGGTGGAGATACCACACAAATGTCAATGTAAGATGTTAAGATTTGCTGTCATTTCTAGTCCAGAATTTAATAAAATTAATTCAAGATTTCAGGGAAGTTTTTTCTCCGGCAAAACATAGTTTGCTGGAGTTACTGAGTCAAAACCTTAATTAGGCAGTTGTTTTTATCCTCTGGTTTAGTTTGGTAGTGGAGACTCAGTCACTGAGGGCATGACATTTCAACTAGATGCAATGTCAAATTAGTACTAGCATCTAAAGTCCATACTGTTCAAATTAGAATCTCTCAGACTGAAAAGAAAGGTTGGATTAAAGTTTTGGAGGAAATGTTTATTAAAATTATGTGTTAGTCCCAATTCTTTACTTTTGTGATTCATTATTTTTCTTAAAGCATAATTATTTTGATTCTAAAAGTTGTAGAATTAATGTGCTCTTGTTAGTTGCAATGATTAGAACGTAGTGAAAAGTTATGGTTCTTAAGTTTTGCAGAGAAGAAAGTGCAAATCCCGTTTTCTGCCTTAAATGAATTATTTTTATTCCTTAGAGTATTGCTCCAATAATAAAGTTGCTCTTGCCCATCTATACTCTAAGAGTATGATTTCCTAAACTGATGTTCCAGGAGCACATATAGATCAGAGAACAGCTGAATAAGAACAGCTTATTTCTTGGCTTACCGAGAAGTCAGCTGATAGAGTGCTTCTCAAACTTTTCTTCCCTGCCCAGATCCCAAGATGATGTTCCAGCTGGTTGTCATTCTTGAAGGTGCATCTCAAGTTATTCTGAATTCTGTTGTCTGCTGTGACTCAATTCCTTTTTCCTCCACTGAGGAACTACTGGAATGCAGGTGAGTATTGGAATGAATTATTGAATATTTGGAATACTCCAATAATGGATATTGGAATGAACTATTGGAAGCAGGTGAGTAGGAGTGACAGTTCTAGGAGTGCCCTTGTATCCCTGCTAGTTGACATAGAAAGTAAAACATTCAGGCAAAGTAAAACATTCAAGAGCCTTGTCACTTTATCATAGAATAGAAACTATTGACCTCCCTTACTTTCTCTCCTACAGAAATAGTTGTGGTGAATTTGTGAATTTCATTGATTTACAATGTTGTGTTAGTTTCTGCTGTACAGCAAATGGATTCAGTTATATATATAATATATATTGTTCATATATATTATAATATATAATTATAATATATATAATATATATTCACTTATATGTATGTAATATATATGTATACACACACATATATTCCTTTTCATATTCTTTTCCATTATGGTTTATTACAGGATATTGAATATAGTTCCCTGTGCTACACAGTAGGACCTTGTTGTTTATCCATTCTGTAAATAATAGTTTGCATCTGCTAATCCCAAACTCCCAAATATTAACATTTTTCCTTTGACTAGCACTTCTGGTTTTTCAGAATGCTTTCACGTCTAGATTTTACCTAGATTTAAACTCTTTGAGTTTTTTTTCTTAAAAAAACTCTGTCCGTATTTTCTAGATGAGGACTCTAAGGCTGAGAAAAGTTAAGTGACTTGTTCTAGGTCGTATAGCAAATGAGTAGTAAAACCAGAACTTCAGTCAAGCTAATGGATTTTAAATTCAGTATGTATTCTAAGATCCTAGCCTGCCTCTCATTACTCTTTATTCACTGAATGATGCTTTTCTGCTTCACCCATTTCACCACAAATCACCCTGTACTTCTGGATACTCTACATTTAGGTTGTTCCTTATATGCCTAACCTTTAATCCCCTTCAAAATTCTGCTGAGTTTCTGTCTTTCACAGGGCTTTTATCTTTAGTAGCTTTGCCATGTATAAAATGTGTTATCAAATAAACCATCCCTGCTAAGGGCTTAACCAGGTGATGATTTCCTCTCCCAGGTAAGTTTTAGCTTTAAGGAGTGATAGAATGAGATTTTCAGATACTTCGGAAATTAATAAGATTCTAAACCTATTGTGACTGTAATAATTGGGAGTATGTGGTGATAGATCTCTATATAATTTAAAATTAAATAAGCCAAAATTTTAAGAGAATTTTTTGGTTAATATCTATGATCTCCTCCTTCCCCCATGAGTCAGTCAGCTTCATAATGAAGTACGAGGAAAGGTACCATGTCTCCTTGTTCAGTGTTCTCTGCCTGGAACCTAGCACAGCGTCTTGAACATATTTGTTGAATGAATGAACTTCAACAAAATTGCCAACATCCTGCTTGGCCTGATAACCATAGAAGGATGATGTAGGACATATAAAGGTTGATATTATGACAGTGTAATTATAAAAACATGTGATTATTAGAGGTGAGATTAATTAGGTGTGTTTGTCAGGACTGGCTAAATTATGCTGCACTATTAACAATCCCCGAGCCTCACTGGTTTAAGACAACACTCATAGTACATGTTGATTGAGGGTTGGCTAGCTAGGAGCTCTGTTTTATGTTGTCCTTACTCTGGGATCCAGGCTGATGGGGCACCCACTTACCATATGGAACATTGCCAGTGTGGCAAAGGGAAAGAAAGATCTCTAGGGTCCCACGTCAAGATTTAAATGCACTGACCAGCAAGAGACACACATAAATTCTACTTACAGCTCATTGGGCAGAAGTAATCCCAGAAACCATAAGGGGGCCAAAGATGCAGTTCTATCCCGTGTCCAGAAGGCAGAGGACCTGGAACACCTGTTGAACTGCATTAATGACTACCACGCTGGAAAACAGTATTAATCTTGTGTGTGAGCTGTATATTTCCCACAGTAAAAATTAAGTGTTTTTTTGAGCATTTTGTATGGGTCAGGCACTGTGCTAGTGGTTTACATACATTGCCTTCTAATTCATACAACAATCATGAGAGGGAGGAATTGTTATTACTTTATATAGGTGAAGAAACTGAAGTGAAGTGAGTTTAAGAGGTTTGCCCACTTAGTAAGTAGTAGGGTTAATGTTAGAGGTCAGGTCTGTCTGACTCCAAAGGTGATGAACTTGACAACCATGCAATATGCTTTTATATAATACCTCTGATGCCTTCAGGCTCCATCGTCATTCGGCTATTTATTTGCTTTTTGTGGTCATTCTCATCAGGCTCCTGAATGTCCCTTTATCTGTAATACTGAGCTAGCATGCTTTTAGTCAACTGAAAGTTGAAAATCAGCAATCTGTTCTTGCTGTAGAGACTAAGACTGTAATATCTCTGATTTAAAAGGAGAGTTACCATGAGACCATTCAGATAAATGAACAGTCAGGACTGATTAAACCTATTAGACGAAACATGAAATGATGTTGTTCTGATAAAATCAAGTTCTAGATCCTGTTTCCATTGATTGCTTAAAATGCTGGTTCAATGCTTGAAAATTGCAAATCATAGCTCCAAAGTATTTACTGTGCTCTAATTATTCTCTTAAAATTGAAATTGCCACATAGTAATATTGTTTCCAATCCTTAAAAATAAATATTAACTTCATATTTAGATTTTTTTTTTCCTGTAGAACCTTTCTTCTGTGAAGGACAAGTTTTTTTTTTTTTTTTCCCATTTGAAAAGTTTTCGAGATTACTTTTGGCATCGTGTCTAGTAACTATTGCAAATTCTTTGAAACAGAGCATTAATTTTTGGTTGAGTGAGGGCATCTCTTTTCTCCTTGCTTCATGCTTCCAAGCATTTAAGAACTAGGATAGCTCTGCCCCCTTTCTGCCCTGTCTCACTGCTCCTCAGCAGGAGTCCATCATTATATTCACGTGCAGGTGCAGGGGGATGAAAAGGGCTCATGCAGCCTGACTGTTTCTCCTTATTTAGTGTGGGGTCTGCCAGCTTGTACAGATCCTGTTTCATATTTCTTCAATTCCAAGACACATTGAAAAAAAAATACTTTTATTGAAGTATAGTTGGTTTACAATGTTATACAGTTTCTGCTGTACAGCAAAGTGATTCAGTTATATATATATATATATTCTTTTCATCTTCTTTTCCATTATGGTTTATCACGGGATATTGAATAGAGGTCCCCATGCTATGCAGTAGGACCTTGTTGTTTATCCATCCTATATAGAATCATTTGCATCTGCTAATCCCAAACCCTGATCCATCCCTCCCCCACCCCCCTCTCCCCCTTGGCAACCACAAGTCTGTTCTCTATGCTAAGACACATCTTTAAAATAGCTTAGCATCTCTGAATAAACATATATCTTATGACTAATGGTATGTCCTAGTTTAAATGACAAGCAGGGTTCATTTCTTTCTTAGTGGTGCGTAAAATAACGGCACACCTTACAAACCCAATTTTTTTAATTAGATGAAGATGGTATCCTGTTTTTCTCCCTAACACATGGTAGGTAGCCCGAGCGTGAGGTGCAGTATTAGGAATTCACTGTGGCTGCATGTGTAAGTTACTACCTACCCCAACAGTTTTCCTCAGTAATAAAGGGGGCATCTCCATCCTCCTAACCTTTGGATCAGCTCTCAGTTGGTTCTGAACCTCGGTAAGGGGGGAAGAGTGTTATATATTAAATATGCAAGCCTCTGAATCTTGTGCATTAGATCAGATACCTTGGCAATAGGTAAGGCGTAGAAGCTGGGAAGAAAGAGAACTGTGGAGACAGAGGTACATTACCAAAGCGAGACCCTAAACGATCCAAGAGGGTTTTGGTTTACCAAGCAGTAGTAGAGGTGGGAGTCATGGTTTTTTGACTTTGGTAGGTGGCAACTCTCTATAGCATGCCATATGGCTGTTTTTTTATAGTTTTATTATTGGCTTTTAACTCATGCTCCCTTGGTGGGTGACATTAGGCCTCAGGCTTTAGTAAATTGGCCAGGTGGGGTTTTGACTTTGTTGGGTCACCGAAGCCTGTAATAACTTTGTCCCAGGAAAGTGACGGTTTTTATTCAGGCAAGACTACAGGCACCAGTGCCTTAGAGGCACTTGGGCTGTGCAGGTGACTTCAGCCTTCCTGGATGTAGATGCCTGTAGGTAAGACTGTGATAGTAAGACCTTGAGATTCATAGGCACAGCTTGGCCTGGTATTTCAGGTGGAGCCAAGGTTAGTCCTTTCTGACCTTGGAAGGAGTAACAATATTTGTTGCTTTAAAACTGCAAGGCATCTGAATTTTGCGTGTTCTACAGAATACTAGTGAGGTTCTAGCTTTGTGCTGTTTGTACCAGGGCTGCTGTGGGCAGTGCCAGACCAGCTGACCAATATTCTACTCATCCCTATGTCACGTCACCCGCTTCCAAGGCCAAGAAATAAAACTATAGTAGGAATAAACTATGTGGTCTCAAGTTGACTTGAGACTTGTTAGCTGAATAAACTTTCGCTGTGGATCCTGATTTCACAGACCCAAACTATGGGTTTTCCCAGGAAAATGTGGTAGATTTTTATGAATGAATAACTAAAAATGAATGGAAGCTCTTTTAATGAACAGAATATGTTATCCTCTTGGGATAAGATAATATCATAGCTCAAAGTTACGTTGTTGCAAACCCACTGTCTAAAAAGGCAATTAAAAGTTGTAGCTTTTACCTCTAGAAAGATTAAGTTTTTTCAGCCAATTAAAAAGCAACTGGAATGATTAGCTAAAAACAAAATAAAGGAAGACTGGCTTAGTGAGTTGGAGAAAGAGAGTTGCTTATTAGAAAAGTTGATATTTTAGCTCACAGACTAGACAAATGCAAAGGGGAAAATGAGATCTTAAAGGCCAGGAGAGTCGGATATAAAAGGGAAAGAATTGAACCTGAGCCTAATTGCTCTAAAGAAGATAAAGGAGAAATATTGGTTTAGTTGTTACTAGGACAGAAAAAGATGACTGGGACTCAAAGAATTCTGACAGAAAGAGAATAGCAGGATTAAATAACCGTGCTGTAAGGAACTAGGATCCAAATGGCTATGGAGAAAAACTTCTTACAGCTGAAGATAGAGAATTCCTTGTAAGAATACTCGCGTCAATATGCCTGGAGGTCTGCGCTGACTATGCCATTTGGTTACAAGGAAATTTGGATACATTTATGCGGAAGAATTTAGGAATAGGAGTGCAAAATATTCATACCATTAGTTGGTGAATAATTACAAGCAGAAGTCAGGTATTCCCTTTGTCCTGAGGGAACATGCTTGAGATTTACGGAATTCATATTCTGTAGGAAGGCACAACAAAGATGACACAGATAGAACAACAATAGATTGGGGCTTTGACTACATGTCAGTCTAAAGAGGAATGTTCTAATGGTGGGAATTACCCAACAAAAGAAGAGAAAATGGACAAAATAATTTGGACAGACCCAGACTCACTGATTTTATATCTCTTACTATGCGCGGCTGCAGAAGAGAAAATCTAGGGAAGTGAGAAAAACAAGCTTCTTGACTAGAAAAACCCATGGAAAGTCAATGGAGAGAAGTCAAACTCAGCAAACTCTACTAGGACATCAGATAGAGAAAGAAAGAAACCCACTCAAGTAATAGTTGAATTGTTACCAGTAGTCCTTACAACAGTCAAGATTATCAGAAACAAGGAAATTCAGAAATTGTCAGAGCCAAGAGGAGCCTAAGGACACATGAGACTAAATGTCATGTGGTATGGGAGCATGGAATAGAAAAAGGACATTAGGTACCAACTAAAGACATCTGAATAAAGAAAGGACTTTAGATAATATATTAGTATTGGTTAATTATTTGTGACAAATGTACCATACTAATATAGGATGTTTTAAAAAAATTTATTTTATATTATAGTTGATTTGTTGTGTTAGTTTCAGATGTACAGCAAAGTGATTCAGTTGTACATATACATATATCTGTTCTTTTTCAGATTCTTTTCCCATATAGGTCATTGCAGAGTATTCAGTAGAATCCCCTGTGCTATACAGTAGGTCCTTGTTTATTATCTATTTTATATATAGTAGTGTGTATATGTCAATTCCAAACTCCCAATTTATCTCTCCCCCCTACCTTTCCCCTTTGGTAACCATAAGTTTGTTTTCTAAGTCTGTGAGTCTATTTCTGTTTTATAAATAAGTTAATTTGTATCATTTTCTAGATTCTGTGTATAAGTGATATCATGTGATATTTGTCTTTCCCTTTCTGACTCACTTCACTTAGTAAGATAATCTCTGGGTTCATCCATGTTGCTATAAATGGCATTATTTCATTCTTTTTATGGCTGAGGAATATTCCATTGTATATATGCACCACATCTTTATCCATTCATCTGTTGTTGGACATTTAGGTTGCTTCCATGTTTTGGCTATTGTAAACATAGTGCTTCAGTGAACATTGGGGTACATGTATCTTTTCAAATTGTGGTTTTCTCCAGGTATATGCCCAGGAGTGGGATTGGTGGATCATATGGTAGTTCTCCTTTTAGCTTTTATTTATTTATTTTTTAACGTTTTTATTGGAGTATAATTGCTTTACAATGGTGTGTTAGCTTCTGCTTTATAGCAATGTGAATCAGTTATACATATATGTATATCCCCATATCTCTTTCTTCTTGCGTCTCCCTCCCTCCCACCCTCCTTATCCCACCCTTCCAGCTGGTCACAAAGCACCAAGCTGATCTCCCTGTGCTATGTGACTGCTTCCCACTAGCTATCTATTTTACATTTGGTAGTGTTTATATGTCCATATATATACTACCACTCTCTCACTTTGTCCCAGCTTACCCTTTCCGCTGCCTGTGTCCTCAATTCCATTCTCTAGTAGGTCTGCGTCTTTACTCCCATCTTGCCACTAAGTTCTTCATGACCATTTTTTTTTTTTTTTTTTAGATTCCATATATATGTGTTAGCATACGGTATTTGTTTTTCTCTTTCTGACTTACTTCACTCTGTTTGACACTCTAGGTCCATCCACCTCACTACAAATAACTCAATTTCGTTTCTTTTTATGGCTGAGTAATATTCCATTGTACATATGTGCCACATCTTCTTCATTCATTCATCTGTCCGTGGACACTTAGGTTGCTTCCGTGTCCTGGCTATTGTAAATAGAGCTGCAGTGAACACTGTGGTACATGACTCTTTCTGAATTATGATTTTCTCAGGGTATATGCCCACTAGTGGGATTGCTGTGTCATATGGTAGTTCTATTTTAAGTTTTTTAAGGAACCTCCATACTGTTCTCCATAGGGGCTATATCAATTTGCATTCCCACCAACAGTGTATGAGGGTTCTCTTTTCTCCACACCCTCTCCAGCATTTATTGTTTCTAGATTTTTTGATGATGGCCATTCTGACCGGAGTGAGATGATATCACATTGCAGCTTTGATTTGCATTTCTCTAATGATTAATGATGTTGAGCATTCTTTCATGTGTCTGTTGGCAATCTGTATATCTTCTTTGGAGAAATGTCTATTTAGATCTTCTGCCCATTTTTGGATTGGGTTGTTTGTTCTTTTGATATTGAGCTGCATGAGCTGCTTGTAAATTTTGGAGATTAATCCTTTGTCAGTTGCTTCATTGGCAAATATTTCCTCCCATTCTGAGGGTTGTCTTTTGGTCTTGTTTATGGTTTCCTTTGCTGTGCAAAAGTTTTTAAGTTTCATTAGGTCCCATTTGTTTATTTTCGTTTTTATTTCCATTTCTCTAGGAGGGGGGTCAAAAAGGATCTTGCAGTGATTTATGTCATAGAGTGTTCTGCCTATGTTTTCCTCTAAGAGTTTGATAGTGTCTGGCCTTACATTTAGGTCTTTAATCCATTTTGAGTTTATTTTTGTGTATGGTGTTAGGGAGTGTTCTAATTTCAGTCTTTTACATGTAGCTGTCCAGTTTTCCCAGCACCACTTATCGAAGAGGCTGTCTTTTCTCCACTGTATATTCTTGCCTCCTTTATCAAAGAAAAGGTGACCATATGTGCGTGGGTTTATCTCTGGGCTTTCTATACTGTTCCATTGATCTATGTTTCTGTTTTTGTGCCAGTACCATATTGTCTTGATTACTGTAATTTTGTAGTATAGTCTGAAGTGCAGGAGCCTGATTCCTCCAGCTCCGTTTTTCTTTCTCAAGATTGCTTTGGCTATTTGGGGTCTTTTGTGTTTCCGTACAAACTGTGAAATTTTTTGTTCTAGTTCTATGAAAAATGCCATTGGTAGTTTGATAAGGATTGCACTGAATCTGTAGATTTTTTTGGGTAGTATAGTCATTTTCAAAATGTTGATTCTTCCAATCCAAGAACATGGTATATGTCTCCATCTGTTTGTATCATCTTTAATTTCTTTCATCAGTGTCTTACAGTTTTCTGCATGCAGGTCTTTTGTCTACTTAAGTAGGTTTATTCCTAGGTATTTTATTCTTTTTGTTGCCATGGTAAATGGGAGTGTTTTCTTAATTTCACTCTCAGATTTTTCATCATTAGTGTATAGGAACGCAAGAGATTTCTGTGCATTAATTTTGTATCCTGCTACTTTACCAAATTCATTGATTAGCTCTAGGAGTTTTCTGGTAGCATCTTTAGGAATCTCTATGTATACTATCATGTTATCTGCAAACAGTGACAGCTTTACTTCTTCTTTTCCGATTTGGATTCCTTTTATTTCTTTGTCTTCTCTGATTGCTGTGGCTAACACTTCCAAAACTATGTTGAATAATAGTGGTGAGAGTGGGCAACCTTGTCTTGTTCCTGATCTTAGTGGAAATGGTTTCAGGTTTTCACCATTGGGGACGATGTTGGCTGTGGGTTTGTCATATATGGCCTTTATTATGTTGAGGTAAGTTCCCTCTATGCCTACTTTCTGGACGGTTTTTATCATAAATGGGTGTTGAATTTTGTCAAAAGCTTTCTCTGCATCTATTGAGATGATCATATGGTTTTTCTCCTTCAGTTTGTTAATATGGTGTATCACGTTGATTGATTTGCATATATTGAAGGATCCTTGCATTCCTGGGATAAACCCCACTTGATCATGGTGTATGATCCTTTTAATGTGCTGTTGGATTCTGTTTGCTAGTATTTTGTTGTGGATTTTTGCATCTATGTTCATCAGTGATATTGGCCTGTAGTTTTCTTTCTTTGTGACATCTTTGTCTGGTTTTGGTATCAGGGTGATGGTGGCCTCGTAGAATGAGTTTGGGAGTGTTCCTCCCTCTGGTATATTTTGGAAGAGTTTGAGAAGGATAGGTGTTAGCTCTTCTCTGAATGTTTGATAGAATTCGCCTGTGAAGCCATCTGGCCCTGGACTTTTGTTTGTTGGAAAACTTTTAATCACAGTTTCAATTTCAGTGCATGTGTTTGGTGTGTTCATATTTTCTATTTCTTCCTGGCTCAGTCTCGGCAGGTTGTGCATTTCTAAGAATCTGTCCATTTCTTCCAGGTTGTCCATTTTATTGGCATATAGTTGCTTGTAGTAGTCTCTCATGATCCTTTGCATTTCTGCAGGTCAGTTGTTACCTCTTCTTTCTCATTTCTAATTCTATTGATTTGAGTCTCCTCCCTTTTTTTCTTGATGAGTCTGGCTAATGGTTTATCAATTTTGTTTATCTTCTCAAAGAACCAGCTTTTAGTTTAATTCATCTTTGCTAACATCTCCTTCATTTCTTTTTCATTTATTTCTGATCTGATCTTTATGATTTCTTTCCTTCTGCTAACTTTAGGGTTGTTTTGTTCTTCTTTCTCTAATTGCTTTAGGTGTAAGGTTATGTTGTTTATTTGAGATGTTTCTTCTTTCTTAAAGTTGGATTTTATTGCTATAAACGTCCCTCTTAGAACTGCTTTTTCTGCATCCCATAGGTTTTGGGTCATTGTGATTTCATTGTCATTTGTTTCTAGGTATTTTTTGATTTCCTCTTTGATTTCTTCAGTGATCTCCTGGTTATTAAGTAGTGCATTGTTTAGCCTCCATGTGTTTGTATTTTTACAGATTTTTTTCCTGTAATTGATATCTACTCTCATAGCATTGTGGTCAGAAAAGATACTTGATATGATTTCAATTTTCTTAAATTTACCAAGGCTTGATTTGTGACCCAAGATATGATCCATCCTGGAGAATGTTCCATGAGCGCTTGAGAAGAAAGTGTATTGTGTTGGTTTTTGATGGAATGTCCTATAAATATCAATTAAGTCCATCTTGTCTAATGTATCATTTAAAGCTTGTTGCCTTATTTATTTTCCTTTTGGATGATCTGTCCATTGGTGAAAGTGGGGTGTTAAAGTCCCCTACTATGATTGTGTTACTGTCGATTTCCCCTTTTATGGCTGTTAGTACTTGCCTTATGTATTGAGGTGCTCCTATGTTGGGTACATAAATATTTACGATTGTTATATCTTCTTCTTGGATTGATCCCTTGATCATTATGTAGTGTCCTTTTTTGTCTCTTGTAATAGTCTTTGTTTTAAAGTCTATTTTGTCTGATATGAGAATTGCTACTCCAGCTTTCTTTTAATTTCCATTTGCATGGAATATCTTTTTCCATCCCCTCACTTTCAGTCTGTATGTGTCCCTAGGTCTGAAGTGGGTCTCTTGTAGACAGCATATATATGGGTCTTGTTTTTGTATCCATTCAGCCAGTCTGTGTCTTTTGGTTGGAGCATTTAATCCATTTACATTTAAGGTAATTATCGATATGTATGCTCCTATTGCCATTTTCTTAATTGTTTTGGGTTTGTTATTGTAGGTCTTTTCCTTCTCTTGTGTTTCCTGCCTAGAGAAGTTCCTTTAGCATTTGTTGTAAAGCTGGTTTTGTTGTGCTGAATTCTCTTAGTTTTTGCTTGTCTGTAAAGGTTTTAATTTCTCAGTCAAATCTGAATGAGATCCTTGCTGGATAGAGTAATCTTGGTTGTAGTTTCTTCCCTTTCATCACTTTAAATATGTCCTACCACTCCCTTCTGGCTTGCAGAGTTTCTGCTGAAAGATCAGTTGTTAACCTTATGGGGATTCCCTTTTATGTTATTTGTTGTTTTTCCCTTGCTGCTTTTAATATTTTTTGCTTGTATTTAATTTTTGATAGTTTGATTAATATGTGTCTTGGCGTGTTTCTCCTTGGATTTATCCTGTATGGGACTCTCTGTGCTTCCAGGACTTGATTAACTATTTCCTTACCCATATTAGGGAAGTTTTCAACTATAATCTCTTCAAATATTTTCTCAGTCCTTTTCCTTTTCTCTTCTTCTTCTGGGACCCCTATAATTCGAATGTTGGTGTGTTTCATATTGTCCCAGAGGTCTCTGAGACTGTCCTCAATTCTTTGCATTCTTTTATCTTTATTCTGCTCTGCAGTAGTTATTTCCACTATTTTATCTTCCAGGTCTCTTATCCGTTCTTCTGCCTCAGCTATTCTGCTATTGATCCCTTCTAGAGAATTTTTAATTTCATTTATTGTGTTGTTCATGATTGTTTGTTTGCTCTTTAGTTCTTCTAGTTCCTTGTTAAACATTTCTTGTATTTTCTCCATTCTATTTCCAAGATTTTGGATCATCTTTACTATCATTATTCTGAATTCTTTTTCAGGTAGACTGCCTATTTCCTGTTCATTTCTTTGGTCTGGTGGGTTTTTACCTTGCTCCTTCATCTGCTGTGTGTTTCTCTGTCTTCTCATTTTGCTTAACTTACTATGTTTGGGGTCTCCTTTTCTCAGGCTGCAAGTTCGTAGTTCCTGTTGTTTTTGGTGTCTGCCCCCAGTGGCTAAGGTTGGTTCAGTGGGTGTGTAGGCTTCCTGGTGGAGGGGACTAGTGCCTGTGTTCTGGTGGATGAGGCTGTATCTTGTCTTTCTGGTGGGCAGGTCCATGTCTGGTAGTGTGTTTTGGGGTGTCTCTGAACTTCTTATGATTCTAGGCAGCCTCTCTGCTAATGGGTGGGGCTGTGTTCCTGTCTTGCTAGTTGTTTGGCATATGGTGTCCAGCACTGTAGCTTGCTGGTCGTTGAGTGGAACTGGGTCTTGGTGTTGAGATGGAGATCTCTGGGGGAGCTTTTGCCATTTTACATTACGTGGAGCTGGGATGTCTCTGGTGGACCAATGTCCTGAACTTGGCTCTCCCACCTCAGAGGCACAGCCCTGATGCCTGGCTGCAGCACCAAGATCCTGTCATCCACACGGCTCAGAATAAAAGGGATAAAAAGAGAAAGAAAGAAAGAAAAAGATAAAATTAAATTAAATTAAAAAGTTATTAAAATAAAGAATAAAAAATAAGTAAAAAACATTTTTTTAAGAGTAATTAAAAAAAGAAAGAAAGAACAACAAAACCAAAAAACAAATCCACCAATGATAACAAGCCCTGAAAAGTATTTCAAAAACAAACAAACAAACAGAAAAAAAATGGGCAGACAGAACCCTAGGGCAAATTGTAAAAGCAAAGCTATACAGAAAAAAATCACACACAGAAGCATATGCATACACACTCACAAAAAAAGAAAGAGGGGAAAAAAAATATATATATATATCGTTGCTCCCAAAGTCCACCTCCTTAATTTGGGATGATTCGTTGTCTATTCAGGTATTCAACAGATGCAGGTACATCAAGTTGACTGTGGAGATTTCATCCGCTGCTCCTGAGGCTGCTGGGAGAAATTTCCCTTTCTCTTCTTTGTTCGCACAGCTCCCGGGGTTCAGCTTTGGATTTGGATCCACCTCTGCATGTAGGTCGCCTGAGGGCGTCTGTTCTTCGCTCAGACAGGACGGGGTTAAAGGAGCAGCTGCTTCGGGGGCTCTGGCTCACTCAGGCCGGGGGGGAGGGAGGGGTACGGAGGAGGTGGGGCGAGCCTGCGGCGGCAGAGGCCGGCGTGACGTGGCAACAGCCTGAGGCGCGCCGTGCGTTCTCCCGGGGAAGTTGTCCCTGGGTCACGGGACCCTGGCAGTGGCGGGCTGCACAGGCTCCCGGGAGGGGAGGTGTGGAGAGTGACCTGTGCTCGCACACGGGCTTCTTGGTGGCGGCAGCAGCAGCCTTAGCGTCTCATGCCCGTCTCTGGGGTCTGCGCTGATAGCCGCGGCTCGTGCCCGTCTCTGGAGTTCGTTTAGGCGGCGCTCTGAATCCCCTCTCCTCGCGCCCAGGAAACAAAGAGGCAAGAAAAAGTCTCTTGCCTCTTCGGCAGGTCCAGACTTCTCCCCGGACTCCCTCCCGGCTAGCCGTGGCGCACTAGCCCTTTCAGGCTGTGTTCACGCCGACAACCCCAGTCCTCTCCCTGGGATCCGACCTCCGAAGCCAGAGTCTCAGCTCCCAGCCCCCACCCGCCCCGGCGGGTGAGCAGACAAGCCTCTCGGGCTGGTGAGTGCTGCTCGGTGCCGAGCCTCTGTGCGGGAACCTCTCCGCTTTGCCCTCCGCACCCCTGTGGCTGCGCTCTCCTCTGTGGCTCTGAAGCTTCCCCACAGCCACCCACAGTCTCCGCCCGCAAAGGGGCTTCCTAGTGTGTGGAAACCTTTCCTCCTTCACAGCTCCCTCCCACTGGTGCGGGTCCCGTCCCTATTCTTTTGTCTCTGTTTCTTCTTTTTTCTTTTGCCCTACCCAGGTATGTGGGGAGTTTCTTGCCTTTTGGGAGGTCTGAGGTCTTCTGCCAGCGTTCAGTAGGTGTTCTGTAGGAGCTGTTCCACATGTAGGTGTATTTCTGATGTATTTGTGGAGAGGAAGGTGATCTCCACGTCTTACTCTTCAGCCATCTTGAAGCTCCTCTCTCCTTTTAGCTTTTTAAGGAACCTCCATACTGTTCTCCATAGTGGCTGTACCAATTTACATTCCCACCAGTAGTGTAGGAGGGTTCCCTTTTCTCCACACTGTCTCCAGCATTTATTGTTTGTAGACTTTTTGATGATGGCCATTCTGACCGGTGTGCAGTGATACCTTATTGTAGTTTTGATTCGCATTTCTCTAATAATTAGTGATGTTGAGCATTTTTTCGTGTGCTTTTTGGCCATGTGTGTCTTCTTTGGAGAAATGTCTATTTAGATCTTCTGCGCATTTTTCTATTGAGTTGTTTGTTTTTTTGATATTGAGCTGCATGAGCTATTTGTATATGTTGGGTTTTAATCCCTTGTCGGTTGCATTGTTTGCAAATATTTTCTCCCATTCTTTGGGTTGTCTTTTTGTTTTGTTTATGGTTTCCTTTGCTGTGCAAAAGCTTTTAAGTTTAATTAGGTCCCATTTGTTTATTTTTGTTTTTATTTTCATTACTCTAGGAGGTGGATCAAAGAAGATCTTGCTGCAATTTATGTCAGAGAGTGTTCTGCCTATGTATTCCTCTAAGGGTTTTATAGTATCCGGTCTTACATTTAGGTCTTTAATTCATTTTGAGTTTATTTCTGTGTATGGTGTTAGAGAATGTTCCAATTTCATTCATTCTAAGCACGTGCGGCTCAGTGTGCAAATCTCTACCCACTCCTAAAAGGTAGTAAATGTGAGCCGTCTCCTCCGTGCGTGCGAAAGCACAAATGATGTAAGAATCCAGCCAGATCCAAGGTCGAGACTCAACATGTGCCAGGAAAATCCAACTATAGAGAGGATGATGAGCTCTCCGAGAGTTTGGGGCCAGAAAAGGTCTGGGAATTGGCTGAAAAAAAAAGTAAGATGTTAATAATAGAAGAAACTGGGTGTGAGTATATGGGAACTCTGCACTGTCTTTGCAACTTTTCTTTAAATCTAAAACTATTCTAGAATAATAAAGTTTATTTTAAAAAATTGAATTGTTAGAATGTCTGATGAGCCTTTTTGTGGTTGCAGGCAATTGCAAAGGGAAATACTAGGAAAGACAGTGTTTTTTCTTACTGAGATATAATTGACATATAACATTATATTAATTTTAGGTGTACAACATGATTCTGTACTCATATACCCTGTGAAATGATCACCACAAACATTTTGTTATCATCTGTCACCACACATAGTTACAAAAACTTTTTTCTTATGATGAGGACTTTTAAGATTTATTCTCTTAACAACTTTGAAATGTGCAATACAGTATTATTAACTCTAGTCATCATGATATACATTACATCCCCATGACACTTATTTTATAACTGGAAATTTTTACCTTTTGACCCTTTTCACCCATTTCATCCATCCCCAACCCCCTTCCCTCTGGCAATCACTTCTTTGTACCTATGAACTTGATGTTTTGTTTTTTTGTTTGTTTTATTTTTTAGATTCCACATACAAGTGAGATCATATGGTATTTGTCTTTCTCTCTCTTCCTCATTTGACTTAGCATAAGGCCCTCAAGATCCATCCAGTTGTCACAAATGGCAAGATTCCGGTCTTTTCTGTGACTGAATAGCATTCTCTTTGTATATGTATACCATATCTTCTTTAACCATTGATGGACACTTAGGTTATTTCTACTGTAAATTATTTACTATTGTAAATACTTGTTTACAATATTGTTTCTACTGTAAATTATTTACTATTGTAAATAATGCTGCAATGATCATTAGGATGCATATGTCTTTTCAAATTAGTGTTTTCATTTTCTTCAGATAAATACCAGAAGTATAATTGATGAATCTTATGGTAGTTCTAGTTTTAATTTTTTGAGGAACCTCCGTACTGTTTTTAATAGTGGCTGCACCAGTTTACATTCCTACCAGCAATGCCCAAGGGTTCCCTTTGTTCCACATCCTTGCCAGCACTTGTTATTTCTTGTCTTTTTGCTAATAACCATTCTAACAGGTGTGAGGTAAATGACAGTGTTTTGAGAAGCACTGCTGGTCCTCACTGGCTGCCAAGAGCAGGGCACAATTATCAACAGCAAACAATACAAAAAAATCTATTGATGATTAGTTATCTGAATCATCTGTGGGGAAGAAGAAGAACGCTTTCTTAGGCAGATTTAAAACCTAAGTTTTCTATAAGAGACAGTAGTAATAGCTAATGAGGCACAAGAATGAAAATATCCATTACAAGTTATTATGGAGGTTGCATCATTAAACGTTGCTGATGATTCAACACTGGGGTGCGAGAAATATAGAAGTCAGAGGAGAAATGAATTTTAAGAGGGTTCAAGTATATTGAGTAGGAGAAAAAGGGCTTCAAGTGACTGAGCCTGCTGATATTGCAATTTTCCAAACATTGCAAAAACAAACATACAGAAAAAGCAACTTGAGGATGGAGATGGCATAGTTGGATGATTTTCCCCTGATAGACATTGCTATCATTACCCCGTTGGTGGAACTGAGTTTAATCTCACAGGTTGTGGATTCTGAGCATCTCTGATAAACTGACTGGTATTTTGACCAGACTGACACCAAAATTCTCTCTATCCACCTTCCCTCTCTCGATACCACTGATGCTCTACTGTGATACTTGGCATTATTGAGTACTGAATTTAGAAGCATAATATTGAGTGTGATAACTGTTAGGAGATGGGTAATGTTTTTTTCCCCAAATTTCATGGATGTGGGACAAATACCGTGATAATATTGTATGTCCTATTAAGTTTTTAGACCCTTTAAAAGGGCATCTCATGAGAGATTTAGTGATAAATATATTCAGTCTTGAGTATCCAAAAGAATACCAAGGCTGTGGCCTCTGAAGGCTGCTTCTCTCCAGTATCGAGAGTTCACCCTGGTGATGTTGAGTGGAATAAGAAATTGAGGATTGATTTTGGACTATTAATTTCTTAGGGATTTTAACTCATAAGGCCAATAGGATTTAATTTCTGTTGACTGTGAATTACAAGAGAATTTCTGTTTTTTTTTTTTTAACTAATTTTTTTCCTAAGAAATTTTAATGAGTGTTATATTTAGGTTGGGACATATCTTTATTTCTATTTTAGAGTTGGAGAATCTTAATGTTGTCATTTAATCTTATCTCTGATGGAAAGTACTGAATACAATGGGATGGGTAATAGAAAAGCATATCAACTTTCCTCAAAAGGCGGCAGTGTAGCTTGAGATTAATTTAATTAATGCATTGTCAAGACACCTTTAAAATCTAAAATCTATTATCTCCCATTATTGTGGAGAAAGAAAGTATATTATGGGGGCAGGTGGATACTTTACCTGAGTACTCAAAATCAACATTGGAATAGCACTTTAAATTTTATGAAGCAGTTTCATACACACTATCATTTGTTTAATTCATCTGTCTGTCCATTCATCTACCCACCCATCCTTCACCTGCCTTGAACATATACCTGTATACTTCCCAAGCAAATGAAGATCTTTACTTCAAAGTTTGATTGGCACTAAGCAAGCAATAATATTTGAAGGAGGAAATAAATGAATAGGTTCTGTGATAAAAATATAATTACCTATACTTGTAAAAACACATATATGTAATTTATGATTAATACCATTTTACATTTATATTGTATAGTAAAGCTTTAGGAAGTTATTCGAAAGAATGAGAATCTGCTGCTAAATAACATCAGATGACTTTTTAAAGGTCACACTGCTGGTACGTAGCAGACCATGGAACTCAGACTGCTTTTTCTCTCCTAAATAAGGGCCCTTTCCATTACACAGCACTACCTCTCTGGAAAACATGATTCTGCTCTCTGTTTTGTGGTTATAGTTTCTTTTTTTAAAAAATTATATCTGTGAGGATATAAATCCAAAGGAAAATACTTTCTGACTGGCAGTAATTTACCTTCCTTAAGGTGCCCAATGGTGACATAATTGATTTTGTTGCCATTGATTAAAAGCTACATTAAGTTGGAAACTGTCAGCTGAACCCAGAGATAACATTTTCATAATGACTTTTAATAAACATGGAAGAAGTGATTTCATTGCATTCATAAATTTGATTAATGATATTTTCCCAGGGCCAAAATAAATGAGCTGTTCATCTGCATGCTTAATTGCTGTGTTCCAGGTCGATTTTCCTGCAATACGGATTTGGGACAGGAGAGGAGGACTCCATAGATAAGCCTAGTAAACAACTCTAAAAATGGATACTTTTGGTAACATTAGAAATCTCAAAATGGTCATGTTTCCATTTACCTAAAAAAGAGAAGAATATTTGGATTCACTCAGATTTTTACTATGGTTAAAATATAGATATAATCTCTTTTTATCTAGGAAGAATTGTTTTAGTAGATATTTTTGAACTCCCGACATGCCCCCTCCAAGACCTCTTCCTCTCCGTGTGTTCCATATCTTAGTAAATGGCAACTCCATTCTTCCAGTTTTTATTCTGAAAACTTTGATTGAGTACTTAATGACTCTCTTTCTCCCCTATCATCTCTACCTTCAGAGTAAAACCAGAATGTGTCCACTTCTCATCACCACTAGTCTCCCTGCTTCTGGTTTTGCACGTTTTCAATGTCAACCCAGTGGCCCAAGTGATCACATCATGTTAATCTTCTGCTCAGTATCTCCAATGTTTCTCCTTTCATTGGAGTAAAACCCTAAGTCTTAACTCTGTCCAACAAGGCTCAGTATGATCTGTTCCTATCTCTCCAGTCACACTACCCCCCAGATTCTGTCTCTCACCTGATCTCTAATTACTGCCCCTCACCACCACTCTACTCCAGCTGTACTAAGCTTACCAGACATCTTCTATCCTCAGGGTCTCTGCCCCTGTTATTCCCTTTCTCTCCAGATCCTCCATGACCAATTGCTTCACTTCCTTCATCCTTTACCCCAAAGTCCCCAGACACGCATCTAACATGTCAACACATTATCTCTTACTCTACTTTTTTCCTCTTTAATATTTCCAGTTATCTAACAAATACATAGTTTCTTTAAAAAAATATTTGTAAAGGCCAAAAATTTTTCTAGTTTTAGAAAAACTAGACAATGCATATTTGTCTCATCTCTGAAGCAAGCCTGATTTTCATAGTTGAAAGTCCCTACAGAACTGCTCAGATTACACTGATGAAGAAACAGTTAACCAGAGAGAATGCTTTTATGGCGGGGACTGGGCGAGGCTGATCTTCAGAGGTTTGACCAACTGCTTGTGGCTTTAAAGTCTGATGAGGTGTCTATCCCATAACTGGTAGGTAAATACTTTAAAAAGGTGCTCAGCTCCTCAATGGGGACTGGATTCTCTGGATATGAGAGAACATATCTCTGTCCCTGACTCTGTGGTTCTTTGCACCTAAATAGCTATGATTTCCTGGAATTGCAAATCACAGTTTGGCTCATACAGTCCTGCACGGAACTCATACTGAGCCTGCTGCACGTGTTATTGAGGGTATATGTGGACTACTTATCTCTGCTTTGTCACATAAAATATTCGTAAAAATAAAAAATATTGCACACAAATGGTTAAAAAATCAAATGGCACAGAAACATCAAATGCCAAGCAGGGCAACCTCTTTTTTTTTAAAAATTATTTATTTATTTATTATTTATTTTTGGCTGTGTTGGGTCTTCGTTTCTGTGCGAGGGCTCTCTCTAGTTATGGCGAGCGGGGGCCACTCTTCATCGCGGTGCGCAGGCCTCTCACTATCGTGGCCTCTCTCGCTGCGGAGCACAGGCTCCAGACGCGCAGGCTCAGTAGTTGTGGCTCACGGGCCCAGTTGCTCCGCGGCATGTGGGATCCTCCCAGACCAGGGCTCGAACCCGTGTCCCCTGCATTGGCAGGCAGATTCTCAACCACTGCGCCACCAGGAAAGCCCCAGGACAACCTCTTACAATTGTTTCCTTGTTTTGGGGACCTCTAGTATCTTGAAACAGTATACTGCTCTTTCTTGATTTATCAGTTCTAGAAATGATTATTTCTTTTCTATGATGGTAGAAGAGGATTAATTCACTTCTATCATTTTCTAGCTGCCAACTCCCCAATGTAGTTATTCCATCATTTTCTAAGTTTCTTTCTTTATGAAATTTTTAACAGTATAATATAAAGAGTATCTATAAATTTATATATATATATATATATATATATATATATATATATATATATATATATAATTCTTTCAATTGTAGGCAGTATCTCTTGGCTCTGTACATTTTATGAGACTATTAGTGCTCCTGTTCTTTGAAAAATATTTTGAATTAAATTTTTTTCTTCCAGTTTTGTTGAGATAATATTGACATAGAGCACTGCATAAGTTTAAGGTGTACAGCATAATGATTTGATTTATATACACCATGGGGTAATTACCACAATAAGTTTGGTGAACATCCATCATCGCATATAGATACAGAGTAAAAGAAATAGAAAACATCTTTCCCTTGTGATGATAACTCTAAGGACTTACTCTCTTAACAACTTTCATACGTAACTCGCAGCAGCGTTAATTATCTTTATCACGTTGTACAGTACATCCCTAGCACTTAATTATTTTATAATTGGAAGTTTGTACGTTTTGACTGCCATCACCCAATTCCTCCCTTCCCCACCCTTGTCCTCTGGTAACCACAAAACTGATGTCTTTTTCTATGAATTCGTTTATTTGTTTGTTTGTTTTTGAAGTATAGTTGGCCTACAACACTGTGTTAGTTGCTGTTACACAACACAGTGATTCGTTATTGCTATACATTTCAAACTTATCGCCACAATGAGTCTAGTTACAATATGTCACCATCCAAAGCTATCACATAGTTATTGACTGCATTCCCCACGCTGTACATTTCATACCTGTGACTCATTTATTTTGCAGCTGGAAGTTTATACCTCTTAATCTCCCTCACCTATTTCTTTATTCCCCAGTTTGGCAACCAGCTGTTTGTTCCCTTTATTTATAACTCTGTTTCTGTTTTGTTATATTTGTTCATTTGTTTGTTTTTTAGATTCCACATACAAGTGAAATCATATGGTGTTTGTCTTTCTCTGACTTATTTCGCTTAGCATCTTTTGTTTACTTCCCTTGAGATTTGATGACTATCCTAAGTGTTATGTTTGGATTCCTTTCTCTTTTTTGTGTGTGTATCTATTGCAGATTTTTTGTTTGTGGTTACCATGAGGTTTATATATATGTGATTAGTTCTCCTGTTATTTTGACCTCCTAATTTTCCCATTCCTATCTACTAACTTTTGTCAGACATGTCTTTACTTCTACATTGCTAAAGCAGATTCTTTTTATTTTTTAAACATGTTTTGTCTGTAGGTTAATTCCAAATGTTGACAACTCATAAAAATTTGCTTATGGTTGTACAAATTTTGTTCAGGGAAGAGACAATTAATTTGCTAAATTTATATCCTGTTTTCTGAATTCCAAAGGTATATCCCTATGTCTAATATCCAATTGAAATGTATTTTTCCTTTTTGAATTCTACCCATTGCTGAAAACCATGCCACATTTTAGTTTGCATGATATGCTGAAAGCAGTCTTCTTACACAGTTTTTATCTCCTGGAGTTTCTGATTGCCTTTTTTTTTTTTTTTTTTTCCTGTGGACAGGACACACATTTGCCTTCATTACTGTTTCCTTGTTATCTTTCAGCTTGTTAATCATTTTTGCCTCTGTATTGGAGTACATTCTATTTTTCTTAAAGCTCACTTAATCTAATTTTAAGTCATTACCTTATAATTGAACTGTGTCTTCTATATAGATTCTTGCTCCTGGAGTTTCTAATTTTCATTTAGTTTGTATCTTTTGTATCATCATTTCCTGCTCAAACTCTCAATCATAACATTGATTCCACACAGTCACCCCGTCTCCCCACCTTTTTTGTTGTTGTTGTTGAGAACTGTCCTTTTAGTATGTTCCCTGCCCTCCTGGAGCTTACATTCTATTGGGAGATAAAGATGATCAACAAGATAAAGGCATTTCATAGTTTTATGTACTGATTCTACTTTGTATTCGGGAGAGGATATATAGGAAGTGGGAAGTTCTAGCTATCACTTTAGCAGGGGATGATGCATTTCTCAAGTTCCACGTTAAAGCTCTGTCATTTATTTGTTTATGAAAATCAGTATTTAAAATGGTGTTTCTCTTCTTTGGTACTTGTAGAATATGCTATATGTATTAAATTAGGCAATAAGTAGGCTTTAGTGGCCTGGCTAGAGCTAAATCTAGCATTATTTTTATTTTTATTTTTATTTTATTTATTTATTTATTTATTTATTTTTTAAAAACCTGCTGTAAATTGGCCTTTAGTAATGTCATGGTAACTGTGGAGGGAGGAGAAGTGCTTATAGTACAGTGATTAGGATTCAGTCTTTTTTTTTTTTTTTAATTATTAGCACCTTTAATTATTATTTATTTATTTATCCATTTTTTTGGCTGTGTTGGGTCCTCGTCTCTGTGCGAGGGCTTCCTCCAGTTGCGGCAAGTGGGGGCCACTCTTCATCGTGGCGCGCGGGCCTCTCACTGTCGCGGCCTCTCTTGTTGCGGAGCACAGGCTCCAGACGCGCAGGCTCAGCAGTTGTGGCTCACGGGCCCAGCCGCTCCGCGGCATGTGGGATCCTCCCAGACCAGGGCTCGAACCCGCGTCCCCTGCATTAGCAGGCAGACTCTCAACCACTGCGCCACCAGGGAAGCCCGCATTTATTTTTAAGCAGAGAAAATAATGTATTCCAGGTTTCAAACAGCAAGATTTTCAAGTGAACTTTTAAAACAAAACCTATTTGTTACAACTCATTGGTTAAGTTGGCAATTGACTACTTTGCAAAATTATTCTAAATGAAAAATGATTTCTTTAGGCAGAAATCTAGGCAGAGATCAAAGGTTTCTTTTATTACCTATAGGTGATTAGGCACTTAAAACTCATTATTATTAACTTATAAGAATTATATAACATTGTCAGGCTGTAAGCCTTTTGAAATGTTGGCTATTTCAATATATAAGGAATCTGTTGTGTCCTTAAGTTGACCTATATACTATAAATGTTGGCCTAAGGTTGTTTTTGGTAAAGAGTCATAGAACCATTTTTTGTAGTTCCTTCTTTTTTGGTCTGTTACATATCAAAAGGAGATAAAGGTAAAAGAACCATATCCAATGTTCTCATTAATTCAAGGTGTGAGGTTCCCTGGAAAGAAATGCAATTATACCCTAGAGGCAGCCAGATTTCTGAGCCTTAAATTTGCCACTTTGGCTGTTTTAGCTATTTTGTTCTGTTTATTTCAGATTTCACTCACACAGAGAATCCATCTGTATATACTGGGGTCTAAATATTAAACCAAGATTTTAATTTACTACTAGTTGAAATGAAAAGCTATATTTCTAGGCAGATTTAGTTTATGATTATTTTTACTTTTGTTTTTATTTACCTCACGTTGAGAAGATTTCGTGAATCTAAGGAATATAGTGTAGCCAAGACTACAAGACTAAACTGTAAAAATTAAACAATAACCTTAGCAAAAACAAATGCTTATCACTTATACCCCTTATTACTACAAATCTTGGAATAAAAATAATTGTTGTACTTGTTGAAATTCAAATGAGGAATGAGAAGGAATGAGTTAAAACATTTATGAGAGAGACCTTCAAGATGGTGGAGGAGTAAGACGTGGAGATCACCTTCCTCCCCACAAATACATTAAGGATACATCTACATGTGGAACAACTCCTACAGAACACATACTGAATGCTGGCAGAAGACCTCAGACTTCCCAAAAGGCAAGAAACTCCCCACATACCTGGGTAGGGCAAAAGAAAAAAGAAAAAACAGAGACAAAAGAAAAGGGACAGGACCTGCACCTCTGGAGGGAGCTGTGAAGGAAGAAAAGTTTCCACACACTAGGAGGCCCCTTCACTTGTGGAGACGGGTGAGGGTGGGAAGCTTCGGAGCCACGGAGGAGAGCACGGCAACAGGGGTGCAGAGGGCAAAGCGGAGAGATTCCAGCACAGAGGATCGGTGCCGACCAGCAGCACTCACCAGCCCAAGAAGCTCGTCTGCTCACCCGCCGGGGTGGGCGGGGGCTGGGAGCTGAGGCTCAGGCTTTGGAGGTCAGATCCCAGGGAGAGGACTGGGGTTGGCTGCGTGAACACAGCCTGAAGGGAACTAGTGTGCCACAGCTAGCCGGGAGGGAGTCCAGGAAAAAGTCTGGAGCTGCTGAAGAGACAAGAAACCATTGTTTTGGGGTGTATGAGGAAAGGGGATTCAGAGCACCGCCTAAACGAGCTCCAGAGACGGGCGCGAGCTGCGGCTATCAGCACGTACCCCGGAGACGGGCATGAGACGCTAAGGCTGCTGCTGCCACCACCAAGAAGCCTGTGAGCAAGCAGAGGTCACTATCCACACTGCCCCTCCCGGGAGCCTGTGCAGCCCGCCACTGCCAGGGTCCCGTGATCCAGGGACAACTTCCCCGGGAGAACGCACCACACGCCTCAGGCTGCTGCAACGTCCCGCAGGCCTCTGCCGCCGCAGGCTCGCCCCGCATCCATCCCCTTCCCTCCCCCCAGCCTGAGTGAGCCAGAGCCCCCGAATCAGCTGCTCCTTTAACCCCGTCCTGTCTGAGTGAAGAACAGACGCCCTCAGGCGACCTACACGCAGAGGCAGGTCCAAATCCAAAGCTGAACCCCAGGAGCTGTTCGAGCAAAGAAGAGAAAGGGAACTTTCTCCCAGCAGCCTCAGAAGCGGTGGATTAAATCTCCACAATCAACTTGATGTACCCTGCATCTGTGGAATACCTGAATAGACAATGAATCGTCCCAAAATTGAGGCGGTGCACTTTGGGAGCAACTGTAGACTTGGGTTTGCTTTCTGCATCCAGTTTGTTTCTGGTTTTATGTTTATCTTAGTTTAGTATTTAGAGTTTATTATCATTGGTAGATTTGTTTATTGAACTGGTTGCTCTTTTCCTATTTTTTATATATATAGATATATATATGTTGTTCCTTTTTCTCTTTTTGTGAGTGTGTGTGTATGCTTCTTTGTGTGCTTTTGTCTGTATAGCTTTGCTTTTACCGTTTCTCCTAGCGTTCTGTCTGTCCTTTTTTTTTTTTAGTATAGTTTTTAGCACTTGTTATCATTGGTGGATTTGTTTTTTGGTTTGGTTGCTCTCCTCTTTCTTTCTTTTTGTTTCATTACATTTTAATTTTTAATAATTTTTTAAATTTTTTATTTTATTTTTTTCTTTCTTTCTTTTTTTTCTCCCTTTTCTTCTCAGCCGTGTGGCTGACAGGGTCTTGGTGCTCTGGCCGGGTGTCAGGCCTGTGCCTCTGAGGTGGGATAGCCAAGTTCAGGACATTGATCCACCAGAGACCTCCTGGTTCCACGTAATATCAAATAGCAAAAGCTCCCCCAGAGATCTCCATCTCAACGCTAAGACACAGCTCCACTCAACGACCAGCAAGCTAGAGTGCTGGACACCCTATGCCAAACAACTAGCAAGACAGGAACACAACCCCACTCATTAGCAGGGAGGCTGCCTGTAATCATAATAAGGTCACAGACACCTCAAAACACACCACCGGATGCGGTCCTGCCCAAGAGAAAGAAAAGATCCAGCCTCATCCAACAGAACACAGGCACTAGTCCCCTCCACCAGAAAGCCTACACAACGCACTGACCGAACCTTAGCCACTGGGGTCAAACACCAAAAACAGTGGGAACTACGAGCCTGCAGCCTGCGAAAAGGAGACCCCAAAAACAGTAAGTTTAGCAAAATGAGAAGACAGAGAAACACACAGTAGATGAAGGAGCAAAAACCCACTAGACCAAACAAATGAAAAGGAAATAGGCAGTCTACCTGAAAAAGAATTCAGAGTAATAATAGTAAAGAAGATCCAAACTCTTGGAAATAGAATGGAGAAAATTCAAAAAACGTTTAACAAGGACATAGAAGAAATAAAGAGCAAACAAACAATGATGAGCAACACAATAAATGAAATTAAAAATTCTCTAGAAGGGATCAATAGCAGAATAGCTGAGGCAGAAGAATGGATAGGTGACCTGGAAGATAAAATAATGGAAATAACTACTGCAGAGCAGAATACAGAAAAAGAATGAAAAGAATTGAGGACAGTCTCAGAGACCTCTGGGACAACATTAAACGCACCAACATTTGAATTATAGGGGTCCCAGAAGAAGAAGAGAAAAAGAAAGGGACTGAGAAAATATTTGAAGTGATTATAGTTGAAAACTTGCCTAATATGGGAAAGGAAATACTCAAGTCCAGGAAGCGCAGAGAGTCCCATACAGGATAAATCCAAGGAGAAACATGCCAAGACACATATTAATCAAACTATCAAAAATTAAATACAAAGAAAAAATATTAAAAACAGCAAGGAAAAAGCAACAATTAACATAGAAGGAAATCTCCATAAGGTTAACAGCTGAACTTTCAGCAGAAACTCTCAAGCCAGAAGGGAGTGGCAGGACATATTTAAAGTGATGAAAGGGAAAAACCTACAACCAAGATTACTCTACCCATCAGGAATCTCTTTCAGATTCGATGGAGAAATTAAAAACTTTACAGACAAGCAAAAGCTAAGAGAATTCAGCACCAACAAACGAGTTTTACAACAAATGCTAAAGGAACTTCTCTAGGCAGGAAACACAAGAGAAGGAAAAGACCTACAATAACAAACCCAAAACAATTAAGAAACTGGTAATAGGAACATACATATTGATAACTACCTTAAATGTAATTGGATTAAATGCTCCAACCAAAAGACACAGACTGGCTGAATGGATACAAAAACAAGACACGTATATATGCTGTCTACAAGAGACCCACTTCAGACCTAGGGACACACACAGACTGAAAGTGAGGGGATGGAAAAAGATATTCCATGCAAATGGAAATCAAAAGAAAGCTGGAGTAGCAATTCTCATATCAGACAAAATAGACTTTAAAATAAAGACTATTACAAGAGACAAAGAAGGACACTACATAATGATCAAGGGATCAATCCAAGAAGAAGATATAACAATTGTAAATATTTATGCACCCAACATAGGAGCACCTCAGTATATAAGGCAAATGCTACCAGCCATGAAAGGGGAAATCGACAGTAACACAATCATTGTAGGCGACTTTAACACCCCACTTTCACCAATGCACAGATCATCCAAAATGAAAATAAATAAGGAAACACAAGCTTTAAATGATACATTAAACAAGATGGACTTAATTGATATTTATAGGACATTCCACCCAAAAACAACAGAATACACTTTCTTCTCAAGTGCTCATGGAACATTCTCCAGGATAGATGATATCTTGGGTCACAAATCAAGCCTTGGTAAATTTAAGAAAATTGAAATCATATCAAGTATCTTTTCTAACCACAGCGCTATGAGACTAGATATCAATTACAGGAAAAAATCTGTAAAAATTACAAATACATGGAGGGTAAACAATACACTACTTAATAACCAAGAGATCACTGAAGAAATAAAAGAGGAAATCAAAAAATACCTAGAAACAAATGACAATGAAAACACAACGACCCAAAACCTATGGGATGCAGCAAAAGCAGTTGTAAGAGGGAAGTTTATAGCAATACAACCCTACCTCAAGAAATAAGAAACATCTCAAATAAACAACCTAACATCACACCTAAAGTAATTAGAGAAAGAAGAACAAAAAAATCCCAAAGTTAGCAGAAGGAGTGAAATCATAAAGATCAGATCAGAAATAAATGAAAAAGAAATGAAGGAAATGATAGCAAAGATCAATAAAACTAAAAGCTGGTTCTTTGAGAAGATAAACAATATTGATGAACCATTAGCCAGACTCATCAAGGAAAAAAGGGAGGAGACTCAGATCAATAGCATTAGAAATGAAAAAGGAGAAGTAACAACTGACACTGCAGAAATGCAAAGGATCATGAGAGATTACTACAAGAAACTCTATGCCAATAAAATGGACAACCTGGAAGAAATGGACAAATTCTTAGAAAAGCATAACATTCTGTGACTGAACCAGGAAGAAAGAGAAAATATAAACAGACCAATCACAAGCACTGAAATTGAGACTGTGATTAAAAATCTTCCAACAAAAAAAGCCCAGGAGCAGATGGCTTCACAGGCGAATTCTATCAAACATTTAGAGAAGAGTTAACACCTATCCTTCTCAAACTCTTCCAAAATATACCAGAGGGAGGAACACTCCCAAACTCATTCTACGAGGCCACCATCACCCTGATACCAAAACCAGACAAAGATGTCATAAAGAAAGAAAACTAGAGGCCAATATCAGTGATGAACATAGATACAAAAATCCTCAACAAAATACTAGCAAACAGAATCCAACAGCACATTAAAAGGATCAAACACCATGATCAAGTGGGGTTTATCCCAGGAATGCGAGGATTCTTCAATATATGCAAATCAATCAACGTGATACACCATATAAACAAATTGAAGGAGAAAAACCATATGATCATCTCAATAGATGCAGAAAAAGCTTTCGACAAAATTCAACACCCATTTATGGTAAAAACCCTCTGGAAAGCAGGCATAGAGGGAACTTACCTCAACCTAATAAAGGCCATATATGGCTAACCCACAGTCAACATCGCTCTCAGTGGTGAAAAACTGAAACCATTTCCTCTAAGATTAGGAACCAGACAGGGTTGTCCAGTCTCACCACTGTTATTCAACGTTGTTTTGGAAGTTTTAGCCACAGCAATCAGAGAAGAAAAAGAAATAAAAGGAATCCAAATCGGAAAAGAAGAAGTAAAGCTGTCACTGTTTGCAGATGACATGATACTATACATAGAGATTCCTAAAGATGTTACCAGAAAACTTTGAGAGCTAATCAATGAATTTGGTAAAGTAGCAGGATACAAAATTAATGCACAGAAATGTCTTGCATTCCTATACACTAATGATGAAAACTCTGAAAGAGAAATTAAGGAAACACTCCCATTTACCGTTGCAACAAAAAGAATAAAATACCTAGGAATAAACCTACCTAAGGAGACAAAAGACCTTTATGCAGAAAACTATAAGACGCTGAGGAAAGAAATTAAAGATGATACAAACAGATGGAGACATATACCATGTTCTTGGATTGGAACACTCACATTGTGAAAATGACTATACTACCCAAAACAATCTACAGAGTCAATGCAATCCTTATCAAACTACCAATGGCATTTTTCACAGAACTAGAACAAAAAAATTTCACAATTTGTATGGAAACACAAAAGACCCCAAATAGCCAAAGCAATCTTGAGAAAGAAAAACAGAGCTGGACGAATCAGGCTCCTGCACTTCAGACTATACTACAAAGTTATAGTAATCAAGGCAATATGGTACTGGCACAAAAACAGAAATATAGATAAATGGAACAGGATAGAAAGCCCAGAGGTAAACCCACGCACATATGGTCACCTTATCTTTGATAAAGGAGGCGAGAATATGCAATGGAGAAAAGACAGCCTCTTCGATAAGTGGTGCTGTGAAAACTGGACAGCTACATGTAAAAGACTGAAATTAGAACACTCCCAAACACCATACACAAAAACAAACTCAAAGTGGATTAAAGACCTAAATGTAAGGCCAGACACTATCAAACTCTTAGAGGAAAACATAGGCAGAACACTCTATGACATAAATCACTGCAAGATCCTTTTTGACCCACCTCCTAGAGAAATGGTAATAAAAACGAAAATAAACAAATGGGACCTAATGAAACTTACAAGCTTTTGCACAGCAAAGGAAACCATAAACAAGACGAAAAGACAACCCTCAGGATGGGAGAATATATTTGCCAATGAAGACTGACAAAGGATTAATCTCCAAAATATACAGTCAGTTCATGCAGCTCAATATCAAAAAAACAAACAACCCAATCCAATAATGGGCAGAAGACCTAAATAGATACTTCTCCAAAGAAGATATACAGATTGCCAACAAACACATGAAAGAGTGCTCAACATCATTTATCATTAGAGAAATGCAAATCAAAACTACAATGAGGTATCACCTCACACTGGGCAGAATGGCCATCCTCAAAAATATCTACAAACAATAAATGCTGGAGAGGGTGTGGAGAAAAGGGAACCCTCATACACTGTTGGTGGGAATGAAAATTGATATAGCCCCTATGGAGAACATTATGGAGTTTCCTTAAAAAACTAAAAATAGAACTACCATATGACCCAGCAATCCCATTACTGGGCATATACCCTGAGAAAACCGTAATTCAGAAAGAGTCATGTGCCACAATGTTCATTGCAGCTCTATTTACAATATTCAGGACATGGAAGCAACCTAAGTGTCCATTGACAGATGAATGAATGAAGAAGATGTGGCACATATGTATAATGGAATATTACTCAGCCATAAAAAGAAATGAAATTGAGTTATTTGTAGTGAGGTAGATGGAACTAGTGTCTCTCATACAGAGTGAAGTAGGTGAGAAAGAGAAAAACAAATACCGTATGCTAACACATATATTTGGAATCTAAAAAAAAAAGGTTCTGAAGAACCTAGGGGCAGGACAGGAATAAAGATGCAGATGTAGAGAATGGCGTTGAGGACACAGGGAGGGGGAAGGGTAAGCTGGGACGAAGTGAGAGAGTGGCATGAACACAAATACAATACCAAATGTAAAATAGATAGCTAGTGGGAAGCAGCCACATAGCACAGGGAGATCAGCTCGGTGCTTTGTGACCACCTAGAGGGGTGGGATATGGAGTGGGGGAGGGAGATGCAAGAGGGAGGAGATATGGGGATATATGTATATGTATAGCTGATTCACTTTGTTATAAAGCAGAAACTAACACACCACTGTAAAGGAATTATACTCCAATAAAGATGCTAAAAAAAAATTTATGAGACAGTCCTAATTTCTCTAAGGTCATTTATTTTTACAAATTAAATGTCAAGTTAATAGTTTCCTTATAAAAATATGATATGTATAAAGCAACAATCCACTATTATTCCTGAATCCTTCTTTACTTTCCTTGTGTGCCCTGCTGTGAGCTTAAACCTTTATTTCCAGATATTTTCTGTTTATACAGACATGCATATGTATCTATATTTTTGTACAAAATCAGGATGATAAAATATATATTGTTTCACCGACTTAAAACATTGATGTATAGTAAACATTTTCGCATATTAGTACCTATGGACCGTCTTTTGGTTTTTAACCATCTTATTGAGGTATAACTTATGATAAATTGTACATCTCTGAAGTAAACAGTTTGGTAAGGTGTAATGTATGTGTCTTCCTGTGAAAGTATCACTACAATCAAGAAACTGAACATATCATTCACTGAAAAGTTTCCTTATTTTACATTGTGATCCTTCCCTCCTATAGCTCTCCATAGTCAACACCTGCAGGCAGCCACTGAACTGCTTTTGTTCCCTGCAGATTCATTTACATTTTCTAGAACTTTATATAAATGGAATCATATAGTACAAACTTTGTTTTGGTATTTTTCACTCAGTATAATTATTTTAATATTCTTAAATGTTGATATGCATATCAATGGGGCATTGCTTTTTATTGCTGAATAGTGTTCCATTATATGGATATACCACAATTTGTTTATCCATTCATCTGGTGTTGGACATTTGGGTTATTTCCAGTTTGGGGCTGTTACTGATGAAGCAGCTATGAACATTTGGTTCAAGTCTTTGGCCATGTGCTTTTTTCATGCCTCTTGAGTAAGCATCTGGAAGTAGAATATCTGGGTCATGTGTTAGGTAAATGTATGAATTTTTCAGAAGCTGCCAAAGAATTTTCTAAAATAGTTATCAATGTATTCCACTGTATACCACCTTTTGGAATATTTTGTATTATTTTTTCTATTATTGGTTTTGTTTTCCTGCTTCCTTGCATGCCTGGTGATTTTTCATTGGATGCCAAGCCTTGTGTAATTTGCCTTTTGTGGTATTTTTGTATTTCTAAAAATATTCTTGGGCTTTATTCTGGAATACAGTTACTTGTAAATAGGTTGATCTCTTTGGGTCTTGCTTTAAGCTTTGTTTGGCCCAAGTTTTAAAAATATGTATGTTTTTATTTTATTTTGCTTTAAGACCTTACTTTAATATTTCTTGTGATGCAGGTCTGCTGGTGATGAATTCTGTCAGGTTTTGTATGTCTGAACAAGTCTGTATTTTAACTTTATTAAAGAGATTTTCACTGGTTTAAGAATTATAAGTTGACTTTTTTTCTCTTTTAGTTCTTTAAAGATGTTGCTTTAACACTGTCTCCTAGTTTGCATTTTTTTTTCTGATGAGAAATCTGTCATTGTTATCTTTTTTCTTCTGTATGGCTTTTTCTCTGACTCCTTTTAAGACATTGTCTTTATTGATGGTTTGAAGCAGTTTGATCATGATATGCTTTTGTGTACTTTTCTTCATGTTGTTCATGATTTTTATTTGTTATGGTTCTTGAATCTGTGTTTATAGTTTTCATCACATTTGGAAAAGTTTTGGCCATTATTTCTTCAAATAACTCTCCAGTTCTCCTCTCTTTGGGGATTCTAATTCTATATATTTTTAAGTGCTTAATGTTATTTTACAGTTCCCTCATTTTTTCTTTCTCTTTTTTTCTTTTTCTTCTGGGTTTGACTTTGGATAATTTTATTTTTATTTTAAGTTCATGCAGCATTTCTTCTTCAATGTCTAATCTGCTATTATAGCCGATCAATATATTTTTATCTCAGGCATTTAAGTTTTCATCTTTAGGAGTTCAGTTTGGTTCTTTTTTCTATACCTCCCTTGTTTTTCTTGAGGAAAGGTATTCAGTCTTTCTTCATGTGTCCTGAATGTAGGAATGGAGTTAGAATAACTACTTTATGTTCTTATCTACTAATTCTATCATCTGTATTATTTCTTGGTCAGTTTCAAATGATTGCTTATTCTTTTCATTATTGGTTGTGTTTTCCTGCTTCTTTGATGTCTTTGTATGTGATTTTTCATTGTGCCAGGACTTGTGAAATTTACCTTTTGGGGTATTTTTGTATTTCTAAAAACATTCTTGGGTTTTATTCTGGAGTACAGTTACATGTAAACAGGTTGATCTCTTTGGGCCTTGCTTTAAAAGTCTATAATTAATTTTTCCACACTGCAGAAGCAAGACCCTTGTTAGTACTACATGCTCTGTGCGTTATGAGGTTTTCTACTCTAGTCGTTGCAAACAGGCATTATTCCCAACCCTATGGGAGCTCCAAGCACTGTTTCCTGTAATCCTTTCAGGTGATTCCTTACTCCTCCTCACAGATGTGGGTAGTTTTCTCACACTCATGCACTGAACAGTAGTTTAATGAGTTATCTGAGGGATTCTCTGCACATCTTTGGAGTTCTCTCTCTGTGCATCTCTCCCCTCCATTATTCTGATTTGCAGACTCTAGCTTCCTTTGACACTCAGCTCTGTCTCCCATTAGGGACACTGTCAGGTTTTTTCTCCCTGAGTCACTGCATGCAAACTTATAGCTGACAGTAAGCTGGAACAATCATAAAGGTCATGTCATTGTCTTCATTGCCTAATGTCTGATGGTTTGAAAGCCTTTGTATTTTTTTAGGTGATTCAGGTAGGGTAGATCTGGTCACTGTTACTCCATGTTGGCTGAAAGAAAAGGTCAACCTTGTTTTTCTAATGTCTACAAATATTCTACTGCATTACTTAAATCAAAATGTATTTAACTAGAGATTTATTGAAGAATGTTACCCTGATACCAAAGCCAGACAAAGGCACTACAAGAAAACTAGAGACCAATATCCCTTATGAACATTGATGCAAAAATCTTCAATGAAATAATAGCAAACAAAATTCAACTGCATATTAAAGGAATTTATACAAAATGACCAAGTGGAATTTATTCCTGGAATGCAAGGATGAGTCAATATATGGAAATTGATCAATGTAATGCAACACATTGACAAAATGAAAGAAAAGAAACCTACATGATTGTTTCAGTTGTTACAGAAGAAGCATGTGACAAAATTCACCACCCTTTCATGATAAAAACACTCAACAAATGAGGAATAGACAGAGACTACCTCAACGTAACAGAAGTCATATATGAAAAACTCACAATGAACATCATACTCAATAGTGAAAAATTGAAAACTTGCCCTTTAAGATCAGGAACAAGGAAAGGATGCTGGCTTTTGCCACTTCCAGTCAACATAGTACTTAAAGTTCTGGCTAGAACAAATAGGCAAGAAAAAGTAAAATAAGTAAAAGGAATACAAAGAACTGAAAACAGGGTCTCAAAGAGGTATTCATATACTCATATTCATAGCAGCATTATTCACAACAACTAAAACATGGATGGAACCCAAGTATCCATTGCTAGATGAACGGATAACTAAAATGTGTTTTATGCATACAATGGAATATTATTCAGCCTTAAAAAGAAAAGGCAATTTTGACATATGCTACCATATAGATGAACCTTAAGGACATTATGCTGAGTAAAATAAGCTAGTCACAAAAAGACAAATACTGTATGATTCCACTTATATGAGTAGTCAAAATCACAGAGACAGAAAGTAGATTGGTGGTTGCCAGAGGTGGGGCAGCAGGGAGAATGGGGAATTATTGTTTAGTGGGTACACTGTTTCAGTTTTACAAAATGAAAAGTTATGGAGATGGATAGTGGTGATGGTTGCACATCATGAATATATTTAATACCACTGAACTGTACAGTTGAAATGATGAAGATGGTGTATTTTATGTTGTGTGTATTTCACCACAATTTTAAAAATTGGAGAAGAAAACTACATTTTCTTTAAGGATGAATTAGCTGAGTTTCATAAATTTTAATTTGTATACTTTTATTATCATCCCATTGAATATACTTTCTAATTTCCTGGTAATACTATTCATCTTCAAGTCTTTTTGGTAGACATTAGTATAGTATAACAGGTTTCTTATGATCAATGCTTGCATGGTGAATCTTTTTAAAAAGTCTTTTAACTTTCAAATTTGTCATAGTTTTCTGTTTAAAGTGTATTTATTTTTCAGAAGTAACCATGGTTGAGTCTTGCTTGCTTTTTAAATCCCACTTTATAGTCTGTGTTTCAAGGGAAGTGTTTTGTTTGTAAAATTTAATATAATTATTGACATGCTTGAATTTCATATTGGTATTTGATTTTTGTTTTTTTGTTTTTGCTTTCATCCATTCATTGTCCTCCAGTTGTTTCCTTTTTGTCTTTTTTTGGAGGTATATAAATGTATTTTTAGTGTTCTACTTTATCTCATCTTGTTGCATTTTAGTTATTCTGTTTTGTACTTTTTTGGGGTGTTTGTTTAGATAATAAAATATACATATTTAATTTATTACAGCATACCTTAAAAATTCTGTTACTATCCTCTCCTCTCATACAGCACTAAAAATTCTATTACTTAAGGAACAATTTAAGAAATTTATAACAATATATTTTCAATTGTCATTTACTTTACTTCTAAATATTCTATAAAACCCATTTTTGTTATTATTTTTACTTTAAATGGCTAAATGTCTTTAAGGCGACAAGAAAAAGTATGTGTAAGTATAGGAATAATAATTTCAATGGCCCATAATATTTACTGACTGTTGTTATTTTTTTCTGGTGTTCTTCATTCCTTCTTGTAAAACCAAGTTTCTATCTGATATCCTTGTCTTTTAGCCTATAGAAATTCTTTTAGTGTTTCTTGTGGTGGAGATTAATTCTTACAGGTTTTCACTTTCTGAAAATGGCTTCATGAGAAGTAATATTTATCAATGAAATTGGTAAAAGTAAAGAAAAGTCTATTGTTTGGTGGACTTCTTGAAAAAGGGTGCTCTCATACTGCCATTCTGAGTAGGAAATGATGGAACTATATAAAATTGTCTTTTGGAAATCAAATTTAAAAAATTTTTCATGCTTTGACTTAAATATTAAAATTCTTGGAATTTATGAGAAAATTCAGTTGTGTGTAAAGATATGTTCACAAGGGTGCACACTGTAGCTTTATTTTTAATATCAAAAAATGGAAATAACCTCAGTTATTTAAGTAAATAATAATACATCCATATAACAAAATAATATTTAGCTTCTAAAATCTGTATTGCAGAATATATTGCTAGAGCTGAAGAAATGCTAAAAAAATCTATAGTATAACTGCAAAAATACATATGGTTTTGCCTACTAGAAAAAAATGACATACATCAAATTTTAGCAGTGGTAATTTTTTTCCTTTGTGCTTTTTTTGTTTGTCAGCTTTTCTGCCATGACTGTTTAATGAGGCTGAAGTCCTATAATATTTATTCAAGGAAGAATTATCAAGGACAGTAGGAAATATTAAGTATACTGTAGAATAAAAAACAACTAAAGAATTCCTACTGACCTTTGGGTCTAGATAATTCTCTAGGGAGTAGAGTTGTCTTTTTTGCCTAAAGGGCCAACAGTAAAGCCATTTAATTCGTGTTTCATACCTCCCCTTTTCCCTGCCTAATGAGCTGTGATAAAGGGATAAAAGTTGAGAAAGACATAGACGCCAGGTAATGTAATCCTGAATAAAAAAAAAAAACGCCAATTATAAGTGGAAGTGTCATTAAATTTTACAGCACTAATGAAAAGTCTGGTTTATACTTTGCAGGTTTCCAAAATGTTTTGAAGGTAGTACTCTATTTTCTGGAATGTGTTAGAATTTTTTTCACTAGAGAACTGTAAACTGGAAATTGTTAGCCTAGTGACCTGAAATGAATTATTTTGGCCTGAAGCTAGTTGACCTGTCAGGCAAGTGGCAATCAATGGAAGAAGGGTATGTTCAATATGACACTTTAATTTCTATTTTTATCTATGCACACATGCATTATCTTAAGAAGGGCTGTGCTTTTGTGCATCTTAAGGTCATGGAGAACTATGGTAAATTGGAATTTAGCTCTTCTGACAATAGGTTAATTACCAACTCATTCTCTTGGTGAAATAAAAAGTACAGAAGATTTATATTTGAAAAAGAATTGTTAAGCATGCTTATCTTACCTTAATATATTTTGATTATTTGCTATACTATTCAAATGTTACTTAGGCCTTGATGGCTGCAGGTGGACACAGCTATGATCTAATTACTTATTTAATGACATTACTTCGGTTTCTAGTAGGAGCAAATTAGAAGCATTTATGGTAGATCTGAGAAGGAGTTTATAGGAAACCTTAAATATGATCAGTGTAGGAGAATATACATTTTATATTCTCCCACTTTAACATTTTATTGTGAAATATATATATATATATCTCCCACTTAACAATTTATTCTGACCATTATCTATGGTAATAAATATTTTTAAAAAACATTATTTTCAGTGTATATATAGGATTCCCGTAAAGGAAGAGCATCTTCTTTCTCCATCAACTAATAGATTGCTGCTGAAATATCCATTCTTTGTTCCAGGGCAGTATAATATCATAAGACTAAATGAGTTGTAAGAAATAGTTTTGTGAAACTCCCCAGTTGATAGTGATCAGACCAGGAGATTACAAAAACAAGGTAATTGCTCTTTAGTCTCTGATTAGATGTGCTTTTTCTAAGCAACTGCTTATTTTTAACTTGTAGATACTCTATGTCCTATAAATGACTATATTTTAAATCTTGCCTGCTTGAAGGCTTGGATAAAGGTATATACTAATTCTAGAATCTGGAATATATAACTTCATTTAGTTTTACTATACCTCAACCTCACTTACTGTAAATTTATTTTAGCTTATCATACGTATGCATTCTTGTGAGATAGGTTAAATTTGTTGGAACATTAGCATATAAATAACAAATCAAAAGCTATAATAAATATTACCACAAAGAAATAACCTGGTCTCTCTAAATATTGTTTCCTAATCTGAAAAATGTGGATAATTATTTCAGTGTATTAGGGTAGAGGCATCATGAAGTTTAAATTAGATCATTTAAGTGAAAGCCTACTATAGAGCCAGGAAGAGAGATGTGTTCGAAAAGTGTCTTCCATCCTTCCTTTAGAAATAGAGCTAGTACACAGTTCCATTTTCATTTAGTTAATATACATGCTAGTGGAGCCATTCTGAAACCATACCAAGTAGATGATATCCTATCCCGTATTACCAATACCTTGGTATTTTAAATTGAGCAACTTCATATATTAAAAACCATTTAAAAATGATAATAAAATTAAAAATCTTTTTAAGTTTTCAAATGATTGTTTTGGTAACATGTAGATAAATGCTGTTTTCCCTTTACTATAGGAAAGGCTAACCATACCATTTCTTTACCTATATAATCTTAAAGTATACTAGACTATGGCTTTTATATATAATTTTATACAAAAGAGTTAGGATGCTTTACATTTTAAATATGTATGAGAAAATATGTCAGAAGGATGCAAAAGTCAATGCAGAGCACTCCAGGTACTAAATAATGTACAATTTATTATCAATAATAAGAAGATTACTTATAACTCAGGGATAACTATATTTATGAAGAAACATTTGCCCCACTAAATATGTTCATATTAATTTGCTTTTCCCATGATGTGTTAATAATATTTGATTTGTTTAAATTGTACTTTGCCTTTAAAATATCATTAAAATCTGTGTTGTGTATTTAATGCAGTTGTGATGATTTAATCTTGGTATTGGGATTAATGAGGTAAGTGGCCTGTGTCATAGGGATATCTCACAAGGTGCTTTTATTTTTCCTTGCTTAAAATTTAAAAAGTTCCTAATGTTCATAAATAATCAGATTTTGAAATTTGGGCTAAAAAACATAAATAAAAGATGTCTATGGTGGTCAAAATGTCTCACCCAGGGAAGAGACAGTTTACTATTAAGAACATATCTCAAAGAAAAATCAACTAATTGAGCTGATAGTAGTTGGACAAACCGCCCTTTCCTGCTCTATTTTCTAGTCCTAGACTGAAATGGAACAATGAGAAATAAGATGTGACTGAGAAGGAGTAGAGACATACAAGATCTGAGTTTTTGTTATAGGAGTTTTCTGGCTGTGAGTGCCCTATATCTCTTCTTTTTTAATAACACCTTGATACCCCAATCTATTCTTTCAGTTCCTTTATGGGCAAGAATTCTCAGAGGAGATCCTTTGCCTAAGAAGAGTCATTAACAAGGTGTCCTACCAAAAGCCATACATACTCAAAGAAGAAGAACCACCAAGCCCATGATAGTCTTCTATCCCAGGGCAAGAGACATAACATCAGAAAGAGGTGATGGGGAGTCATGTTATTTCTACCTTCTTTTTGTTAATACATACACAAATTTTCTTTTCAACAATAAATCAAAAAGAAAACTACCTGAAGAAATTTGAAAAACAAATGAAAATCCCTAAATGTTATCTGATTTAATTATTAGTCTTTGCTTTTGTCTACAGCAAAGGTCTCTTTTATTTCTTAAATTGAGAGAGAGAAAAAGAGACACAGAGAAATATCCTTTAAAAAGATAGAAACTTTTCACTGCTTAGAAAATAAACGAGACCATAAAAATTTATATCTAAAGTAAGTAATAAATGTTACCATTTAAAACTTGCATCTTTATTAAGAATGCTAAATTTATTCCTTAAAACAGCACTATAATTATGATCTCAATTTGATGAGCTCTTGAAAATAACCTAGTAATTATGCTTGATTCTTGCATTTTCTCTATTAGTGTTTATTATTTAAGTAACTGTGATACACAAACACATCTTGATGATTTTTGTTTTCCTGTAATATTACTGATTTGTAATTTTAAAAAGAAAATATGGCCAAAATGAAATTTCCTGAATCAACAAATTCTTAGTTTATAAATTAAGACCTGAAATAATTCAGGTACTTTTTCAGACCTCAGAATTGTCAGTACATTAGTAGTGGCTTTAAAAAAAGTTACCATTATCTTTGTCAGAGCTACCAATATTTATAATAGATGATTGCATATGATGAGCCTATGGCAGGATTCCATAGTTTTCTCAGGCCACTGAATGTACTATTTAAATATCATTGGGCCAATTATACTAAGTTGGCTTCTATCAGTCAACAAACGGTCAGTAAATAGTTAGTACATGGCTTCCATGTGCTCTGGGCATTGCTAGACTAGGAATATATATGCATAAGACATGGATTTCACTTTTAAGATACTTGCATGTGAAGCAACAGTAATTACACGTAGGAAATAATGGTGAAATGATCACACATACAACAATGTGGTATTTATTTTAAGTGTTCTAGGTATTCAGACAAGGAAGCTGGATCTCTTCTAACCCAGCCATCTAGTCACTCAGGCTAAGAGTGGAGGAAATGGGTCATAAAAAAGCCACCATTACAAACAACCCAATGAATACCTCCTGAGACAAGTAAAAGTTGATTACATTAAGATATAAAATACCATTCCTCCAGTATATAACATTCTTCTTTCTTTTAGTTTACAGTTGTGAGATTGTAAAATGTTTGCTGGTAATATTTGTTATGGGTATCCCTATCTGGACTCAGAGGAAATTTCCTTGTGTATTACCTTCCTCTTGGAGTCCATGCTACTGGAGAATAATATCCAAATTTTACTCTTTGAGTTGCTGTAAGGCTCATATGTCTAGTGAGTGAGTAACTAATAAATATCTGACACTGATATACATAGGCCACCTAAAGATCAGTCAAAGGTGTTATTTAAGAGATTTGTTTTCTATTGAATAAAACAGACTTGATTACAAATATAAGCAGGCCGTATGAGCAGGTTGCCTTGTAAAGAGGTTTTGGAATCATTATGGATTTTAACCTGGATCACAGGAATTTTAACAAATATTTTTCTTTTAATAAATTTATTTATTTATTTATTTATTTATTTATTTATTTATTTATTTATTTTTGGCTGAGTTGGGTCATTGTTGCTGCACGCTGGCTTTCTCTAGTTTCGGCGAGTGCGGTGTGCGGACTTCTCATTGCGGTGGCTTCTTGTTGCAGAGCGCGAGCTCTAGGCGCGCGGGCTTCAGTAGTTGTGGCTCGTGGGATCGAGAGCGCAGGCTCAGTAGTTGCGGCACCCAGGCTTAGTTGCTCTGCGGCATGTGGGATCTTCCTAGATCAGGGCTCGAAGCCGTGTCCCCTGCATTGGCAGGTGGATTCTTAACCACTGCGCCACCAGGGAAGCCCAACAAATATTTTCATGGGAGACTTATTGGTGACCCATTTTATTTGTATTGAGTGTTCTTGAAAGCAATTGTGAATTATGTACAGTATTAACGAATAACATTTGACAAATACTGTTTAATGTACTGAAGTATTTTAAATTCTAAAGCCTGTTTCAGATACTGTTTCAGGGGCCTTTTCATCTTAAATTTTAGTATTTTACATACATACAGATCATTATTCTTCTACAAACCAATAGTGAGTGCAAGAGCAGTGTTATATGAATAACCTTTAATGACAACATCCTTAATATTCTTGATGTTAATATCCTGATTGAATTTTAGTTCACTAGCAGTGTAGATGTCATTGTCTTGTATTCTAACTTTATGTGTTAGATGACCAAATGATACTTTGGTTAAGACAATCTAATCTGTAGCAGCCAGACCCATGACCAGGAAATAGCAATACATCATGCAACGCTTAATGAATTGCTTTTGGTTGCTGGTATTAAGTTGATGATATTGTCATGAACAAAGTGAGTCATAATACTTTATGACTTCAATCTAGCACCTTTTCCTGGGGGGCATGCTCCAGCACAGTCAGGAATAGACGTTAAGTAAATCCTTGACCTTGAATTTCTCAATGTACATCTCCCAATGTAAAGAACACACACACGCACACACACACGCACACACAGGCTGAGGATGCAAAGCAGGGTGGATGAAATCTAGATTTTCTTCCAAATTATCAGATTGATTTTATTTGTCCTATGGTAATAATCCTGCCCGTATTACACATTCATTATTTGAAATGATTGTAACTCTATAACTAAAGTGAAATAGAAATTTGAATATAATAGAAGATTAACGCATAAGTAAATGCAAGTGGAATTGATTTAATAGTAGACTAAAAGTTTAGAATATTTTATAAATTTCAAAAGCTTTCCATATGTATTAACTTCTTTAAGACACAAAATAGCTTTATCAATCTAACAGCCCTTGTTAATTCATTTTACAAGATGAACAAACAAAGATTTTAAAAGACTGTATAACTAATTGGTGTCACAGCCAGCACTAAAAATCTTCCTCTTGATTTCTACTGCAGGGCTTTCTCCCTTACAGTGACTTAATATTCATAACCATGCTTACGAGGGGAATATTTTCAGTTTAATAATTTCTAAAATTCTGTTTTAAGGCTAGACGGCAGGTAGACAAGAGCTACGTTCATTATAGTTCTTTAAAGTGTGACTTAACTTCAGTTTTTCTTTATTGTTTCAAAAAGTATGTGTTCACATGTGTAGGAGGATAAAGTAAGTACTAGATAAAACAAAACTGGTAAGTTCCAGGTCTCAGATGAAATTCTAGAAAATATCACTTAAATGACAAATCTAAGTAATTATAAAAGAATGTGAAAACAGAAAGAGAACCTATTTTAAAAAAATAATTATTAGAATACTACACCATGGGGATTACATGACCATAGATTAACTGGTTTTTAGTGCAACATTTGACAGAAGTTTCCTATGAATTCCTTAAGGTTAAAGTGTTTAAATTTGAGTTAGATAATGTTATTAACAGTTTTTACATATTTACAGCTGATTAATCTAAGGAATAATGATCTATGACAATTGGGGTGGAAATTATACAGGTGTTTAAAGAAGTGTATATAGAAAGTGTATAAACATCCCTTTGTTTCCCTATTTAAAAAATTGCTCCATTTTGAATGATCTCTCTTCATGTAATTTGAATGTCTAAACAAATGGCCATGGGGGCAAAACACACGCACACACACACACACACACACACAAACACACACAAATGGCCCACCATCACCACCACCACCAAAAAATATACTCATGACTTCTTCTGAGGCCTTTGGTTTCTGGATATTAAATCTGATGAGATTTATCATCAAGTAAGATACTAGAAGGATACCTACCTATAAATATTTTAGAAAATCAATAAATTCTCCAAGGAAGAAAAACAACAAACTCTTCTTGGATTTTAATGAAATAGCTGACAGCATTAAGAAAAATTAACACAAAAATTGATCTTTCCTCAAATTTTCCATACTTTAGAAATAATTAATCATACCTCCATTTCAGGATCTCAGTAGAACATAATGTTAACTCAGCCATACTATTACTGCAGTTCTATAAAGCTTCTAGGGTGATTTTTTTTTTTTTTTCCAAACCGGAATAGATATCCATCCATTGCTGTTTACAAAGTGAAAAAGTGAGCTTAGCTCTCTAGCTTATCTATTCCAAAAGCCATTAAGTAACTCTAAGTACCAAATGCTGAGTCCAGGCCCTGGACTTTATTAGCCAAGGAGACGTTTGCAAAAGATCTTTTGGTCTGATATTCTTACTTTTATATATTTTCACGATAAATGCAATGTCTGAAATATATGAAGGAAGATACCAGGAATGATTAAAATACCATTCATTTTTCTGATAGATAATTTCAGCCTCGCTCACATTCCTCCCAGAGGTTTGTTTATTCTGGATGCAACACCTTTGCAAAAGGGAACATCTTGTGTAGTACATAAAATAGAGCTGCACACACAAGAAGAATGTATGATAAATGATTTTATAATGCCTTGGTAATATAAACAACCTCTACCAATTGTACAAAATAAATCTGCAGTGTGGTTTTTAATTCCTGAAAGTAAGGGATAATGACTGTTTGCTTAGGAAATTGAAAAAGGAAACCCACCAGCATATTTAATAAATTATTTCAAGTTTTCCTTGAAATATTTTTAAAGGGTAAGATCAAGAAAAAAAAATCTACTAATGCATCCACCCATGTTGCCCATATGATGGGGACTGGTCTTACAACCCTGGTATTATCTGCCTCTATAGTATGTTAGTAGGAGATAAGATGGTCAGAAATATCTTCAAGGACAATTGGCCAAAGTCAGAGCTGGTGAAACAATGATGAGTATGGTTTACTTCTACTAGAATTTTAAACTGTCTGCTAGATTGTGGATTTGTAAAACAAGAAAATTTCACGAGGAGGCAAAGGGGTATTTGATTAGCAGTTCCATGTGATATGCTTTTTTTGTGTGATGTGCTTTTAGATGAAATGTTTTTACAAATAATCCAATTCCTTTTTTTCTGATTCTCCATTTGCCAAGCCACTTTCTTAACAATTTGGCAATATAATTTAAAAATTAAATATTTACAAGTAATTTGGTATTCTAGATATCTTGGTACTGGAAATGATGTGCTCTAAAATCAGAGGTTAGCAAACTACAGCCTGTGGGCCAGTTCTGGCCCACCACCTGTTTTTGTATGATCCATGAGCTGAGAATAGCTGTTATATTTTTAAATGGTTGAAAAAATTAAAATAATAATATTATTTTGTGACTCATGAAAATTATGTAAAATTCAAATTTTAGTAAATGTATAAAACATTATTGGAAGACAGCCATGCCATTCATTTACACATTGTTTTTGCTACTTTCACATTACAATGTATATTGGAATAGTTGCAAGAGAGACGATATGATCTGTAATGCCTAAAATATTTACTAAAACATTTGCTATAGGGTCCTTTACTGAATGCTGATCCCTGCTCTTGATTATAGGAATGATTACTTCCATCTGTTGGAAAAGGGATTGAAAATGAATGTAACATCTTTTTTATTTAATACATCTTTATTGGAGTATAATTGCTTCACAATACTGTGTTAGTTTCTGTTGCACAACAAAGCGAATCAGCCATATGCATACATATATTCCCATATCCCCTCCCTCTTGAGCCTCCTTCCCATCCTCCCTATCCCACCCCTCTAGGTCATCGCAAAGCACCGAGCTGATCTCCCTGTGCTATGATGCTGCCAGCCAACCAGCTATTTTACATTCGGTAGTGTATATATGTCGATGCTACTCTCACTTTGCCCCAGGTTCGCCCTCCCACCCCATGTCATCAAGTCCATTCTCTATGTCTACCTCTTTATTCCTGCCCTGCAACTAGGTTCATCAGTACCATATATATACGTTAGCATACAGTATTTGTTTTTCTCTTTCTGACTTACTTCACTCTCTATAACAGACTCTAGGTCCATCACCTCACTACAGATAACTCAGTTTTGTTTCTTTTTATGGCTGAGTAATATTCCACTGTATATATGTGCCACATCTTCTTTATCCATTCATCTGTTGATGGACACTTAGGTTGCTTCCATGTCCTGGTTATTGTAAATAGTGCTGCAGTGAACATTGTGGTACATGTCTCTTTTTGAATTACGGTTTTCGCAGGGTATATGCTCAGTAGTGGGATTGCTGGGCCGTATGGTAGTTCTATTTTTAGTTTTTTAAGGAACGTCCATACTGTTCTCCATAGTGGCTGTATCACTTTACATCCCAACCAACAGTGTAGGAGCGTCCCGTTTTCACAACACCCTTTCCAGCATTTATTGTTTCTAGCTTTTTTGATAATGGCCATTCTGACCGGCATGAGGTGATACCTCATTGTAGTTTTGATTTGCATTTCTCTAATAATTAGTGACGTTGAGCATCTTTTCATTTGCCTCTTGGCCATCTGTATGTCTTCCTTGGTGAAATGTCTATTTAGGTCTTCTGCCCATTTTTTAACTGGATTGTTTTTTTGATATTGAGCTCCATGAGCTGTTTGTATATTTTGGAGATTAATCTTTTGTTGTTTCATTTGCAAATATTTTCTCCCATTCTGTGGGTTGTCTTTATGTCTTGTTTATGGTTTCCTTTGCTGTGCAAAAGCTTTTAAGTTTCATTAGGTCCCATTTGTTTATTTTTGTTTTTATTTCTGTTACTGTAGGAGGTGGGTCAAAAAAGATCTTGCTGTGGTTTATGTCAAAGAGTGTTTTTCCTCTAAGAGTTTTATAGTGTCTGGTCTTACATTCAAGTCTTTAATCCATTATGAGTTTATTTTTGTGTATGGTGTTAGGGAGTGTTCTAATTTCATTCTTTTACATGTAGCTGTCCAGTTTTCCCAGCACCACTTATTGAAGAGGCTGTCTTTTCTCCATTGTATGTTCTTGCCTCCTTTGTCGTAAATTAGGTGCCCATATGTGCGTGGGTTTATCTCTGGGCTTTCTATCCTTTTCCATTGATCTGTATTTCTGTTGAATGTAACATCTTTAAAGTAAAAATTGCTGGAGGAACAGGTGAGGGTTATAAACTGACTTAGAATAAATAGGGTTGTTCTCCTTTGTCTAAAATTATTTTTAGTTTCATTGTGATCTATTTAAATTAAACACAACCCTGGGAAACCATTTCATCATCTCAAAAAGTTACCAAATCTGAAAATTTTGAACTCCAATGTTTATGGTTATAACTTTATTTTTTAATTTAATTTTTATTTTATATTGATAACTTTAAAATAGCAAGTTCTCTAAGACAGCAAATAAAGCCTCATAAACATCCTTAATTCCTCTCTTTTACAATTAGTTATATCTAGTAATATAAATATAGGCTTTTGTTTCTAAAATTTGATCTCTCATTAACCCCAGTGAGCAATTAACAGCCAGCGCACACTGAAAAAAAGCCATGCTGTATCAGAAGCCTGAGCCAGAGACTTAAACTGGCAGCCTTGGGTCAAATTAGACCCACAGATATATATATATATATACATATATATATATTTTTTACCTTTCTTTCTGTATGTTGACTTTGAAAAATTTGAAATAGTTGCCAACGTATAAAAATCGGGAGATTTCACTTAAAATTTTGCCTTCCAAAATTCTCAAAACTTTTGACCAGCCTCCTCATGTGGGATCACGAGTTACAGCTGAGTAGCAGCTGCCCTTTTTATAGGAGGCACTACCTCCCCCATTAGCCACAGTCCTCAGCTGTGTGGCTTCCATTGCCTTTCTGGCCCAGAAACGTCAGAGCGTGAAAGGCTTGCACCTGGCCGGGAGCCTTGCGTGAGAGCTGAAGAGAGCGTCTCTGCCAGGCGCAGAGTAACATCCTCAGGCATCTGGGAGCCGGCCAAGGATTTTTTGCGAGGAAGGAGGTGACCTATGACTCACAGTGACGTGCTTCAGTAGATAACAGGTTGGTGGAAATATCATGGAATCACGAAGAGACTTCATCTAGTAACAAATATAATGATTACGAATATTATCGTTAATATGTTATCTCTATATGAATTTGAGTCATGGTCCTGCAGCCTTACACTGACTGAAAAAGCTGCATCAATGACTTTAGATGAAAATGAATGGCTTTACTTGGTGTGGCTCCATTAGGTACAGTTAGAACGTAAAGTAAAAAGTTATAGAAAAGCACGTTTTAGGTGAGTCAGCATTTCAAAGACAGAGCAGCTGATTCAGGTTATAATGTGTTCCCTATTACCGTAGGTGTTAGCAATAGGATGGATGAACTGTTGATAGGTATTTTTGCCCAGGAATTTTAGTCATCACTTGAGTTATCAAATTAGATGGTGTTTTTCTTTCTTATTCAGAAAAGCTGCAATATTCTGTTCCTTATGCAATTAATCATTTGATGAAAGTACACACTCATGTGTGTAAATATGTGCGTGTAGATGTGCATGTTATCTACCTGTCTATCAATCATCTTAGGTTGAACCATAACACATATATAGAGGAGGATCTTAGATATCATGGGCAAGAGAACTCCCTTGTTTTGTATTTAAAGAAAATGAAGATGAACTTGGTATGGTGTCTAGAACTTGAGGCTTTTAAATCCCAGGTTACTGTTTCCCTCTTCTCCCTCCTTTCCCCTCCCTCCCCCTCCCTCCCCCTGCTCCTCCTTGTCAATCACCACCTCTTCCTTTTTCTTCTATGTCATATTTAATGGCTTCTAAATGACTGGAAAAAATTTTATTCAGTTTATCATATGACGTATTTTTTTAACTTAGAACTAAGATCAATTATAATTAATCAGTAAATTACTAATTATTTTTTCTACCAAGTGAATGAGATTGTCCTACTCTGAAAAAAGCAGTGAATAAGACAGAAAACAGTACCTGTTCTCTAGATGTAATGAGAATTCTCTATTGATATAATCAAGTGCAGATGAAAAACATTAAAAATATATGAAATCAAAGCCAAGATTTTGGAATTTATAGGAATTAATCAAAAAAAAAAAAAAAAAAAACCCCACTGTGAATTAGAGCCTATGCCGTACAACTAAACTAGTACCTAGAGGAAAATCTGTCGTCTTAAGAACTTATCAAAAAGAAAAAATGAAAATCCATGTATTAAATATTGAATTAAATGAACTAGGTAAAGAGCAATATAAGTTTAAGAAAAGGTTAAAACAGGGATTAGAATTCAAAAGAGCAGAAATTAATAAATTTAAAAATAGAAAAATAGTAGAACTGAAAATATTTGACTGGCAATAGTTCAGTAATCTCCTATACCTTTTTAAATTTAAAGTGTTTATTATGTTTATACTTTAGATACTCAAATTTATATTACTGAACATTGGTATTATACTTTGAACTTTTATTATAGTGGGAGGAATGACCTATAGACAGACAAAATTCCTATCCACAGAGTCATGAATCCTTTTGCTGTCACAGAATTTTTCCACATCTATGTATATTGGATTGGCCAAAAAGTTTGTTTGGGTTTTCCATAGGACATTACGGAAAAACCTGATCGCAGTTTTTGGCCAACCCATAATTATTTAGAACTTTTATTTTGAAATCAAACATATTTTGTTTATTTATTTACTTTCCTTAAAATCTATAGTTCTGAAACAAGTTTCTTTTAACTCTTTTAGATCTAAATAGTCATTTAGCAGAAAGACACATTTCTACCTGTCGGTAGAAATTAGAAGGCAGGAGTTGATTTCCTCTTCACAAGCATTCATAGAATTAAGAAGTGATCTGTACACAAAAGTACTTTGCATAAATCACGGTATTCTTTCACACCCTGGAGTTTTATTTTCGAGTATTTACTTTGTTTCTGTCACCATAGTGTCGTTCATTCATATTTCTTGTCTTTGTCCTATTAATGTTCTCCACAGAGTTGATTGTATAAATGTTTAAAAGCAAAAAAAAGCCCCAAGTGAAGTAATTGTAAATTTCCTCAAAAAGGGAATTCCATCAACATGCTTATGTAACAATGGGGTATTTACCAAGACATAATTATACAAATGAATGAGACATTTAAAGATCTGAATAAGTTACTTGTTTTACAGTTCTTACCAAGACTTTTTCATGTTTGCTCTGTTTCATCTATTACATACTGGTTGAGTACTTACTATGTACTAAGCACTGTGCCCAGTGATTTATATTTAATGTCTTATTTAATCTTCAGAACAATTTTGTGATAGCCATTTTATAGATGAGTAAACTGAGACACAGAGTGCTTATCTCCTTGCTAAATATCACTCACTGAGTAAGTGGTAGAACCAGAATTCAAACCTAGGCCTTCTGATTTGTAATCACTATGCTTAACCACTGCTCTTTACCTCCTGTTAATAGAGCCTCTCTAATACATTTTAAAGTGTTTTCCCCTTAACTTTACATCTTTCTCCTAAAAACAATATTTAATAGATGCTTTCTCTGTTTTATCTTTCACTTTTCCAAAGACATAGTATCATCTCGTTTGTATCATGTTATCACTTGAATGATTTTTAATGTTATCCCTTTCTTGAGTCCAAAGAGAAAGATTTGGTTTCTTTAACACTTTGATAAATCGGGGACATCTTTTATCTTCATTGTGTTGCTTCACAAAAAAGCCACTTGACCACACCCAGCACTCCCTTTATCCATCGTGGTTTGGCAACATACATTTATGAAACAGTGAAAGCACTCTTTAAGACGTGCCAATGACTTGTAATTAGACTTCTCTTTCTTCCCCGGAGTGTTTCCCTTTTTTGACCTTGGTTTTTATCTGAAGGAATTTTTACATTTGTGATTTCAGTGTGTTCTTATTTTTGTCCATTTTAAGAAAAATATGTTCAAAATGCATCTGGTCCTTTGAGTATTAGTATTATTATTATTTTTTTCTGGCAGCAGTTTGCTATGATCATTCTTTTTCTTCACTTTTGCTGTACTTTTTCAAATTGTTACAAATTTTCAGCTCTGCCCTTTCTTCTTTCCTCTGAGTTTCTTTCATTACTCTTTTACTTTTATGCTATGTCTTTCTTGTACCAGCTCTTCTCTTGTTGTGTGATATTCTTTCCATCCCCCTTGTTTGTATTTTTCTAGTTAAGCTATCTAATGTCCCATTTTCTTTTTCCTCTCTCTGTCCACTTGCTCATTTTCTTCGGCTTATGCATGTTTGCTTTGTTTTCTTTTCCCTTTGCTTTGAGTGTTACAGATCAGTCAGCATTTTTCTTTCCTTACTACTATTAACAGGCACCATCTATCCTTTAGGGTGAGTCAAGAAAAATAAGGGAAGGAAAACAATAGCAAGAAAACTTCATCTCAACCCCTCCATTTTCTTGGTTTTTATTATACCCTTCTGTGTTTTTTAATGATCATTCCAATTATTTCAGGTAATAAATAGTTTTGAATTGATACTCATACTGTGATAAATTACCTAGCAAATTTAGTCAAGTACACACATCCGTGTGCCTTAAAAAGAAAAAAAGGAATTACAAATGTACCCTAAAGACAGTCTTTCTCTTTTTCTATTTACTTATGAGGATACTAGGGCGAACAAATTTTTTTATCTTAAAATTATATTTTTTGTTCTTTGCTTTCGTATCTTCTAGGATGATTCCTAAGATTATAATGCATTATAGGGAAGGTCTTGTCTGCTAACAGATCAAATGCTGTTACAGCAAAGTCCACTGGGATTTTGTAATTTTCAGCATTATTCAAAAATAAATCAGCTTTAAGTTGAGGGTGGCAAACATTTATATGACTGCCATTTTCATTCTGAAAGTATGTGGAAGAGGACTGGCTCTCCTTCCCCAGTTTGAAGATTTTTCAAGCTAGTTTAAATGCTGTGCAAGAGTGAAGCACAAGTTCTAATTCTTGTTGCTATTGCCGTTGGCAGACTTTGCTGCATGGACCGCGGGTATCTTACTAATATTCGTACCTCATACTTCTTCTATGCTCCCTCTACAACTAGCACATGTGCTAGAAATAGAGCTGATGCTCTAAATAATAAATAAATTAAAAACCCCTCAAATCCCACGTAAGTCCAGAAGTGGAAGTATCATCCTCTTTGGAACCATGACAGGAATGGAGGGGCAGGATGCACTTTGCTTATACAGTGCTTGAGAGGAAGACAAAATAATAGTTCTCATAATAACAGTAATACTAACAATGATAAAAACTGACATCTATTGTATGCCTACTTAACTCTGATTTTTATTAAGGGTTCATTAGTAATACATTGTATTGAATACCTACTATTAAACAGGTTTTGTGTTAAGTTCTTCATATGTATTTTCTTTCTTAATCTTTATAAAGTCCTTTTATTTATGAAAAAAATTGGCTACAGCTTAGTAACTTGCCTAAGGTCATAGAGCTAGTGTATTGGAGATAAATTTCATATCTATGCTTGTCTGAGTTCAGAGACTAAATTTCTCAATTCCTCACTATTATTCAGTATCTGCTCTTGAGTACTTTATATCAAACATTGCAAGATGTCTTCCTTCCCTTGTAAAAATTATGGGGTATTGGTAATCCCAATTTTGTCATACATTTTACTTATTGAATAAGACAACATTTGGAATTATCTGAGAAAGAAAGAAAAAAATTATTGCAAGTCATGAACCAATTGTACAAATTTCTTCTCATCTCCTCACCCCCTTCAATCTCCTTAATTATCGCATGCACACAAATCAAGCAAAAGAGCCTGCTTCTCCTGTTTATTTGAAATTTAATGCATGGCACTTTTCTTTAGATAAAAAATTTGTATTCTAGGAGTTTAGATGCTTTAAATTCTATAATTTGATTGCATTTTAACTTCCCTAATGTGTCATCTAAGAAAGTAATATCTATACTCTTGCTAGTGGGAAATAACGAGTTAGTAAATTATACAGAAGCCGTGTAAGAGCCCCATAGAGCATGAAGAAAACAGACAAATCAGGGAAGCATAATCAATTTTCTGTACCATGAAAGGCTAATGTTGTTCTAATAAATAAGAATTCCTTTCTATTACTTTGCATGCTGTAAGTACTGTGACTCACTCTGTCTGCTTTTGTTGTTCATTCCAAAGTGGTATTGCCATTAGAACTTGTGCAAAGTAATAACAGTTTTAAGTTCATTTTCATAAAAGTAATTAAACTACATCACTTCTTGTTGATGCAACAAGCCAAGCAGTAAATGGAGTGAAAAGGCCACAAACACAAACTTTTAACTCAAAATAATGTAACATTAGCATCTTCTGCACCGAGGAATATGCAGATAAAGTGCATGAGATTAATCATGTTTAAATAACAAAACAAAATATTTAGGGAAAACAGTTTTATTTCTTACTGGTTACAGAGCTATAAGAACATTATTTAAAATAGCAAAAGTCATGCTATTAATAGCTTGTGCTTTAGATAGATTACCAAACACGTGAGAACGATGCACTCTTTAAATGCTTCAATTTAGGACAAGTTGCATCCGTTGGAGAAGTTAAGATATTTCTAAAATTCATCACTCTGGCTTACTCCATAAAGGAAGAGAAAGGATGCACTTTTGTGTTGAAATATACACTATATCTGAAATATACATTACATCTCCTTGAAGGGTATGTTGCTTTTATAGAGGGAGTGGAGGAAGAACAAAATGAAAATATATCTGGATGGTTGCTAATTTTGTAAGACAAATAACCTGTTTCTAAGTGATGTTACTTTTGTCGACTAGAAATTCATGTTCCCGCGGACTCTGTGGCATAGGCTTTAGTGTAGGGACAAGTGTTAGTGCATGTGTCTTTGTTACCTAATAAGCCTTTATTTTAGGTTTCTGAATTTCCACTTAAAAGTTGACATGGTTGGACTGAAAGTAAATTGATCTTATTGTGAATTTGTGCAAACTTCACACATTTATGTACAGAACAAATACATGTCATGCATAGTTATACTGAGAATTCCACCCTAAAGCTCACCTTCTAATTTAGCCTTTCTAAAAGAAACAGAAAAGTATTATGAGGCTCCTCTTTGATAATTACAATACCACCACCACCGATGCACACAACACACTTCATAATCAGTTTTTAAAAATTCTTGTTTAGTTACTAAAGGAGTTATATGAAATTACCTTTATTTCAATAGATAGTATATGTTGTTTGAATAAATGAAGTGGAAAGACTTCACAGGCACACATAGGCTTGTGCTCTATATAGAGAGAAGCGTTAGAAGCATGTTCTATCAATGACTAATAATAGTGATGATGGTAAGAAACGCTCTGTGTTTCTAAATGATTGCTTGAAATACATATGGCATAATTATACAGGTGTTTAATGATTTACTTAAGTTAAAGATACTAATTATTCTTCCGAGGAGCTATCATTGTCCGAGTGTGTTTAAATCATTTAACTTTAGGTATCTTCTCTATAAACTGCTTTCAGCACACTTAAATGGAGCAACGCCTAACAACTTCTACAATATGTTATTTCTTTTGGGAAGCCTAGGGAAAAAGATCCAGGGGGGAAAACGTCTTACCTAATTTTAGAGAAAGGAGGATAGAGCATCTTATGCTTGAAAAAAATTCCCTGATTTTTTTGAGCACTTTTAGGTTCACAGCAAAATTGCGTGGAAGGTCCAGAAGATTTCCCATATGCTCCCTGCCCCCCCTACATATGCATAGCCTCCCCCCATGAGCAACATCCCCATCAGAGTGGTACATGTATTACAACTGCTGAACCTACAGTGACACACTGTAATCACCCAAAGTCCATGGTTTACACTGGGGTTCACTCTTGGTGTTGTGCATTCTATGGGTTTGGACAAGTTACAATGATGATAATGATGAGTGTCCACCATTATAGATAGTATCATACAGAGTCTTTTCACTGCTCTAAAAATCCTCTGTGCTTCCCCAGTTCACCCCTCCATCCCCCAGTCCCTGGCAACCATTGATCTTTTTACTGCCTTCATTGTTTTTGTCATTTCTAGCCTGTCATATAGTTGGAATCATGTGGTATGTAGCCTTTTCAGAGTGGCTCCTTTCACTTAGTAATATGCATTTAAGTTCCTTCCGTATCATTTCATGGCTTGATAGCCCATTCCTTTTTAGTGCTGAATAATATTCCATTGTCTGGCTGTATCACAGTTTATGTATTCATCCACCAAGAACATCTCTCTTGCTTCCAAGTTTTGACAATAATGAATAAAGCTACTGTAAACATCTGTGTGTAGGTTTCTGTGTAGAGATAAGTTTTCAGTTCTCTTGAGTAAATATCAAGTAGTGTGATTGCTGGATTGTATGGTAAGAGTATGTTTAGTTTTGTAAGAAAGTGCCAAATTGCCTTCTAAAGCGGCTGTACTATTTTGCTTTCCCACCAGCAATGAATGAGTATTCTTGTTGCGCCACCTCTTTGTCAGCATTTGTTGCTGTCAGTGTTCTGGATTTTGGCCATTCTAATAGGTATGTAATTATATCTGATCATTATTTTAATTTGCATTTCCCTGATGACATGTGATGTGGAGTATCTTTTCATATGTTTATTTGCCATCATATGTCTTCTTTGGTGAGGTTTCAGTCAAGGTCCTTGGCCCATTTTTGAGTCAGGTTGTTTTGTTTTCTTACTGTTGAATTGCAAATGTGTTTTGTATATTTTGGATAATAGTCCTTTATCACAGCGGTCCCCAACCTTCGTGGAACCAGGGACCAGTTTCGTGGAAGGCAATTTTTCCACGGAAGGCAGGAGTTGGTTCAGGTGGTAATGTGAGCGATGGGGAGCAGCTGAAGCTTCACCCGCTCGCCACTCACCTCCTGCTGTGTGGCCCGGTTCCTAACAGGTCTGCGGCCCAAGGGTTGGGGACCCCTGCTTTATCAGATGTGACTTGTGCAAATATTTTTGCCCAGTCTGTTGCTTGTCTTTTCATTCTCTTGACAGTATCTTTTGCAGAGAAAAGGAATATTTTGCTTTTAACCATTAAATCCCCCAAAGGCATAGCTTCTCTAATCTTTTTGTGGCTAAGCTTGAATTCCCTTTTCATTTCTTCTCAATGGCTCGAATAATTTTGGAAAAAATATAGTGTTCTGTTTTACTTGGGAGTGTGGAGAGGAGCCTGAGAGAAAGAGAGAAGAGACTGATTTAGGAAAAAGACCAGAAAATACATCAAAATATTGATAGTAATTCTAAATTCATTTATGGGTAATTTAAAATTTTCTTTTTTTTATCCTGTATTTTTCTAAATTTCTACGTAAATGGAATTTTTATAGAGAAAAATTACTAAAATGAAAGCATTCTGGGCAAACTAAAAGACAGTTTAAAACATCTTTTAATCTGGAGATTAGGGAGAAAAAGTTATCATACATCAGTCCTATCCACCAGAAGTATAATGCAATCACACATATGGAATTTTAAACTTTCCTGTAGCCACATTACAAAGGTAAAAAAGAAACAGGTGAATTTTTAAAAAATATAACTTATTTAACTGAATATGCCAAAAAGTTATTTTGATACTTAATATGTAAGGAATATAAATTTATTAATGAGATATTTTACATCTCTTGTTTTTTGGTAATAAGTCTCTGAAATTGAGAGTATGTTTTTACACTGTAGCACAGCTCAAGTTAAACCATACATTTACATTGGAAATATATGATCTGTATTTAGGTGACATTTGAAAACATAAATCTACCTACTCAAGTTGTTTCAAACAGATTTTTAAAATTTCAGATAAGTGAATCAAGTACCAAAAAATCGTTTTCTTCAATATTCACATCCACATTGACAATACTCAGTCATTATTTTAGAAATGATTTGACTTTGAAAAACATATCTCAATCAAAACACATCTTTCCATATCAAGAAAATTCACTAACTTTTATATTAACAGTATTAATAACTTCAAAAGATTATTGCATAAACTAAAAGAAAACCTAAGTTTATCAGTGTCAACAAAGCAATCATCGAATTTTATTATTTTGGTGGCCTATTTACATAATGCTATTAATTAAAATGGAAACTTTTTGCACATTGACTCCTGTTAGAAAAATATGTTAAAGCATTGTTTTTGATAACTACTATGAGAACTTTCAGTTCAACATAAATTCATGTAGTTCTCCAGCTAGGTCATAAACCAACTTTCCCTTTCCTTGGAATGTCAAGTTTAGCTCATTCATATGCAGTGTAATATTGATGAGAAAAGTAAATTGCGTTGCCACTTTTTTTCTTCCCATATTGAACGGTGAGCTCCTCTTTTGTTTAAAGAAATCTTGAAGTGGAGTTGACAGAACACCACTTTGTAAACTTGTTCAGAACTCAACCAGTGTGCATTGGCAAAGGAAACAGTTATTAAATTCATTATATTCTATATTTTTTCATAGTTCTGCACACTGGCAATGATTCATAGCATCTGTACACACTTACACATCTCTTTGTGTATTCAGAAATTATAGAGTCTACTTTAGAAAAATGAACACAAATATTTTCACTATGCATCACAGAGTAGAATAGAGCAATACTGGAAACATTAGTTTATTGTCTTAAAATTCTAATAAATCCAGATTTTGACCTAATGTAGCTTGAACACCATCAGTCGTGATAGGAACAAACTTTTTTATATTCAGCTATAATTCTTTGACAGATGCAAAAGATTCAAAATTATTCCAGCTTGGAGTTTTTTAGGCAGTGAATTGACTTTTTTTTTTTTTCTTCAAATTTTAAGTTCTTTTGTGACAAAACCACCTGAAAATATTTGTCGGACAGTATGTCTTATACCGTATAACTCAACTAAAGCTAAAGAAAAGTGCTCACAATTAAAAAAAAATTGAATTAATTGATTTTTCTACCATAATTATCTGGTGACCTAAGTGGAGAACTTTTACTTTTGTAACTATCTTTTTAGTGGTAATTTCCTTACAAAATTTCTATGGCTAAAATAATTTCCTTTACCATCTTACTATCTAAGGGTGATGTTTTTGCTCTTCAAGAAATCAAATCATTCTATATATTGCCAAAGTTATAAGCTCAAATTTTGTTTAAAATCATTTAGAATTTTTTGACATTTAATTCTGATTTCAGATACTTTTGAGAGGAATCATCAAATTACTTACATTTTTGCTGAAAAAGTATCTTAATACTGTCTAATTTATTGTCTTTATTTTTCATAGAATAAACAATTTCCTTTTATTCTGATAGAGCAAATTTCAATTGACACTCATTGTGAACGTGCAACCTTCTTTTTTACTATTTCTCGTCATAATATCAGCTTCTGAATCTTCACTTAGTTATGCACCAATTTTAAACCTGTATTTAATTAATTTATTTAAAATATTATTTATTAAACTATAGTTGATTTACAATATTATGTTAGTTTCAGGTATACAGCTTCATATTCTTTTCTATTATAGGTTATTAAAATATATTGAATATAGTTCCGTGTGCTATACAGTAAAACAAGGAGGTTTTACTGTATAGCACACGGAACTATATTCAGTAGTATATATTTACTATATACTATCCCTTTGACAAGGTATGTTTATTGTGTTACTCATTGTTTCCTGAGAATACAAGTGCTCATCTGCTTTTAGTATAATTTCCCTATCTGTGAAATGGGGATAACAATATTATTAACTATCTCGTAGAGTTAAATGATATAGTGAATATAAACCACTTAGAACAGTACCTAACACATAGCAAATACCCAATGAATATTATGTGTTTAAATTACAGTAAATCAACAGTACTTCAATAAAAAATAAATTGAAAAAATAAATTACAGTATTCATTATTATTACTGAATGTTTTTCTTAACACCCAAAGGCAACAAAGTGCCTCTTATTTTTAGTGCAATTACCTCTAATAACTTTACTTTCTTTTCTGTTTCTGTTTTTCAAACCAATTCTAATTGCGCTTTGAATAAAATTACATGATTCTGAGCAAAGGACTGAACATTATTTTGATAATCAAAGAACGTAGGTTTAGAAAATAGTTGACTTAGTGTTCAGTTTCGAATATGTTTTCAGATATCTGAGGTTTTGCTAAGCGGTTTTCAGATAGATAAAACATTTCTGTATTCTGATACTCAAGAATAGTTAATAAATGATTGGTTTCCTATATAGGAATATTCACTGGTTTATCATATATATAAAAGAAAAAAAACTTGAAAGCAACTAAAATGGGACTCCCCTGGGGGCGCAGTGGTTAGGAATCCGCCTGCCAGTGCAGGGGACATGGGTTTGAGCCCTGGTCCGGGAAGATCCCACATGCCGCGGAGCAACTAAGCCCGTGTGCCACAACCACTGAGCCTGCACTCTAGAGCCCACGAGCCACAACTACTGAAGCCCTCGTGCCTAGAGCCCGTGCTCCACAATAAGAGAAGCCACAACAATAAGAAGCCCACTCGCCACAACGAAGAGTAGACCCCCGCTCGCCACAACTAGAGAAAGCCCGTGCGCAGCAACGAAGATCCAACGCAGCCAATAAATTAAAAAAAAAAAAAAAAGAAAGAAAGAAAGAAAACAACTAAAATGTCCAAAAGATAAATAATTGGGAAATGAATAGTAACACATAGTGTTCAAACAGTGGAATACTAAGAGGGCCTTGATATGTTTTAGATTTGTATTTGTTGATACAGGAAGATGTGCATGATATATTATTTAATGAATGATACAGATTAAAAAATAATATATATAGTATGATCTAATTTGTAATACAGACAGATTATGTGTAGAAAAATTTGAAAAGCTATATACCAAAGTGTCAACAAGAGTTATTTCTGGATGGTTCTCAGGGTATTAATGTGTTGGATTACAGGTGATTTTTCTTATTTCTCATTTTAACAGTGGCCATATATTGCTTAAATAACAAAATTGTACATTATTAAAGGGAGCATTTACAAAAAAACTTTGGAAAATTCTATTTCTTTTTCCTTGGCCTCTACCATTTTCTTTAGAATTAAGTCTTCTAAAATGATTTAGGGCTACTTTCAGATAAATAGTTTAATTGGCAGGAGAGAAATTTCTTAGGAGACTTGAAAAATGCGGAGTCAATGATCTGTGGATGGTTGGGCAGTTGAGATTTGAAACAGAGATGATTTTTTTTTCATAAACAAATTTTTATTTTAATAAAAAATACTGCATTGAGATAATCATTATGGCTAAAACTTTGTGTACTTTTTTTTTCTTTAACATCTTTATTGGAGTATAATTGCTTTACAGTGGTGTGTTAGTTTCTGCTTTATAACGAAGTAAATCAGCTTTAAATATACATATATCCCCATATCTCTTCCCTGTTACATCTCCCTCCCTCCCACCCTCCCTATCCCACCCCTCTAGGTGGTCACAAAACACCGAGCTGATCTCCTTATTCTGTGCGGCAGCTTCCCACTAGCTATCTGTTTTATATTTGGTAGTGTATGTATGTCCATGCCACTCTCTCACTTTGTCCCAGCTTACCATATCCTCAAGTCCATTCTCTAGTAGGCCTGTGTCTTTATTCCCGTCTTGCCCTTAGGTTCTTCATGACCATTTTTTTTTTTTTTAGATTCCATATATATGTGTTAGCATATGGTATTTGTTTTTCTCTTTCTGACTTATTTCACTCTGTATGACGGACTCTAGGTCCATCCACCTCACTACAAATAACTCATTTTCGTTTCTTTTTATGGCTGAGGAATATTCCATTGTATATATGTGCCACATCTTCTTTATCCCTTTATCTGTTGATGGGCACATAGGTTGCTTCCATGTTCTGGCTATTGTAAATAGAGCTGCAGTGAACACTGTGGTACATGACTCTCTTTGAATTATGGTTTTCTCAGGGTAGATGCCCAGTAGTGGGATTGCTGGGTCGTATGGTAGTTCTATTTTTAGTTTTTTAAGGAACCTCCATACTGTTCTCCATAGTGGCTGTATCAATTTACATTCCCACCAACAGTGCAAGAGGGTTCCCTTTTCTCTACACCCTCTCTAGCATTTATTGTTTGTAGATTTTTTGATGATGGCCATTCTGACCGGTGTGAGATGATATTTCATTGTAGTTTTCATTTGCATTTCTTTAATGATTAATAATGTTCAGCACTCTTTCATGTGTTTGATGGCAATCTGTATATCTTCTTTGGAGAAGTATCTTTTTAGGTCTTCTGCCCATTTTTGGATTGGGTTGTTTGTTTTTATGATATTGAGCTGCATGAGCTGCTTGTAAATTTTGGAGACTAACCCTTTGTCAGTTGCTTCATTTGCAAATATATTCTCCCACTCTGAGGGTTGTCTTTTGGTCTTGTTTATGGTTTCCTTTGCTATGCAAAAGCTTTTAAGTTTCATTAGGTCCCATTTGTTTATATTACCATTCCTCTAGGAGGTGGGTCAAAAAGGATCTTGCTGTGATTTATGTCATAGAGTGTTCTGCCTATGTTTTCCTCTAAGAGTTTGATAGTGTCTGGCCTTACGTTTAGGTCTTTAATCCATTTTGAGTGTATTTTTGTGTATGGTGTTAGGGAGTGTTCTAATTTCAGTCTTTTACATGTAGCTGTCCAGTTTTCCCAGCACCACTTATTGAAGAGGCTGTCTTTTCTCCCTTGTATGTTCTTGGCTCCTTTATCAAAGATAAGGTGACCATATGTGCATGGGTTTATCTCTGAGCTTTCTATCCTGTTCCATTGATCTATATTTCTGTTTTTGTGCCAGTACCATACTGTCTTGATTACTGTAGCTTTGTAGTATAGTCTGAAGTCCGGGAGCCTGATTCCTCCAGCTCTGTTTTTCTTTCTCAAGATTGCTTTGGCTATTCGGGGTCTTTTGTGTTTCCATACAAATTGTGAAATTTTTTGTTCTAGTTCTGTGAAAAATGCCATTGGTAGTTTGATAGGGATTGTATTGAATCTGTAGATTGCTTTGGGTAATATAGTCATTTTCACAATGTTGATTCTTCCAATCCAAGAACGTGGTCTATCTCTCCATCTATTTGTATCATCTTTACTTGCTTTCATCAGTGTCTTATAGTTTTCTGCATACAGGTCTTTTGTCTCCTTAGGTATGTTTATTCCTAGATATTTTATTCTTTTTGTTGCAATGGTAAACGGGAGTGTTTTCTTAATTTCACTTTCAGATTTTTCATCATTAGTGTATAGGAATGCAAGAGATTTCTGTGCATTAATTTTGTATCCTGCAACTTTACCAAATTTATTGGTTAGCTCTAGGAGTTTTCTGGTAGCATCTTTAGGATTCTCTATGTATAGTATCATGTCATCTGCAAACAGTGACAGCTTTACTTCTTCTTTTCCTATTTGGATTCCTTTTATTTCTTTGTCTTCTCTGATTGCTGTGGCTAAAACTTCCAAAACAATGTTGAATAATAGTTGTGAGAGTGGGCAACCTTGTCTTGTTCCTGATCTTAGTGGAAATGGTTTCAGTTTTTCACCATTGAGGACGATGTTGGCTGTGGGTTTGTCATATGTGGCCTTTATTTGAGGAAATTTCCCTCTGTGCCTACTTTCTGGAGGGTTTTTATCATAAATGGGTGTTGAACTTTATCAAAAGCTTTTTCTGCATCTCTTGAGGTGATCCTATAGTTTTTCTCCTTCAATTTGTTAATATGGTGTATCACATTGATTGATTTGCGTATATTGAAGTATCCTTGCATTCCTGGGATAAAACCCCACTTGATCATGGTGTAAGATCCTTTTAATGTGCTGTTGGTTTCTGTTCGCTAGGATTTTGTTGAGGAATTTTGCCTCTATGTTCATCAGTGATATTGGCCTGTAGTTTTCTTTCTTTGTGACATCTTTGTCTGGTTTTGGTATCAGGGTGATGGTGGCCTCGTAGAATGAGTTTGGGAGTGTTCCTCCCTCTGCTATATTTTGGAAGAGTTTGAGAAGGATAGGTGTTAGCTCTTCTCTAAATGTTTGATAGAATTCGCCAGTGAAGCCATCTGGTCCTGGGCTTTTGTTTGTTGGAAGATTTTTAATCACAGTTTCAGTTTCAGTGCTTGTGATTGGTCTGTTCATATTTTCTATTTCTTCCTGGTTCAGTCTCAGAAGGTTGTGCATGTCTAAGAATCTGTCCATTTCTTCCAGGTTGTCCATTTTATTGGCATAGAGTTGCTTGTAGTAATGTCTCATGTTCCTTTGCATTTCTGCAGTGTCAGTTGTTACTGATCCTTTGCATTTCTGCAGTGTCAGTTGTTACTTCTCCTTTTTCATTTCTAATTCTATTGATTTGATCTTCTCTCCTTTTTTCTTGATGAGTCTGGCTAATGGTTTATCAATTTTGTTTATCTTCTCAAAGAGCCAGCTTTTAGTTTTATTGATCCCTTCATTTCTTTTTCATTTATTTCTGATCTGATATTTATGATTTCTTTCCTTTTGTTAACTTTGGGGTTTTTATGTTCTTTCTCTAATTGCTTTAGGTGTAAGGTTAGGTGTTTGAGATGTTTCCTGTTTCTTAAGGTAGGATTGTGTTGCTATAAACTTCCCTCTTAGAATTGCTTTTGCTGCATCCTATAGGTTTTGGGTCATCGTGTTTTCATTGTCATTTGTTTCTAGGTAGTTTTTGATTTCCTCTTTGATTTCTTCAGTGATTTCTTGGTTATTATGTCGTGTATTGTTTAACCTCCATGTGGTTGTATTTTTTATAGATTTTTTTCCTCTAATTGATATCTAGTCTCATAGTGTTGTGGTCGGAAAAGATACTTGATATGATTTCAGTTTTCTTAAATTTACCAAGCCTTGATTTGTGACCCAAGATATGATCTATCCTGGAGAATGTTCCATGAGCACTTGAGAAGAAAGTGTATTCTGTTGTTTTTGGACGGAATGTCCTATAAATATCAGTTAAGTCCATCTTGTTTAATGTATCATTTAAAGCTTGTGTTTCCTGATTTATTTTCATTTTGGATGATCTGTCCATTGGTGAAAGTGGGGTGTTAAAGTCCCCTACTATGATTGTGTTACTGTTGATTTCCCCTTTGATGGCTGTTAGCCTTTGCCTTATGTATTGAGGTGCTCCTATATCCATTGCATAAATATTTACAATTGTTATATCTTCTTCTTGGATGGATCCCTTGATCATTATGTAGTGTCCTTCTTTGTCTCTTGTAATAGTCTTTGTTTTAAAGTCTATTTTGTCTACTATGAGAATTGCTACTCCAGATTTCTTTTGATTTCCATTTGCATGGAATATCTTTTTCCATCCCCTCACTTTCAGTCTGTATGTGTCCCTAGGTCTGAATTGGGACTCTTGTAGACAGCACATGTACATGTCTTGTTTCTGTATCCATTCAGCCAGTCTATGTCTTTTGGTTGGAGACACAAATTTAATCCATTTACATTTAAGGTAATTATCGATATGTATTTTCTTATTACCATTTTCTTAATTGTTTTGGGTTTGTTATTGTAGGTCTTTTCCTTCTCTTGTGTTTCCTGCCTAGAGAAGTTCCTTTAGCATTTGTTGTAATGCTGGTCTGGTGGTGCTGAATTCTCTTAGCTTTTGCTTGTCTGTAAAGGTTTTAATTTCTCCGTCAAATTTGAATGAGATCCTTGCTGGATAGAGTAATCTTGGTTGTAGGTTTTCCCCTTTCATCACTTCAAATATGTCCTGCCACTCCCGTCTGGCTTGCAGAGTTTCTGCTGAAAGATCAGCTGTTAACCTTATGAGGATTCCGTTGCATGTTATTTGTTGCTTTTCCCTTGCTGCTTTTAATATTTTTTCCTTGTCTTTAATTTTTGATAGTTTGATTAATATGTGTCTTAGTGTGTTTCTCCTTGAATTTTTCCTGTATGGGACTCTCTGTGCTTCCAGGACTTGATTAACTATTTCCTTTCCCATTTTAGGGAAGTTTTCAACTATCATCTCTTCAAATATTTTCTCAGTCCCTTTCTTTCTCTCTTCTTCTTCTGGGACCCCTATAATTCGAATGTTGGTGCGTTTAATATTGTCCCAGAGGTCTCTGAGACTGTCCTCAATTCTTTTCATTCTTTTTTCTTTATTCTGCTCCGCAGTAGTTATTTCCACTATTTTATCTTCCAGGTCACTTATCCGTTCTTCTGCCTCAGTTATTCTGCTATTGATCCCTTGTAGAGAATTTTAAATTTCTTTTATTGTGTTGTTCATCATTGTTTGTTTGCTCTTTATTTTTTGTAGGTCCTTGTTAAATGTTTGTTGTCTTTTCTCCATTCTATTTCTGATATTTTGGATCATCTTTACTATCATTACTCTGTATTCTTTTTCAGGTAGACTGCCTATATCCTGTTTATTTGTTAGGTCTGGTGGGTTTTTACCTTGCTCCTTCATCTGCTGTGTATTTCTGTGTCTTCTCATTTTACTTACTGTGTTTGGGGTCTCCTTTTCGCAGGCTGCAGGTTCGTAGTTCCTGTATTTTTTGGTGTCTGCCCCCAGGGGCTAAGGTTGGTTCAGTGGGTTGTGAGGCTTCCTGGTAGAGGGGACTAGTGCCTGTGTTCCCATGGATGAGGCTGGATCTTGTCTTCGTGGTGGGCAGGTCTGCATCTGGTGGTGTGTTTTCGGGTGTCTGTGAACTTATTATGATTTTAGGCAGCCTCTCTGCTAATGGGTGGTGTTGTGTTCCTGTCTTGCTAGTTGTTTGGCATAGGGTGTCCAGAACTGTAGCTTGCTGGTCGTTGAATGGAGCTAGGTCTTGGTGTTGAGATGGAGATCTCTGGGAGTTATTTTTCCGTTTGATATTACGTGGAGCCAGGAGGTCTCTGGTGGACCAATGTCCTGAACTTGGCTCTCCCACTTTAGAGGCACAGCCCTGCCACCGGGCCGGAGCACTAAGACCCTGTCATCCACACGGTTCAGAATAAACTGGAGAATAAAAGAAAGAAAGAAAGAATAAAATAAAATAAAATGAAATAAAATAGTTATTAAAATAAAAAATAAAAAGTAATTATTAAAAATAATTCTAAAAGTATTTTTAAAAGAAAAAGAAAGAGAGAAAGAATACAGCAACCAAACCAAAAAACATATCTGCCAATGATAACAAGCACTAAAAACTATACTAAAAAAACAAAACAAAACAAAAAAACGGAGAGGCAGAACCTTAGGACAAATGGTAAAAGCAAAACTATACAGACAAAATCACACACAGAAGCATACACATACACACTCACAAAAAGAGAAAAAGGAAAAAAATATATCTATCGTTGCTCCCAAGGTCCACCTCCTCAGTTTGGGATGATTCGTTGTCTGTTCAGGTATTCCACAGATGCAGGGTACATCAAGTTGAATGTGGAGCTTTAATCTGCTGCTTCTGAGGCTGCTGGGAGAGATTTCCCTTTCTCTTCTTTGTTCGCACAGCTCCCGGGGTTCAGCTTTGGATTTGGACCCGCCTCTGCCTTTAGGTTGCCTGAGGGCGTCTGTTCCCTGCCCAGACAGGACGGGGTTAAAGGAGCAGCTGATTCGGGGGCTCTGGCTCACTCAGGCTGGGGGGAGGGAGGGGTACGGATGTGGGGCGAGCCTGCGGCGGCAGAGGCCAGCGTGACGTTGCACCAGCCTCAGGCGCGCCATACGTTCTCCCGGGGAAGTTGTCCCTGGATCACGGGACCCTGGCAGTGGCGGGCTGCACAGGCTCCCGGGAGGGGGTGAGTGGAGAGTGACCTGTGCTTGTACACAGGCTTCTTGGCGGTGGCAGCAGCAGCCTTAGCATCCCATGCCCGTCTCTGGGATCCACGCTGATAGCCGTGGCTTGCGCCCGTCTCTGAAGCTCGGTTAGGCGGCACTCTGAATCCCCTCTCCTCGCGCACCAGGAAACAAAAATGCAAGGAAAAGTCTCTTGCCTCTTCGGCAGCTGCAGACTTTTTCCCGGACTCCCTCCCGGCTAGCCGTGGTGCGCTAACCCCTTCAGGTTGTGTTCACAGCGCCAACCCCAGTCCTCTCTCTGCGATCCGACCTCCGAAACCCGAGCCTCAGCTCCCAGCCCCCGCCCGCCCCGGCGGCTGAGCCGACAAGCCTCTCGGGCTGGTGAGTGCTGGTCGGCACCAATCCTCTGTGCGGGAATCTCTCCGCTTTGCCCTCCGCACCCCTGTGGCTGCGCTCTCCTCCGAGGCTCTGAAGCTTTCCCCTCCGCCACCCACAGTCTCTGCCCGCGAAGGGGCTTCCTAGTGTGTGGAAACCTTTCCTCCTTCCCAGCTCCCTCCCACTGGCGCGGGTCCCATCCCTATTCGTTTGTCTCTGCTTTTTGTTTTTTCTTTTGCCCTACCCAGGTACGTGGGGAGTTTCTTGCCTTTTGGGAGGTTTGAGGTCTTCTGCTAGCATTCAGTAGGTGTTCTGTAGGAGCTGTTTCACATGTAGTTGTATTTCTGATGTATCTGTGGGGAGGAAGGTGATCTCCACGTCTTTACTCTTCCACCATCTTGAAGCTCCTCTCCCAAAGGTGATTTTTAAAATGTGAAAAGTTGCTATCACTTCGTGCTCTTCTTTCACTTTATTACGACTTTTAGCCAAATACATAATTTTGGTGTTCCCTGATCCCTAATCTTACTACTCTTGCAGTAAGTTGGTGGTTAAAGGATGCAGCTTGAGAAAATTCCCAACAGTGCGGAAACTCAGAGAAATTCTTAAAAATATTATTTTAAAGGCAGTTCTAAATTTAAATAAGAGACTATTAACTTCTGCCATAGTATCATTTCAGTGGTCCCGAGGTTCTCAGGTTCTCTGCACCTCCCACCGCCCCACCCCCAGACTTTTTTGGTGATGCCTTAAATTCCTTCAGTAGAGCACAAAACATTTAATTCCAACTTGATTTAAGGCTTGGTAGTTTCAGACTAAATTAAACTAAGGGACAAATGACTGACAGTAGACCCTTGTCTGGTTTTAACTATTTGGAGAGTTAGAGGAAGCTGAGCTTATAAGGGCCCTTCAAAGACAGAATCAGGCATAGAAACAGGGTAGGTGGGGAGATGGGAGGATGTGACGCAAAACTCTACCTAGTTCACATATTTTCCTACGTCCTCTCCAGTGTCTCCTCAAGCTTGTCACAAAAGGAGAAGATTGGAAAAAACTTTATATTTTATTTTTTCATTAATCTTCTGTACAAAGCTTAGCAAACCACCAAACTTCCAACTTTCCCACAAACAACACAGAACACCTTTGGTATATCAGTGGGGTTGAGCGTGGGGACCAGGGAAAGAGCTGCTTTACACCTCCAGGACCTATTGCACGTAGTCAGTTCTGTGTCACTTGTTTAATTTGTTTTTTTCTGGAGTCCTGTATATATATGATTTTTGTATAATTAAAGAACATGTTTAGGTAGGATGATCAGGTACCATCCTGAGATTACAAGGTTGGGGAGTCATAGAAGCCTGGGCTAATTGCTCACATGGTGAATGGGGTGCATTCAGTCCCTGCCTGAGGCTTCACATGTGGCTTTGAAGCACATAGCAGAGTTCACAAACACACAGCCGGTCATAGAGTATTGAAACAGAAATACTCAAAAGGAGCATAACTTTAATACTTGTTGCATTCTTGTGGCCAGGTTTATCCATAAGAAGCATAAACATTATAGGAGACATATTTTGATTTTGCCTGTGTGTCACCCTTTACTCTGTCATTGTTAACAGTGCCTCATCTTTCTTTTAAAAATTTATCTACGTCCATTTTTATGGGTCATGATGGAATTGTCAGTGACATGTACTGATTTCCCATGCCCCCCCACCCCTGGTCCAACTGGCCCAAGTACCCACATGAGATTCAAGTTAGGCCAGTCTGACTGCTGGGATTTTGAGTGTAATGTAAGTAACTCACCAATGGAATGAACTTGGAATTGAGTCTTTCTGATGTCAGAGCCTCAAAGATATTTCCTTTGACATTTGATATTTTCCCTTAATACCCTTCCTAAAAGCTGTTTCTGAGTGAGGTCTCCAGAGAGGTCTGGGTTCCTGTCCTTCTCAAGGCCTGGTTGTCCAGGTAGTTTTCCGATTCTGGAGGCTACACACTGGTAGCTGGTAATTAAAAAAATTTTTTTTATTGACGTAGAATTGATTTATAATATTGTGTTAATTTCTGCTGTACAGCAAAATGACTCAGTTATACCTATATATACATTCTTTTTCATATTCTTTTCCATTATGGTTCATCACAGGATATTGAATATAGTTCCCTGTTCTATACAATAGGACCTTGGTATTTATCCATCCTTGTATATACTAGTTTGCATCTGCAAATCCCAAACTCCCAATCTTTTCCTCCCCCCCTCACTCCCCCTCGACAACCACAAGTCTGTTCTCTATGTCTGTGAGTCTGTTTCTATTTCATAGATAAGTTCAGCTGTGTCGTAGTTTAGTTTTCACATATAAGTGATATCATATGGTATTTGTCTTTCTCTTTCTGACTTACTTTGCTTAGTATGATAATCTCTAGGTCCATCCATGTTGCTGCAAATGGCATTATTTCATTCATTTTTATGGCCGAGTGCATCACATCTTTTTTATCCATTCACCTATCGATGGACATTTAAGTAGTTTCCATGTCTTGGCTATTGTGAATAGTGCTGCTATGAACATAGGGGTGCATCTGTCGTTTGAATTGTAGTTTTGTCTGGTTATATGCCCAGGAGTGGGATTTCTGGATCATATGGCAACTCTATTTTTAGTTTTTTGAGGAAGTTCCATATTGTTTTCCATAATGGCTGCACCAATTTACATTCCCAACAACAGTGTAAGAGGGTTCCCTTTCTCCACACCCTCTCCAGTATTTGTTATTTGTAGACTTTTTAATGATGGCCATTCTGACCAGTGTGAGTTTGTACCCCATTGTAGTTTTGATTTGCATTTCTCTGATAATTAGTGATGATGAGCAGCTTTCCATGTGCCTGTTCACCATCTGTATGTCTTCTTTGGAGAAATGTCTATTTAGGTTTTCTGCCCATTTTTTGATTGGGTTGTTTTTTGTTATTGAGTTGTACGAGCTGTTTGTATGGTTTGGAAATTAAGCCCTTGTTTGTTGCATCATTTGCAAATATTTTCTCCCAGTCTGTAGGTTATCTTTTCATTTTGTTTATGGTTTCCTTTGCTGTACAAGAGCTTACAAGTTTGATTAGGTCCCATTTGTTTATTTTTGCTTTTATTTCTATTGCTTTGGGAGACTGATCTAAGAAAACATTGGTATGATGTATGTCAGAGAATGTTTTGCCTATGTTCTCTTCTAGGAGTTTTATGGTGTCATGTCTTACATTTAAGTCTTTAAGCCATTTTGAGTTTATTTTTGTGTGTGGTGTGAGGATGTGTTCTAACTTCATTGATTTACATGTGGCTGCCCAACTTTTCCAATACCACTTGCTGAAGAGACTGTCTTTTCCCCATTGTATATTGTTGCCTCCTTTGTTGAAGTTTAACTGACTGTAGGTGTGTGGGTTTACTTCTGGGCTCTCTATTCTGTTCCATTGATTCATATGCCTGTTTTTGTGTCAATACCACATTGTTTTGATTACTGTATCTCTGTAGTATTGTCTGAAGTCTGGGACGGTTATGCCTCCTACTTTGTTATTTTTCCTCAGGGTTGCTTTGGTAATTCTGTGTCTTTTATAGTTCCATATAAATTTTAGGATTATTTGTTCTAGTTCTGTGAAAAAATGTCATGGGTAATTTGATAGAGATCACATTAAATCTGTAGATTGCTTTGGGTAGTATGGCCAACTTAACACTATTAATTATTCCAATCCAAAAGCATGAGATACCTTTCCATTTCTTTGAATCACCTTCAATTTCCTTCATTAATGTTTTGTAGTCCTCGGCATATAAGTCTTTCACCTCCTTGGTGAAGTTTATTCCTAAGTATTTTATTTTTTTTGTTGAGATTTTAAAAGGGATTTTTGGTTTACATACATTTTCTGATGTTTCATTGTTAGTGTAAAGAAATACAACTGATTTCTGTATGTTAATCTTGTGTCCTGCTACCTTGCTGAATTTGCTTATCAGTTCTAGCAGTTTTTATGTGGAGTCTTTAGGGTTTTCTATATATAGTATCATGTCATCTGCATATAATGACAATTTTACCTCTTCTCTAATAATTTGAATACATTTTATTTCTCTTTCTTGTCTGATTGCTGGGGCTAGGACTTCCAATACTATGTTGAAGAGAAGTGGTGAGAGTGGGCATCCTTGTCTTGTTCCAGATTTTAGAGGGAGGGCTTTCAGCTTTTCACTGATGAGTATTATATTGGCTGTGGGTTTGTCATAAATAGCTTTTATTATGTTGAAATATATTCCCTCTATTGCCACTTTGGTGAGGGTTTTTATCATGAATGGATGTTGGATTTTATCAAATGCTTTTTCTGCATCTATTGAAATGATCATGTGGGTTTTGTCTTTTGCTGCTGTGGTGTATCACATTGATTGATTTTCATATGTTGAACCAACCTTGTGACCCTGGGATGAATCCAACTTCGTCGTCGTGGTGTATGGTCTTTTTAATGTGTTATTGGATTTGGTATGCTAATAATTATTTATTAGCAATTAATTATTGGTAGCTAATAATTTTAGTAAATTTAAAAAATTAAGTTAGCCAGAATTGTTTTCTAATTTAAATTTGACTGCTGAATTGATACATATGTGGATCACTGGTATCATCTCATCCCTGATAAGAGGGAGCCTCTGCCTCTGACTGGAATCTGGTGTGTCCAATTTCAGGTTAGGCAAAGTGAGAGAGTGAATGAATTTTACCAAAGGTGGCAGTGCATGGTTTTGAGGCTAAGATGTGAGATATCTTTCTGTGAAAAACCTACAATCCAAAACCTGGCCAACCCTTAATAGTCATTTATCCAAAGAGTTATGCAGGATGAGAAAAGTGGAAGCATGAAACACAGCAGCAAGAAGGCAGGAAAAGGGAGGTGTATCTTTACTGAAGAAATATTCTGAGTCTTGGAATCTAGCCAAAAGATATGTTTTATAGTTGACCTATGCCTTCTCTTTGGCCAAGGGAATTGTTATATTGGCTGTTATTGATCCTGCTCAGAGAATATACTTCACTTAAGTCACATTGTACCAATGAATTTCTGCTTAATTTTGTACTCTTCCACTTGCCTTCCCCCTTTGCCCCCTTCCTTTGCTTGGGCTATTTTTTTCTGTGTGAATTTCACTTTTCAGTTTGTCCAATGACATACTCAACCTTTGAGATTTATCTCCTCTGAGAAAACTTTTTTTGATTCAGCAATCAGATATTAGATTTCACTTATTCATTACACTGCAAAAAAACCTTCTCAGCATTATCTTATAGTAAGAATTAGGGAAAGTGGTGGCGGTGAGAGTACTCTAAGCAAATGAAACAAAGCATGTGCAAAAAGCAGGAGCTGAGAGAGTTCCTGGCATATTTAGAAACCTAAATATGTGTATTCATTACTTATTATTGGAACTTAGTTGGTGATGGGGTGGGGTGAGGTTGCTTAGCAGAAGAGACTGGAAAGGTTGACAAGGGTCAGATGATATATGGTGTTTTATAAATACCTATTGCAGGAAAAATGAATAAAGGAGGGCCTTATTTAGATATGTTATGTGATTTGACCTAATCACACAGCCAGAAGAGTCAGTATTTAAAATTAGTGTGCAGTTTACTTCAAAGCCCAAGCCCGTTATCTCTATCCTATTCGGCATCTTGAAATAATTCTTTCACTGGAATGTGGGACAGACATCCAGCCTGGGTTATAGCACTGCTCAGATAAAAACAACTCAAAGTGCGGGAGAGAGAGAGATGTGATTTTATAGGACAAAAATTTCACTTAGAGAAGGAAAACTCCTTAGAAGTATTATGTGATGAAACTGCAGTTAGATGAGAATTTTGACCAATTACAGTCAGAGAGACCAAGAATAATCTATAATTTGGGTTAAAGTTCCAAATGTAAGAAGGTGACCATTCCAAGAGAAAAGAGCATAGGACTGAATAATGAGGAAAGCAAAAGATCAGCAGACCAGGCAGGGTCAGGACACAAACAGTTCCTTATAAATAGAACCAACTCTGAAGGTTTCCATAAGCAAATGTTTATCTAGCAAAGCTATAACTCAGGTCAGATCAGCTCTTGGAAAAGTTTGGAGATATTCATAGACAGGAAGGTTTACTATAAAAGAAGATCAGAAGTTAAAATCTGACTACAGGGGTGTTTTTTGAGAAGCAAATTGAATCATGCTTATGTTAATTATTTAGTATAATGTATATGATTATGATATATATGATTCTTATTTCCCCAGTATATCTGATTTATTTTTAAATTTTTATTTTATATTGGAGAATAGTTAATTTACAGCATTGTGTTAATTTCAGGTGTACACCAAGTGATTCAGTTATACATATACATATATCTATTCTTTTTCAAATTCCTCTCCCATTTAGGTTATTACAGAATATTGAGTAGCTTTCCCTGTGCTATACAGTAGGTCCTTGTTGATTATCTATTTTATATATAGTAGTGTGTATATGTTAATCCCAAACTCCTAATTTATCCCTCTCCCGCACCTTTCCCCTTTGGTAACCATAAGTTTGTTTTCTATGTCTGTGAGTCTATTTCTGTTTTGTAAATAAGTTCATTTGTATCATTTTTTTAGATTCCCCATATAAGTGATATCATATGATATTTGTCTTTCTCTGTCTGACTTACTTCACTTAGTATGATAATTTCTAGGCCCATCCATGTTGCTGCAAATGGCATTATTTCATTTTTTTATGGCTGAGTAATATTCTGTTGTATATATGTACCACATCTTTATCCATTCATCTGTCAATGAACATTTAGGTTGTTTCCATGTCTTGGCTATTAGAAATTGTGCTGGAATGAACATTGGGGTGCATGTATCTTTTTTGAATTATGATTTTCTCTGGATATATGCCCAGGAGTGGGATTGCTGGATCATATGGTAGCTCTATTTTTAGTTTTTAAAAGAACCTCCATACTGTTCTCCATAGTGGCTGTACCAATTTACATGTCCACCAATAGTGTAGGAGGGTTCCCTTTTCTCCACATCCTTTCCAGCATTTATTGTTTGTAGACTTTTTGATGATGGCCATTCTGCCTGGGGTGAGTTGATACCTCATTGTAGTTTGAATTTGCATTTCTCTAATAATTAGGAATGTTGAGCATCTTTTCATATGCTTTTTTGGCCATCTGTATGCCTTCCTGGAGAAATGTCTATTTAGATCTTCTGTCCATTTTTTTTATTGGGTTGTTTGATTTTTGATATTGAGCTGCATGAGCTGTTTGTAAATGGAGATTAATCCCTTGTTGGTTGCCTTGTTTGCAAGTATTTTCTCCCATTCTGTGGGTTATATTTTCATTCTGTTTATGGTTTCCTTTGCTGTGCAGAAGCTTTTAATTTGAATTAGGTCCCATTTTTTTAATTTTTGTTTTTATTTTCATTACTCTAGGAGGTGGATCCAAAAAGATATTGCTGCAATTTATGTCAAAGTGTGTTCTATGTTTTCCTCTAAGAGTTTTATAGTGTCCGGTCTTGCATTTAAGTCTTTAATCCATTTTGAATTTATTTTTATGTATGGTGTTAGAGAATGTTCTAATTTCATTCTTTTATGTGTAGCTGTCCAGTTTTGCCAGCACCACTTATTGAAGAGACTGTCTTTTCTCCATTGTATATTCTTGCCTCCTTTGCTGTAGATTAATTGACCATAGGTGTATGGTTTTATTTCTGGGCTTTCTGTCCTGTTCCATTGATCTATATTTCTGTTTTTGTGCCAATACCATACTGTTTTGATGACTGTAGCTTTGTAGTATAGTCTGAAGTCAGGGAGCCTGATTGCTCCAGCTCCGTTTTTCTTTCTCAAGAGTGCTGTGGCTATTCAAAGTCTTTTGTGTCTCTGTACAAATTTTAAGATTTTCTGGTTCTAGATGTGCAAAAAATGCCAGTGGTAATTTGATAGAGATTGCATAGAATCTGTAGATAGTATAGTCTTGAGTAGTATAGTCATTTTGACAATATTGATTCTTCCAATCCAAGAACATGGTATATCTTTCCATCTGTTTGTGTCATCTTTGATCTCTTTCATCAGCATCTTATAGTTTTCAGAGTACAGTTCTTTTGCCTCCTTAGGTAGGTTTATTCCTAAGTATTTTATTCTTTTTGATAGGATGGTAAATGGGATTGTTTCCTTAATTTCATTTTCTGATCTTAAGTTGTTAGTGTATAGAAATGCAACAGATTTCTATACATTAATTTTGTATCTTACAACTTTACTGAATTCATTGATGAGCTCAGTAGTTTTCTGGTAGCATCTTTAACATTTTCTATATATAGTATATCATCTGCAAACAGTGACAGTTTTATTTCTTCTTTTCTATTTGGATTCCTTTTATTTCTTTTTTTTTCTCTGATTGCTGTGGCTAGGATCTCCAAAACTATGTTGAAAAAAAAGTGGTGAGAGTGGACATCCTTGTCTTACTCCTGATCTTAGAGGATATGTTTTCAGCTTTTCACCATTGAGTATGATGTTAGCTGTGAGTTTGTTTTCATTATGTTGAGGTAGGTTCCCTCTATGCCCACTTTCTGGAGAGTTTTTGTCATAAATGGGTGTTGAATTTTTCAAAAGCTTTTTCTATTGAGATGATCATATGGTCTTAATTCTACAACTTGTTAATGTGGTGTATCACACTGATTAATTTGTGGATATTGAAAAATCTTTGCATCCCTGGGATAAATCCTACTTGATCATGGTGTATGATCCTTTTAATGTATTGTTGGATTGGGTTTGCTAGTATTTTGTTGAGGATTTTTGCATCTATATTCATCAGTGATATTGGCCTGTAATTTTCTTTTTTTGTGGTGTCTTTGTCTGGTTTTGGTATCAGGGTGATGGTGACCTCATAGAATGAGCTTAAGAGTGTTCCTTCTGCAGTTTTTTTTGGAAGAGTTTCAGAAGAATAGGTGTTAACTCCTCTCTAAATATTTTATAGAATTTGCCTGTGAAGCCTTCTGGCCCTGGACTTTTGTTTGTTGGGAGTTTTTTTTTAATCATAGTTTCAATTTCAGTACTTGTGATTGGCCTGTTCATATTTTCTATTTCTTCCAGGTTCAGTCTTGGGAGATTGTACCTTACTAAGCATTTACCCATTTCTTCTAGGTTGTCCATTTTATTGGCATATAGTTGCTTATAGTAGTCTCTATGATCCTTTGTATTTCTGTGGTGTTATTTGTAACTTCTCCTTTGTCATTTCTAATTTAATTGACTTGAGTCCTCTCCCTTTCTTTCTTGATGAGTCTGTCTAAATGTTTATCAATTTTGTTAATCTTTTCAAAGAACCAGCTTTTAGTTTCATTGATCTTTACTATTGTTTTCTTCATCTCTATTTCATTTATTTGTGCTTGGGTCTTTATGATTTCTTTCCTTCTGCTAACTTTGGGTTTTGTTTGTTCTTTGTCTAGTTGCTTTAGTTGTAAGGTTAGGTTGTTTGTTTGAGATTTTTCTTGTTTCCTGAGGTAAGATTTTATTGCTATAAACTTCCCTCTTAGGCTGGCTTTTGCTGCATCCCATAGATTTTGGCTTGTCGTATTTTCATCTTCATTTGTCTCTAGGTATTTTTTGATTTCCTCTTTGATTTCTTCAGTTATTCATTGGTTGTTTAGTAGCATATTGTCTAGCCTCCATGTGTTTGTGTTTTTTACACTTCTTTTCTTGTAGTTTCTAATCTCATAGCATTGTGGTTGGAAAAGATGCTTGATATGATTTTAATTTTCTTAAATTTACCAAGGCTTACTTTGTGGCCTAGCATGTGAGCTATCCTGGAGAATGGAATGCTCTATGAATATCAATTAAGTCCATCTGGTCCAATATGTCATTTAAGGCCTGTGTTTCCTTATTGATTTTCTGTCTGGATGATCTGTCCATTGATGTAAGTGTGGTGTTAAAGTCCCCCACTATTATGGTGTTACTGTCGATTTCTCCTTTCATGGCTGTTAGCAGTTGCCCTATGTATTGTGGTGCTCCTATGTTGGGTGCATATATATTTACAATTGTTATATCTTCATGGATTGTGAGTTAGAACAGAACAGTTCTGATATTCCTATGTGCCTCTGTCCTCCATATGATCTAGCAGGTTTTTTTTTTTACAATTAATTTATCCTTTACTTATGATCTGACAGTTTATTTTATAATTAACACAAAGTGAGCAGGTCATCTCTGAAATTATTATTTTGTGTCCCCAGATTTCTTATTATGAGCTTTGGCCTACTGAAATCCTTGATGGTTTCCAAATATGCTTCCTAGGGCAGAGGGTGATTGGCCAATTGGCTTTGAGGTATAAATAAAAGTAAATGTAAGGTCCTTTGGAATAAGATATATAGCTAAATAAATGAGCTTTGTGAACCCCATAAAATTCAGAGAACATTTTGCATCTTTCCAGAATTCAGTGTATGTTTGGTAAAATTTAAAGATGAGAGGGAGTGGCCAGTAATAGATGTATGATTAAGGGAATGTTCCCCCAGTTCAAATGTGACTGACACCTGCTAGCTAAAGCCTAATCCATTGATCAGTTTCAAAATGCAAATAAATCTTTTTCAAATATTTGAACTTTTGTGAAAAAAAAGAATAACCAGAGTTTCAGTGTATGTTGTACCTTTGCAAGTGTGTGTGTGTGTGTGTGTGTGTGTGTGTGTGTGTGAGAGAGAGAGAGAAGTGGGGAAGAGAAAAGACAAGAGAGGAGGTGAGCTGTCAATGAAGAAGAATAAGACATAGAACAAGGAGGCTGGGACCCATAGTGCCTCGATCCTTTTGCTGTATTTCCTTTTGACGATGCTTAAACATGAAGGTTTAGCCATGGAACATAGTTTCAGAGGCTTGTTTCTGCCCTCTCAAAAATTATATGTTACAACCTCCCTTTTCCCCTCTCCAGTCGATTGTTTCTAAACTTTGTGCTGCAGGAGCTATAAAGAACAGTCATTCAGTCAAGGAGTGTTTGTTTAGTACCCTCCAGGGTGCCTAGAGCTGAACCAGAGAAAATTAATAGCATTAAATCCTCAAGCTTTGATCCTTGTTCTGAAATATGGAGCTGCTTGACACACATTTCCAAAGGGACATTTATACCTCTTTTTAATGTGTATGAAGAGAAGAAAAATATTTGACCTGATTATTAACACATCTTTAATGTTTAATGCACTTTTTTGAAGCCAGATTTATTAAGGTATAATTTGTATATTATAAAATTCACCCTTTTTTAAGTGTACATTTTGATGAACTTGTTAAAGGTATATACTCATGTTACCACTATTACAAGCAAGATGTAGGACAATTTCATTACCCTAAATATTCATGCCCCTTCATCATTAACCCCTCCTCCTACAGCTAACGCTTAGCAACCAGTGATTTAAGTTGCCTGTCATTTTGTTATAGTGTGATGTAAACGAATCGTATGTTAAGTTATGTAGCTTTTTGAGACCAGCTTCTTTCACTTTGTGTAACACGTTCACTTATTAGCACTGCTGAATAATACTTCGTTGTATGGATGCACTGGTTTATCTGTTCACCATTTCAGGGACATTAAGTTTGTTGGTTGTTTCCAATTTTTGGCAATTATGAATAAAGCCATTTTAGGCATTTCAACTTTTTTTTTTTTTGGCCATGCCACATGGCTTGTGGGATCTTAGTTGCCCAACTAGGGATTGAACCCGGGCCGCAGCAGTGAAAGTGCTGGATCCTAACCACTGGACTGCCAGGGAACTTCCCTCAACTTCAATTGTTTTTGCATGCTATGCCTTTCCATGTTTTTACTTTTAACCTATCTATTTCTTGATATTTAATGTAAGTTTCCTGTGGGCAGCTTAGAGTTGGATCTAAGTCTCACATAATAATCTCTTTTAATTGGTATTTCTAGACCATTTGCATTTAATATAATTATACATTTGCATTTAAATCAGCCAACTTGCTAGTGGCTTTCTCTATATTTCTGTACTTTCTATAATTATCTTATTTTCTGCCTTGTTTGTATTAGGTATTTTCTATGATTGAATTTTCCTTACAATTACTATGCTGGTTATACCTTTTAAAATTTTTGGAGTCCTTTACAGTATATATCTTTAACATATCGTAATCTACCTTCAAAAATACACATTCACATGGAGTGTAGGAACACCATAACAGTATATTCCCATTTACTCCATTTTAGCACTTGTGCTATTGCTGTCACACATTATACTCGTACATATTGTATGCAACTCACAATGTATTGTTATAATTTTTGGCTTTAGATGATTATCTTTTAAAGGAATTGAAGTAAGAAAAATGTGTTTTACACTTAGTCTTATTTTTTATCCTTTCCAAAGCTCTACTTTCCTTTGTGTAGCTCTAAATTTCCATCTTTTGCTAGAAGAACTTCCTTTAACAGTTCATGTAGTATATGTTTATTGGCAGTGAATTATTTCTGCTTTTGTCAAAAATGTTCATTTCACTGTCATTTTTTAATCTCTCCACCAATGAGTCCATTTATTTTTTATTTATTGAGAAATGATAATGAAGCATTTGCTGTGCACGGAGCCCTATGATTATATATATGCATATATACACACATAAAAAATATATAAATCATATATATATAATCATAGGCACACTAACAAATAAGATAAGGAGGAGCTTGAGGCTTAGTCAGTGATGCATATAAGCAGAGAAACTATCAGAATGACGTGAGAAGTTCTGTGATAAGGATAAGCACTCAGTGTTACTCAAATACAGAGGAAATACAAATGATGCATTCTGGGTATGGAAGAATTTTTTTTGTTGTTGTTGAAAAAGCAGCATATTAGTTGAGTCTTAGAGGCTAAATCATAAGTATAGTGAACAGAGACACTTAATAGGGAAAGGTACTAATGTTTTTATATAATTAGTAAAGATAAAAAAGAAAGTTAGCATATGCTGTTTTCCAGGGCACCAGGGTTAGAATTTCGTAATGAAAACCAAAGTTTTTTAACTGACTAGATTTTTAGCCATTTTACTATATATTATAGCAGAATTATAGTGTATACTGATAGATTGCACTTTAAGGAAACCAAGTATTTGCTTTCCAAAATGAGCATCCGGTTTTTAAATGGATTGGGACTTTTAAATAGTTTATTGTCAACCATGAGATTTCTATGAAGTCATCAAGAACATATTTATTGCATACATTATGTGGTATTTTAAAATATTCTTTAGAACAAATGTAAGACAATGCAACATTGCTTGCTTGTTCCTCTTCAGTAAAGAAACTAAGGTTGTGTTCTCTTTTCTTCTCCCTAATTGTCATCTCCAAAATTGACAATTATCAAATCATTATGAGTTTCCAACTAATAAACAATTGATAAACAGTGCCACAAATTCATTTGAGGTTTGAACTAGCAGTAATAACTATTTTCATTCAGGTGTGTGGCAGGGAGAGATGGGGGCAAAAGGAGAGGGGCTCACTCTCTTATCACCCCATGATTTTAGATTTTGTAAGTTCTAATTTATAATGACAGCAAGTAGTAATAGAAGATGCAAACACCCAGCTGCCATGTAGTTCTGTTTTGCTACTCTTCTCTTGAGCAACATTTCCTTGACAGTTGTCAGATACTGTCTGTTGTCCCTGCACTACCTGATAGACCAAGCCAAAGCTGTATGCTCACATGATGAAAGCTTCATAGAACAGAATAATTTTGGGTAAAGGTGAAAACTAGAGAGTACATTTTCTTTTGAATTTTACAAAAGACTGAAAATTTTAGTTCAGGGAAAATGATAAGTTTCGCTTGAAATTAGTGGACATAGTAAGGACTGTTAGAACCAAATGTTAAGGCATTAACATATCACAGTAAGGAAAGTAATGCATAAAAAAATTGACTCGAAATTTCTAAATAAAATAAGTAGTCACAAAGTTAAAAAAATGGTTCAGAGGAGGGAAACTTCATCAAAAGAGTTTCAGCAGCTAAGGTGCAGTTGAGAAAGAAGACTGAAATGAGATTGGGCAATTGCCTAGGATAGTGGTTCTCCAATTTGGTTGCACATTAGAATCACCTGTGGAGCTTTTTAAAAATTGAAATAGCCAAGTTGCACCCCATACCAATTAAATTAGAATATCTGGGGTGCTGCCAAGCGTTAGTATTTTTAAAGATCTTTAGGTCATTTATACGTGCGACAACATTTGGAAACCAGTGGCCGACACCAACATTTACTTCATTTTATTTCCTAAGGTTCATTTTGTGTAACAAAGCTTTGCAGTCAAAAGAGAAATAGTGAAAGAGGACAGTTAAAAAAATGTACTCATGAATCCTGTTGTCTGTACCAGGCACTGGAATGCCTAATGGAATTTTAGAAGCATATTGAAAGTCAAGTTGCTTGTCTTTTTTCTTAAATTGCCAAAATACCTATGCTATCTTGTCTATCATCATATACTTTAGGATAAGACATGACTGATAACTCATTATGTGCTGAAAATCAGAGATGACAGTAATGCATACAAAGTACTGTTCACATGGCACAATTCACGGTACCCCTAAGCCACAAGAAAATGTTCTTGTGAATTCCCACTTTGTCCGGTTAATTGCCTAGGACAATGACCTTACCATTCTTTTTATGAAAGAGGAAAGTGAGATGCAAGGAACTGGAGCTAGAATCTAAGTTTATTGAGTCTCATGCCCAGATTGCTTCTGTTGTCCCTGCACTACCTGATAGACCAAGCCAAAGCTGTATGCTCACATGATGAAAGCTGGATGCCAGAAATGCTATTTTTAGAATAAAAAGTGGCAAGTTGAAAATTTTGCTTTGAAATCAATCTATTTACCCCAAAGGCATCATATTTCCTATGAAACAGCTGGAGATTAAAGACAGGTCAGTGAGAAAGTAATGCTTTAAATATGAGGTAAGGAAGAAAGATTATTATTCCTGAGGATAATTCCAAGTATGTTATCTTAGTCTGGGCTGTTGTAACAAAGTACCATAGATGAGGTGGCTTATAATAACAGAAATTTATTTCTCACAGTTCTAGGGGTTGGTGGTGTGAGACTAGGGTGCCAGCATGGTCAGGTTCTGGTGAGGGCTCTTTGTGTGTTGCCAACTGATGACTTCTCATTGTATCCTCACAAGGTATAAAGAGCAAACTAGCTCTCTGGCCACTTCTTACAAGGGTGCTAATCTCATTCATGAGGATTCCATCCTCATGACCTAATTGCCTCCCAAAAGCCCCACCTTCAAATACCATCAAACTGGGGACTGGATTTCAAATACGAATTTTGGGGTGACACAAACCTTCAGTGTATAACATATTAACCTACAGATAAACCAAGAAGTATTTATTGCACATCTACAATGTCCTTAACATTCACCAGTCATTATGGTGCAAATAAAGAGTTGGTAGTTTCTTGTATAAGGAGATTGCAACATATTGGTGAGCTATGACAGCACTTGCTACAAAGTGATCATGTATAGTGATACAGGATGTAATTGTTTGGTGAAGCTAATGCAAGAAACTTGTTCTTGTTCCATAATAGTGTGAGAGGAGACACTTCTCTTTTAAATCTCCCTTCAGTATTATAGAAGAATATGTTAAACTCATAGTTCAGAAGATATACATCAAAAGAGTCTGAGAAGGAGGAGGTCATAATGAGAAAGTTTAAAAAGACTTTGTTTTGACTGAATGGAAAGGAAGGCTATGGAGGAGAGAAGAACTCCTCAAACAAAGGAGTACGAGATATATAACACACTTAGCTTCTTCTAAGTTACTCCTTATTTTATAATATTTAATGAAGAGGGGAAGAAAAAAACTTTGAATGTGATAATGTCTCTTTAGCTAATAAACTCCTCCATCAGCTAATCCACCACCAGACTGTGAGTTCCTTGTTATAGAGATTTTTTAAATCCTTGATTGCTCTGCACAAACAGAGTGTCCTGCATATAAAAAGAATTTGATAATTGTAGAACTTCCCTTAAACTAAGATAAAAGACACACAACTAACATCAAACTTAATGGTGAAAAACAGAAAGCTTTTCCTCTAAGATCAGGAACAAGAAAAGGAGACCCACTCTCACCATTTCTCTTCAGCATAGTAGTGGGACTCCTAGACAGAGCAATTAAGCAAGAAAAAGAAATAAAAGGCATCTAAATTAGAAAGAAGTAAAATGGTCTATTTTTGCAAGTGACATGATCTTATATATATGGAAAACACGACCAAGAAACTCTTAGAACTAATCAACAAATTCAGTCAAGTTACAGAATACAAAATCAACATACAAAAAATCAGTGGTTTTTCTATACACAAACAATGAACTAGGGAAATGAAAAGGAAATTTAGAAAATCTCATTTAAAATAGCATCAAAAAAAATAAAATACTTAGGAATAAACTTAACCAAGGAGGTGAAAGCCCTTTACACTGAAAAGTACACAAGAAATTAAAGAAGTCACAAACAAATGGCAAGACATCCCATGTTTATGGATTGGAAGACTTAGTAATTGTTAAAATATCCATACTACCCAAAATGATCTACAGATTCAATGCTATCCTCATCAAAATTCCAGTGGCATTTTTTGCTGAAATGGAGAAAAATCCTGAAATTCATATGGAAACATAAAAAACCCAGAATATTCAAGATGATCTTGAGAAAGAAGAACAAATCTGGAGACATCACATTTTTTATTTCAAAATATATTACAAGGCTACAGTAATTAAAATAGTATTGTATTGGCATAAAGGCAGACATATACACCAATGGAACAAAATAGAGAGTCCAGAAATAAATCCATTCATATGTAGTCTATGATCTTCAACAAGATACCAAGAATACACCATGGTGAAAGAATAGTCTCTTCAATAAATGGTGTTGGAAAAACTGGATATCCACACGCAGAAGAATAAAATTGGACCCTTATCTCATACCATATGAAGACCAACTCAAAATGGGATTAATGATTTAAATGTAAGACCCCAAACTGTAAAACTACTAAAAGAAAACAAAGGGAATTAGCTTCTTGACATTGGTCTTGGCAATGATCTTTTTAGGTATGACACAGGTAACGAAAGTGAAAATGGACAAGTGGAATAATATCAAACTAAAAATCTTCTGTACGGAAAAGGAAACATCAATACACTAAAGGCAACCTATAAAATAGGGAAAATATTTGCAAACCATTTATCTGGTAAAGCGTTAATATATAAAATATATAATAAAAACTACAACTCAATAGAAAAAAACCAAACAATCCAATTAAAAATGGGCAAAGGAGTTGAATAGGCATTTCTCTAGAGAAGACATGCAAATAGGCACCAGGTACATGAAAAGGTGCTCAACATGGAAATGCAAATCAAACCCACAATGAGTTATAAATTCACAACTATTGCAATGGCTATCATCAAAAAGAAAAGAGATGAGTGTTGGTGAGGGTATGGAGAAATCCGAACACTTCTACATTGTTGATGGGAAGGTAAAATGGTACAGCCACTATAGAGCACAGTATGGAGGTTTCTCAAAAGATTGAAAATCAAATTACCTTATGATCCAACAGTCCCACTCCTGGATAGACATCAAAAGAGATGAAATGAGGATCTTGAAGACATACCTGCACTCCCATATTCATTGCTGCATTATTCACAGTAACCAAGATGTGGAGACAAATGTCCATCAACAGAAGAACGGATAAAGAAAATGTGATATATACATGCAATGGTATATTATCCAGTATTCTAAAAGAGGGAAAATCCTACTATTTGCAGCAATATGAATGACCCCGGAGGACATTAAGCTAAGGAAAATAAGGCAGTCACCACTGGAAAAATACTGCAGGATTCCATTTATATGAGATATCTAAAAATAGTCAAACTCGCAGAAGCAGAATAGAATGGTGGCTGTCAGGGCCTGGGGGCAGGGAAAATAGGGAGTTGCTGTGCAATGGATATAGAGTTTCAGTTATACAAGATGAATAAACCTAGAGATCTGCTGTACAACATAATGCCTATACTTAACAATACAGTACTGTGCACTTAAACATTTGTTAAGAGGGTAAATCTCATGTTAAGTGTTCTTACTACAAAAATGAAACATAAAACCAAAAAAAAAAAGAAAACAAAACCAAAAAATCTAGCAAAGGGAGACAAAACACTTTTGCGGGTGATGGATCTGTTGATTACCTTGGTTATGGTGATGGTATTGCAGGTGTATGCATATATCTAAACTCAGCAAATTGTATACATTAAACATGTGCATTTTTTGTATGTAAATTACATCTCAATAAAGCTGTTAAAAATTGAGAAAAAAGATAGTGAACCATTAGTTACGTTGTTCTTGGTCCACCCATTTTATTCCACATTTTAAATTTCTCTTCAAATTACAGTTCTTGAGATCATTGACTTTGGGCTGCATAGAGCAAACTGCAGATTTAAAGTCTTCATTCTGCTACGAAGTTTAAATCTTTTTACTTATAATTTAGGTACTTTGACATTGTATAGGTACATCTTATATGAAGGTATTTTAGAAAATAATGCATTGAAAATTCGCATCACATAAGGTGGTCTCAATGTGAATGAATTTTACAACACAAGGATGCATACATTTGCTAAAACAAGCCTTGAAAGTGCTAATAGAACACCACCACGTCTGAAATGAGGGAGTGTATTTTTTCTATTGTAAATTCAATTATTTATTTATCTTTGTTCTTTATCTTTGTCTACTTTAGAAGACCTTTAAATGTGTATTTTTAGCTCTGCCTTTTTCTATTTCTTAGAATGTATAAACTCTGGATCTTAAATGAAAAATTGCAGTCCTCTAGTTTTGTTAACCTTCTCTAATGGATAACTGGTTTTCCTTTCTGCAGTGGCAATGGGAAGACATAATAATACAGTGATACACATCATTGAATTTTTAAATTAAACTGGAAAAATTAAACCTTTAGTTAATTTACTTTAAGGGTTGATGAAAATCCATTATGCTCAAAGAAAGTTTAAAGGTAGTATAACTTGTTTTTACAATGGTGCCTGGTAGACAATTCCTAAACATGGATCAAAAATAGAACAGTATATTCTAAGTGTAAAAATAAATGTATCTACCTACGTACTTTAATATTACTGAATAAAATGTAACTGATATTTTTTGAATATCTACTCTGTGCCAGGAACTGTATTATTTTGTTAACCATATAGGGAAAATAATTCAGGGTGGGCTAAAATGATTCATTTACAGAACAAAAGTTAATTTGACCAGATTATTAGGTATAGATTTTTATTATTTTCCTTGTGCCTATTTTAAGTGTCCATTCCTGTAACCCCCATCATAATTAAAATATTGAAAGTTTTTATTACCCCTAAAAGTTTCTTCATGTCCATTTATAGAAAACTTTCCTCCAAACCCAGGCAACCACTGATTGCTTTCTGAACTTTCCAGAAGACCTAAGCCACAGGAAATACTTTCTCTGTTTTGCATTTACTTGAATTAAATATAAATAAAATTATACAGTATGCATTCTTTTATATCTGGCTTATCTGTCAATGTCATGTTTTGAGATTCCTTTGTGTGTGTCATTAGTTTGTTCATTTTCATTGCTGAATAATATTCCACTGAATGGATATACTGAAATTTCTTTCTACATTCCCTTGTCGATGGCCATTAGGTTGTTCCCCAGTTTTGGCTATAATGAGTAAAGCTGCTGTGAGCATATGTTTTGAATTTCTATTGACTGAATACCTAGGAGTGAAATAGTTGCACGGTGGGAGTAGTACATGCTTAACTCTTTGAGAGAACGCCAAAGTATTTTCCAAAGTAGTTGTACTGCTTCACATTTCCAGCAGCAAGCCATGAAAGCTACAGCTAGCTCCACTACATCCTCGCCAAAACCTGCGAAGAGTCTTTTCACTTCTAACCATTCAAGTGGATCTCATTAAATTTATACTTAATACTCATTTCCCTGAACTGATGTTTTTAATCATCTTTTCATGTACTTAACTGGTCATTTATATATCTATTCTTGTGAAATGTACATTCAAATTTTACCAGATTATATTGTATTTTTCTTATTAATAGTTGTAAGAGATTTTTAAAATATATTCTGGGTACAAGTTCTTTGTTGAATATATGTACTGAGAACACTGGGACTTATCCTTCAGACTATGGATTGTTTTTATTTTTATTTTTCATTTTAATGCTGGCTTTCAAAGACCAAAAGTTGTAAATTTTGATGAAGTGTGATTTTTCAATATTTCAATGGTTGTATTTTTTTCTTTTCTAAGAAATTATTATCTAACCCAAGTCTGTCTTCTATGTTTTTTGGGGAGCTGTAATCCATTTCATATTTTTGCATGTAGTGTGCAGTAAGGTCAGTGTTCCTTTTTTCCTCTTGTGGATATTTAATTTTTCTAGTATTGTTTGTTAAGACTATTCATTCTCCATTGATTTACCTTGGAACTTTTGCTGAAAATCTATTTATTATATATGCATAGTTCAGTGTTTGAACTTTCTACCTCCCTAACTATCCTCATATCAATAACACACTCTCTTGATTATTATACCTAGGTTATTTCCAATGGTTATTTATCATGGAAATGGAAATGTTTACCACTTTCCTTTATATTCTATTATACTACATTCCTAGGTTTTTTACACTACATTTCCGTAAATTTTAAAATCTGCTTCTCAAATCCTTGAAAACCTACTAGTTTGATTAAAATTATATTGAATCCATATTTCAATTAAGGGAGAATTGATATCTTAATATTAACAAGTTTCCTAATATATTTTAAGCTTTTGGATACTTTTATAATTTTTTTTATACTTTTCCAACTTTTTGTTGTTAGTATATTGAAATATATTGAACCTTTGGGTGCTATTCTTGTAGCCTGTAACCTTGTGAAAATCACTTATTGGTTGTAGTAGCTTCTTTGTGGATTCCTTAGGATTTTCTATATGCATGATGGTATGAAGTGTGAGTGAAGAGATTTTACATCTTTCTTTCAGCCTTCCTGTCTTTTCCTTCCTCTTATTGCCTTACACACTGTCTAGACTTCCACTGCACTGTTCAATAGAAGTGCTAAGAATCAATATTCTTTCCTTTTTTTGATCTTAAGAGGAAAACATTCAGTTTTTCATCATTAATTTTTTCATATATATCCTCTATCAGGGTGAAGTTTATATTTCTAGTATCTATACTTTCTTTTCTACGGAATACAAAGGATTTTTTCCCCCCAATTCCTAGTATCTATTCCTAGAAAAACACTTGTCTGTAGTTTGCTTTCTTCTTCTACTCCAATATTTTCCCAGACCTTTGTATTATTTCCTCCTCAAATGTTTGATAGGATTCACCATGGAAGCCTGTGGATATTGTTATTAATTGTACTCTGCAAATGTTGATGTGTTGTTGATATATTTTTATTACCATTCATTTCAGTACATCTAATTTTCTTCTGTGACTTCTTAGACTCAGTAGCATTATTCAATAATGTGTGGCTCAATTTACAAATATTTGAGGACTTTTCTATATTTGTTAGTGATTTCTACTGTAATTCAGTTGTTGGAATGTTTAATTAATTTTAAATTTATTATGACATTTTAAGGCCCAACAAATGGTCTGTCTCCATTACTATTCCATTTAAACTTGAAAAGAATGTGTATTCTGCTGTGGCTTGGTGGAGTTTTGTCACCGTCAATTAGGTCAAGTTGATTGGCAGTTTTGTCCAAGTCTTGTATATCACTACTGATGTTACATCTAATTGTATTATCAATTACTGAGAGGGGAGCATTGACATCTCCAACTTAAAATTTTGGATTTGTCTACTTCTCTTTTATTTTTTTCCATTATTGCTTCATATATTTTGAAACCCTATTAGTGGCACATAAATTATGGTTTGTGTATCTTCTTGATGAATTGACCCTTTATTACTATAAAATATCTCTTTTTATCCCTGGTGATATTTTTGTTCTGAAGCATACCTTTTTTTCTGAAAATAAAACAGCCACTACAGCTTTCTTATGTCTGGGGGTTTGTGTGGTATGTCTCTTTCCATTCTTTTATTTTTAACCTGTGTCTCTATTTTTAAAGTGGGTTTCTTACAGATAAGTTATTGTGGGTGTTGATTTTTTTCTCCAGTCTGAAAATTTCTGCTTTTTATGTAATTGGAATGTAGACCACTTACATTTAATGTGGTTATTGCTATGGTTATGTTTAAGTTTGTAATCTTGCAAGTTGTTTTCCATCTGTCTTATCTGTTCTTTGTTCCACTTTTTTTCTCTTTCCTTGCTTTGTTTTAGTTTTTTTTTGTATTTCATTTTAGCTGCATAATTAGTTGTATCTCTCTCTTTAAAAAATATTTCAGTGGTTATATTAGGGTTTACAATATGAATCTTTAACTTACCACACTCTACTTTTGAATAGTATTATACCCCTTCACATATAATGTAAGAAACTTAAAACAGTATAGTCAAAGACAAGATGGAAAAATTAGATCTATTGCTGTGATAGTTTTATTTCCACATAAGATAAGCTATAAACTCCACAATACATTATAAGGTGGATTTTTTGTTTGTTTGTTTGTTTTTGCTATATCCAATTATCTTCTAGAGAAATTTTTAAATTTAAAAATATATTTAAAAAATATTCACATATGTTTTCATCATTCTGTAGCTCTTCATTCCTTTTGTATAGAACCAAGTAGCTATCTGGCATCTCTCTTCACGGAGAACTTTCTTTAATATCTGACTCCTTCCTCATTCCCTACCCCTCTCCCCCCATTGATCCCTCTTTCACTAATTTCCAAACTTTCATTGAGTATGAAGTAATTGGACTTGTTATTTGTAATCATTCAATAACAGCTAACTAGTATTCCAAATGCCAAGGCCTTCTGTGTATAAATTTAGATTTATAACTAGGGAATGTATGGAAAGATAAGTTATGTTTTGCTGTGGTTGTGAGTTAGATATACATTATGGTCTAAAATATGAAATGAAATCTTTCTGGGAAAAACAAACCTTTATTGAACTTACTTTAAGCTTGTTGAAAAGATTTAAAGAATAGGCTTTAAAAAAAATCTCAGGAATACATACTAGGAGAGATGTTTCTTCCATTTAGGTAACTAGTAATGCTCTAGGCATTTTTCATGATGTAGATTTGAGTTTACCTGGCAAGGTTCTCAATTCATGAACTAACTTCAGTACTGAGTTTATTTTTTCTTTTCCTGTTTGGTAACATGTGTGTCCCTTTGATTTCCACTTAGGAAAAATCATAACAAAGGCTCAGCTCTCAATAGGAACATATTAATGTGAAATTGCTTCATAGTGCATTGCTCTCAGGAAATAGAAATAATCATTTTAGATGAATTTGGGGTAAGTTTTTATGGGGAGAGAAAAAATAAGGACTGTAACCCTAATATAGTATCTAGAGATTTAATGACAGCTGAAAAAATATGTTTGAGAATTCCTGAGCAGGTTTATTGATGTGGAGAATCTAGTTACATACTTTTCTTTTTTTGTTCTTTAAACAATCTCAGTTTATTTTACTTGTTTAGTAATATTAACAGTTAAGAAAATAGAGGAAAAAATATGCTAAGATTTTATGTTATCTTAGTTAATTCCCTTGACAACATCGTAATAAAAACATGATAAGTACTTTTAGAGACATGTAAACTGAAGGTCAGGGAGTTAAAAAATTTGCCTAATAAATGGAAGAAATAGTATACAAATTCAGCTCTTTCCTTTCCACTTATACCACCCAGAACCCAGTAATAAAAATGTATAATTTAATATTTAACTTTTTTCATCTAATTTTCTTTTACTTTCTCCTTTCTCATTGTCTCCATCTCCCTGTGTCTCTGTCTCTGTTTCTTTCTTTCCCTGCACTTATAAAAATGGTTGATGAATAGAATTAGTGATTTATCAGGTCTAAAACCTTGGAATCTTCCCTTCCTCTTCTTCTTCTTACTCACCACACAGCCACTTGGTTAGGAAATCATGTTGGCTTTTACTTTGGAATATCTTCCTTTAATGACCATTTTATGACCACTGTTAGTTCTTCCCCAGATTACTGCAATAGGCTCTTGTTAATAGTCCCTGTTTCTGCATCCTACTTTCAAGATAGTAATTTGAAAACTTAAGATGGATCATGTTAATATTATTGGCTTCCATTGTTTCAGAGTAAAAGCCATATTCCTTACAGTGGTCTCTAAGGCACTGCATGATCTGACTCACCTCTCTAGCTTCATCTGCTATTCTTCCTGTTGATCTACTTGTTTACTCTCTCCGAGCTTAAGGACCTTCTTTATATTCCTAGAGCACATTTGCTTTATTCCTGCCTCAGGCCTCTCTGTTGGCTGTTACCTCTGCTTAGTTAAGTTCTTCCCTCATAGGGATAATTACCTCACCCCATCTAAGATTTATTTAAATGTCTTTTTTTTTTCTACCAAGCCTAACCTGACCACTGTATTTAAAATTGCAATCCATATTCCCAATCTCCCTTATCCTAAATTTCCATAGTATATATTACTTTCTAATAGACTATATATTTTAAGTTTTCATTTTCTTATTTATCTCTCTACATTCCCTTATAGATCTTTATTTCAGTCATTGATCTCTCCAGTACCCAGGAAAAGCTTGGGACAGAGTATATGCTCAAGGAATGAATGAATAAATAAGTGCTATAGTAGAGGGAGTTGTCATAGGTAAGAGTGGGATGGGGGGGCTGGAAGCCGGGAAGAGTGGGAAGATCAAGGTTTAAATCCTGAAGTGGGTAACATAGTTCCAAAACATATATGTGTAATTTTGATCAAAAGGGATTATAATTGCTGAAATGCATAGGCCCTCAAAGGGCCATGAAATAATAGTGATTTAGAGAGATGTCTTCTTTTTTAGATGATCGCTTAAATATTAGTTCTTAAAGAAGTACTAAATTCTTCCAGGGCCTTTATTCAACCAGCAGAAGGAAGGAGCAGAATCCTGAAAAATCTCCTATGTTTAGCTTAGATTACGGCTGACAGAACATTTTATATCCTAGATACTTTACCATTCAAAAAGGGGGATGGGGGGAGAGATTTCTTTATGGCATCCAGAAATAAATATTTTGCCTTTTTAGTACTTTTGGGTGATAAGCTTGTAGGAACACAGGCACTCCTCTGGCAACCCAACAGATTTTGTGGTGGGGGGGGGGGGGGAAAGAAACCACATACAAATGAAAACAATTTATTCCTCACTCTCATAGGACAGATCACAAGATGCAGTTTTTGAGACTCCTCTGGGGTCAAGAGGTCAAGAAAGTGTCCCTGGAGGCAAATTGATATTAGTTTATGTTCCTGGGCCATAGCTATTCAACTAAGCAAACCTATCATTCAGAGACTCAACCGGGGAAGAAAAGTCAAGTGTGTTTTATTTCTAATTTAAAATATGCCCTTTTCAAAAGGAAATGTTTAGTGAAAAATATATTAAATTGAATTGACTCAAAAAATGGCCATATTAAAACATGGACCTCAGTCTAATTACTGGTATCATTTTTTAACCCATTTTAAGACCCAACTCAGAGGTGGTGCTAAACTCATCCTAAATGATGAAAAAAAAATAGACTCTTTATAATTAAAAATACACTTTGAAAAATCTAGTGCAATATTATTCGAATTGCATTTTAAGCTACCTTTATTACATGTCATTTACAAAACTGAGAAAACATCTCATTTGGTATGTGTAGCAGCAACATTTAGATACTTATTATTCCAATATTTTGTACCTGAATTTGCATATATTAATAGGAATCAATTTTGAACTTACAAGTAGAAATTTTTTTCCTTTATCTTAACCTCTTATTTTCCAAGGCCTAAGACAACTTGCAGGTGAAATATTCCCATCATTTCATCTTAACTTTACAGAATTTCCAAGACATAAACTTATACAATTCTGTACCTCTCAACCTGTTTTGGTTGACTATATGCACAGATGTTCCAACTTCCAGATCTTGAACTTCCATATGTATTTGTTCCTAAAATGGATCTTAAAGCTGTCTGAAAAGCAACTGTCTGCAAAATAATTTTTCTCCCATTTTACAGAAGATACGCATATCCCTCTTCTACCCCAAGTCCTGCTAATGGGTGTTACCCCAGGGTTTTAAAATCTAAAGAACAGCAAACTAAGAAAATGCTTTTTAAACTTCTCTTTCCCTGCGTATATGTATTTCTGCTAAGTGTGAAGCCTGGCTTTAAAAACAGGGTATTGAAACATGTAGGGTATGTCTGCATTCACATGTGTTAGAAATATGTGGTGTGATAGAAGTCATGAAAAATTCCAGTTAGCAACTATACCTCTTCCATCCCTTGACGGAAATGTCAAAAATGCCTGGCTTTAGAGCAAAGCAAAAACAATGATAAAAAATGTAAATGCTAAAAATATCCATTTACTGTGCTTAAATATAATTGATACTTGTCAGTTCTCACTATTAATTCCTAAAAATGTCATAAATGAGTGATGCTGCCTCTTTCAAATATAACTAGAATGATTTTGGAAATACCAGCATTTTTTACAGCACATGGGATAAAACATATAGACAAAGTTTTGTGTAATTTCTTTCAAAATTTACGTGTGTAAATTCTGTGTAAGCTATAAGGTAGCTAAAACTATTTTATTAATCATGGGAGAAAGTATTAATACAAATCTAGTCAATTCTCATTTTAAGTTATCGTGTAAGATATTTAACATTTTCTAATTCCTATGAACCAAACCTAACATTTAAGCCACCTGCCAGATTGCTTAGTTTTTAGCTACACATGTTGTTCTCTTCATTAAATAAAAAAGCAATATTTGTACTTGATATAATTCCATTAGTTTTTTCATATTTTCGATTTTGATTTTTGGTTCTTATTTAAGTAATCCCCAAAGAGTTCCATACACACATGCAGTGACATCTCATTGTGGTGTTAATTTGCATTTCTACGATGACTAATACTTTTGAACTACATTTTCTGTAATTTTTTTTGCTATTTGGATATCCTCTTTTAAGAAGTGCCTATTCAAGGATTTTTCCCATTTTTCAGTTGAGATCTTTTTTGTTTCTTATTGATTTGTAGAAATGCTTTCAATATTCTGGATATGAGTCCTTGATTCAATACATGCACTGAATGTTTTCTCCCAGCTGTAGCTCATCTTTTCACTCTCTTAATGGAGTCTTTTAATAAACAAAAATACTTAATTCAATGAAGTCCAATTCATTATTTGTTTTAATTTTTATTGCTTTTTGGTATCCTATTAAAGAAATAATTGTATTACCCAATGTGAAGGTGATATCAAGAATACTTATTATTTTGCCTTTCACATTTAGGTCTGCAGTAAATTGTGAACTAATTTTTCTGGCATGGTGTGAGAAAGGAGTCAAGATTTTTCTTTGATGTAACCATTGTTCCAATAACATTGACTGAAAGTACCATCCTTTCCCAAGTGAATTATATTAGTTTCTTCTCTGGAGCTCCGCGGCTATGCATATGAGTCTTTTGCTGAACTTTCTATTCCTCACTGATCCTGGGAAAATACTGAACAATTGAAAAGTAGGTATATATATATGTCCATGCCACTCTCTCACTTTGTCACAGCTTACCCAAAAGTAAAATAGATAGCTAGTGGGAAGCAACCGCATAGCACAGGGAGATCAGCTCTCGGTGCTTTGTGACCACCTAGAGGGATGGGATAGGGAGGGTGGGAGGGAGGGAGATGCAAGAGGGAAGAGATATGGGAACATATGTATATGTATAACTGATTCACTTTGTTATAAAGCAGAAACTAACACACCATTGTAAAGCAACTATACTCCAATAAAGACGTTAAAAAAAAAAAAAAAAGAAAAGTAGGTATATTCAAATGCACAACACTATTTTGACTTTAAAACTGTTGTTTGTACCCCAAACAGAATATTATAATTTTATTTTTCTGGATTTAATCAACAGAAACTCATCAGTAATATTTTTAAAAGCTTGTTGTTTTGCTTAGCTCATTTTCAGTTTTGAGTTGTTAGTTAAAACGAATGAATGTAACTTGTTTGATAAGTATAAACTTTATCAAGAGAAGTAAACATAATTCCTGGATAGTTCAACTTAAAATAATGCTGTGAGTTTTAATATACGTACTTTAAATTTTTTTCAGTATTTTTTCAATTACTCTCATGTTCTGGAGAAAACCTAGTGAGGAAATACATAAAACATGTATATGGCTCACATTTTTCCTTTTGCCTCAGGCTCCAATATGGCTTGGCACAGCATTTTTTGAATCCTTTTAAATTTATGTATTATGTTCGTCACGGACTTTTTTGGCATTAATTATGACTTTTAGAATATTGTTTTAAAATATCCTTTATCTTGATATTGAGTTTTTTGGCACCCCCTTAAACTTTGCATCTGAGGCCAAGTCTATCTGGGCCCTAATGGAACACTGTAGTTTTCACCTCTAGAAGTTTAATTGGAGTCTTTTTAAAAATATCTCTCATGTCACTAACACGTTTTAAATAAACTTCTTATTTTAAAATAGTTTTAGAGTTCTAAAAAACTTGTGAAGATAGAACAGAGAGTTCCCAGTACTCCACTCCCAGTTTCCCTATTATTAACATCTTAACCTAGTGGTAAGATGGGAATAAAGACACAGACCTACTAGAGAATGGACTTGAGGATATGGGGAGGGGAAAGGGTAAGCTGTGACAAAGTGAGAGAGTGGCATGGACATATATACACTACCAAACGTAAAATTGATAGCTAGTGGGACGCAACCGCATAGCACAGGGAGATCAGCTAGGTGCTTTGTGACCACCTAGAGGGGTGGGATAGGGAGGGTGGGAGGGAGGGAGACGCAAGAGGGAAGAGATATGGGATCATATGTATATGTATAACTGATTCACTTTGTTATAAAGCAGAAACTAACACACCATTGTAAAGCAATTATACTCCAATAAAGATGTTAAAAATAAATAAATAAATCTTGAAATTAAAAAAACAAAACAGAAACATCTTACATTAGTACGGTACATTCACTGCAATTACTAAATCACATTATTATTGACAAAAGTCCATAGTTCATTAAGATTTCCTTGCTTTTTACATAGTGTCTTTTCTTTGTTTCAGGATCCCATCCAGGTTATCACATTACATTTTCCCGCCTTATCTTCTTAGGCTCCTCTTGATTGTAACAGTTTCTCAGACATTCTTTATTTTTGGTGGCTTTTGACATTTTTCGAGAAGGATTGGTCAGATGTGTCTAGACTGTCCTTCAATTGGGATTTGTCTGATTTTTTTTTTTTCTCATAGTTAGGCTGGGGTTTTTGGAAGGCAGAACACATAGGTAAAGTGCCATTTTCGTCACATCATATCAAGAGTACATACAGCTAACCTGCCGTACCACTGTTTGTCTTAATCTCAGTCACCTGGCTGAGGTAGCGTTGGTCAAATTTCTCCTCAGAAAAGTTACTCTTTTTTCCTTGTGTCTACACTGTACTCTTTGGAAATGTCACTATACACAGCCCACACTTAAGGAGAAGGGAATTATGTTCTTCTCCTTGAAGGTGGGGTGTCTACATAAGTTATTTGGAATTCTCCTAAAGTGACTTGTCTGCTTCCTCCTATTTATTTATCGAATCATTTATATCGGTGTAGACTCCTGGGTGTTTATTTTATACTTTGGGTTATAATCCGATTCTACTTTATTTAGTTGCTAAAAATGTTTTAGCTTTGACCACTGAGGACTCTTTAAGTTAGCTCCTGTCTCCCTTTGACATATGCCCATCTTTGTGGGTTTTTCATTTATAATTTTCTTACTTTCTGGCACTCTATGATGCTCCAGGATCATCTTGTGTATTCCTTCCCTGAGTTCTAGAATCACACATTTATCCGGGGAGTCCTGGTTCCTCTTAAAGGAGAATGTTATTAGAAACCAAGATCTAGGCAATAGATGTGTTTGTTGCTATAGAGTGATAATGCTTGCATGACCTCTCAGCTAACAGAGCACAAAAATTTATGTGTTTACCAACACATGTATATACACATCTATAAGTATTGCTATATGTATTCATCTGTATCTATATTAAGCTAACCCTGAGTTCTTACTGAGTTGTCTAACTCTAATCATTTACCAGATGGATCATTCTAGCCTCCTCCCTTTGCTGATCTGTGAATTCACACTCCAGCGGTGAGGGATCTCGTTCCCTTCATCCTCCAAACATGGACCTCATTGTACAGCTCCAGATCCGTGTATAATAATTTCAGAATTGTCAACCTGCACTCCCACTGTAAACAATTTTGTGAGCCAGAGTAGAGTGCTTATATAGTTTCTGTTACCTTTACTCTTACAGTCTCAACTCATTTTCACAGTTACCTCCAACAAAGTCTTTTTCTTCTGCCCTTTCAGTTACGTTATTTCATACCTTTGTAATAGAATTAGATTGTGTTGTTACTGCCTGTATCATTTTCTGGGACCCCCTTAACCTCCTAACTAGATTTAAAATTTTTTCACACTTTAAATTTCCCTTCTTTTGCTGTAAAATTTTATGGCTTTTGACAAATGAATGGTGTTATCTGTCCACCATTACCATATCACGCAGAATGGTTTCACCACCCTCAAACTCCCCCGTGCTTCCCTCTTTCATCCTTCTCTCCATCTCCCTGAACACCTGCAACCACTGATGTTTTCACTGTCTCTATAGTTTTGCCCTTTCCAGAATATCATACAAGTGGAATCATACAGTATGCAATATCTGTGTCATGTCTGAGTCTGGTTCTGCTGATTGCTTTGTCTCTTGAGAGTATTTTTCCCCTTGCTTTTGACATGCTTTATCATTTTTTGTTGAAAGCCAGACATGTTACATTGGGTAATCAGAACTGAAGTTAATAGGCCTTTAAGGATTGATGTTAATATGGGTAGGGCTGTGATTAATGTTTGTGGTAGCTGTAGGTTCCAGAGGATTCAATTCCTGTGATGTCCGTGTTTTCCTCCCCTCTTGACGTCAGGCTTCTTTATGTGCTCTTCATCAGACAGAGTCTGGGTCCTGCAGGTTCTTCAGCTGTAATTAATTGTTATTATGCTGGAGCCTGTTGCTATGGTGGTAAGGAGTATGTATGTGTATGGGAAGCAATGTATAATCTTCCAACGAAGCCTCAGTCTTTTGATGGACCTGTGTCTTGGGACTGTAGTCTTCACAGTTGTTTTCTTCAATGGTATAGCTTTTTGTCCCCCACTATCATCTACTCCTTTCCTTGGCTGCAGTGTTCTGATCTGTGGTAATACTATTTCGCACCAACCCCCTTAGATGAAATATAAGGCCATAGAGGCCTGGAGTGGGGAAAATTTCCCTTCCCCTGCCCCCACCTGGCATAAGATTTTAGAATTGTGCTCTGGCCAAGTTCTTATTCTTGGAGAGAAGGCCTCTGATATGGAGAAGGACCTGCATGTATTTCCCAGTGGTTACTCTTCCCCAGTCCCTACCATGGCCACAAGGAGATCTTTCTCTACTCCTCATGATGAGACTTGGTCCAATTCCTGGAGAGAAGGCCCACAAAAATGTAGGGCCCCCTAGGATCATCCCCCAAGGAGTTTCTGGGTCTCTTACTAGTCCTCATTCAGCTTCTAGCAATTCATCAAACTTACTATTTAAGTGTTTCTGCAAGTTTATGGCTCCAGCAGCTTCTTCTCCATGTAGGTAGATTTCATTTGCGTCTCTGCATGCACCTGTCTCTTCAGATTTCAGGGTGATGGATTGTCCTGGGACCTCAGTTCTCTGATGTGCAGGACAAGTCACTGATTTTCTATTGGTATCAGTTTTTCTTGTTTTAGGGACAGGAGTGACAACTTCCAAGCTTGTTGAATCTGAAACTGGAAGTCCCTCTCAACTTACTTTTTTGAACTTAATATAGTTATATCTGCTCTCATGTTTTTGTCTGCTAATTCTTAGATCTGTGTCCATTCCGGGTTTGTGGCAGTGGATTAATTTTTCTTCTCATGATGGAGCATTTTTTTCTTGCTTATTTGCAAGCCTCGTCTTTGGAAGCCAGATGTTGTGAATTTTACCAATTTGTTTGCTGCATGTTTTCGTAGTCCTGTAAGTACTCCTGATTTTTGTTCTGGGATGCACCTAAGTTACTTGGAAATAGTTTGATCCCTTTGTGTCTTGCTTTTTAGATTTTTTAGGAGGGGCAACAGCAGTGTCTATTCTAGACCTAATTATTACCCCTGCTGAAGCAAGACACTTCTGTGTATTCTTCCTGATGTCCATTAAATCTTGAGATTTTCCAACATGGCTGGTGGGAATGAGCACTGTTCCTGATTTGTGTGAGTGTATGTTTCCACTAATCCTTTCATGTGATTATTTGTCTGACTTATCTAATTTCCTTACACACATGTGCTGATCCCCTGAAGATCCCTAGGGTTCTCTCTCTGGGCAGCCTTCTCCTCTCTGGTTCTCTCTCTTGAGTCCCGTAGCTACCTTGATCTCCTTGGACTCCAGGACCCTTTCTCAATCAGAGAGTCTCCTGAACTCCTCTGGGGTTCCCTCTCCCTGGGCAATGTCCTGGAAACTCTCTCAAGACAGTAAGCTGGAGCAGTCATAGGGCTAACTCACTCATTTCTCACCTCTAAGGAATCCCTGACCTTTGTTCTCTAATGGCCAGTGTCTTGAAAACTATTTTTTCACATATTTTTGTTAGGTTTTTTAGTTGACAGGAGGGTAATTCTGGTCCTTGTTACCCCAGACTTCTGGTCCTTGGCCAAAAGTGGAGGTCCACATGTAGCTAGTGAGCACTTGAAATGTGGGTAATGCAAATCAAAATGTGCTGTTTGTGTAAAATACACATCTGATTTTGACGTCTTAGTACCAAAGAATGATGTAAAATATCTAATTAATAGTTTTATAGTGATTATATTTTCAAAGAACAGTTTTGGATATTGGTTAAATAATACATACGTAATTAAAATGGGTTTTACTTGTTCTTTTTAAAATGTGATTGGTGAAAAATTTTAAATTATTTATATATTCCCATTATATTTCCATTGGACAGTACTGATTTAGACATTCCACAGAGCATCATGTTCATTCACTGTAAATTAATAACAACATATTAATAATACTGGGGGAGCAAGAAGTGGAAAGTGCTTTGGATTTTGTGTTACAATACGTATGCTCCAGAGAGTGAGACATACCATGTTAAGATTTCAGGACCGGCTACAGTGATGAATTTTGCGGGGGCCAATGTTCTGCTCACGCTCACACCTTGTGATGGGTTTTTATGACCAGAGGATAGACGTGGAAAATACCTGGGCCTGGTTCATAGGTGGGTTAGCTTGATAAGTTGGCATGAGCCAAAAATGGACAGTAGGTGTGGCCTTAAGGGCAGTGTTAAAGGGAAATCCTTCTATTGGAAATATCCTTAAGTAATACACTTGGTCTTTTACTTGACATGGAGAGAGAATTGGTCTGAGGTAAAAATATACGTGGAATAGTCAGGAGCCTGGACGGAAAAAGATTGAGACAATTGAGACGAAGAGTTTTGCGGAAGGGTAGGCTCATGGGAGTGGCTCAACGCTTGCAGATTTTTGTATCCACAGCAGTGCCTAGGGTTCAGCATTCACTATAGAGGAGGCACTGAACAACCCGCTGGATGTGATGATCTGTCCAGCCTCTGTTCATAAATATACCAGTGATTGTGTTTCAGGACCACAAACAGAGTGATTTTGGTTGCAGAATGGAGACTTTGCATTTAAGCCCAGAGCCTGAGTTTCCCATCACAGGTTCATCTAGCTACTGCTTTAGCTGAATATTGACCTGTCAGCAGCAGAGACCAGTACTGAGCCATTGAGGAGGCCAGTCAGTCCCTCCGGGGCAAGTAGCTTTCTTCTATCACATCCCTTCTACCTTAGAGGAAGGAGGTGTTTGTCTTTTTGTGACTGACATGTGTTCTGGGTATGAATTTGTTGTCCTTGCCTTCAGTGCTTCCCTTGGCACCACTGTCTGAGGGCTCAGACATTCTGGATATTTACTTTATCATCATGGGACCCCGTATGACATTACTTACAATCAAGTGACCCATTTTGCAATGACAGTCTGACAATGGGCACATGACCCTATCCATATTAACCAGAAGCTACGGACCTAATCATTTAGAGAACTTTGATCTTATCCAGTAAAGCAAAATCGGGTAAAATAGGGGAAAATACTCACTGCTGATGGAAAAATACTGCAGTGGCTCAGTCGTAATGTGTCAGCGGTGTCATCTTCAGAATCAGGACAGTACATTACCATACAGACCTACCTCAGGGCAGAAAAGTAGATGCTCTGCTTTCTTAAGATTTCTCTTAGCCTCTGATCAAGGGAAGAATGGCATTCATATTCATTTCCTATCCAAATAATTGACTGCACAACCTTGAATTTTCTTGTTTACACAGGTTATGATCAGGATTTCAGATTACAAAATGACAAGCCTCATAACAGATTATTAAATACTAATTGTGCAAGCTAAATTATCTGAAATACATACTATAGTCCAATAGCTAAATTTTATTTGCAGGATAAATTAAATCATCACTTTTATACTTATGATTTTAACATTTACTTTTCTTTGGTACAGATTTCTTTTTCACGCAACTTATAGATAGAAGAGCCTGTTATTCAGCATGGCTCTAAATCAAATAGTGTGCAATACATTATAATTACTTTCTGGGCAAATGTGTGTTCCAGAGGGTATGTAAGAAAATATGATAGTGTCATGGAAATGGTAAGAGTGAGGTTGACCTAGCACAGTGGTTAACGCTATCCTCACAGAGAGCTGTAGATGTGGATGGATGAAGGCATGGATTTGAGAACTGGGGATGCATCAATTCCAGTATTATTTGAAAGGAAAAAGACGCAGTCTGAGTTTCTTGTGTTACAGAGTGCTAATCTAAATTATGATTTTTATAAACATATTATCTCTGGAATTTAGGCATTTTCAAATATGTCCAAAGCAATGGTGAGGTGTGGTTCACTCAGGACTTATTTCAGTAGGACTTAAAGATCTTCCAAAAACCTCATTCTCAGGGAATAGTCATGAAGCCACAAACTTGATCTGAGCAATATCCTTCAAAATTAGAGGAGAGGGATGGTGAACTGTATTGCAAAATATATATCATTCAGATCATTGTTAAAATTATTCCAATGAACTACCATCTGAACCCTCAGGAGACGACACAGTAAACATATGAAGGAAGCATATACTTCCTGAAAGAGAGGAATACAAAGGCAATACTGCTTTATAACTCTTACTTAAGAGGGTAGCCTGTTGGTGGTGAGAAAAGGAGGTGAAAACTTGAAAGGTATTTCCCCCATTTGGTAAAACCTAGAACAAATATTAATTGCCCAAGTATAAGGCTGAACCAAAATATCTAGACATTGTAAGTAGTAGTAGTAGCACAGCAGTTGCAGCAGCTAACCCTTCTGTTACACTTTCCATAACCATATACTACTCTAAGCGTTTTGGTAAAGGAGATTTTCACAGAAGGCATTAGAGCACCAGAGAAAGATACTGTTGGCAGCCTTAGAGAGCAATTGGTGCCTGCAACTCACCCTAGAGGCATGTAAGCCTTACCAGAAAATATGGATTAAATAAAAGGAAAATGATGGAATCATAAGATAGCAGAGAGAACTGTGTGCATGAGCACACGTAAAACATACCCTGAGACACATGGTCACCTTATCTTAGATAAAGGAGGCAAGAATATACAATGGAGAAAAGACAGCCTCTTCAATAAGTGGTGTTGGGAAAACTGGACAGCTACATGTAAAAGAATGAAATTAGAACACTCCCTAACACCATATCCAAAAATAAACTCAAAATGGATTCAAGACCTAAACGTAAGGCCAGACACTATAAAATGCTTAGAGGAAAACATAGGCAGAACACTCTATGACATAAATCACTGCAAGATCCTTTTTGACCCACCTCCTCGAGAAATGGAAATAAAAACAAAAATAAACAAATGGGACCTAATGAAACTTAAAAGCTTTTGCACAGCAAAGGAAACCATAAACAAGACGAATAGACAACCCTCAGAATGGGAGAAAATATTTGCCAATGAAGCAACTGACAAAGGATTAATCTCTAAAATATACAGTCAGCTCATGCAGCTCAATATCAAAAAAACAAACAACCCAATCCAAAAATGGGCCCAAGACCTAAATAGATACTTCTCCAAAGAACATATGCAGATTACCAACCAACACATGAAAGGATGCTCCACATCACTAATCATTAGAGAAATGCAAATCAAAACTACAATGAGGTATCACCTCACACCGGTCAGAATGGCCATCCTCAAAAAATCTACAAACAATAAATGCTGGAGAGGGTGTGGAGATAAGGGAACCCTCTTGCATTGTTGGTACGAATGTAAATTGATACAGTCACTATGGAGAACAGTATGGAGGTTCCTCAAAAAACTAAAAATAGAACTACCATACGACCCAGCAATCCTACTACTGGGCATATACCCTGAGAAAACCATAATTCAAAAAGAGTCATGTACCACAATGTTCATTGCAGCACTATTTACAATAGCCAGGGCATGGAAGCAACCTAAGTGTCCATTGACAGATGAATGGATAAAGAAGATGTGTCACATGTATACAATGGAATATTACTCAGCCATAAAAAGAAACGAAATTGAGTTATTTGTAGTGAGGTGGATGGACCTAGAGTGTGTCATACAGTGTGAAGTAAGTGAGAAAGAGAAAAACAAATACCGTATACTAACACATATATATGGAATCTAAAAAAAAAAAGGTTTTGAAGAACCTAGGGGCAGGACAGGAGTAAAGACGCACACATAGAGAATGGACTTGAGGACATGGGGAGGGGAAAGGTAAGCTGGGACAGAGTGAGAGAGTGGCATGGACATATATACACTACCAAATGTAAAATAGATAGCTAGTGGGAGGCAGCCGCATAGCACAGGGAGATCAGCTCAGTGCTTTGTGACCACCTAAAGGGTTGGTATAGGGAGGATGGGAGGGAGATGCAAGAGGGAGGGGATATGGGGATATATGTATACGTATAGCTGATTCACTTTGTTATAAAGCAGAAACTAACACAACATTGTAAAGCAATTATCCTCCAATAAAGATGTTAAAAAAAAAAACATACCCTGAGGACTCTAGAAATAGTTATTGGTAGCAATCCTAAAGAGAGCGTTCAGAGGTTCTATCATGGTGAGTGAGCATTATTTACCTATAGGTTGGCACAATGCTGAGATAAATGTTATGTGAAGAAAAATGCTGGAGAAGAGTTCTGAGCCAGGAACTAACACCCTGTTCCACTTGTCTGGAATTTTCACTTCTCCATATTCGATTCAGATCTGGAAATGTTACAGTGGAGACTGAGGATGCCATCTGGGTTGCTCCAGCCTGGTAGTCGCCTAGCTCTCTGCTTTATGTCTATTCCTAGTAAAAAGAGTACTAATGGTTGTGATAAAGACAAAAAGTAGTTCCTATATATTCTCATTTACATGAAATAATCATTAAAGGGTGTTAAATATCTATACTGCTAATTATCTTTTTGGCAACTCACCCTGGTCAGCTGCTCTGGAAGATGTCGGCTATTTTTTTGAGGTACCTCTAGATTCTCCCAAAGTATAATTTCAGTGTACCACATAGTTAATATGTAAGACAAAACATCCAAAGTTTACACTCTAATTTGGTATAATCCAACCCACTATTTTCTGATAGTAGTGTAATGAATAGATAAACAGGAACTTAATTTATATATTTATTATATGTAATACATTATATAATCAGATGACTAACGGAATTGCCAGAAGAACTGAATTCAACATGATGAAGTATTTGAAAACTTCCTTGTTTTTTGGAAACTTTCCTTAAACTTGTATAAGACGAAAGACAATAGGTGCAAATATTTTTAGAATTATCGTTCTGAGACGTACAGAAGTTTTCTAATATAATAAACCACTCCAATGCTAAACCTAGCCAAATTACTCTTCTTTTTTTTTTTAATTTTTTATTTATGGCTGCGTTGGGTCTTCGTTTCTGTGCGAGGGCTTTCTCTAGTTGTGGCAAGCGGGGGCCACTCTTCATCGCGATGTGCGGGCCTCTCACTATCGCGGCCTCTCTCGTTGCGGAGCACAGGCTCCAGACGCGCAGGCTCAGTGGTTGTGGCTCACGGGCCTAGTTGCTCCGCGGCATGTGGGATCTTCCCAGACCAGGGCTCGAACCCGTGTCCCCTGCATTGGCAGGCAGATTCTCAACCACTGCGCCACCAGGGAAGCCCCCAAATTACTCTTTTTCACTTGACTCTAAGATTAAGAAAATGATTCTTACAAAAAGTATAGTGAAGTGATGGATGGGGATGGTGTGCTACATTGGAGAAAAAGTGAGTTAACTACAGTAAAATTACAGGCTTTCATTAATGTATATTTTTAATGAATGTTCAGGTTACAAAATCATAAGGTTAATGACCTTTTTAATCAGAGGATAGTTAAGCCCATAATAGGCACTAAGTATGTTTCCTATCACCCTGGCAAAGAAGAGTCATTTATAACTTCTTGAAGCATTTGGACATTCTAATGGTATTTTCTGCTTTTGCTGAAAGACTCCTCGGGAAATAAGCTTATTTGCAGTGCCATTGGCTCAGTAGTTGGATAGGTTGATTTGCTTTGCATGCATGTGAATTTGTCCCCAGCCACAGGCTGTACCCTTAATCTTCAGTCTTTGCCCTTGTGGCTTTCTTTGAAATGCTCTTTCCTTAAACCTTCAAAAGGCTGACTTCACGTCATTCATGTCTCAACTCAAATATCAGCTTCTCGGTGAGGCCTCCACTAGGTCCTCCATCTAAAGTAACTATTCTAGTCACACTATTACACTATGTTGTCTTGCTTTTGTTCAGTTCATTAAATATTAATTTATTCAGCTAATATTTTTTGGGTACCTACAATGGGTCAGTCACTATTGAAGGGTCTGAGGATAATGTAGCAATAAAAGGGGATAAATCCCTGCTCTTCCAGAACTTATATCCTGAAAATTTTTTTAGTTTATTTGTTTACGTTTTACTCTACTTCCACAAGAATGTGTGCTCCATGAGAGCAGGGACCTTGTCTTTCTTGTTCTCCATTACACAGCCAGTTTCCAGAATTGTATCAATCAATAGGTCAGTAGGTGCTCAATACACTGTTGAATGAATGAAACCAATTTGTAAGAGTGTTTAAAACTTTCTACTTCACTGACTTACCAGCACCCAACATTATTCATTCCTTCTGTAAAAAAAAAAAAAAAAATACTGACTAAAGACCCTGAAAGTACCACAATAGTGGATCATTCTTTAATGTACTTGATTACTCTGCCATTCTTATTTGAGCTTGTCCAGAATTAGTTTGCTTTCTCTCAAACTTGTTTATGGCAAATGTATTAATTTTTGTTGGTGTATAACAAATCACTATAAAATTTGTGACTTGAAACAGCACACATTTTTAATTTTATAGCTTCAGTGAGTCAGAGGTCTGGGCATAGCTTAACCTGGACTCTTCTTTCAAGGGCTCTCATGAGGCTGCAGTGAAGTTATTAGCAAGGGTTGCAGTTTCATGTAAAGGCTCATCCAGGGAAGGATGTACTTAGCAAACTCAGGTGGTTTTTGGAAGAATTTACTTCCTTGAGAATTGTTGAAATGAGAGCCTCACTTCCTAGCTGGTTATTGGTTGGACATCACCCTGACTTTATTGATGGCATCTTGTTTCATCAGAGCGTGTAAGCCAAGAAGGCAATAGAGTCTGATAGCAAGAGAAAAGTCACAATTTTATGTAAATTCCTCATGGAAGTGACATCCTGTCTCCTTTGCCATATTATATTGATTAGGAGCAAGTCACTAAGCAGCCCACACTCATGGGGAAGGAAATACACAACCCTGTGAACACCGGGAGGTTGGGGTCATTGAGGACATCATAGACCCTGCCTGCCATGACAGTTGTACACATGCTATTTGGATCTTTTGTTTTAATTAATAATGAAAACTATGATAGATGCGTGGGAAAAGAGAGTTGTTGGCATAAAAACTATGTAAAGACATGATAAAGTAATTTGGTAAATAAGATGCTTTTGAATTATTTGTGGGCTAGAAGATTGTTAAAAACATTAGCAATCAGTAATTTTGTATATAGGTTTGTTCACAAGTGGCTAGTTTCTTGTCTTATTTTAGAAATACAAATCCACATTATAAATTATAATTGATCCATCATGGATGTTTCTTAGGCAGCAATGTTAAAATTTCATTAACCATACTCAAAAAGGTCCTGCCATTGCATCAAAAATATGGGTAGCCCAAATATTTTTAATAAACGGACTTTAGTGTAGCTGTTGGGGAAGAAAATCATGGGATCCACATATTGAACACCAGCTAGGAGAAATTACCTGCTGATATGCATGCTGTTCAGAGACTTGCAGAAAAGTTAAAGTCACTTATCAGTAGAGAGAACTGGATTAGAGAGTAACTCTACAAAATTGGAAAAACAGATCTAAATGAGAATATGTCATATTTACTTACAAAAATAATGGCATAGAAACCAGAGTATGCAGCATCTAGAGTCAGAAATTCAAAGAAGAAATCACAGCAGCAATGTAGCTTATACCCAAATTGCTATTTTTTAAACCAGCAAATTCTGGAGCTTTTAAAACATAAATATTTTATCTTTACCAGTTTAGTGCACCTCACAAAAATCAGCATGGATGGAGAGTGAGTTATTCAAAGAAACACGTGAAAAGAATAAAGTTACATGAAAAGCTAATTTTTTTTAGATAACACATTTTCACAACTCAATTTGAAAAACTTTTAAGGTGCCATAAAGACTTCATTTTTTTCTTGAATATGACATTCTTGATTCAGCCTAAACATTCAGGAATTCTATAAGATTTTAAAAAGATGATGCAGGCAGAATTTTTCCTGTTTTGGAAAAAAAAACAAGACGAATATATGTCTTATGGAATCATTAGCATTAAACAAAGACTGTTGTATTATTATTATGGGTTTAAATTCATACTCTAGCCTCTGCTAAATATAGATGAAAAATAATCACCTGAGACACACACACACACACACACACACACATATATGTATATATATACACAGAGAGAGAGAGTGAGAGAGAGAGAGACTTATATAATAGAGTGCTATAATAAAGCCCAAACCACAAAAAATAATTAACACTGTAGAGGATTAGCTGATTTGGAGCCAGTTAAAGAGTGCAAAGATTTTCTGGAAGATGATACATGACAGAGAGTTTGTCGTAAATGTTCTGGCAAATTAAATTATTGAAAATGCAGAATTCCTACATGCATTGACGGGAAAAAAACCAGTTAAATATGAAGAAGTTATGAAATTCAGAACCAAAAGCTGCACATGGATTACTCAAAAAAGTCATAGATGTAATTATACATTATATTGACTTACAACTGAATGAACCAACAATATTCTGATAAAATTTTGGAGGGAGACTCCTAGAAAAGTATACTCCCTCTTCTAAATAACTTAGAATAATCAATATCATTAAATAATAAGGGGTTGCTTCATCTGGGCTGAGGTGTCAAGTTTAATAACTATTAAGTAAAATAATGTATCTTAAATTCTTTTTTTAACATATCCCTTTTAAAAATTTTTTAATTTTTTAAAAAACTTTATTGGAGTATAATTGCTTTCCAATGGTGTGTTAGTTTCTGCTTTATAACAAAGTGAATCAGCTATACATATACATACATCCCCATATCTCCTCCCTCTTGCCTCTCCCTCCCACCCTCCCTATCCCACCCCTCTAGGTGGTCACAAAGCACCGAGCTGATCTCCCTGTGCTATGTGGCTGATTCCCACTAGTTATCTATTTTACATTTGGTATTGTATATCAATGCCACTCTCTCACTTCGTCCCAGTTTACCCTTCCCCCTCCCCGTGTCCTCAAGTCCATTCTCTATGTGTGCGTCTTTATTCCTGTCCTGCCCCTAGGTTCCTCAGAACCTTTTTTTTTTTTTTTTTATTCCATGTATATGTGTTAGCATATGGTATTTGTTTTTCTCTTTCTCACTTACTTCACTCTGTATGACAGTCTCTTTGTCCACCCACCTCACTACAAATAATTTAATTTCGTTTCTTTTTATGGCTGAGTAATATTCCATTGTACACATGTGACACATCTTCTTTATCCATTCATCTGTCGATGGACGCTTAGGTTGCTTCCATGTCCTGGCTATTGTAAATAGAGCTGCAATGAATATTGTGGTACATGACTCTTTTTGAATTATGGTTTTCTCGGAGTATATGCCCAGTAGTGGGATTGCTGGGTCGTATGGTAGTTGTATTTTAGTTTTTTGAGGAACCTCCATACTGTTCTCCATAGTGACTGTATCAATTTACATTCCCACCAACAGTGCAAGAGGGTTCCCTTATCTCCACACCCTCTCCAGCATTTATTGTTTGTAGATTTTTTGAGGATGGCCATTCTGACCGGTGTGAGGTGATACCTCATTGTAGTTTTGATTTGCATTTCTCTAATGATTAGTGATGTTGAACATCCTTTCATGTGTTTGTTGACAATCTGCATATCTTCTTTGTAGAAATGTCTATTTAGATCTTCTGTGCGTTTTTGTATTGGGTTGTTTGTTTTTTTGATATTGAGCTGCATGAGCTGCTTGTAAATTTTGGAGATTAATCCTTTGTCAGTTGCTTCATTTGCAAATATTTTCTCCCATTCTGAGGGTTGTCTTTTGGTCTTGTTTGTGGTTTCCTTTGCTGTGCAAAAGCTTTTAAGTTTCATTAGGTCCCATTTGTTTATTTTGTTTTTGTTTCCATTTCTCTAGAAGGTGGGTCAAAAAGGAACTTGCAGTGATTTATGTCAAAGAGTGTTCTGCCTATGTTTTCCTCTAAGCGTTTTATAGTGTCTGGACTTACATTTAGGTCTTTAATCCATTGTGAGCTTATTTTTGTGTATGGTTCTAGGGAGTGTTCTAATTTCATTCTTTTACATGTAGCTGTCCAGTTTTCCCAGCACCACTTATTGAAGAGGCTGTCTTTTCTCCCTTGTATATTCTTGGCTCCTTTTTCAAAGATAATGTGACCATATGTGCGTGGGTTTATCTCTGGGCTTTCTATCCTGTTCAATTGATCTATATTTCTTTTTTTGTGCCAGTACCATATGATCTTGATTACTGTAGCTTTATAGTATAGTCTGAAGTCAGGGAGCCTGATTCCTCCAGCTCCGTTTTTCATTCTCAAGATTGCTTTGGCTCTTCGGGGTCTTTTGTGTTTCCATACAAATTGTGAAATTTTTTGTTCTAGTTGTGTGAAAAATGCCAGTGGTAGTTTGATAGGGATTGCATTGAATCTGTAGATTGCTTTGGGTATTAGAGTCATTTTCACAATGTTGATTCTTCCAATCCAAGAACATGGTATATCTCTCCATCTGTTGGTATCATCTTTAATTTCTTTCATCAGCGTCTTATAGTTTTCTGCATACATGTCTTTTCTCTCCTTAGGTAGGTTTATTCCTAGGTATTTTATGCTTTTGGTTGCAGTGGCAAATGGGAGTGTTTTCTTAATTTTTCTTTCAGGTTTTTCATCATTAGTGTATAGGAATGCAAGAGATTTCTGTGCGTTCGATTGGTATCCTGCTACTTTACCAAATTCATTGAATAGCTCTAGTAGTTTTTGGTAGCATCTTTAGGATTTTCTATGTATAGTATCATGTCATCTGCAAACAGTGACAGCTTTACTTCTTCTTTTCTGTTTTGGATTCCTTTTATTTCTTTTTCTTCTCTGATTGCTGTGGCTAAAACTTCCAAAACTATGTTAAATACTAGTGGTGAGAGTGGACAACCTTGTCTTTTTCCTGATCTTAGAGGAAATGGTTTCAATTTTTCAGCATTGAGAACGATGTTGACTGTGGGTTTGTCATATATGGCCTTCATTATGTTGAGGTAAGTTCCCTCTGTGTGTACTTTCTGGAGGGTTTTTGAATTTTGTTGAAAGCTTTTTATGTATCTATTGAGACGATCATATGGTTTTCCTCCTTCAGTTTGTTAATATGGTGTATCACATTGATTGATTTGCATGTATTGAAGAATCCTTGCATTCCTGGGATAAACCCTACTTGATCATGGTGTATGATCCTTTTAATGTGCCGTTGGATTCTGTTTGCTAGTATTTTGTTGAGGATTTTTTGCATCTGTGTTCATCAGTGGTATTGGCCTGCAGCTTTCTTGTTTTGTGACATCTTTGTCTGGTTTTGGTATCAGGGTGATGGTGGCCTCGTATAATGAGTTTGGGAGTGTTCCTCCCTCTGCTGTATTTTGGAAGAGTTTGAGAAGGATAGGTGTTAACTCTTCTCTAAATGTTTGATAGAATTCGCCTGTGAAACCAGCTGGTCCTGGGCTTTTGTTTGTTGCAAGATTTTTAATCACAGTCTCAATTTCAGTGCTTGTGATTGGTCTGTTCATATTTTCTATTTCTTCCTGGTTCAGTCTCGGAACGTTGTGCTTTTCTAAGCATTTGTCCATTTCTTCCAGGTTGTCCATTTTATTGGCATATAGTTGCTTGTATTAATCTCTCATGATCCTTTGTATTTCTGCAGTGTCAGTTGTTACTTCTCCTTTTTCATTTCTAATTCTATTGATTTCAGTCTTCTCCCATTTTTTTTGATGCGTCTAGCTAATGGTTTATCAATTTTGTTTATCTTCTCAAAGAACCAGCTTTTAGTTTTATTGATCTTTGCTATCATTTCCTTCATTTCTTTTTCATTTATTTCTGATCTGGTCTTTATGATTTCTTTCCTTCTGCTAACTTTGAGGTTGTTTTGTTCTTCTTTCTCTAGTTGCTTTAGGTGTAAGATTACATTGTTTACTTGAGATGCTTCTGGTTTCTTGAGGTAGGATTATATTGCTATAATCTTCCCTTAGAACTGCTTTTGCTGCATCCCATAGGTTTTGGGTCATCGGTTTTCTTTGTCATATTTTTCTAGGTATTTTTTGATTTCCTCTTTGATTTCTTCAGTGATCTCTTGGTTATTAAGTAGTGTATTGTTTAGCCTCCACGTGCTTGTATTTTTTACAGATTTTTCCTGTCATTGATATCTAGTCTTATAGCGTTGTGTTCAGAAAGGATACTTGATACGATTTCAGTTTAAATTTACCAAGGCTTGATTTGTGACCCAAGATATGATCTATCCTGGAGAATGTTCCATGAGCACTTGAGAAGAAAGTGTATTCTGTTGTTTTTGGATGGAATGTCCTATAAATATCAGTTGAGTCCATCTTGTTTAATATATTATTTAAAACTTGTGTTTCCTTATTTATTTTTATTTTGGATGATCTGTCCATTGGTGAAAGTGGGGTGTTAAAGTCCCCTACTATGATGGTATTACTGTTGATTTCCCCTTTTATGGTTGCTAGCATTTGCCTTATGTATTGAGATGCTCCTATGTTAGGTGCATAAATATTTACAATTGTTATATCTTCTTCTTGGATTGATCCCTTGATCGTTATGTAGTGTCCTTCTTTGTCTCTTGTAATAGTCTTTATTTTAAAGTCTATTTTGTCTGATATGAGAATTGCTATTCCAGCTTTCTTTTGATTTCCGTTTGCATGGACTATCCTTTTCCATCCCCTCACTTTCAGTCTTTATGTGTCTCTAGGTCTGACGTGGGTCTCTTGTAGACAGCATATATATGGGTCTTGCTTTTGTATCCATTCAGCCAGTCTGTGTCTTTTGGTGGGAGCATTTAATCCATTTACATTTAAGGTAGTTATCAATATGTATGTTCCTATTACCATTTTCTTAATTGTTTTGGGTTTGTTATTGTAGGTCTTTTCCTTCTCTTGTGTTTCCTGCTTAGAGAAGTTCCTTTACATTTGTTGTAGAACTGGTTTGGTGGTGCTGAATTCTCTTAGCTTTTGCCTGTCTCTAAGGTTTTTAAGTTCTCCATCGAATCTGAGATCCTTGCTGGGTAGAGTATTCTTGGTTGTAGGTTTTCCCTTTCATCACTTTAAATATGTCTTGCCACTCCCTTCTGACTTGCAGAGTTTCTGCTGAAAGATCAGCTGTTAACCTATGGGGATTCCCTTGTATGTTAATTGTTGCTTTTCCCTTTCTGCTTTTAATATTTTTTCTTTGTATTTAATTTTTGATAGTTTGATTAATATGTATCTTGGCATGTTTCTCCTTGGATTTATCCTGTATTGGGCTCTCTGTGTCTCCTGGACTTGATTGACTATTTCCTTTCCCATATTAGGGAAGTTTTCAATTATAATCTCTTGAAATATTTTCTCAGTCCCTTTTTTTTCTCTTCTTCTTCTGGGACTCCTATTATTCAAATGTTGGTGTGTCTAATGTTGTCCCAGAGGTCTCTGAGACTGTCCTCAGTTCTTTTCATTCTTTTTTTTTTTATTCTGGTCTGCGGTAGTTATTTCCACTATTTTATCTTCCAGGTCACTTATCTGTTCTTCTGCGTCAGTTATTCTGCTATTGATTACTTCTAGAGAATTTTCAATTTCATTTATTGTGTTGTTCATCATTGTTTGCTCTTTAGTTCTTCTAGGTCCTTGTTAAACGTTTCTTATATTTTCTCCATTGTATTTCCAAGATTTTGGATCATCTTTACTCTCATTTCTCTGAATTCTTTTTCAGGTAGACTGCCTATTTCCTCTTCATTTGTTTGGTCTGGTGGGTTTTTACCTTGCTCCTTCATCTGCTGTGTATTTCTGTGTCTTCTCATTTTTGCTTAACTTACTGTGTTTGGGGTTTCCTTTTTGGAGGCTGCAGGTTCGTAGTTCCTGTTATTTTTGGTGTCTGTGCCCAGTGTGTAATGTTGGTTCTGTGAGTTGTGTAGGCTTCCTGTGAAGGGGACTTGTGCCTGTTTTCTGGTGGATGAGACTGGATCTTGTCTTTCTGGTGGGCACGACCACATCCAGTGGTGTGTTTTGGAGTGTTTGTGAACTTGTTATGATTTTAGGCAGCCTGTCTCCCAATATGTGGGTTTGTGTTATTGTCTTGCTAGTTGTTTGGCATAGTGTGTCCAGCACTGTAGCTTGCTGGTCATTGATTGGAGCTGCGTCTTAGCTTTGAGATGGAGATCTCTGGGAGAGGTTTCGCTGTTTGATATGATGTGGGGCCAGGAGGTCTCTGGTGGGCCAGTGTCCTGAACTAGGCTCTTCTAGCTCAGAAGCTAAGGCCTGACACCCGGTCAGAGAATCAAGATCCTGTCAGCCACACAGTGCAGAAGAAAAGGGAAGAAAGAAGAAAGAAAGAAAGAAAGAAAGAAAGAAAGAAAGAAAGAAAGAAAGAAAGAAAGAAAGAAAGAAAACTAAAATAAAATAGTTATTAAAATCGAAAGAAATTATTAAAAATTTAAAAAATTAAGAAGTAATTTAAAAAAAGAAAGAGAGAAAGAAGGAAGAGAGAAAACTAACCAAAAAACAAAGCCATCAATGATAACAAGTGCTAAAAACTATACTAAAAACAAAAAAACAAAACAAAACAAAACAAAATAACGGAGAGTTAGAACCCTAGGACAAATGGTGAAAGCAAAGCTGTTCAGACAAAATCACACAAAGAAGCCTACACATACACACTTACAAAAAGAGAAAAAGAAAATATATATATATATGTAAATAAAATAAAAAATGGAAGAGAGCAACCAAATTGATAAACAAATCTACTGATGATAATAAGGTCTAAATACTAAACTAAGATAAACATAAAACCCGAAACAAATCAGATGCAGAAAGTAAACCCCAAGTCTACAGTTGCTCCCAAAGTGCACCGCCTCAGTCTTGGGATGATTCGTTGTCTCTTCAGGTCTTCCACAGATGCAGGGTACATCAAGTTGATTGTGGAGATTTCATCTGCTGCTCCTGAGGCTGCTGGGAGATATTTCCGTTTCTCTTCTTTGTTCGCACAGCTCTTGGTGTTCAGCTTTGGATTTGGACCCGCCTCTGTGTGTAGGTCGCCTGAGGGCGTCTGTTCTTCACTCACACAGGACAGGGTTAAAGGAGCAGCTGCTTCGGGCGCTCTGGCTCACTCAGGCTGGGGGGAGGGAGGGGTCCGGAGTGCGGGTTGAGCCTGTGGAGGCAGAGGCTGGTGTGACGTTGCACCAGCCTGAGGCGCTCCGTGCATTCTCCCGGGGAAGTTGTCCCTGGATCACCGGACCCTGGCAGTGGCGGGCTGCACAGGCTCCTGGGAGCGGAGCTGTGGACAGTGACCTGTGCTTGCACACAGGCTTCTTGGTGGCTGCAGCAGCAGCCTTAGCGTCTCATGCCCGTCTCTGGGGTCCGCGCTGATAGCCGCGGCTCACGCCCGTCTCTGGAGCTCGTTTAGGCGGTGCTCTGAATCCCCTCTCCTCATGCACCCTGAAACAATGGTCTCTTGCCTCTTAGACAGGTCCAGACCTTTTCCCTGACTCCCTTCCGGCCAGCTGTGGTGCACTAGCCCACTTCAGGCTGTGTTCACGCAGCCAACCCCAGTCCTCTCCCTGGGATCCGACCTCCGAAGCCCGAGCCTCAGCTCCCAGCCCCCACCCGCCCCGGTGGGTGAGCAGACAAGCCTCTCAGGCTGGTGAGTGCTGGTTGGCACCGATCCTCTGTGTGGGAATCTCTCCGCTTTGCCCTCTGCACCCCTGTGGCTGTGCTCTCCTCCATGGCTCTGAAGCTTCCCCCCTCTGCCACCTGCAGTCTCTGCCTGCAAAGGGGCTTCCTAGTGTGTGGAAACTTTTCCTCCTTCACAGCTCCCTCCCTGATTTGCATGTCATGTCCCTATTCTTTTGTCTCTGTTTTTCCTTTTTTTTTTGCCCTTCCCAGGTATGTGGGGAGTTTCTTGCCTTTTGGGAGGTCTGAGGTCTTCTGCCAGCTTTCAGTAGGTGTTCTGTAGGAATTGTTCTACGTGTAGATGTAGTTTTGATGTATTTGTGGGGAGGAAGGTGATCTCCATGTCTTACTCCTCTGCCATCTTGAAGGCACTCCTAATGTACCCTTTTAACCAACACTTTTCATCATCTGAACAAGTACTACTCCATGCAGTACTGGATATGAGCACTTCTATTAAAGTAGCTTATAGTCAAACTGGACAGCTGCCTCAGCTGGAGCCTTAATGACTTTTGTGAAAACAATGCCTCTGCATTTATCTTAGTGAAGGTGGTTTAGCTGCAGGAAATACAAGGAAATGATGCTTTTGATAGGAATAGTAATCTCAAATCTGACTCCATAATAGTGGCTAACTGAAAAATAACAATGTTGAAATGATCTTTTTTATTGATCAGTGGAGAAAAAAGAAAACATATTTTTGGGGTACTGCTATTTAATTTGCAGTGATTGGTTAAAATCTGAAGCATAATACTGTAAACGCTATTAAACTGTGGAAATGGCATCATTCACATAAAAAATAAACAGATGAATTGGTTGCCTCCTTATCATCTATTCTGCCTTTGGTCTATTGTTTTGATAATAGCCACAGAACCACTCAGCAAAATCACATCCCTCTTGCAGAGTCATTGATCAGGGATGGGCTTGTAACATAAAAGAGTGAAGTTCAGAGCTTTTGATCTGTGGTTGGGGAAGAGAAGCTTTCTGTCTTCTAGAGGATGTGCCATGTAGTTGGTGGGACTTGATGCTCTTGCTACATGATAGACACCAGGCTGAAAATGAAATGTTCATAGATGAGACTGGAGCAGAGAGAATCAAAGAGAAGTGGAGCTTAATGGGGTGATAAAGCATGCCTATCTGTGAATGTTTCAGTAACAAGAACCAAAGCATATGTAAGGCAATGTAAGTTGTGTTTTCTGTTACATGCAACAAAAAATATCCTTATACAGTAGACAAGACACTGAAAGAAGTTTGTAGGGTTGAAGACCAACTCCTAGAGTCTCCCACAGTGCCATTAAAGATGATGGTAGCTGTGCGTTGTGAGCAGCAGAGGCTTCTGTACAAGTGAACACCATCACCAATGAGTGTCTGGTAATGACGATGCTGACAGAACTATATCTCTGGTGGTGCTGCTGCCATTGAAAGCTGATTGCCTTTTTATATTAATGGTCGATTCTGCTGAATACATGGAGAGTTCTTCACTTCAAAAAAACTGCACTTCTACTTGTCAAAGCTATTTTCTTCGTCTCCCTGATCATTTTTGGCTAAAGACATTAAATATTTAGTGAAGTTACATATAACTAGAAATTATTAGTGATTGACCACAGCTATAACCCATGAAATATTAATTATATAACTTTAAATTATTGATTGACATTACAAATGTACAGGCATCATAATAGAATAAAAGTTGAGCATATTTTTCCACTGAGAACAATAGAAATTCTTTACTCACATTCTTTTTTCTCCTTATAGGAAGCTGACAATATTAATAAACTATATATTTTTAATTTCTTTTGATAATGTCTTGCCAGATATCAGGAATCCTCTATGAAAGACTTATGGGTAGATTAATGCTAATAATGGCAAATAATAAAAATAATAACTGACACTTTTGTGGCACTTACCATGAACCATACACTATTTTAGTAGTTTCCATGTGTCAGCTCATATACTCCTTATGACAACACTGGGAAGTACATATTATAATTATGTCCCTTTTATAGATGGGAAAGTTAAAGCACAGAATCAAGTCACTTGACGAAGAAGACAGAGCTCGAAGATGGCAGAGCTGGGATTTGAACCCAGGTGCTATAGCTCCAGAGCCCATGCATTTAACCACTATAGCAAACTGCCCACTATACTCATAATCCTAGATGTTACTAGATATTGGAGTGAAGACACCTTCAAAAGGCTGGTCTTTATTAGAGCTGATCTACATAATTGTGAAGCATAGATAAGAAAATTAACATTGTGATTTCTAGCTAGAAATGTAAGAAGAGCATATAAACTTTCTGTGTTCTTGACTTTGGCCCATAGGAAGTTTGTGGTGTGGCAGTAAATGGAAATTTGAAAGAAAGTGAACAAGTCTTTTTCAAAATTAAAGTGAACGAAGAAGGTACATTATGTACTATTCAGAGGTGGGCACAGTTTTCGTGAAGGTAGGTGTGCTCCAGAATGGATGCTCTGAGGAATGGAAGTCGGACACTCAGCTGCCAATAATGCCAATGAGGAAGCAGATGGGAAGGCATTAGAAGCACCAATTTGACTTCACAAGAAGCCACCCATCTTCAGATTTTAGAAGATCATGTGGCTTCAACTGCCAATTTACGTATTTTTAGGAACCTTGAGTGAAACCTAGCCAAGATTTCCCTCCCAAACCCTGGCCCATATATCCAGCTGCCTGTTGGTTACCTCCATATGGTGTGGATTTACTCTCTTGGTTAATGGTATCACATCTTTCAATTTCCACTTAAATTCTTTCAGGCTTTATCTGGCTGTATAAATTAAAATGAGTTTGTGTTTTCCTTTAAATGTACTTAGTATAAGCATTTTATAATTTTGTATAAATATTTTATCTAAATATTTTAATAAAATGCTTTCCAACTCCATTTAGTATATTACTTCCCAGTGGATTGGTAGAATTTTTTTTTTAATTAATTTTATTTATTTATTTTTGGCTGCATTGGGTCTTCGTTGCTGTGTGTGGGCTTTTCTCTGGTTGCGGCGAGCGGGGGCTACTCTTTGCTGTGGTGCATGGGCTCCTCACTGCAGTGGCTTCTCTTGTTGTGGAGCACGGGCTTCAGGTGTGCAAGCTTCAGTAGTTGTGGCACGTGGGCTCAGTAGTTGTGGCTCGCGGGCCTAGTTGCTCCATGGCACGTGGGATCTTCCAGGACCAGGGCTTGAACCCGTGTCCCCTGCATTGGCAGGCGGACTCCTAACCACTGTGTCACCAGGGAAGCCCTGGTAGAATTGCTTTTTATTGACTAGTAAAACTTGTTGCTTACGCCATTTGCCTCAGGATTGCAAATTTACGTAAAATTTACTAGCCATGCCTGAGAAAAAAAGGTGAGATGAATCCTGGCCTCATCCTTGATGCCTCTACGTGCCTCACCAACCAAATCAAGTTTGACTCTAATTCTGTATATGTCTCAATTCTGACTTTTCTCTAGAAGTTTACCACCTTAGATTAGAACCTCCTCATTTTTCCCATAGATGATTGCAACAATCTCCCAATATATCCTCCTGCCTCTTCTTTTGCTACCATTCAAACCATATTTTCCTTGTCAACAGAGTGATGCTTATATATACCAATCTTTATTTTCACTCTGTAGGTTCTGAATAGAGTCAGCACTCCTGCAGGTGACACACAGAGTACTTTGATTTGGCTCTTGTCCAGAGACCAGACTTACCTGTCACCATTCTGCATCACCCTCTTTCCTTTCTGAAAGCCATCCTCCAGCTAATTGCTAAAGACTTATTCCTGCAAACTATGTCCTTCTCCTTTTCTCACAGTGAATGTGTGTGTGTGTGCGTGCGCACGCATACTTAATGGTACATTGGGAGTTTTCCCATGATTATTATATGTCCTAATGAAATTTGCGACTTGAAGTATTCTTCGTGGGGACCTAGGATACATTTCCTGTGAAAGCTCCCCTTCTGATAAAATCATATCTGAAGCAGTCTTTCGTGTTTGGTGCCAAATTGTATGGAATAAATCCACAAACCAGAGCAGAAAAAAAATGAGAAGTTTAAAAAAGATTAGTCTAGCTGTTCTCAAGATAACACCCATCCAAGGGTTGAAGGCCTGTTTTGTAGATGACAGCTTTGGCTAGATTTGTAGCCTCTTTTTGTATAACTTGGGAGAAGTCATTTGGGATAATAGACTGTAGAAAGATGTTTTGACTTCATAAGCTGGCTTGTGAGGAAGTGTTTAAGTGGAGACACTTGAGAAGAGAGGGAGGTGGCACTAAAACGACACCCCATGCCTCCTTTCCATCTGAGTATTCTTTTTGTATCTAATTCCTTTTTCACCTTAAAATGGTACATTTGACTGCCTTAGTGCATCGATCAGAACCTCCATTCTGGGACCATCGACAATCAATTAAAAATATGTATGTCTTCACCTATTTTTTGAGAAGAAACACCTGTGGACCTTACTCAATTTCTTATTTTCTATGTGTTCACATTGTGATCTCACAAACTCTATGCTTTTCCCCCTCGCATCAATTTGCTAATAGTCTACATAAAAGTTGATTAATTAAGAAATTGCCTCCATTGAATTCTAGTGTTCCCCATTGACTATATCATTTACTTTTAAATAGTATTGATTCTTAAGCTTTAAGTTTAGTATGTCTAAATAAGTCTATTTTGATTGTTTGGTCTTTGACTATTAGCTTAAATTTCCCTCATTTCAAATTATTTTAGCTACATCTTATATATCTAAATATTGTATGTATGTTTTTGGTATTACTATATTTTAATGAACAGTTCCTTTCTGAAATAAGCATTTTAGAAAATAGGAAGTAATGAAGAAGTAATTTAAAGATCACTTTTAACTTTCCCACTTGGAGATAACTATTAACAAATATTAATTTTGGTATATTTGTTTCCAGTCTCTTCTTGTTAGCATATATGCTTAACTTAAAATAATTGTTATTTCATCTTATTTGTAAGTTTGTATCCCACTGTTTTTAGTTAACATTATGTGAATTATTACATGCTTCCTAAATATGTTTTTATTAATTCTCAGTTATTAAGGACATGATTTTCTGAACAATTAAGCTTTAAAAATTTATACATAAATACCTTTTATCCAGAAGAATGGATGGGAAATGGCTGCTCGGTAGTTACCATTCTCACTAACTTGGGTAAATACAATTAGAGAAAGAGAAATTTAGGAGAGAAAGCTTACATCAGCCCTGAACTATGTAGGATGTCACTAATGAATGTCCAATATCCAGTAATTTCTTCTACTTTATTTACATTAATTTTAGCCCTGTCTCTCACCTTTAAAATTCCTTTGTTATTAACCTATGGCTCTGTCTCAAAAATCAATTCACTTGACCTATTTTTCTTCTAAATGCTGCTTATGTTTCATATGATTAAGCAGAGTTTTCTTGAATCATGAGGTCCTAAATTAAGGATAATTATTGGGCAACAGATCTTTTCTATTACTCTCTAAAGTTAGAGAAATTATCAGAGATTTAAAAATTGCTTCATTCTTATGCACATTGCTTTATTCTTATGCACATTCAAAGCTTAGCACATTGAAGACACTTACCCCATAGTATTTAATAAAATACCATAATTAAATTTTTTTTGTTTTGTTAACATGCTATTAAAAATGAAAGAAGAGCATAGAAGAAAAAGAGACAAAAAAATTAGAAAATTAGTAGATCAGATGAAAGTTGGCTTGTGAATGTTTTGCGGCATCTTCTTGAACATATTTGCCTTCCTGGGTTCTGCAAATGTGTGAATCTAACCAACTAAGATGCATAAGCCAAATCAACTCAACTTGGCTCATCTTTCCTAAGGTAAAAATAGGCCAAATCATTCCTCTTTTGAATTTAAGAATGCAACAATTAGAAAAGTATGGGTAAAATTAGTTTTACATTATTTTAAAATAAAAATAACATGTAGTTTTAGAAAACAAATCTAATATAAAAATGTGTATAAATCATTTCAACTTACAAAGTCAGTTTGGATATAATCTGCCTTCCCAGATATTTACTGGGGGAAAATATGGAAAGTACAGAGATCACCTGCAGTCATCACCTAGAAGTCAGCAATGTTAACATTTTCTAAATATCCTTTTTCTTTTCCCCATATATATACTGATGCACATTTTCCCCACTAAAATAGATTATATCACACATACATTTCAACCTGAAATTTGCGTTTTGTGTATTTCAAGTATGTTCTCATGGTTTTATTAAATAGCCTTTTTATACTATTCTAAAAATAATCTTGATTTGATATATTAAAACCAAGATTTGCCAGCCTGAAAATGATCTATATTTTAATTTTGATTACAGTATGTTGTGCCTTCAAGTTTTAAGGTATTTTATTTTCCTCAGGAAATTTACACTTATTATTTTATATTGGAGTATAGTTGGTTAACAATGTTGTGTTAGTTTCAGGTGTACAGCAAAGTGATTCAGTTATACATATACATGTATCTATTCTTTTTCAAATTCTTTTCCCATTTAGGTTATTACAGAGTACTGAGCAGAGTTTCATGTGCTATACAGTAAGTCCTTATTGGTTATCTATTTTAAACATAGTAGTGTGTACCTGTCAATCCCAAACTCCCTAACTATCCCTCCCCCACACCCTTCCCCCAGGTAACCATAAGTTTGTTCTCTAAGTCCCTGAGTCTGCTTCTGTTTTGTAAATAAGTTCATTTGTATCATTTTTTTTTTTAGAATCTGCATGTAAGTGATATCATATGGTATTTTTCTTTCTCTTTCTGACTTACTTCACTTAGTATGATAATCTTCCAGGTCCATCCATGTTGCTGCCAATGGCATTATTTCATTCTTTTTAATGGCTGAGTAATATTCCATTGTATGTATGTACCACATCTTCTTTATCCATTCATCTGTCGATGGACATTGTTTTAAGGTAGTTTAGATATTATATTAAAAAAACCTTTTCAGATAAATTTTATGATACCTAAGAACAAGTGAAGGGCTCCTTGGTATTCTTTTCTCTCTAACATTTGGTGGCAGGAACAATATGGACATGTAAGGTGAAATCTGAATTTGCAGCATAGAGCCATGCCCAAGACAGGTTGGTGTGAACAGTGAAACATTCAGAAATCTGTAGTTATTGCTAATGGTAAAAATAAGCAAATGAATAAACAAACACATCTCAATACACCCCACTCACACACACACACATATGCACAGACACACACAATACCAATGAACAGGTGTGAGTCACGTATACTGCTTGACTGAATTAATTAAAGCTCTCCATGTGAAAAGCCAATCTAATAACAGTAGAGTCTTCTGCACACCTAGAACTGATTTTTTTTTTCCTATAAACCAAGTATTTCAACCTTGGCCAGATTTTAGAATTAACCAGTGAGTTTCTAAAATACAAAGTAGTCCAGCTCTACCCGTCAAAAACTGGTTAGGGGTGGAGCCTGGGTATTAGTTTGTTTTAATAAGTTCATTGATGATCGATATTTTTAGCCAAGGATAAGAAAGAAGTATTACCTAAATGATACTAAATTGCAAAAGTGAGTTTTGAGTGAGTAAAATATAAGTTTCTGATTAAAGAATAAACAAAAAGAATAAGATGAAGGCAATTAACAGTGTAAAGATATATTTTTAATTTTTCATGTTCACCTGGGCAGATACTCGCAATGCAATGTTTAAAATAAACACAGAACATTTGTCTCTAGAAAAGTTTAAATTTAGCTTGCAAGTTTTTTCAGAATAATATTACCTATATGTTAATATCTGTTCTTTATTGATGGAAAAATCCAAAATGCAAATAATTTGCTCTTCATATTAAAAAATAAATCTATATATTTATAATAGAGATGGTTAACTGCATAGAGTCTCATATTCATTTACTGACAGCAAACAAAGTAATTACTCAGTTTTTTGATATTGTGAATGTATTCCAAAATAATTATTTTAAAATTTACATTTTATATCTTGCATAAAACAATCATCTATTTTAAATTTGTGAACAACAGACAGAGGTAATGTCAAATAATTAAATCGCTGTTTTGGTTAAAATTTGATTAAATCGACTAGCCATTTTAAATTGGATTGGTTTAAATTAAATCCTTTCTTAAATCAAGATAATAAAAATGTTCCAAGCTGATTGTAAATCCATTCTGAGAAATACTGGTAAATCCCTCTGTAATTAACTTACCTAAAGCAAGTTCAGAATGAAATTTGCTTTCTGGCTTCTCTACCACTGCCAGTAAAAATAGCCCCAAATCTGATTAACCAAATGTTGTTTGCCTATATTTTATATAAAGCCTTCTACCTGACATACTTTCCATATGTCTTATTTCATCAACAGTTCTTGAATATTAGTGTTCAGAAAGAGTCATTTAGGGGTGTTAGTTAAAAATTCAGATGCCTAGTCTCCAACCTAGAGATTCCTAGGGATGGAATCTAGGTGTCTGCAACTTTTAAGCAAACTTCACTGTCTGTTCTGATGTAAATAATTCTGGCTCTCACTTGAGGACATGTTCATCTCATTATACTTACTCTCAGATGTTTTGGGCTCATGATACTCTGAAGTATACTTCTCAGGTGTTTGGAGAAAAGTTCATTGGCTGTTACTTTTATCCCCTTTACAGGTCCAGAGCTGTCCTTAACAAGGAGTAGGTCATCACCTGTGCCCAGTGATTTTTAGGGCAATGCCTACTTTTTCTCTAAGGATTTATACTTCTTCCCTTTGTTGATATACTTTATATCCAAAAGGTAAAACCTTTAATATGTGTTAGAACTAAGGCTTAAATTAGAAATATCCATGAGAAAAAGGGATCACACTTAAGTATAAATGAAAGGAATCTTTTCTGGAGAAACAAGTGCAATGGAAAAGAAATTTAAGGTTGTAAGGGCACTGACATGGGACATCGAGCAGGGGTGGGGTTTTACCAAGATAGGAAAAATGGCTCAGCAAGCAAAGTCTGCCAACATTGAAGAAACCATGCCTCTAACAGATTTACTCTGTTTTGGTTGTGGCATTCTCTACCTATGTACTGATATAAGTTCTTGAGGATAGTGTCTCTCTTATACCTTGAATTTTTCTGAACCTTTTTTGTATTTGACACCTAAACGGAAGACAACAATCACCTGATTTTAAAGAATAAAGCCTCTGGGTCACTTTAAACTTCTTTCTCTCCCTCTTACTCCCTACCTTTAAGCAGACAGTGTGTGCTTCTCTCTCTTAAAGATTTTATTGTGATGTCCTACTGCCATTTCCTTACATAGCGCTGTAGTCATTTCCTGCCTGGCTTCCCTGAGGGAGGCTTTTTTTTTTTTTTTTTTTTTCCTTCTCAAATTTGTCTTCCACTTCAAAAGCAGTGTTACCTCCCATGGCCTCCAATAACATTCTCTGAATTGTGTTCCTGAGGACACTTATTTCCAGAAATTGGACCTCTATTTGAATTTGCCTATTCAATTAAGTTTGAAAAATGGTTTCTTTTCATTGTGATCTCTTAGAGGCCTGATATGCAATGTCCTCTCCAAGGAGTTGTGCTAATCAGCACTTTCCAAACTTATTTGACCAGCAGTTCATCATCATGGAGCATTTCTTGGCCTGTAAGAAGAACTATCCATTTCTTACCATGGCATACAAGCCCTCCCACAGCCTTTGTGTCTGTTCTTTTTCACCAATATCTCCCATATGTTCCACAAACAGCAAAACTGAGATTCTTTTAATTTCTGAGACAGGATTTTAATTTCACATGCCTGTCCATGCTTTGTGGAGTCTGATTGCTCTGCATGGCATGTTGCCTGCCTTTAGCTATCACTCAAACCTTTACTTTTCTCTTATGTCTTTATGTTTTTATGTCTTCTGAGAAGGTTACATTTATTATCCATATTATCCTCCTCTTTTTACTACATTATCACTATATCTGCTATGTGTCTTCATTAGAGCACACAACACAATCTGTTTTTTATGGATACTTGATCTTCTCTAGAGTAAACTTCCTAAAGCCGGCAACATTCATATTGGTCTTCCAAGAAATGGTCCTCAATATATGCCAAATAATAAATGCACACATAAATTTTCAGCTCAACTGATACTGGATTACTAACCAGAAATTCTGAATTAAGTGAAGTTTGCCTTTATAAAACTTCCAAATTCCACTTGTATCTAGATTAATATGATTAGAACATAGGAGGTTTGATTCCAGATTATTCACATCATCCATTCAAATATCCACTTGTTTCAACCGTTGTTGTCTCCTGGACAGTCCTGGAGTGCCCACTATGTTTCTCCTGGATGTAGATATTCTTGGAAGAGTGTGCTGTGTTTGAGAACAGATTAGTTATTTTTTATAGGACTCTGAGATGGAACACTTAAGATTATTAAGTTCTCCTTTCTCTTTTATGGTTTGGTTTCTTAAAGAAAAATATCCATCTCAGAGAGCTCTCAACCTCTTTATTTTATTCTTATTTAATCAACACATATGGTATATACTATATATTAGTTTCTAAGCAATTTAGAGATATTAGCTCATGTAATTTTTATAAAAACTCTACCAGGCAGAAACCCTTGTTGTCTATATTTCACAGGTGAGGAAACACAGGCATGAGAGGTGAAGTAAATTAAGAAGCAAGAATAGAATTTGATTCCAAGCAGTGTGGCTCCCAGGGTTGGTACTCTTAAGCACTCAGCCATGCCACCTTTCACTGTGCTCGAAGTTTGCAATATTTTTCAACTTTGTACAGAAGAATCACTGAGCAATTCTTAGGAGCTCATATCACTTTACTGAAATTGCTTAAATTTTCTGTGAAAAAGAATATATTTTAAGTTTAGCTAGTTGCTAAAAAGGATATAAACCCATAAGGAAATGTAGGGGTTATTAATAGGATAGGATTTATGTTTCTGAATGTAACCGTAAGGACTTCTGAAGTCAAGAAAGTAAAAAGATTTTTCAAATGGGGATATTTCAAGTCAGTTATAAAATATTTCTTTAAAGATTTAAAAAATATATAACTGGTTTATTTATATTAATAGATTTTATCTGAGACTCAGTGATCTTAAAGAGCTTAAGCCAATGCCAGAAACCTTTACATGAGGAAGATGGACAGGTCTGTTGGCTACAGACTATTTCAATGCCCAGTAAATCTTTCTAATGATAAAATAACCAAGGCCAGGTAACTTCAAAAATACAGGGTGCCGTGGTGGTGAGGAAGAGTGGCAGAAAATAATAGAAGGAGGGGAGAGAATTATAAGCCGTAAAAGGGCTGGGCTCCATCTGTTCATTCACCTATTGTCTATATAATATAGTCTATATAAGAGCAAATAGTTGGAGTTCAATACATATGTCTTAAAAGAATGCTTAAAGGCAAGGGAAAATGAAATAAATGGGTATAAAACAAAGAGGAGAAAAGAACTGACGTAGAGAATGTAAATGTAGGGAGGTAGGTAAAGAATGCGTAATAAAAGCAGCTACAATCACAGAACATTCAGTATCAATGAGGAACTTTAAGTTATCATCTCATTTAATTACTACCATGGCCCATGGGGTAGATGCTATTATCACATGTTATTACTTATAAGAGTCAGAACCATGATTCACACTCAGCTGTTGGGCTTCAGAGTCAGTGCTCTTAAACACGATGCTATCTTAGTTCTGAGAGGAAGGAGCCTGGGAGGCAACCACACGAGGGTAGAAATCAAATAACGGCATCTTTCTTGGAGTTCATTATTGAACTAGTTACTAATTACTCTAAAACATAGCAGCTGAAAGCATCACCTATTTGTCATCCCACAGAGTCCAGGGGTTAGGAATCTAGCTGGGGTTTGGCTAGGAGCCTCTGGTTCAGGATGTCACGTGAGGTTGCAGTCAAGTTGTTAGCCGGGACTGAAGCTGTCTCGGTGCTCAGTGGGAGCTATAGAATTCTCCTCCACACTCACTTACAGAGCTGCTCCAGGTCTCCCTTGGAATATGTCTTCCTAGCTCACTCCTGTGGGCCCTGGCGGGCTTTACCACCATGCTCACCCTGTGGGCCTCTACATATGCTACCTGAGTGTCTCTACAACAGGGCGACTGGTGACTCAAAAGAGGGATAGAGCAAGAGTATGCCCAAGATGAAAGCCACAGTCTTTTTGTAACCTCTTCTTGGAAGTAACATTTCATCACTTTTGCATGTTTTATTTGTCAGAGTGAATTGTTAGGCCTAGCCCACAGTCAAGGTGAGGGAATTACCCAAGAGAGATGATTCAGGAGGTGGGGATCATTGGGGAGCACTTGAGAGTCTGCCGACCAAAATTGTAATGGGTTTATTAGATATTTTTCCTTTTGCCTGAATCATGTTTCGCATACCTTCAGGATTCTAACAGAGGATGCTTGGAGTTGAAAGAGTTAATGGGTATTAAATCTAAGTTAATTACTTTTAAAACCAGACAAGTATTCAGTGTGGTTTTTCTCTGTAGTGTCATTTTTAAGTTTTGTCACAGTAAGAGAATATAACAACTTGTCAGGTATCTCAAGATTAAAAATAGGATAAGAAGATTACGAAAACCTGGATGTACTATTCTGTGAGGTTGACAGGTTTAAAAAAAAAAATTGTGTGTCTTTTGGTTAGTACAAAGAAACAACTTGCACCAAATAACTTACTGAATTCATTTTCATGAAGAAAATTTAGCAGAAAATCAAAGCTGGAAACATAGTCACATATCCTGGTAGCTTGTAGAGAAATTTAATGGAATGAAATAATTATTGTTTCCTTTTGAGGGATACAACAGTAATAACATCTAATTAATATTCATGTAGGATGAGTCATATAGTTTGGAATTTGGGTAAAGTATGGTGAACATCATTCATCTCAGGAGATCATTGATCAAAAAAGTTTTCTGAGACCCTTCTGTGTGCAAGGCACTGTGGAAATGTCAGTGAGATCCCTGAACCCTCGTGAGTTGCGATTCCTTCATTCATACGTATTCATCCCGGTGCTAGCAGAGAGCCTACTATGTGTGCAGAGTAGTAATAGTAGGATGGACAAAGATGTTTAAAATCGATCAGTCTGATTCCTGCCTTCCAGGATTTCATGCTCTCAGATTTCAATCTGAGTCATCTTTTTATATTTTATAGCTCAATTACTGCATTTTGTTCCTGGTGGAAATTTAGTAGACCCATGCTGAATTATCTATTAAGCTTCTTTCAGTTCATCAGTGTGTCATACTCTGTGCACTTTCTACCGCCCTTCTGGAAGGTGCCTACTCATTTTCAGTTTTCAGTTTAGAAATCATTTCCTCTGGGAAGTTTTCTCTGACCACTTCAGGCTGGGTTTCCTGCCCTTCCTTTGTGTGCTCCTAGCCATGTGGACTGTTCTTATATTGTTCAGTGCCCATTTGCTTTTCAAATCCATGAATCCCATTCTTGCTGTCATGCTCATCTTGTTATCACTGCATCCCCATCTAGCCAATAATATTTATTTAGTGTCTGTTATAGGCCAACCACATCTCTAGGCACTGGGAATGTAGCAGTGAACAAAATATAGATTCTACTTCTTTCTGTTCAGTGGACTGAGACAGACAATAAGTAAATAAACGTTTATTTACTTGAGTAGTGCTAAGTGCTATGAATACAAGTAAAGAAGGGTAAGGGGACAAAGGGAGTGGATTTGAGGAAAGGCAGGGCTCTTTTAGATGGAGGTGTTAGAAGTCCTCTTTGGAGTGAAGATGAGCTGAGAACTAGAGGAAGGGGCAGAGTCTTCCTGGAAGAGGGATGGTGAGTCCAAAGGTCCTGAGCTGGGAGTACACTGAGGTACTGAAGGGGCAACAAGGAGGCCTTTGTCCCTGGAGCCAAGTGACTGCCCGCGGGTGAGGCAGAGGGTGTTAAGGTGTGATGTCAGAAAGATTTCCAGAGGTCAGGTCCCATAGGACATTGCAGACCAGGGCACCTGCAGCACCTAGCCCACACAATTGGTGTTGAATGAGCATACACTGAATATTGTTAGATTAAGGTTGGGAGTCTAGGATCAGTATTGTCGGATTATATGTTAGCGTTATTCTCATTAAAGTACTTGGAGTAGTGGATTGAAAGCTTTGCTGCACATTAGAATTACCTAGGGATCTTTTAAAAAGGCTGTTTGATTCTAGGTCACAGGGCAGGCATGTGACATCAGGATCTCTGTGGGTGGCATCTGTATTTTTAGAACCTATTTACAGAACAGAGGTGACCCACAGACACAGAAAGCAGACTTAGGTTACCAAAGGAGAAGGGAGGGAGGGATAAATTAGGAAAATGGGATTGACATATACACACTACTATATATAATATAGATAACTAACAAGGACCTACCTTATAGCACAGGGAGCTATACTCAATATTCTGTTATAACTTACAAGGGAAAAGAATCTGAAAAAGAATATATATGTATGTGTAACTGAATCACTGTGCTGTATACCTGAAACTAACACGACACTGTAAATCAACTATACTTCAATAAAAAAGGATTAAAAAAATAATAAATTTCCGTAGGTGATTTCAGACAAGCATGAGGATTGGTAACTTAGATCAGTGGTTCTCAAAGTGTGCCCACCAACCAGCAGCCTTGGAGATAATTAGAAATACAGTCTTTGGCCCCAACTCATACCCACTGAATCAGGAACTCTGGAGGTGACACTAAGCAATCTGTGTTTTAAGAAGTCCTCCAGGTGCTTCGGCTGTCTGCTAAAATTGGAGGACCACAGTCTCAGAGAAATGGGCCACATGCGGACAAGGGCAAAACAGATGATAGATTTTGTGATGTTAGTTGTAGAGGGCTGTGTTTCTATATGTGTGCCCTGGCAAGAATACCTAATATTTTACCACGTGAGAATTATTTCTTTGGATTAAACTTTCTCTCATATCCCTTTGTTTAAGTGAACCATTTCTCTGGGTAACATATCAAACCATGGTTATTTAGTAGCACTTTAATGTAAAGGAGCATGTTAGAATCATTTAGCTGACATAATGAGCCATTCTGAATACAAGAATGGCTGCAGCTAGAAAATGTTTCTCAAAAAGCATGGAGATGGGATGATGGCACAATTTTCCTGTAGTCTCGAAAGTATGATTAGTAATCAGTATTTCATAAGATTCAGAAAGTATTTAATAAGATTTTTAAATAATCGAAATATAATTTTCTAGTATTTACTCAGGAATATTTTGAGAAACATATTTACTTTTAGCTGACTGTACACCTGATTCTGTATTACCTAAGTCTGGAAATGATGATTTAGATGTTTGCAAAGTTGAAATAATACCAATATTTGTAATAATTTAAGAATGGAATATTTGTCTGGATGCCTTTTTTTTTTCCTTAAAGAAATCAAAGTCTTGCTGCCTAAGTTTCTCACTGGCATCACTCTTCAAGAGATTTCCATGTGGAAACTCTCATCATCATTCATCCAGAGAACGTTACATTTTCTTTCACAAAACTTGAATATTAATATGTACGTTAGAGTTTCTTTTCCCTTTCTTTTTAATCTGAGAATAGTAATGAATGAGAGGAAGTGAATTATATAGCTTTGGGGGCACTGTTGAAAGGAAAGCTTGAGCAAAATGCTAATTCTTGTTTTAGTGTCCTTATTAAGCCAGCAGGTTCATTCAGATTTAAGAATGTGGTGTGAAAGTCTTTTGTTGTCCTGCTACACAGGTTTTCTCTTTTATAGACAAATCAGCTTTTTCATAAAGGCTTAACCAGAGGCGATATCCGATACTGTCTGCAAACTGCAAGCAATATATCTTTGAAGCAATTGAATAATATTAGTATCTTAGCTGAGAACAGGAGAAAAAATAATCTATAAAAATGAGGACAATATAATTTTAAAAGAGAACCTTCTCATGCCAGAGGATTTCATTCAGCTTGGTCACAAAGGACTCCAGATATAAGGAGTGCTTGAGATGGAGCAGATGTAAATGTAGAAAGTATGTCTCAATATCTCCAGTTTGTGTCCTCATATGTTCCTGGTGTATTTGACTGATCAAAACATTCCTGAGATCTGCAACCACACCCCAAACTCTGTTTGCAGGATTTAAAAAAATGTTTTTAATTGAAGTATAGTTGATTTACAATGTTGCATTAATTTCTGCTGTGCAGCAAAGTGATTCAGTTTGTGCTATTCAGTAGGATCTTGTTGTTTATCCACTCTATCAATATATATAATAGCATACATCTGTTTGCAGGATTTTTAAGTGAACAATTTCCCTCTATATCATTCAACCAAGCAATGCTTTCTTAATTTTCCCTCATATCATTATTTTGTTAAGGTAAATCTGCACCCTTGCTGCGGAGGTGAATGTCGCCTCTGCAATGTTATATTGCCCTTCTGGGAACCCTTCTGTGACAAAACAATGTTCCCTTAAGTGTCAAATTTGTCTTGTTGACTATTTTTGCATCAGGAGCCAACTTTAGCAAAACTGGAATCGTTTTTTTCCTTCCCCTATTTCTTTTCAGCCCACCTAAAGCAGTGTCAGTTAATGTAGCATTCCATAGTTAGATGTCTTAAATCTGAATTCTCCAACTGTAAGTAGAATAAAACTGTCAAATGTCCTTTCTCTTTTGCATGTTTAATGGCTTTGTTACTACATTTCATCAGTCTCTGGCATTTATTAGAAGCCATCAGTGGCCTCACACTTTTTATTACTGCATCACAACAGACAAGTAGAGATGTGTCTATATACCAATAACTCTCCCCAGAGTTAAGGTAAGCTATCCCCCCAACCACATAAAGGTAGTTTTTATCTAACAAAACATAAAATCATTGTACAACTGATTGGAACTACAGAGTTAATGAAATAGTGATACAACTGTATTAATTCATCATCCAGAATTATGTATCCGTGCTTCCTATGTAAGACTAAATGACTCATTCTTACAGATTGCACAGAATACACACGGTACCCCTACACAGAGACACACGTATTTTTTCTCACTTTTTCTCTTTCTTTCATACACATTGTGGATCAAATGCATCAGGTCTTAATGTCTGTCACATGTTATCCAGATATTTACTCATCATTTTTTTTTTGTTTGACAAGTATTTATGGAAGACAGGATTGTATGCTGTGGATATAGATGTCTGTGCATACAGGTCTATGTGCTCAGGGAGCCTATTTTCTAGTGGATGAGGCAGGAAATAATCAAGTAAACAAATAAGGTAAGAAGAGGTTCTTAAGTGGGAGATTGAAAACAACAGAGTAATGTAATAGAGATAGGATTGTGGATGTTATATTAGATTGATAAATACACACACGTCTACAAATGGCAGGATATTTGAGGTGAGTCCTTAATGATGACAATGAACCAGTGAGGGGAAAGCCTGGCAGAAGAGGGAACACATTCAAAGTCTATAGGTGGGGAAGGGCTGGGTATATTCGAGGAAAAGAAAGAAGGGGTGTAGTGATCAAGGCAGGACGTGCTCCGAGATGATAGTGTAGAGGTAGTTAGGAGCCAGACCCTCAAGGCCTTGTGGGCCAAACAGGGTTCTGGGTTTTATTCTATGAGCAACAGTGAAAATCTGGAGGGACCTATATAAGTTTCTTGGTGATGGAAGATAAAGGCTTGGACAAGAATTTTGAGAACAAACATACCAAAGATATATATATATATATATATATATATATATATATATATATATATATATATATATATATATATATATATTTTTTAATTATCTGAGGACCCATTCAACATTTAAAGGGTTTTGTATTTCACATAAATGCTAAGTTATTTATTTATTTTTGGCTGTGTTCGGTCTTCGTTTCTGTGCGAGGGCTTTCTCCAGTTGCGGCGAGCGGGGACCACTCTTCATCGCGGTGCACGGGCCTCTCACTATCGCGGCCTCTCTTGTTGCGGAGCACAGGCTCCAGACGCGCAGGCTCAGTAGCTGTGGCTCACGGGCTTAGTTGCTCCGCGGCATGTGGGATCCTCCCAGACCAGGGCTCGAACCCGTGTCCCCTGCATTGGCAGGCAGATTCTTAACCACTGCGCCACCAGAGAAGCCCCCAAAGATATATTTTAAAGATAGAAAAAGATTGATTATTCACAGTTCCCATACTGGTTTCCTTAATTATTATTTTTAGATACGCTAATCACAGCACAAAGGATGTTCCTTTTTTATGTCTAAAATATTACCTTGGAACAAAGATTGTTTAACTCTCAAGGAAGTCTTTTTGATAAAATCAGTTACTTAATGAAGATAGTAGGAAATGGACAAAAAAGCTTTAATGTAAGGCCAGATATTTCACATACAGCTATTAAGTTTAGTGTCCCATATATCATGGTAGAGTCAAAATATTGCACAGGAAAAATACAATTTTAAACACACACACACACACATCTGTGTTTTAGATCCACCTCATCTTTATGAATGGAAGCATCATCACGTGTTTCAAGTGATGATTTCAAGAAGTGTTGTATTCACCTCTGCTATGGACTGTATATTTGCCTCTGCCCAAAATTCACATTGAAATTCTAACTCCCAAGGTGATGGTATTAGGAAATAAGGCCTCTCTTCAGTCACATGAGGTTACAGTGAGAGGACAGCCATTAAACATCAGCAAATTAGAAGTTGTGCTTTTAACTTTTGACAGTTACGAACAGCACATATCTAGACTAACTCAGAGAGGGAGAAAAATCATACATATCCTTTTGGAATGTGCTATCATTGTCCAGGGGCAACAGGCTTATATTACATGCTGACGACCTCCTGGGAACATTAGTTCCGACTGACAAGCCGGGAAGAAGTATATGATGCATAAATGGAGGAAACACAACCCAGATGCATTAATTTGATAAATAAAAATATGACTGCAGCGTAAGAAGGGATCATGTGAAGTGCATGAGAGCACTGGCTTTGGGCTCACGGAAACCTGAGTTTTATTCATGACTCTACAGCCTACCTAGTTACTGCATGATTTTAAGCAGCTTGCTTTACCTCTTTGAGCATCATGTAGGTCATGTTACCCCAAGACTGTGAGAAAAAAAGGAAAGAAACAATACACGAAAGTGCCAGCAAAGTTCAGGTGAAAATTCTCCCAGATGACCTTATTTAAAGTTGTAATTCTTTCACCTCTCCCAGGGTTCTCAATTCCCCTTACCTTGCTCTACTTTTTCTTTTTTTATATAGCACTTTATCACGTTTTACTATACAATGGAATTTATTTGTTTATTGTATTCACTGTTTATTGTCCTCTCCTGGATAATGTAAGCTTCACAAGAGAAGGGATCTTTCCTTGTTTTGTTCACTCTGTGTTCCAAGACTCTAGAACAATGCCTCACACATCATAAACACAGATGAGTGTATTCAATGAACATACTAAAATCCAGCTCATAAGTAATAATCAGTGTTGACTCATTTCTACTCCCCCTAGACTCTCACTCTCCTCACAGGGAGAGTCCAACTCCCTGCACAGTAGGAAGAGAGCAAAGAGAAAACTCTAAATCAGTGGTTCTCAGCCTCGGCTGCACATGAGAATCACCTAGGGAGCTTTAAAAAAAAATCTAGATTTTTCTCTATTTTTAAAATTTTCCATTATGGTTTATTACAGGATATTGAATATAGTTCCTTGTGCTATACAGTAGGACCTTGTTGTTGATTTATTCTAAATATAATAGTTTGCATCTGCTAATCCCAAACTCTGAATCTGTTCCTCCCCCCGTGACTGTGGCGACCACAAATTTGTTCTCTATGTCTGTGAGTCTATTTCTGTTGCATAGATAGGTTCATTTGTGTCACATTGTAGACTCCACATATAAGTGATATCATATGATACTTGCCTTTCTGACTTACTTCACTTAGTACGATAATCTCTAGGTCCATCCATGTAGCTGCAAAGGGCATTATTTCATTTTTTTTATGGCTGAGTAATATTCCACTGTATATATATATATATACCACATCTTTTTTATCCATTCCTCAGTCGATGGATGTTTAGGTTGCTTCCGTATCTTGGCTACTGTAAGCAGTGCCGCTATGAACATTGGGGTACATGTATCTTTTCGAGTTATGGTTTTCTCCAGATATATGCCCAGGAGTGGGATTGCTGGATCATATGGCAACTCTATTTTTAGTTTTTCAAGGAACCTCCATACTATTCTTCATAGTGACTGCACCAATTTACGTTCTTACTAACAGTGTAAGAGGGTTCCCTTTTCTCCACACACTCTGCGGCATTTGTTATCTCTAGACTTCTTAATGATGGCCATTCTGACTGGTGTGAGGTGGTACTGTATTGTAGTTTTGATTTGCATATCTCTAATAATTAGTGAAGTTCAGCATTTTTTCATGTGCCTCTTGGCCATCTGTATGTCTTCGTTGGAGAAGTGTCTATTTAGGTTTTCTGCCCATTTTTTGATTGGGTTGTTTGGGGTTTTTGTTGTTGTTGTTGTTGTTGTTGTTATTGAGTTGTATGAGCTGTTTGTATTAAAAAATCTAGATTTTTAAATCAAGAAGACCAAACTCAGTAGAGATGGGAATCAGGCATAATCATTAAAAACTTTTTCTATATTTCACTGTATAGACAAGCTGGAAAACCACTGATCCATAAGCCACAGGCTGTTACAGTTGCTCTAATTCCCAACCAGTTATGCTGGTCAATGAGACCCATCATTTCCCACGCCAGCTCCTTCTTCCTGAGCAAAGAGTGGAAGGGTGATGGTAAGATGGTGTTAGCTTGCAAATTCTTGACATTTTGATATGACTTTTAAGCAAATTGATGGGATAAAGAATAAATATGTTGAGGACCCAGCAGCTGGGAGCATGCATGCTCAATTTTAATCCTTTTTAATTCAAATTCTTTCCTGTCATTATCTTACCCCTTCTTAAGAGATGTCTCTTCAGATTTCCTCCAAGTAAGACCCTTGTATCTCTGATTCAAATGACTCTTTGCTTTACCTGCATGTGATTTATTGCATTGCAAGACTGTTATGACAATGCGTGGTGACCTCATTGTTAGGACAACTGGGAGTGGTGTTTGCTCACCTTAGCTGAAGCTTGATTCCCCTGGGTCAGCTGTTTTGTTGGTTATTCTCAACTCCACCCATCCAAAGATGTGAAAACCTCTGCAGTGTTGCTAGCTTTCCTCCTTGTTTTGTCTGTTTTGCCACAAAGAATGAGTGAATGATACATTAGTTCCCTTAACTTGTATTTCTTTTAAATATATAAATATGTTAAAAATTTGAACTAAATATTTACTTTACCTGCAATATTACTGTAACTACTAATGAGGGAAATGTGATTTGCTGAACTTCATGTTGTCAGTGGTAGGATTATAGCTAGAACATAAGCATTTTGTTGAAAGATGAAAAAAAGAATTATTCAATTACACATCCCTATGCATAACATAATGAATGGTGAAATCTTATGTGACTCCTCTCTCTTTATTGTTGTCATTATTAATCAGATATATCCCCAGAACCAAGTATGGCAAAGATTATCTAGCTGCTCACCAAACCAGATTCCTCCTCTTCCTGAGCCCGTAGATTACATTTCCTAAATAGACTTGCAATTAATAAGCCCATGTGACTGAGTTCTAGCCAATAGAATGTGAAGAGAAGTGATGCACACCATTTCCAGGCTGGGCCCATAAAAGCTCCAACACACAGTTCATTCTCCTTCCCCAGTCCTTGCCAAATGCACATGACTCTGAAGCCCAAGAAGAGAAAGGAGCCATAAGATAAAAGGGTCCGGAGCATGACCCCTTGGAAGGCTGTCCACCAATCAAGGAATATCTGTTTTGGACTTCCGGAGAGCAAAGGAATAAGCTTCTGTTATGTAAAGCCACTGAGATTTGGAGGTTTATTTATTACATTCATTCATCAGAGAAGTTATTCCAAGTAATGATCATGATTTTAAGAATGCCCAGTGGAGCTTAATGATAAAAGTGGCCCCTTCCGTAGATTTCTTTACATTACAGTGTTCTCTGACATTCTACTATTCTGTTATTTCTTTTTTTTCATACTCTTCCATTCTCTACGGAGACAATCTCCAAAGAAATTCATGGTTATCTGTTCTTCCTATTTTTGAAATATCTTCAACACTTAAGAACTCAAGTAATCTTTCTACTAATGCTTCACAAATCTATCGTGTTTAGCCAAACCACTCACCCAACACAGATGAACACATATAATAGTTTCTTAACTCACTAAGTCTAGTCTTTCTCCAATTGATTTATTACTTAATTGGTATGCTATTCAATTTTTTTTGCATGTTCTACTCAAGAACTCTCACACTTATTAGCTTTATCTTAATTTTAGAATTTATCTGCCTGGAATAATTCTTACCTAATTTTATAATAAAAAATCTTTAGGTTTAGGTAGCCTGGGCACTGCACTTGCTCATGTTTCTCCCTTGTCTCTTCTCTTCTACATCAGTGCAAATTTTATTTTATTAGCAGAGGTACAAATTTTATACATTCTTCTAGGTTTCAGCTCATGTTCTAATTTCTCCCTTAGTACTTTTCTTCGATGTAGTCAATATTTACTGTGAATAAATCTTGGAATTTGCTCCATCTAGATAGCTCTCTGAGGGCAGGGGCTCAGTGTTACATTTCTTTGGTTATAGAAAGTACAAATACACACGAAGTAGAAGCAATAATACCAAAACCCTAACAGCTTTAATATCTTTGCTTCCTCAAAAGCTTTCATTTAATTCTCAAGGTTTATATTCACTTTCTCAAGACAAACCTGAATTAATATGCTCTGTACCTAGCATGTTTCTTGACCTTGACATCATCAAATTCTTGTTTCTTTGGGGTATACAATTAAAGTGTTTATACATTAGATTGATTACATTTCCACTAGGACCTTTCACAGATCATATCGAACTGTATTATTTTCCCGTAAATCTCTGGATTATAAATATTCTCTACTCTATCCCTGGTGAGGGATCTCTGGGAAACTAGATTTTTACATCTAACTCCTGGTTATAACTGAAGAAATCTTTTTGAGAGGAAACCTCAATCTCTGCAGTTAGAACTAATGTAAGTTTATCTCCTCATGAGCTCACAGAACTAAAATAAATGGATTTCCTAATGCTTCTCTGAAGTTATGCAGTGCCAAAACTTTGGTTTCTTTAGAAGCATTCATCCAATTTAGAAGCTGTATCAGGCTCTTTATAGATTATAATGGACAGAGTTACCATGGCTCTGAACTAAAGATAATTATTAAAACACATATTTGCAGGGCACTTTTCTTGATAAACATATCCTTCTCTTTGACATTGCAAATTTTGGAAGAACTTGTTCAGTGGAGGAGGTAAAGAGATTGTATTGTTTGAGGAGTTTATTTATTTATTTTATATCTTTATTGGAGTATAATTGCTTTACAATGTTGTGTTAGTTTCTGCTGTATAGCACAGTGAATCAGCTATATGTATACATATATCCCCTGAGGAGTTTATTTAAAAGTTCCGTAATTAACGGCATGGCCTCAGCTGACGATCAACTGTAGGTAAGCAAAATTTAAGCTGCCCTTTAGTGCCTTATCAATTGATACATGTTGGAGAAAAAGTAACTACTAAAGAAGTAATTTTCAGTCAATTCAGTTTCATCAGCTCTTGGTGCTACTTAGGCAAGATCCTGGGTTGATTCTTGTATGGGACTCTTGAGCTGTACAAGCCATAGATGATGTCACCAACTCCAGTTTATCCTTTAAAACCTTTTTACTGTTAAGGAGACACCGACTGGGGTTGGAAGGAATATTTACCACATTGAGATTCATCACAGAGACTAGAAAAGCAAAAAAGTCCATTGAGTGTCTGGCACAGTATGTCATTTAAGAGGCCCTCAAAATGCTCCATTGAATGTGAATTCATTACAGAATGTCAGTGGCTTAATCACCTCAAATAATGAAGTAGCTCAAGGTAGAAGACATTGTCTGAATAAAACCTCCCATAATTAGTGGATTAAAACAAGTTGTTTTTGCATTGGAAACTATATGAAGTAAACAGGTATGCATAAATTTTTTAAAAATTGAGCTTCCTCTTATGTTGTTATATTATTGTTTATTTGCTTCCATATATTTTCATCAAAAGAGGTGCTGAAATAATAATGCTGTGTCAGACTGAGTGCTGGACAAATAATTATTTGAGCCTCACAATTGGAATACTACCTTGCAGTGACATAGAAACCTCAGATTGAGGTAACCGCAGATTTTATGTGATAGGAACTACACCCCAGTGACTCGGGAGGGATTTGCTGGTCCTTTATTTTTTATTGAAAGAAATAATGAGAAGATGAAGTAAACTAAGAAAAAGACATGCATATTGAGAACAAATTAATTTATGGGAGGGTGAAACCAAAGTATAGTTTTACAGACCTTCCTACTTTGGCATTTCCATTTTTTTTTTTAAACATCTTTATTGGAGTATAATTGCTTTATAATGTTGTGTTAGTTTCTGCTGTATAACAAAGTGAATCAGTTATATGTATACATATATCCCCATATCTCCTCCCTCTTGCATCTCCCCCCCACCCTCCATATCCCACCCCTCTAGGTGGTCACAAAGCACCGCGCTGATCTCCCTGTGCTATGCGGCTGCTTCCCACTAGCTAGCTATGTTACATTTGGTAGTGTATATATGTCAGTGCTACTTTCTCACTTCATCCCAGCTTACCCATCCCCCATCGTGTCCGCAAGTCCATTCTCTACGTCTGCATCTTTATTCCTGTCCTGCCGCTAGGTTCATCAGAACCTTTTTCTTTTCTTTTTTAAAATTCCATATGTATGTGTTAGCCTACGGTATTTGTTTTTCTCTTTCTCACTTACTTCACTCTGCATGACAGATTCTAGGTCCATCCACCTCACAACAAATAACTGAGTTTCATTTCTTTTTATGGCTGAGTAATATTCCATTGTATATGTGTGCCACATCTTCTTTATCCATTCATCTGTCAGTATATACTTAGGTTGCTTCCATGTCTTGGCTGTTGTAAATAGAGCTGCAATGAACATTTTGGTACATGACTCTTTTTGAATTATGGTTTTCTCAGGGTATATGCCCAGTAGTGGGATTGCTGGGTCATATGGTAGTTCTATTTGTAGTTTTTTAAGGGAACTGCATACTGTTCTCCATAGTGGCTGTATCAATTTACATTCCCACCAACAGTGCAAGAGGGTTCCCTTTTCTCCACACCCTCTCCAGCATTTATTGTTTGTAGATATTTTGATGATGGCCATTCTGACAAATGTGAGGTGATATCTCATTGTCGTTTTCATTTGCATTTCTCTAATGATTAGTGATGTTGAGAATCCTTTCATGTGTTTGTTGGCAACCTGTATATCTTCTTTGGAGAAATGTCTATTTAGATCTTCTGTGCATTTTTGTATTGCTTGTTTATTTATTTATTTATTTATTTATTTTTGATATTGACCTGCATGAGCTGCTTGTAAATTTTGGAGATTAATCCTTTGTCAGTTGCTTTGTTTGCAAATATTTTCTCCCATTCTGAGCATTGTCTTTTCATCTTGTTTATGGTTTCCTTTGTTGTGCAAAAGTTCTTAAGTTTCATTAGGTCCCATTTGTTTATTTTTGTTTTTATTTCCATTTCTCTAGGAGGTAGGTCAAAAAGGATCTTGCTGTGATTTATGTCAAAGAGTGTTCTGCCTATGTTTTCCTCTAAGAGTTTGATAGTGTCTGGCCTTACATTTAGGTCTTTAATCCATTTTGAGTTTATTTTTGTGTATGGTGTTAGGGAGTGTTCTAATTTCATTCTTTTATGTGTAGCTGTCCAGTTTTCCCAGCACCACTTATTGAAGAGGCTGCCTTTTCTCCACTGTGTATTCTTGGCTCCTTTATCAAAGATAAGGTAACCATATGTGCATGGGTTTATCTCTGGGCTTTCTATCCTGTTCCATTGATCTATATTTCTGTTTTTGTGCCAGTACCATACTGTCTTGATTACTGTAGCTTTGTAGTATAGTCTGAAGTCCGGGAGCCTGATTCCTCCAGCTCTGTTTTTCTTTCTCAAGATTGCTTTGGCTATTCGGGGTCTTTTGTGTTTCCATACAAATTGTGAAATTTTTTGTTCTAGTTCTGTGAAAAATGCCATTGGTAGTTTGATAGGGATTGCATTGAAGCTGTAGATTGCTTTGGGTAGTAGAGTTATTTTCACAATGTTGATTCTTCCAGTCCCAGAACATGGTGTATCTCTCCATCTGTTTGTATCATCTTTACTTTCTTTCATCAGTGTCTTATAGTTTTCTGCATACAGGTCTTTCGTCTCACTAGGTAGGTTTATTCTTAGGTATTTTATTCTTTTTGTTGCAGTGGTAAATGGTAGTGTTTCCTTAATTTCTCTTTCAGATTTTTCATCATTAGTGTATAGGAATGCAAGAGATTTCTGTGTATTATTTTTGTATCTTGCTACTCTACCAAATTCATTGATTAGCTCTAGTAGTTTTCTGGTAGCATCCTTAGGATTCTCTATGTATAGTATCATGTCATCTGCAAACAGTGACAGTTTTACTTCTTCTTTTCCTATTTGGATTCCTTTTATTTCTTTTTCTTCTCTGATTGCTGTGGCTAAAACTTCCAAAACTATGTTGAATAACACTGGTGAGAGTGGACAACCTTGTCTTGTTCCTGATCTTAGAGGAAATGCTTTCATTTTTCATCATTGAGAATGATGTTGGCTGTGGGTTTGTCATATATGGCCTTTATTATGTTGAGGTAAGTTCCCCCTGTGCCCACTTCCCAGAGAGTTTTTATCATAAATGGGTATTGAATTTTTTCACAAGCTTTTTCTGCACCTATTGAGATTATCATATGGTTGTTCTCCTTCAGTTTGTTAATATGGTGTATCACATTGACTGATTTGCGTATATTGAAGAATCCTTGCACTCCTGGGATAAACCCCACTTGAACATGGTGTATGATCCTTTTAATGTGCTGTTGGATTCTGTTTGCTAGTATTTCGTTGAGGATTTTTGCATCTATGTTCATCAGTGATATTGGCCTGTAGTTTTCTTTCTTTGTGACATCTTTGTCTGGTTTTGGTATCAGGGTGATGATGGCCTCGTAGAATGTGTTTGGGAGTGTTCCTCCCTCTGCTATATTTAGGAAGAGTTTAAGAAGGATAGGTGTTAGATCTTCTCTAAATGTTTGATAGAATTCACCTGTGAAGCCATCTGGTCCTGGCCTTTTGTTTGTTGGAAGATATTTAATCACAGTCTCAATTTCAGTGCTTGTGATTGGTCTGTTCATATTTTTTATTTCTTCCTGTTTCAGTATCGGAAGGTTGTGCTTTTCTAAGAACTTGTCCATTTCTTCCAGGTTGTCCGTTTTATTGGCATAGAGTTGCTTGTAGTAATGTCTCATGATCCTTTTGTATTTCTGTAGTGTCAGTTGTTAGTTCTCCTTTTTCATTTCTAATTCTGTTGATTTGAGTTTTCTCCCTTTTTTTCTGATGAGTCTGGTTAATGCTTTATCAATTTTATTTATCTTCTCAAAGAGCCAGCTTTTAGTTTTATTGCTCTTTGCTACTGTTTCCTTCATTTCTTTTTCATTTATTTCTGATGTGATCTTTATGATTTCTTTCCATCTGCTTTCTTTGGGGTTTTTTGTTCTTCTTTCTCTAGTTGCTTTAAGTGTAAGGTTACGTTGTTTATTTGAGATATTTCTTGCTTTTTGAGGTAGGGTTGTATAGCTATAAACTTCCCTCTTAGAACTGCTTTTGCTGCATCCCATAGGTTTTGCATTGTCGTGTTTTCATTGTCATTTGTTTCTAGGTATTTTTTGATTTCCTCTTTGAGTTCTTCAGTAATCTCTTGGTTATTTTGTAGCATGTTGTTTAGCCTCCATGGGTTTGTATTTTTTACATTTTTTTTTTTCTGTAATTGATATCTAGTCTCATAACATTTTGGTCAGAAAAGATACTTGATACAATTTCAATTTTCTTATTTTTACCAGGGCATGATTTGTGACCCAAGATATGATCTATCCTGGAGAATGTTCCATGAGCACTTGAGAAGAAAGTGTATTCTGTTGTTTTTGGATGGAATGTCCTATAAATGTCAATTAAGTCCAGCTTGTTTAATGTGTCATTTAATGCTTGTATTTCCTTATTTATTTTCATTTTGGATGATCTGTCCATTAGTGGAAGCGGGGTGTTAAAGTCCCCTACTATTATTTTGTTACTGTCGACTGTCCCTTTTATGGCTGTTAGCATGTGCCTTATGGATTGAGGTGCTCCTATGTTGGGTGCATAAATATTTACAATTGTTATATCTTCTTCTTGGATTGATCCCTTGATCATTATGTAGTGTCCTTCTTTGTCTCTTGCAACATTCTTTATTTTAAAGTCTATTTTGTCTGATATGAGAATTGCTACTCCAGCTTTCTTTTGATTTCCATTTGCATGGAATATCTTTTTCCATCCCCTCACTTTCAGTCTGTATGTGTCTCTAGGTCTGAAGTGGGTCTCAGCCAGTCTATGTCTTTTGGTTGGAGCATTTAATACACTTACATTTAAGGTAGTTATCGATATGTATGTTCCTATTACCGTTTTCTTAATTGTTTTGGGTTGGTTATTATAGGTCTTTTCCTTCTCTTGTGTTTCCTGCCTAGAGAAGTTCCTTTAGCATTTGTTGTAAAGCTGGTTTGGTGGTGCTGAATTCTCTTAGCTTTTGTTTGTCTGTAAAGGTTTTTAATTTCTTCACTGAATCTGAATGAGATCCTTGCTGGATAGAATAATCTTGGTTGCAGTTTTTTCCCTTTCATCCCTTTAAATATGTCCTGCCACTCCCTTCTGGCTTGCAGAGTTTCTGCTGAAAGATCAGCTGTTAACCTTATGGGGATTCCCTTGTATATTATTTATTGCTTTTCTCTTGCTGCTTTTAATATTTTTTCTTTGTATTTAATTTTTGATAGTTTGATTAATATGTGTCTTGGCATGTTTCTCCTTGGATTTATCCTGTATGGGACTCTGTGCTTCCTCGACTTGATTATTTCCTTTCCCATGTTAGGGAAGTTTTCAACTATAATCTCTTCAAATATTTTCTCAGTCCCTTTCCTTTTCTCTTCTTCTTCTGGGACCCTTATAATTTGAAAGTTGGTGTGTTTCATCTTGTCCTAGAGGTCTCTGAGACTGTCTCAATTCTTTTCATTATTTTTTCTTTATTCTGCTCTGCAGTAGTTATTTACACTATTTTCTCTTCCAGGTCACTTATCTGTTCTTCTGCCTCATTTATTCTTCTACTGATTCCTTCTAGAGAATTTTCAATATCATTTATTGTGTTGTTCATCATGTTTGTTTGCTCTTTAGTTTTTCTAGGTCCGTGTTAAACGTTTATTGTATTTTCTCCATTCTGTTTCCAAGATTTTGGATCATCTTTACTATCATTACTCTAAATTCGTTTTCAGGTAGACTGCCTGTTTCCTCTTCATTTGTTTGGTCTGGTGGGTTTTTACCTTGCTCCTTCATCTGCTGCATATTTCTCTGTCTTCTCATTTTGTTAACTTACTGTGTTTGGGGTTTCCTTTTTGCAGGCTGCAGGTTTGTAGTTCCTGTTGTTTTTGGTGTCTGCCCCCAGTGGGTGAGGTTGGTGCAGTGGATTGTGTAGGGTTCCTGGTGGAGGGGACTGGTGCCTGTGTTCTGGTGGGTGGGGCTGGATCTTGTCTTTCTGGTGGGCAGGGCCGCGTCCGGTGGTGAGTTTTGGGTGTCTGTGAATTTAGTATGATCTTAGGCAGCCTCTCTGCTAATGGGTGGGGTCGTGTTCCTGTCTTGCTAGTTGTTTGGCTTGGGGTGGCCAGCACTGGAGCTTGCTGGCCATTGGGTTGAGCTGGGCTTTAGCGTGGAGACAGAGATCTCTGGGACAACTCTGGCTGATTGATATTATGTGGGGCTGGGAGGTCTCTGTTGGTCCAATGTCCTGAACTCAGCTCTCCCACCTCAGAGGCTCAGGCCTGACACCAGGCTGGAGCACTAAGACCCTGTCAGCCACACGGCTCAGAAGAAAAGGGTGAAAAAATGAAAGAAAATAAATAAAAATAAATAATAAGTAAAAATTATGAAAATAAAAACAAAATAATAATAAAAAAAAGAAGAGAGCAACGAAACCAATAAACAAATCCACCAGTGATGACAAGTGCTAAAAACGAAACTAAGATAAACATGAAAGTCAGAAACAAATCAGTCGCAGACAGCAAACCCCAAGTCTACTGTTGTTCCCAAAGTTCACTGTCTCAATTTTGGGATGATTCATTGTCTTTTCATGTATTCCATAGATGCAGGGTTTATCAAGTTGATTGCATGGATTTAATGCACTGCTCCTGAGGCTGCTGGGAGAGATTTCCCTTTCTCTTCTTTGTTTGCACAAATCCTGGGGTTCAGCTTTGATTTTGGCCCCACTTCTGCATATAGGCCGCCCTCAGGCATCTGTTCCCCACCCAGAAAGGAGGAGGTTATAGCAGCGGCTGATTAGGGGGTTCTTGTTCACTCAGGCCAGGGGGAGGGAGGGGTACGGAATGCGGGGCGAGCCTGCGGAGGCAGAGGGTGGCGTGATGTTGCAACAATCTGAGGCCCGCTGTGTGTTCTCCCGAGGAAGTTGTCCCTAGATCACGGGACCCTGGCAGTGGCGGGCTGCACAGGCTCCCGGGGTGGGGTGTGGATAGTGACCTGTGCTCGCACACAGGCTTCTTGGTGGCAGCATCAGCAGCCTTAGCATTTCATGCCTGTCTCTGGGGGTCCGAGCTGATAGCTGCGGCTCGTGCCCGTCTCTGGAGCTCGTTTAGGTGGTGCTCTGCCTTCTGTGGGCAGATGAGAAAGGAATCCCCTCTCCTCGCACACCCCAAAACAATTGTTTCTTGCCTCTTCGGCAGCTCCAGACTTTTTCCCAGACTCCCTCCTGGCTAGCTCTGGTGCATTAGCCCCCTTCAGGCTGTGTTCACGCGGCCAACCCCAGTCCCCTCCCTGGGATCTGACCTTCAAAGCCCGATCCTCAGCTCCCAGGCCCCGCCCGCCCCAGTGGGTGAGCAGACAAGCCTCCCAGGCTGGTGAGTGCTGGTTGGCACTGATCCTCTGTGTGGGAATCTCTCTGCTTTGCCCCCTGCACCCCTGTTGCTGTGCTCTCCTCCATGGCTCCAAATCTTCCCACCCTTCCCCTGTCTCCACCAGTGAAGGGGTTTCCTAGTGTGTGGAAACCTTTCCTCCTTCACAGCTCCCTCCCAGAGATGCAGGTCCCGTCCCTATTCTTTTTAGTCTGTGTTTTCTTTTTCTTTTGCCCTACCCAGGTACGTGGGGATTTTCTTGCCTTTTGGGAAGTCTGAGGTGTTCTGCCAGCTTTCACTAGGTGTTCTGTAGGAGTTGTTTCACATGTAGATGTATTTCTGATGTATTTGTGGGGAGGAAGGTGATCTCCACGTCTGACTCCTCCGCCATATTGATGGTCCCCCCGCGGTTTCTTTTTAATTGGTGTGGAACTTCTATGCAATTTATACCATAGAGTTTGCCTGAATGTTGCATAGGCAAATTCAAGTTTAATTCCTGAGCACGTATCAACTGTACCTGAACAACATTTTCACTTTCTGCCATTTCTAACAAAAAATATTCAAAGAAAAGATATCTAAGACATTCAAAGTTACACGAGGTTAAAAGACATGTTTTTTGGTCCTTGGTGTGTAAAATGTTTTGTTTATTAGTTGATTACAACTGACGTCCACTTTCACTTACCTATTGAAAGTGGAATTCTTCATATCAGTTTAATAAATACTGAACAAAGCACTTACTAGAGTCTTGGGGCATTAAAAGATAAGTGAGACACAAAATCTGCCCTCTAAGAGTTCACAATTTAGTGGGCACTGAAAATCACTCCTCAAACTGAATAATCTATACTGTAAGTGTCAAAAGGGAGATGGGACAAGATTTTGTGGGTGGGAGAGACTGTATTTAGCTGATGGGGGACCAAGCAATGCTTGAAGGTAGCAGCGGCATTTAAGGTACATCTTGAAAGAGTAAGTGACACATCAAACGAGGGAGAAAAGCATTGAAAGCTCAAGGCAAAATGTCTTAGTGAACACTAGGCATATTTAGGAAGTCATAAGAGGTTCTGTTCTGGAGAGTAACCTGAAATACAATACAGAGTATCATGTTTATTTTGAAAATGTGAAGAAATCCACTTACAAGTTTTATTTTTTTGTTTTAAAATTTGAAGTAATTGTGGACTCATAGGAGGTACCTAGAAGAAAGTCTCAGGTACCCATCACTCAGTTTCCTCCAATGGTGACATCTGTTGGACGAGGTGATAAGATGTGATAGGATGTGACCAGTGGTTGACCCATGAGTTGGATCTGGGCATTCAGAGACTCCTCCCTCCCTCCCCTGTCCTTGGAATGTACACTCTGCCTACTGTCCCCACAGTGGGAGCTGTCCCAAGGAGAACAGTCTTGCAGCTGCCCAAAACAAGCCTCCTAAGTAAGTTCCCTGGCTCATTAAACCTGCCACCTACCAATCTGGAGGGGTCTCCTTCTTTCTTTGGTCCCTTCTTGCCCTGTGTTTCTGAGAGCTAGTTTGTGAACCAAAAACATATTATAGAGCTATAGTGTAATGTCAAAACCAGAAAATTGACTTTGGTGCATTACTGCTAACTAAAAATTGCAGACCTTATTCAGTTTTCACTATTTTTTAAAAACTTGCATTCTTGTGTGTGTGTGTGCGTGTGCGTGTGTGTGTGTGTGTGTGTGCGGTGTTTTTACTTTTTAATCAGGGGAAACTCTTGAACAACACAGGGGTTTGGGGTGCTGACCCTCCCTGCAGTCAAAAATCCAAGCATAACTTATAGTTGGTCCTTCACGTCTGAAGTTTTTCCACATCCGTAGTTCCACATCCCCAATTCAATCAACCATGAACCTTGTAGTACTATAGTATTGAATATTGAAAAAAATCCACTTGTAAGTGGACCCTCGTAGTTCAGTCCTGTGTTGTTCCAGGGTCAAGTGTAACTAGAGTTGGGCTTTAAGAAGATTATCTGGCAACAGTATACAGGCAAGCTTGGAAACAGAAAGACCAAATCAGAAATAATTATAATAGCGCAGAAGAGGAACGATGGGACCCTGTAATGAATGATGCACAGCACAACGTTGGATACAGGGAAAGTGCACAGTGGCTGAGTAAAGACATATTTTCAGACTGCATTTTCCAAATATAAGGGGAAAAATATGATTTCTTTTCAATTTGACAAGGTGTGTGCACTGGCAGAAGTCAGAAGAAGGATAACACATGGAACCCGGTGAGGCTCTCGGTCCAGCACAGTGAACAAACAATACGCTGCACGAGTCTAATAGAGGGAGATTGGAAAAACAGGACAGTTCTCAAGTGGAATGAGGTGAATAGCACAGGTTAGAAAAAGATCAGATCAAGAATCCCAGGTCACACAACATTGTAAATCAACTATACCCCAATAAAAATTAAAAAAAAAAAAAGAATCCCAGGTCATAAGTCGGCAATTAGAGTGGTGGTGTGAGAAAAATGAAGAGACATGTGTTTCCTACCCTAATTGCTAGTTGATCATTGTTTCTATCTTAGCTTCCTAATAGCTAGTTGAAATTTCAACATCAAAAATCTGCTTTTTAAATTCAAGACCTTTTAAAAATCCTATATCCTAGGAGAAAGCTCAGATATGGTTTCTTATTAATGCTTTTCCAATAGTGCATTTCTCCTCCATTATTCCATGTAAGGATTGGTTAACTTTGTTTCCCTTATGCCTCACAATCTCCTATGAAGGTCAATATTTGCTGGGTAGGCAAACTGGGAGTTACAGAACTTAAATATGTCTTTTGCTGGCTGAGGGATTATGAGCAAGTTATTTAAACATTTTCTAAAAGTTGATGACCTCATCAGTGATACAAAAATGTTGGCGTCAAAGGGCCTTTTCCATCCTAACGCTCTCAAAAGAAATCTCATTAATTCCCACATACCTTTTTATCGCTGTTCAACTTTTCTTCAGCATTTAGCGTGGTGACTGGTGACTGGCACGATATTCAATGCATGTTTTCTGAATGTGATATTTGAAGAAACTTAAGTACAATAAAGCTTCCCTCAAGAATTTTAAGTAGTTTTCAGATCTTAATAGAGTAAAATTGTTTAAGCTTGAAATCTTTATAACTTTGCCTTTTTGCCCTCTATTTTTTATGTGTTTAAAAATATGAAAGTCACTTAATCTCTTTTGGACTCCATGTTTTTCTCTGAAATATGAGAACTGGGCTTTAAAAGTAGCTTCTATTTCTACAAATCAATGGTATTAATTAGTGGAAAAATTATGCACATCACATGTAGCAGTACTTCAAATGAAATTCCACTTCATTCCTTAACTTCTTTTATAAACTGCAAATGTGCTTTTAATAAAATTTATAAAATAACACATTTAAATTAAATTTGTCGAAGCATTTAATCATTTTACTTTATAATATGTATAAATATAATGAGCTAAAAATAAGAACTAACATTTAGTGAATCTTTTGCTAAGTTCCAAGCATTGAGGTATCACTTTATGCATTTTACTGATGAAGAATCCAAGGCCATAGAAGTTAAATAACCTATCCAAGGTCATACATCCAATAAAAGGTGTATTTGGGATTTAATATAAGGGGTTTGGCTCCAGAGCTCTGTGGTTCAGTGTCACTGTACATCGTATGTCACTATATGCCACTTCCTAGATGGAGAAAAAGGCCCTGAATGGTATTTTTAAAAATTTTTATTTTATATTGGCGTATAGTTGATTAACAATGTTGTATTAGTTTCACATGTACAGCAAAGTCATTCAGTTATACGTATACACGTATCTATTCTTTTTCAAATTCTGTTCCCGTTTAGGTTGTTACAGAATGTTGAGCAGAGTTCCCTATGCTATACAGTAGGTCCTTGTTGGTTATCTATTTTAAATATAGCAGAGTGTATATATGGGAGAAAATATTCGCCAATGATGTGACCAACAAGGGATTCATCTCCAAAATTTACAAACAGCTCATGCAGCTCAATATCAAAAAACAACCCAGTGAACAGTATTTTTTGAGTTCGGAAGCAGGCAGGCGTTGAACATTTTCTTGGTAACCCACAATAACTTGAACTCTAAAATTTTACAGCCAGTCTCCAACTACTGACCCTAGAATCTCTGGCTGTGCTGTAAACCCAGTTTGTATTTGGAGGACAGTCCAACTATGGGATGAAGATAATTCAATAACCAGAAATAACCCTTTAGTTTATCTTAAGGGAGAATCTTTCATAAGTACCTGCTTGCTCTTTTACCATCATAACTCTTTATTTAGTGTCTTTATTTGTCCTGAATTATCCCTCTTCTGAAACATGAGCATATACCTGGCAAGTTATTTCAATTATTAATCATGAGTCTCTTTTCAATGGATATAAAATTTCCTAAACACTATATGTTCCACATTGACTTGCTACACAACAAGGTAGATTTCTGCTGAGAAGTTTGAGAAGAAATAGTTTATCTGTTTGTGAGTCTTCTAGGAAGACTCAGTCTTCTAGGACCTGGTTTTCACAATATTTAAGGTATGCCCTAACTTTATTCACTATATACATCTATAAAACAGAGTAATTTAATTCTGTTTACGCCATTAAGTCACTAGATGATTTTGTGTCAACAATTCAATCGTCAGATATTAGCATGAGAAACCAAGATTTTATTTAACAAAGTAGTTCTCTCTTGGGGGCTCTCTGGCTGTCTCTTTTTCTCTCTCCTCAAAGAATGATTCAGTTATACTATATTGACCATTTGGTTCTTAATGACATGAATGGTAACACAATACTGAGTAGATTGTCTTGAATTTGGATTTCAAGTCTTTGACACATCCTGGATTTCACAGATAGCTTAATAGTAAAAGAATTTTTAAAAAAGCATCCGAGTAAAGAAAAGAAAACAAAACAAGTACCATTACACTCATTTTGCTCCCTAGAACATTAAATCCTGAAAACATTACATAGAAAAATAATTCCTTGGACTCTTAACAGATATTACTCCCAAAGGTTTAAGAGACTGGTTAAATAAGGTTGAACAGATTTCTCTATTACCGAACTCCACACTGTCTTTAACATCTAATGTGTTTAATTAAATGCTTTCTAAATCTCATTTCCCCATGAACGTTTTATGGGCATTGTTTCATGGAACCCTGATAATAATTAAGATCAGTAGTTCTCAAACGAAGCTGGACACTAGAATCACTTAGTGAGTTTGTGAAGCATATCCCCGCCGAGAGCAATTAACTCTGCGTCTTTGGAGGGTGGGAGCCTGCAGTAAGCAGAATAATGGCCTCCCAAAGATGTTTATGTCCTGATTCCTAGAACCTGTGAATTCCTTACTTGCCAAAGGGGAATTAAGGTAACAGATGGGATCAATGTTGTTACTTGGCTGACCTTACATTAGATTATTCTGGAATATCCAGGTGGGCCCAATGTAATCAGAGGGGTCTTTAAATGGGGTGGAGAGCAGGAAGCTGATGAGTCAGTGTTAGAGTGATACAGTAGGAGAAAGGCTCAACCGTTGCAGGCTTCGAAGAGAAGGGGGCAACCAGCCAAAAACTCCAGGCAGTTTCTGGAAGCCAGAGAATGCAAGGAAATGAATTCTCCCCTAGAGCCTCTAGAAAGGAACACAGCCCTTCTGACATCTCGAGGTTCGTCCAGCGAGACTCATTTTGGACTTTTGGCCTCCCGGACTGTAAGTTAATATATTTATGTCGATCTGAGCTGCTGAGTTTGTGAGAATTTGTTACAGCAGTAATGGGAAATGAATACAGGGTCCCAGCACTGGTCATTTTGAAGAGCTACCAGTTGATTCTCAGGTGTAGCCAAGGTGAGAGCCCTGGGTTAGAGGAATACCTGCTCACTGGAATCAGCTAAGAAGCCTTTTACCAAACACTAATGTCTGGCCCCCACTACTAGGGATTCAATTCACATTCAACATATTAACTTATTTAAACCCCACAACTTCTTCATAAGATCGGAGTTGTTATTATCAGAAGCACAGATTATTTTTTTTTGTCTACTATGACCCAGCTACTAAATGGTGGGCTTCAAACCCATGCAGGATGGCTCCCGTCACCTGCATTGCATTAACTTAAACTCTTGTGTTGAGCCCAGTTAGTCCTGTTTTAAACACGATCATTAAAATTATCAGCTATTTTCTGAGTTTCTTTTTCACAGAAAAAGCAGGAAGTTAGAAATGAAAGGTGCCAGTAAACATAAAAACATACTTGGCAATAAACTAATGATTGACAGACTAATAGTGAGGGCTGAGAGTAAAGAATATAAAATCCATCAGTGTTTAAAAATACAAACACCTGAGAGCTTTGGGGGGTGTAAATGTTACTACATGCAGCAATATTTAGTGTTACTGAAAGTATTACTCAGAGTAGAATTCATTTCAATAACTGATTTAAGAAGAAAGGTTCATTTTTGTTCTGTGTATTTCCTTCACAAGAGGAGGTATATATTTATAATTTCCTAGTATTAATATAAGTAAATATTTATACTGTGAGAGATAAACATTAAATGAGTATTTAATAGGTCAGCCAGGAGTTTTCGGAAATTCAATAAAATGTATTATGGTATGTACATATGTTAGATATCATATGGAAAGCCTGCCTGTTTGCATATGAGACCTATTCAATTTTTAAAAAGTTAACGGCCATTCAAAATCAACTGAAATGTCAACATACTTTGACATTTTGGTGACAGACTTAGGAGAAGCACAAAGACACCAAAACAAAGCCATAAAATCCAGTATTTATAATGCATTCAGAATTTAAGAGTGAGGAAGGCAGAGATAAACAGCAAAACCAATTCCCTTGTGATCAGGTATTTGCCATTTCTGTTCATCCCCATTAAAGACTATAATCCTGGTATACGTTAAATCTTGAAAATTTTCAGCCCTCTGTTCCTCTGAGTATTATTTCAGAGCACTGAAATAAAGGAAAACACTAGCTAGTTGTGTGACAGTGAGTATAAGCCATAAAACCAGGGCAATTTTTCCATCTGTAAAGTGAGTTTTCACTTGCTTTTTCAATCACAAAGGATTGTTAAAAGTCAAATGACAATGCATAGGAAAGTGATTTTGAAAATAATAAACCACCATGTAAATAATTATTCCATGCAATAATTTACAGTCAGTCTGGACTGCAAAAGTTATTTATCCCTGCATAAAAAGTTACCCCAAAATGTAGTGGCTTCAAACAAGAGTTATTTCATAGTACCTTAGGGTAGAAGGCTGCCTATGGCTTCATTCAATCTCCTGCTTCAGGGTCTCTCACAGCTGCAGTCAAGGAATCTGCTGTGGTTATAATCATCTCAAGGTTCAAGTGGGGAAGGATCTGCTTCCAGGCTCGGTTCCTCCCAGATGATCGGGCTGAGGGCCTCAGTTTCTCACTCACCGTTGGCTGTAGGTGGCCCATAGTTCCTTGGTACATGGGCTTCTCCAATATGGAATCTTGCTTCATCAAAGTTTGCAAGCCTAGAAGGCAATAGAAAGAATACAGAAAGCTGGAAGTTAAAGTCATTTGTAAGCTAACTGTAGAAATGACATTCATCACTTGGGCCTTTCTCTGTTCCTTAGAAGCAAGTTAGTAGGTCCATCTCATACTCAAGGGGAGGTGACCATATGATGGTGTGACTATTAGGAGGTAGGGTCATCTTGAAAGCTACCTCTTATGTGGACTGTCTCATTCCTTAAACATATCCTGGGCTTCGCTCTCCCTGAGTTACTGTTTGAGGATTTCTTTCTTTCTTTAAAAGTTCCCTCAAACCCAGCTCAACCTTCAAGGTCCAATTCAATTATGATACCTTTAACGTGTGTGTGAATTCCCTTGAATCTTCAGTTAGACGAGATCTTTGCAATATCTAAATTCCCAAAGCATTTGACATTCATCTCTTGCTTATCTCACATACTATCTCTTGATTTTTTAACACAGTCATAGTTTTCAGACCTATCCATTTATAAGGGCCCTAAAGGCAGGAATTGGGTCTTATACCTATTTGTATTCTCCCACGGGGCCAAGGACAATCAAGACACAAAATGAGCAATCTATACACATTGATTGAAATGAGGCAGTTTTTTAAGGAAAAGGTTAAAATCAGCTGTATTTTGATCTTCTTTCTGATAAAGGCTTACATAAGCCATCAAGATTCGATCAATAATATCACTTCTGAAATAGTTTAAGTTCAGGGATTCCTGCCAGTTTCTTGTTTTTTCAAAGGACCTCTGTGGTCTGCCCTTGAAATGGCTTGATTCATGGAGAGCATGGGCCTCAGGAAAATAATGGAACCATGTGACCTCAACAGGAAGGTCCTCCATTTTCTGGGGCCTATGCACGAGAAGTGCACCCTTTTGTTCCAAGAGTTTTTCTGTGGCTACATGCTTCGTTATTACAATGCTCTATAGCAAGCTTAATTTTAAGGCAATATTCCTCTTGAGCATGAAGTTTCAATAAGAAATCTTTCATTGACATTAACTTATTAAAAAACTTATTATATGGGTAATATTTTTTAACCATACCCTGTTTGTATGTAAATAGACCTACCCTCCAAAGAAATCACTTAGATAATAGCCTGGATAAAAGAGTGTCTGGGGATACCTAAAATTATATTGGCACAGTGGACCCTGAGCCAAGATTTCTACTTCTTTGGGGTATTTATTTTTGTATGAAGTTTGGCCCAACATTCTTATCATTATTATCTTACAAGGTAACAGAAGAGTAATTCATTTCAGTTCAAAAGATTTCAAAGGTTTCACTGGCCTTTACTCCACAACATTTCAGTAGCTTGATAATCTGTTGAAATTGGCCCCCAGGGGTTTTGGTTTAGACTCAGTCTACTCTTGGTTTTCTTTTCTAAACTCAATCCAAAGAAGGCCTGGGGAGAGCATATTTCAGGGCAACTCGCTGTTAAGTTCTCTACAAATCCCTTCATCAGCCTCTCCGACCGCACTTGCTACTTGTCATTATCATTTATTCTGGGGAGAATTTCAGGAGGTCTGGGCTGAGTTTGGCTGTTTTTCAAGGCTCTGCCCCATCAGTAGTCCCTGTGTAGGAAGTGGCCAATGTTCGCAGCTAAATTTCTGGCTCAGCAAATGGGACTTAATCCATTTGTTCAGTGGTCCATGTATTCTAAAGCATCATGGGGTTTGATTCAGTGTGCTGAGCGCCAAGTCACAGGAAGCAGTTATCTTTCCTGTGATATTTCACTGCATTTTACGCTTCAATGTGTGGGAGAGAAAAATTGTGAACTGATGGGAAAAATAAAATTGGGCAGAAAATTGAGAGATAGAGTTTTAGTGCAGGCCACATTCTTTATATCATTGGTGAAGTTATCCTTTCATTCATTTGATGAAAAATACTTGGGCATTACTGAGTCTAGTACTGTTTTAGGCAATGAGATCAAGCAGTGAACCCAGAATGTCCCAGCTCTCATGGATCTCCTATGTAGTCCTGAAGTGGATAATGAACAAATAATCAAGTAGACCTACATTAGGCCAGATGGTGATAAGTGGCGTGCAAAAATAAATAAGTAAATAAATCTTGTAAAGCAACAGAGTAACAGTTGGAGATGGGGGTGTGTGCTATCATAGATAGGGCAGCATATGAGCAGTGACCTGAAGAAAGCGAGAGAGGAAGTTTCTATGAGTTTGGGGAAAGGGGAGGTTCTGAAAGCAGCAGAAAGTACATAGACACTAAGGTGGGGGAAATTGTGTGTCTAAAGAGCGTGAAGAAAGCTGGAGTGAGCAATCCCACTACTGGGCATATACCCAGAGAAAACCATAATTCAACAATGTTGTGTTAATTTCTACTGTACAGCAAAATGAATTAGCTATACACATACATATATCCCCTCCTTTTTGGATTTCCTTCCCATTTAGGTCATCACAGTGCATTAAGTAGACTTCCCTGTGTTATACAGTATGTTCTCCTTAGTTATCTATTTTATACATAGTATCACTAGTGTATATATGTCAGTACCAATCTCCCAATTCCTCCTACCCCACCCCTTTCCCCCTTGGTGTCCGTACATTTGTTCTCTACGTCTGTATCTCTATTTCTGCTTGGCAAATAAGGTCATCTATACCATTTTTCTAGGTTCCACATTGATGCGTTAATATACGATATTCATATTTCCCTTTCTGACTTACTTCACTCTGTATGACACCCTCTAGGTCCATCCACTTCTCTACAAAGCGACTATACTCCAATAAAAGTTAATTAAAAAAAAAATTATCCTGGTACACTTAAAAAAAAAAAAAAAAGGAAAGAAAGCTGGAGTGGAGATACAGAGAGAAGAGTAAGAAATGAAATCAGAGACGTGGGGCGTGGATGTGGATCATATTGGGACAGGTAGACCATTGTAATCGAGATCCTTGAATTACATTCCGAATGAGATAGTAAGCCATTGGGGAGTTTTAAGCCAAGAGGTGATTTGTCTTAAAGCTTAAAAGGATCAATCTGCCCGTCATACGGAGAACAGACTTCCAGAGAACAGAGAAATCAGGAGGCTGTAGTAATAATGCAGGTGCAATAATAGTGACTCTTGGACGGAGGCAAGGTTTAGAGAAAGTGAAGTGTCAAGGATGATCCAAATGCCACAGTTGGAAGGAAGAAGTTGCCATTAGTGTAGATGGTAAGACTGGGGGAGGGACAGATTATGGGGAAGCCAGGGGGCTCAGTTTTATACATTTTGATTATCAGATAGATTATTAAATTGGAGATAAATTCATAGTTGAATATATGAGTTTCATACTGAATAAATACAAGTGCCCTCAGCAGTTAGATAGTATTTAGAGTCAAGGGACTGGTAGAAATCATCTAACAAAGAAGTGAATCAATAAAAAAGAAGTTCAAGGACTGAGTTCTGGGGCAGGCTAACGTTTAGAGATAAGATAGATATGGAAGACTCCATGAAATAGGGGAAATGAGACGATGTGTAGAGAATTTGCAAAATGTATTGAAACCCTGATGTATAGGAGGCACTGTGATAGGTACTGTGGTTCAGTGATGAATAGTTTCTGCCCTTGAGGATTCCACAGTTTACTGGTGCTTTAATAGTTATTCATACAGAGAGTTATATAGAATGTCCTCTGGGCTCAGGGAAGACTAAGCTGCTATCTGTGCCTTTGAACATCAAAAACGCTTCAGAAAAGAGGTGACATTTGAGCTGGCAGAGAAACATGAAATAGAGTTTTCCACGTAGATCGGGAAATGAAGGACATTCCAGGTGTGGTGAATGGTGTGTAGGAAGGTGCAGAATTGAAGCACCTGTGTGTTGGTGAGGGTTACAAGGAAGTGGCATAGTTGTAGAAATAAACACAGGCATTGGAAGGTCGGTGAACTGACATCTGTCACCCAGTGGCTGTGTCCTTTGGGGCAGCTTATTTACCTGCATGACCCTTTGGTTCCTTATTTCTAAATCATGGTGATACTGTCTTCCTTGCATGGTTGCAACGAGGATTAGGAGTCAGTGTCTCTTGTCCTTGCCTCCACAGTTACAGTACAGGATGGTTCTACTGATGTTGTTATTACTGTATCTCCCATGTTCTAGAAGAGTTGCATAGAGAGCCAAAACTGAAGGAGCTGGATATTTTATCTTCACTGGGGAGAATTTGAAAAATTTAAGCCACGAATGTTATGGGCTTTTGTTATGTGAGAACACCTATCATAATTGAAAAGAAAGAATTAGAAGGGGAAGGAGGGAGAAATGAGGAGAAGAGAGAAAGTGAGAGAGAGGGAATAAAGGAATAGTCAAGGAAAGGAGGAAATAGTGAAAAGGGGGTGGAAGGAAGGAAGGAAGGGAAGCACAAAAGAGAAGAAAAAGGAAGAGAATGTTTCAGTGTTTATGATGTGTCATTCATTATGCAAAGTGTCTCAACAGACATTACCCGACAATTACGTGAAATAGGTATTACTACCCCCATTTCTACATCGAGGAAAGAGATTCTCAGAGAGGTTAAATAATTTGCCTAAGTTTTCCCAGGTAGTAAGTAGGGTGGAGGCTGGAGCACAGGGATTGTGCAGAAAGCCAGCATTCAAAACAAGGCTTGTCTAGTATTATATGATATCACTTCTATGTGGAATCTAAAAGAACGATACAAATGAACTTATTTACAAAATTGAAACAGACTCACAGACTTAGAAAATAAACTTACGGTTACCAAAGGGGAAACCTAGGGGGGAGGGATAAATTGGGAGGTGGAGGTTAACATATACACACTACTGTATATAAAATAATCAACAAGGGCCTGCTGTACAGCACAGGGAGCTCTACTCAATACTCTGTAATAACCTATATGGGAAAAGAATCTGAAAAAGAATAGATATATGTATATATAACCGAATCTCTTGGCTGTACACCTGAAAGTAACACAACATTGTAAATCAACTATCCTCCAATATAAAGTAAACATTAAACAACAACAACAACAAAAAACAAGGCTTGCCTGGCTCTAAACACTAGGCAGAAACATGAGATGGCTCTTTACGGTCAGCGAGGTCCAAACTAGAGCCGGCAGGGTCCGTTTGCAGGAAAGGGGATGATTTGGCAGAGACACCCAAATTATATCAGCTGAGGCATCGCCAGAGTAAAAGCTCTGTGGCTTGAATAATAGATTGGATCGTGATGATTTCATTCATTGAAGAAAAGTGGGAGGAACATTGAGGGAAGTGTCAACTTATTAAAATTACACTATCCGTGATGGATCAAGATGACTTATTTACATCAGTTGGATCAACTAAGCTTTTTGTTTATTAGCTCCATTAAAAATCTGGTACTTGGACCCCTGGAATTTTGATTAAGACCATAAAATGCAGAGTCCTTTTTCTTCAATTTACTTACAATTAAAAGGACTCAGAGCCCCTGGAGTTCATTTAAAACTTTGAAATATCTCATCATTAATCTTTGAAAGCAAGTCTCCCCCCTTTTCACACCCCCTCCACATACCCCAGAATAGAAGCTGAACCCAAAGTTAGTTCTCTCCAGGAAAAGGGGGCACAGGAATCTAAATTCTGAGCATTAGGAGTATGCAAGGGAAGATAAGGCTTAAGCAATAAAGTGATTAAATTGCCTTTTGATTTTAATTATTTTTAAATTTCTGAAGCTTGAAGCTGGAAATTTTTTTTGGTACAAAGTTCAAGTTGTAATGCTCAGATCGCTCTCCTGAATTCCAGACCTGAATATCTTTCTATTGGGAAGCTCTATGTGAATAGTCCCCGGGAAGCTTGCATGCCTCAGAGGCATTTAAACTCAACATGTTCAAAACTGAACTCACCATAGTTTTGTAAGATTTCTCTCTTTTTTTCTTTTTTTCCCGGAAAAGCCAAGTCAGTGAAAGGTAGCAACATCAAGGCAATCAGAACACTTCAGTCATTCCTTGACTTTTCCATTTTCTTCCTCCCTCCCTCCCTCCCTCCCTTCCTTCCTTCCTTTCTTCTTCATTCTCCACATCCAGTCAGCTATCAAGGTCAGGCTCCAGTTTCCCTAGGGCATGCTCAGCTTTCCTAGTTTAGCCAAACCAGGATGAACCCCTGTCCTCAATCTCCACCCTTAGAGTCCTTGTCATATGAAGTGTCCATGAGTAAGGTATAGAGTCTACAGTGTGTGTGTGTGTGTGTGTGTGTGTCGGGGACGGGGGTGGACCCACACATATATTTTGTGTCCCTTACTCATGAGAAGAGATGTCACTGTCTGAAGATTAATAGATCTCCTATAGATCCGCTTTGTTCTTTCCATGAGCTTCTCTGGGGAAGAAATTGAGGTGATCTTTAAGGTTACTTAGAAAAACAGCAAAAGGCCCTTAGAGGCTTTTACAATTCTTCTAGGCTATGCAGAGTTTGAGAGATTAAGTGATTTATATACACAGTCATATATTAAAATATTGTATTTGGCTTCTTATGTTTCATTGATTATTATTATTAACAGTAATATTTGCTGTAGCCTCACCAGAGTAGCCAGAGTTTTTGCGGTCTGGGCTCTTCTTGCTCCAAGGAAAGTAAAAATGGCCTTTTGGGATTTCTGAGAGAGAGGTGTTCTATATAGTATATGGGAAAATCAGGCAGACACCTAATCCACGTGCTTTTTTTTTTTTGCTAAGATGGTGTAAAGTATTGGTCCATTAAGCAAACTGGTTGAATGTTGAGAGACAGAGAAGGAGGGAGGGAGGGAGGGAGGGAGGGAGGAGAGATTTCTGTGCTTTGAGGTTTGGAGGGAAAAGTTGCCCTTCACAAACAGGTGGAATTCCTGAGACTGGAATATGGGAGACAGGAGGGGTGGAACCTTGTGAAATTTTGAGAACTGGTTCTTGAATCATTGAAGCATCCCTGAAGTGATAGAATTTTGAAAGGGATAGCTGTGTGGGACCCTGAGGAAAGTGTGTGTTGAGACCGTAATTCAGGGGCCTTTGAAAAGGCCCATGGTGTGATGTGGAACTGACCGGAGGAATACAAAGCAGCTGTCTCCTCATCACCCCTCAGGCCTGAGCAGGGGCCCAAGGCTGCAGTGACCGTCATGAAGGAGCAGGGGTGGGAGTGGGGAGAAGGGCTTCACTTAACTGCACGGTGTAAACCTCAGTGTTCTTACTGATCAGTAGTGGGGAGCAAGAATTGAAAATGGATTGATAATGGCTTTAACTATGATGATTGGCAGCTAGAACTCAGTTTTGATTTGATTGAAAATAATAAAGAAATGTGAGGTATCTGGCATTCTGAATGCTGTGGACGAATTCATGCTTATTATACACAAATTCACGGTGATCAATAGTTCAGCTGAAATCTGATGTCTAGATAAATAAATGACTCATTTTAAATGTTGATGGGATATTTGATAACATGAGCTCTTGAGATTGTGGTAGCACTGATAATGGTTTAGGGCCTGAGGAATAGTGAGAATTCAAGCTTTTGATGCTGGAAAACAATTAACCCTGGATATTGTCCAGGAATCATACCGAATTCTTTCCAATTTTGCTTCATTTCTGAACCTCCGTAAATGAGTATCCTCAATGCAGAGGAATTGGTTTTCCTACTTGATGGTCATGGCTGAAAATTCCAAGTACCATTTCTTAAGATACCTCTTTGCAGAGTGAGTTAATAGAATAGAAAATCAGTGACTTGCTTGCTCATCTTGGAAATGAGGTAATCTTTGCAGTTCAATTACACAAATATATATTGAGTGCCTACTCTGTGTATTCAGTAGACTAGGCAGTAGGATCTAATGTAAAGAGCATGAGATAGGAATTTACTGGAAATGATCGCATCTGGGTTTGTAATCTGAGCCCAAATACTTACTAGATGAGTGTCTATCAGAAAGTCATTTAACTTTATCTTCTACATTTATGTTGTTAAAACAGTGATGTCTATCTCACAATGTTAGGACAATTTTCAATGTGTAATTGTGCTTCTTATTTGTTCAGTCCATAAAATGAGGCAAAATTATCACCCCTAGTAGTTCCTCTAAATTCTGTGATTCCCACAAAAAGAAAATACTTCAGAAATTCAACAAAGGGGTATTTCTGAGAGCTGTTTATTCAGGAGATGTAAGTCTGTTCAATAAAAGTGTGTTTAAGCTTAACTCATTGCATATGGGATCTATAATGATAATCTAAAGAAAATAAATAATGGTTATAAATGGAGATATTAACAAGCAAATAATTTGTTTAAAATCATAAAAAAGATCACAAAGACATAATTGAGCCAGTTATACTGTGCCCCCCCACAAGGTTAAGGATCTCATTTGTTTACATGTTTTCAAAATAGTGAGCAGTTGATCAATTGTATTAAATTAAGTGAACCCTCAATTTTCAGCTCATTTTTTGGAACGAGTAATTCTCAAACATTGCCTTCAGTGTGATTCAGCATCACCTAGAATGGCTCATTAACATGCAGATATCTGGCCCATCAGAGCATTTGATTCAGCAGGTCTGATAATTTGCGTCTCTAACAGGTTCCCAGGTGATGCTGTTCTTGCTGCTCTAAGGAGCACACCTGAGAACCAGTTCTTCTGAAACACCAGATCATCCACTGGTGAGATAGGGAGCAATTACCTGGAAAGACTTTATTTATTTATTTAAACAACTTTATTGGAGTATAATTGCTTTCCAATGGTGTGTTAGTTTCTGCTTTATAACAAAGTGACTCAGTTATACATATACATATATCCCCATATCTCCTCCCTCTTGCGTCTCCCTCCCTCCCACCCTCCTTATCCCACCCCTCTAGGTGGTCACAAAGCACCGAGGTGATCTCCCTGTGCTATGTGGTTGCTTCCCACTAGCTATCTATTTTACCTTTGGTAGTGTATATATGTCCATGCCACCCTCTCACTTCTTCCAAGCTTACCCTTCCCCCTCCCCATATCCTCAAGTCCATTCTCTAGTAGGTCTGTGTCTTTATTCCCATCTTGCCCCTAGGTTCTTCATGACCTTTCTTTTTAGATTCCATATATATGTGTTAGCATACGGTATTTGTTTTTCTCTTTCTGACTTACTTCACTTTGTATGACAGAGTTTAGGTCCATCCACCTCACTACAAATAACTCAATTTGGTTTCTTTTCATGGCTGAGTAATATTCCATTGTATGTATGTGCAACATCTTCTTTATCCATTCATCTGTCAATGGACACTTAGGTTGCTTCCATGTCCTGGCTATTGTAAATAGTGCTGCAATGAACGTTGTGGTACATGACTCTTTTTGAATTATGGTTTTCTCAGGGTATATGCCCAGTAGTGGGATTGCTGGGTCATATGGTACTTCTATTTTTAGTTTTTTAAGGAACCCCCATACTGTTCTCCATAGTGGCTGTATCAATTTACATTCCCACCAACAGTGCAAGAGGGTTCCCTTTTCTCCACACCCTCTCCAGCATTTATTGTTTGTAGATTTTTTGGTGATGGCCATTCTGACTGTTGTGAGATGACATCTCATTGTAGTTTTGATTTGCATTTCTCTAATGATTAATGGTATTGAGCATTCTTTCATGTGTTTGTTGGCAATCTGTATATCTTCTTTGGAGAAATGTCTATTTAGGTCTTCTGCCCATTTTTTGATTGGGTTGTTTGGTTTTTTGATATTGAGCTGCATGAGCTGCTTGTAAATCTTGGAGGTTGTTAATCCTTTGTCAGTTGCTTCATTTGCAAATATTGTCTCCCATTCTGAGGGTTGTCTTTTGGTCTTGTTTATGGTTTCCTTTGCTGTGCAAAAGCTTTTAAGTTTCATTAGGTCCCATTTGTTTATTTTTGTTTTTATTTCCATTTCTCTAGGAGGTGGGTCAAAAAGGGTCTTGCTGTGATTTATGTCATAGAGTGTTCTGCCTGTGTTTTCCTCTAAGAGTTTGATAGTGTCTGGCCTTACATTTAGGTCTTTAATCCATTTTGAGTTTATTTTTGTGTATGGTTCTAGGGAATGTTCTAATTTCATTCTTTTATATATAGCTGTCCAGTTTGGAAAGACTTTAAAACAGATTCTAGTCCTTAACCTCAGATTCTGTTTCTGTGGGTCTTGACTGTGACTAAGGCATCTATGTATTTAAAAAGTTCCCAGGACATATTAATAATCCAGTTTTGGAAACTCCTTCTCTATATAGAGCTAAAGGCTTGTTGGGTTTGTAAGATATACTTGAGGTTTTCTTAGGTTTGAAATTTCAGAATAAATCTAACAATAAAAAATAATAAGACAGCATTCTGATACAAAGGGAGAGAGCAATAGAGTTAGTTTTTATTTAGGGAAATACTGGTTTATTTGATTTTGATTAAATTGAAGACAACATGGCATTTATATGGAATATAAATTTCCTTCCAAAGAACGATGACATTGCTTTGGGTTTCATATCCTTAAAAGCATTTGGAAGCCAGATTTCACATATATACAGTGATATACATGGCACTGTATAGTAACTGACATGATTCTGCTCTCTATCTCTTTAAAACTTATTAAACAAAATTATTACAGAAGGTATTTGGTTGATTCTGAATTTATCAGTTATCTGCTGGAAGACTTAAATAGACATTTCTCCAAAGAAGATACATAGTTTGCCAACAAACACATGAAAGGATGCTCAACATCAGTAATCATTAGAGAAATGCAAATCAAAACTACAATGAGGTATCATCTCACACTGGTCAGAGTGGCAATCTTCAAAAAAATCTACAAAAAATAAATGCTGGAGAAAAGGGAACCCTCTTGCACTGTTGGTGGGAATGTAAATTGATACAGCCACTATGGAGAACAGGATGGAGGTTCCTTAAAAAACTACAAATAGAATTACTATATGACCCAGCAATCCCACTACTGGGCATATACCCTGAGAAAACCATAATTCAAAAAGAGTCATGTACCACAGTGTTCATTGCAGCTCTACTTACAATAGCCAGGACATGGAAGCAACCTAAGTGTCCATCGATAGATGAATGGATGAAGAAGATGTGGCACATATATACAATGGAATATTGCTCAGCCATAAAAAGAAATGAAATGGAGGTATCTGTAATGAGGTGGATGGAGTTAGAGTCTGTCATACATAGTGAAGTAAGTCAGAAAGAGAAAAACAAATACTGTATGCTAACACATATATACGAAATCTTAAAAAAAAAAAAAAAAAAAAAAAAGATCCTGAAGAACCTAGGGACAGGACGGGAATAAAGACACAGACCTACTAGACAATGGACTTGAGCACATGGGGAGGGGGAAGGGTAAGCTGGGATGAAGTGAGAGAGTGGCCTGGACATATATACACTACCAAATGTAAAACAGATAGCTAGTGGGAAGCAGCCGCATAGCACAGGGAGATCAGCTCGGTGCTTTGTGACCACCTAGAGGGGTGGGATAGGGAGGGTGTGAGGGAGACGCAAGAGGGAGGAGATATGGGGATATATGTATATGTAGAGCTGATTCACTTTGTTATACAGCAGAAACTGACACACCATTGTAAAGCAATTATACTCCAATAAAGATGTTAAAAAAAAAAACAAACTTTTCTGCTGAACAGTCATCCAGGACATGAGAGACGAGGCAGGTAAACTCACATAACAACATTCTGATGATGGATTGTACTCAGTTACCTGCTAAAGGGTGCCACACTTAATCATTTCTCATGGCCCTTTAAACCTTCACTGTTTATACTTCTCCATATCAAATGTCTCATCTACATGCGAAGGTGATTTTGTTTCATAACCAATAGTTTTATAAACTGTACATGGCAACCTCAAGCGTCGAACTTTATCTTCTATAGGATATCTTTGGACAATAAACATTCTCAACCAGGATTTAGCTGCAAGCTTGGCAGATAATGAAAGAAAAAAATCTAAGCTGACTGTTCCGTAACTATTTCAGTTATGTAATACAGAAATGAGTAAATGTTTATTTTGGTCGATAAAGCAAGCAGGTGTGGCTTGAAGATAGGCCGGGGTGAGCTAAGTTAAGTAAAAGGTGGTAATTTTATAAAATTGCTTCCCTGACCACCATGAAAATTTATCCTGCACATTTGAGATTAAAGGTTTTTCACAGAGGACTAATCCAGGGAAATTTATTTTCCAAATAAAGTATATATACTTTCTAGTTTTATTTTTCATTTCACACATTCAGGTAGGATGAAACTTAAAATGATGTTTAAAATTTCTTTAGATCTTCTTTTACAGTCCATCTTAAAAAAAAGAAATCTGGCCTTGCAAGGAATGGAATCTTTATAGTGCTAAGGACCCAAATTTGCCATGTATTTGCCATGAATGTACTTGAATCATGTGAAAACACTGAAAAATATGATTTTTGAAGCATTAGAAGACCATGCCTGGAAATAGTTATTCAATAAATGTTTGCTTCATTTTTATATAAAATAATTGGGCTAAATTAAACACCCCTAGCAAAGGGTCACACACATCAATACACACATCAAGACATCAGTAAATCATGTATTTATGGGCCAGAGGCACAGTAAATGCTGAGGCAATAGAGAGATGTAAAGGTAAAATCCTTGCCTTTAAAGAGTTTAGCTTCTAGAAATTAAGACAGGTGTGCAAAAGGGCAGTCAGAATGGGGTCAGTTATATGACAAAGTGCCATGTGTCAAATTGACTAGGAGTCAGTGCAGGTTTCATGGAGACATAATTATCAAGTTAAAAGATGTGGGAATGTTCAGTGCAGCCAAGATGAGTGAGGGAATTATGTACCAGAGAAATTCCTGAGAGAATATGGTGCATTTGGGTAACAACAACTTAGTCTTTATGAAGGTCAGTGGTTGGGGGTAAGTTGGATGGTGGGCAGAGAAAGATCAGATCTCAAAGGGCCTCACCTGTACATTAAATATAGGAGCATTTGTGTTTATCTCTTAAAACCTGGATAATCTTATATTCACATGGTAGAAAGTCATTTGCCAAGCTTTTGCTGGCCATTCCCAGAATCATGGTTTTCTTTGCAGATGTAGTCAGAATGCACACACGTGTAAATGCTGCCAAGTCACGTGTGACAAAGCAACCACTAGGTGGCAGAACTGTACCAGTTCTGTGGCCAAGGCCAGCTAGCTGATCCCTTAACACCTTCGTCCTAGTCCTTATTCAAAGCCAGGTTGGCTCCACACTGACGCTAGGCGTCTAGGTTTGTCTAGAAGGTGTGCTGAAGATTGCACAGCAAATTGTAAGGAGCTTTTGTCACTGCAGACAACCTGTAGCCACCAGCCCTGCTCTTTCGCTCCTCCCAGTGGACACCAGTTGTCAGGTGAATGCAGCATGGAAATATATCCTAAATTATTTCTTTGGTTTAAAAACATAATCAAGACCCATATATTATCAACAGTCACACACCATATTTCACATATAATTAGCTCATAACTAAACTTAGCAGTGTGCAAAAATAAAATGTCAATCTAATTTCTGTTCTGTAAAGTTTTCCTGCTGCCAACATAGAATAAATCCATCACCATATGGCCCATCAGTTCAGCAGAAAACATGGGGTCTAATGGTATTTTGTTAGCAAACTCTTGTAACCGATTTATTTTTCTAGGCTACCAGCTGGGTTGTTGTTGTGTGTTTCTGGTTATATCATCCATAGATATACTTAACTGCTTTTTTGTTGTTGTTGTGGTTCCTATTTTGAAGAACATATATTCAGAGTTCAAGAATTCTACAGCGTAGATTTGCCAGTTTAGAATGGGAGAATGTCGATAACAGGTTGATAATATTAAACATTTCAGTGTTTCTCTTCAATATAATGTAAACATTGTCTAAATTTCGGCTCTGTTTAGGCAGCAATTAGTCATGGATGATCTGTTTGGACTGTTTTTTAGTTAATGGTGCATTGATTAACTTAACTTACTCATTGAATCCATTAATCAAACTGTTAATTTGGTTAATGGTTCTATGAGCATGTTCCTTTGATGATACAGTCATGATCTTAGCCTGGTTTTCTATTAACAGATTAATGGGGAGGTCATTAATACCCTGAAGAGGTAATTCATATCCTGCTGTTCCAGGTAATACTCAAAATAGTTTTATAGCGAAGCTTCAAACTTTGTATAGGCCTTTCCAGCATAGGAAGGGGATTAAGGGAATGTGAGTTTATTTTGCATGGGTGTATAAGCATACAGGTATGAGACTTTCAAATATTTTTCTTTAGGTGGGACACATGTTAATATTTTAAATATAGCTTTTTCTTTAACCATAAATTCTGTAAAAACTGTTCTCTAATTAGACTTGTATGGATGGAGAGATTTTAGACTCTCTCCAAAGTCAGTTAATTTGTAGTAACCATTTGAAACAAGCACACACATGCATGCACACACACCCCATCCATTTTAAGTACAGTAGTCCCAATATCTTTATGACCAGCCAGCAATTCATTATACAGACTTTCAAATTACATACGTTACTGAAAATAACTAGAATGCACCACTGAAATATAAAACTGGTTATGTTACAACATTATTTATTCTGTTCTCTTGCCCACTATATTTCTCAGGGAATCATTATGTCTAGCTAGAAATACATAAGTATACAAAGCTTAGATATCTCAACAAAGAACAACGTAAGGTGAAATTGTAGAGCTGTAGGTCAGCATGGTCTCCTATCATAATCTTTTTCTTCTTTCTTTTCCTCCCCTTTCTTCTTTTATTCATTTTTTGCTTTCTATAATCAAGAAAAAAAAATTGAATTGGAATGGAAAACATGTGTATCCCAAGTTTTTTCCCCTCTTACCCAAAATAGATACAGTATGCTGAAAGCTTTATAAATTATTAACAAGCAAACTAGGTATTTAAAACTTATTTTAATAAATGCTATGTGAAACACAAATCTTTAAGGCCATAAAATAATACAACTTTGTGAATTCAGAGTCTCTACAGGCTGGAATTTTAAAGCAGATATTCCTTACTTATTTTTATATTACAGCTGCATAGTACTCCACTCTGAGGACAAATTATAGTTCATTCAACCAGTCCCCATTGTTGTATGAAGATTCTTGTACATAAGCTTCTTAAACATTTTGGCCAGCGTACCTCTGGGGTTGATCACTAGAAGGAGAATTGCTGGGTCAAAGCGTCAATGTGTTACCAAACCAAGTTCCTTTGCTGGACATGAAGCAAGCCAAACTCTGAGATGCCGAGGTTTGCAGCAGGAAATGGTTTATTTTCAGGGCAGCCAAATGAGGAAACAGGAGAACAAATCGCCTCCCCCAAGGCAAGGGGCTTAGGATATTTATGGAATAAAGCTGAGCCATAGGGAGGCTGGAAAAGGTAATTGTAGATAAGAAAAAGGTGAGGTAATCATCCTCCTGTGAAGGCATGACTAAGCTACAGGCTTCTTCCTGGGACATGTGCTCAGAAAATGATGGTGTGAGCTTGTTCTTAGGGTGGAGTTTCGGCCTCTGATGTCAAAAGTTCACTGAGTGGACATTCACGCATGCCCAGCTGGAGGACCTGTGGTCCTAACCAGTCTTAACCTGCTTGACCTGGAACTGGACAACATGGGCAAAACCATCTTATTGTTTAGGCTACATGACGTTTGGAGGACACAAGTTTTTTGTAAAAACAAAGCGAGCTTGATCAGTGAAGGCGGGTGACAGTTTATTATATATTAATGGCAAACTGATGACCACCCTTGGTTTCAAACGCTTACATAATTTAGCCAGGTGTTGCCTCACCAAATTCTTTATCATATGGGTTCTCCTACTTTGCATCCCTACTAGCAATACCTGAGAATGACTATTTTATCCAACCTTGCCAACAAAGTATAATGTCAAAAGTGTTGATATTTTCCAATCTGTGAGAAATGGAAACTCAATTTAGTTTTTTTAAAAAAATTAATTTATTTACTTTTGGCTTCATGTGGTCTTTGTTGCTGTGCGCAGGCTTTCTCTAGTTGTGGCGAGCGGGGGCTACTCTTCATTGCAGTGTGCGGGCTTCTCATTGTGGTGGCTTCTCTTGTTGCAGAGCATGGGCTCTAGGCGTGCGGGCTTCAGTAGTTGTGGCTCGCGGGCTATAGAGCGCAGGCTCAATAGTTGTGGTGCACGGGCTTAGTTGCTCTGCGGCATGTGGGATCTTCCCAGACCAGGGCTCGAACCCGTGTCTCCTGCATTGGCAGGCGGATTCTTAACCACTGCACCACCAGGGAAGCCCTCTCAATTTAGTTTTAATTTGCATTCAGTTAGGATGAATCAGGTTGAGTATCTTCTCATCTGGTTAAGAGAGATTTATATTTCCTTATCTGTGAACTATACATTGTTACACCTAATTTTTCTTTATTTTTAGAAGTGTGTACATTCTAATGACTTTAGTATTTTGTCTATAAGTTGGACATACATTATTATTATGTAATTATGGGGTTTTATTTCATATGCCACTACGGTGGACTATTTTTTGGCTATGAAATGTACTTCTATTCTTACATAATCTATTTTTCACATTTAACAATCATTTTCTTTTGTGTATCTGGATTTGAGTCCTTGGGGAAGTATTCCCATGGCTAAAGTATAGAAGAATTTACCTATGTTTTTGCCTAAGGTTTATATAGTTTCCTTTTTTCACTATTCAAATTTCTGATCTCTGAGGAATTGATCCTTCTGAATGGTATAAGGACTGGATCTTCATTACTTCATGACTATAAAAACATTAATTACATCATGGTATACTAAATTTACATACAAACTTGGATCCATTTAAGTTTAATCAAATAAAAATTGTAAGTTATTTAAAGTGTACCAAGTAATGATTTAATATATGTATTCATGTAAAAGGATTCCCCATCAAGTTAATTGACATATACGTCACCTCACATATCCCCCCCCCTTTTTTTTTCTGTGAGATCATTTAAGTTCTACCCTTTTAATTCTCTTTGAATAGTCTGTTTATTCATGTGCTAATACTATACAGTTATAATTATGGTAGCTTCATAATATTTATTAATATCTGGTGGAGCTATTCCTCTATGATTGTTTTAATGGGGGGTTATCTCAGGAAGATACATACTTGAACTTTTAGTATTTTTAACCCCTGTTATGTATTTTTAACTCCAAATCCTAGCTGCTCCTAACATACAATGAAAGCCTTAAATGTAAATGTCTGTAGTTCAAGGTGTTAAGCTCTAGTCGTTTCTTTTAGCTTTCTTAAACTTGTATGTTGGAAGAAATAAGTTAGTTTTTTTTTTTTTTTAAAGGGCACCTTTTGTTATTTTATTTATTTATTATTTTTTGGCTGTGTTGGGTCTTCGTTTCTGTGCGAGGGCTTTCTCTAGTTGCGGCAAGCGGGGGCCACTCTTCATCGCGGTGCGCGGGCCTCTCACTGTCGCGGCCTCTCTTGTTGCGGAGCACAGGCTCCAGATGCGCAGGCTCAGTAGTCGTGGCTCACGGGCCTAGTTGCTCCGCGGCATGTGGGATCTTCCCAGACCAGGGCTCGAACCCGTGTCCCCTGCATTGGCAGGCAGATTCTCAACCACTGCGCCACCAGGGAAGCCCAATAAGTTAGTTTTAACGGTTCTCTCCTCTAGGCTTTTTCATCTATTGGGAAATCGCTTATGGTATGGAGAGTCAGAAGACCTGGATTTCAGAACTGGGTCATTAATTAAAAATAGAGGGAGAATAAATAAGTTCTAGGGACTTAATATACAACATGATGTACTTATCTAAAACTTCTCTGTTTATATATGTGAGTAAATCCTAAGAATTCTCAACACAAGGAAAAGATTTTTTTTTTCTATTTCTTTAATTTTGTATCTATATGAGATCATAGATGTCCACTAAAGTTCCTGTGGTAATCATTTCATGATGAATGTGAATGAAATCATTTTGCTGTATATCAAACTTACACAGTGGTGTATGTCACTTGTATCTCAATAAGACTGAAAGATGAAAAAGGAAAAGAAAGAGGGAGAACTTAGTGAAGGAAGCCATTTAACTTCCTTTGCCTTCCTCCTCTTATCTATAAAAAAGAGATTTTGTAGAGGGATTGCATGCATCATTTAGGAATAAGTTCAGTGGCATGTAAAATTCAATGTAATCAAATACGGTGTTTCGTTTGTTTTTTTGCATAACAAAAAGTTCAGAATTAGAAAATAAAGTGTTGACCTGGTAGCTCCAGGAAGCCATCAGGGCTCACTTTTTGCTCCATCAACTTTAGAGTTGTTCTTATGTTTTTGTTCTTAGCCTTTAACCTGTGGTTGCAAGATGCCTTCTCTGACTCGCTTCTGTGTCTGTACTTAAAGGAATGAAGAAGGGGAAGAGCACAGCATAAATATCATATCCAAAGTGCATCGGCCTTTATTAACATTTTTTCATAAGCTCTGCTCAGCCATTTCTGCTTAGATCTAATTGACCAAAACTGTGCCCTGTGGCCATTCCTCATTCCAAAGGAGGCTGGAGAATTAAGTGGGATTATTGTATTTATTAATGTGTTGGATTTGCAGCTGAGAGCAATGCTATACCGAGAAAAGTTATGATTCTGTTAATAGAGAAGAAGGAAAAATATAAATTTGCCACAGTGGATTATAAAGGCCCTTCTATAAATATCACAATAGAAATAAACAAAAAAAATTTTACCTCTTTTCGTGTCCCCCCAATATTTCTTTACTCATTTATAAAAAGGTCTTTCCTATAAACAACTCAATTTTTCAATGCATTGAACTCTAAACTGTCCAAATAACTTACATGTTATAAGCATTTTTAAATGTCAGAAGTACGAGAAGACAGTCAAAGGAACGGGGGCAGGAAGAATGCTGTGCACACGAGGGAAAGAGAAATGGAGAAAAGCAAGAAATAGTCAAATGTCAGATCAATAGAACAGGCTCCCTTTGTTTTCTAGTCGTAAGTATTGCTGAGTTTGCTATTTTAAAAGAGAACCAGATTATGTAAATAATTGTTCAAAGGCATATGAAAAACTGCTTTTGAATTGCTCCAAAATCTACAAGTTACCCACCTATTTGTTGTTAACTTCAGTGAGGTATAGTCTACATATAGTAAACTGCCCCATTTTAAGTGTGCGGTTGGATGAGTTTTGACAAATTATACGCCTGTATAATAACTACCCCACTAAGAGTACAGATCAAGTCTGTTATGCCCCAAAGATTCCTTATTTCCCTATGTAACCTGCCTCTCCAACCCAGGAAACTACTGATCTGCTTCCTGTTGCTATAGGTTAGTTTGCATTTTCTAGAATTTCATACGAAAGGGCTAAACATCACATATTCTATTGTATTTGGCTTCTTTAACCCACAGCTTAATGATTTGGAGATGGATCCATGTTGTTGTTGTATCAGGGGTTCAATCATTTTATATTGCTTAGTAGTATTCTACTGTACACGCACACACACACACACACAAAAGCCACAGTTTGTTTTATCCATTCATGTATCAATGGACATCTGGATTACTTTCAGTTTTGAGCTGTCATGATTAAGTTGCTGTGAACGTTCACACACAGATCTTTGTGTGGACATGTTTCTTCATTCTGAGGTAGATGTAAATGTGATTGTTGGGTCATATGGGAATTGGACACAGCAATTTCTGCTGCTGCCGAATTCTTTTCTAAAGTAGCAGGACGAATTTACATTTTCTCCACCAGTGTATGAGCTTCTAGTTCTAGTTGTACTACAGTCTCACCAGTGCATAGTATGGCCAGTCCTTCTATATTTTAGCTACCTCATGTTTAAGGGAATGCTCTGAGTTATAAAAGCAGCAAACTCACAGTTCCCTTCTGCAGATCTGTCTTTCAAGCGTAGATTCCTCTGGTCTCTGCCTGGTTTCCCATTAAGCTTCATGAGCTCTTCCTCACGCACGAGTAATTTCACTGTCAGCCAGGGATTCGAGCAGGGTTTATACTGAGATTTGGGACCGCATTCCTTCAGTTCTCTTGCTGCCATGATTTCTTCAAATTTCCAGCTGTTCTTCCAGCCCTGAACTCTGTTCCCTGGCATCTTGAGTTGCTGAGGCTGAGGTTTTCCACACCTCCTGTAGCAGTGGTGGTTGAGGAGACCCCTCTTGTCCTTGTCTTTGTATAAGAGCTTGAACCTTTAACATTTACCCACTGCTCTCTGAACCCATGCTCATTTTTCTCGCTCACAGTTGCAGTTTATAATCTCTTCTCTAGCTTCTGTCAATTAAAAAAAATTTTTTTTTTCTAGTGCCTTTAGACATTGGGTACACATTCCCAGAAAAGTCTCCATAATTAGGTTTGAAAGCAATGTGCAAAACCCTAATAACTGATAATGAATGTAACTGAAATAAAGGATTTATTTAAAAATCTAACCCAAGTTCTGGGAGCCATGCAGTTTAAAATGAAAGCACAAAAGAAGAGTTTCTTTACTTTCTTGGGTCAAGGATGGTCCAAAGAACAAGTTAAAATTTAGCAAAAGTTTAACAGTTGTACTTCTCTATTCCCTTTCTGCTTTCTTCTACTTCTCTATGTACGCGTGGATGCTATTTTGTCACGCTATATTCTCACTGAACCCATGTTGAGGTCTGACTTGCCTCCTTGAGCTTTTCTCACCTCCACCCTGCTTTGATGAGGACTCCAGTTCTCCAATGCAGTTCCTCTCTGCTAAATGTTAAAGAGGCGTTTCTTCACATTCCCAGAGGCATTTTCATTTTTAGAAGTAGACATTTAATATCTTAAGTTTTTAATAGAGAACATTTGATGATATGGCAGAATATAGTAAATTGTTCAGTTCACATGGGAAAATGTATTTGGGGCAGAGGACAAACATGTAGGCATGGGAATCTTGTAGGAATGGGCATCTTTACTAATGGTTAGCAATTCTGGAATGTTTCTGATTTTTTTTTTTTTTTTTTTTTGCCTCTTCTTACGTCTTTTCATCTTTAAATCTAGAGATTTGTTCAAAGCTTCATGTATTTGGTTGTATGTTTGGTTGGTTGATTTCAAGTAGCCACTGATGGCAGTGACTGGGGATTCACAGGTGGTGGGTGGCAGGTAGCAGTAGTACTGAAAGACTTTTTTGCTAATAGGTGAACTTGTCTCTGAAACTTTCCTATATTCTGTTCTGCTGCTTTTCTCTACTTCCCATACCTCTCTCTCCAGGCCCTCAGTGGATGAATTTCTCCTCATTGAAAATAAGAGTTTTATCAACTATACTTCTATTTGATCATGTCTCAACATTTCTGGAGAACGGGTCTCTTTCCAAGTTTAGTTTGGTCCTTCAAAATTTGACTCTCACCAGTGCCTCATGCAGTTAAAGCAGTTCAAAACAGAGCTGTATGCTCAACCATAATCTTTCTTTGTCTACAATAATTCCTAACTTTTGCCTTAATCACGTTTGCTTTTCAGACAGCTTCTAGATTCTTGCCTTTCATCATTGCAACTCGCTGTTTCTAATCTGTTTAGCAATTTTTTATTAAGTCTGATTTTCTTCTTTAAGGTCTCATGGCACGTTACCCTCTTTGGTTCTGAGAAGCCACTCTGAATTCTCATCCTGCCCCCAGTACTCCAGCCTTCTCTTTTCTCAAGTCCCCACTTGATGCAGTTGGTGAATTCTACCTGCTTTGAGCACTTACCTGTGTTGTCCTATGAGGATGAAATGCCGTCCCAAACACGTGCTCTGCTACTAGCCTCACATGAATCCTGTTTTTTCATAGCCTGAAGAATACGATGACAATGAATCCCTTTTTGCCACATATGATGCAACACAATAATACCATGTTTCAGAAGTACTGAGTGAATTACAAATATATTTCACATATAATAACAGAGCGCTTCAGGCACTCTTTTATACGCTTCATTTGCATTGCTCATTTAATCATATGAGTAATTAGGTAGATACTATATTTCCTTCTTATGCAATAAAAACCTAAGCAAGGGAAGCAAAGTGAGTTAATGGATTCCACAAAGCTACGAGTTAACAGAAGGAGGTTCAAGGTCAGGTACTTTGGCTTGGAAACTTGACCCTGACCTCTTACACTGTTTGGTATATGTGAAGCTAATTGCTCTAGACAGCTGCCCAGCGGGATGCTGGTATTAACACCATTTGTAGTTGAGGAAGTGGCTACCAAGTGAGGTTAATTTATTACTCCCTGTTGCGTGACTAAAGCAGTTCAAATGGCCCTAGAATGTGAGGCATCAGTTCCTTTGGAAAAGCCTATTACTGCCAAGAGTTCATGTTGCTTCTCTCTCTCTAGATATCCAACAGGAGACGAGAGAGACAATAACAACATCAAACTGAGGTTATCTCGCTTTAAGCCTTGGAAGCAACAGCATTGGAAGGGTACAGAAAGAAAATTGAAACATGACAAATGCATTTATTAAGAACTGAACGAAATTCCCTCCGCAAGCACTGTTCTCCCAAATGTTAGAGCAACTGCTTCAAAGCCTGCCAGTAACAATCACTGAAAAAAAAATACACCGTGTAGCACAATGCCTAGTTAGTTGTCTTTTGGGACTAAATATATGTGACTGTTTGAGAGCCATGACCTGATGAATGAAGCAAGTGGAGCATTCAGCCCCAATGCCACTCGACCAGAAAAGTGATGCTTAGCCCAGAAAGTTTACCTTAGGAAATCTTTCATTAATTAAGGATGTTCTCTCCTGTGTAAATATGTGCACTCCTTGGAGGGAAAGCATTTTAAGTCTCACTCATTATTCAGGCTCTGGTGGAACTAGTTAATTCAGTCCAATTGCTGGCCAATTGAAAGTCTGGATAAGGAGGTAGAGGGAGAGACTGTGCCCTGTGCTGAAAAGACATAGGTTTTAAGGTCAGATAAAACAGGACCTGAATCCAGATCTCTCCCTTAGAAGCTGGGTAACAATGAACAAATTATGAAACCCCAGCTTCCTTATCTGTCAAATGGTTATGATGACACAGCCAGGAACTTGCAACTGTGTAAGATAGCATACATAACACACCTAGTTTATAATACCTACTAAAATGTTAGTTCCATTTTCTCCTAATGCTTCTCTGGAAGATGTGTTGTAGAGGGTAAGCAGTTAGGTCGCTTCTGATTCCAGAGGGCTGGGCTGCGGGGAAAGGAGGAAGAGGAAGGACAAATAAAACAGGAGAGCTTTGGAAGGAGGTTATAGTTACCAAAGGAAAAAATTACACTATTTTGAACTTCCGTTCGTGATTGGACCTGATTCATTCTTTCTCTGTGTCTGTCTCTGTGTCTTTCTGTCTCTGTGTCTCCATCTCTCTGTTCTCCCATCTCTCTGTTCTCCCATCTCTCTTTCCTTTGTACAACTCTCTATTTAAAAATATTACATTATAGGTAGGATCCCCATAAAATAATTCTCAAAACTTCAAACCCTTAGTTGCTACATTGGTAAGACTTTGCTATTATAGAGATACAAGCTAAATCCCATTCATGAAGTTACATTTTCAAGACTGGTTAGTTGAAACACAATGCTGGATTTTGGAAGGAAAGAAAAACTGTGTGTTTGTGGGGGGCAGAAACTATCTACTTTAAGTAGCAAAAGGTTAGGTAAAATTTGGTGGCATTTTGCTTCAAGCTCTGGAAATGGTTGAAGGCTATACATCCTGTAATTGTATTGTAACTTTTATTTGCAGTGAAATTCTTGCATCCATCACCTTTTAAAACAGACCTGCATGTTGTTGAGAACAAAACAAATGAAAAGGCTGAAAGCATCCCTAGCACTTTCTTCACTGCTTGGCTTTAGAGAAAGGAAAGAGAGGAGAGAAAAGTTAACACGTGACTATGTGGAGTGTTCTTTTGAATCTCACCAGCCACTGTATTTTATACTCAACCCTTCCAGTTTTTCTTGTTTATTCCTCCCTCTTCCATAAATAAGGTTACTCAGTCAAGTTAAGGTCACAATTCCTCCAGGGGCTATTACTATCAACAGGGAACAGAGACGTAAGCTAATATGAATGAAAATAATATCAACCCACAGATGAGGAGTACTGAGGTGAAGGGAAGGTTTTTTTTCTTTTTTTTTTTTTAACATCTTTATTGGAGTATAATTGCTTTACAATGGTGTGTTAGTTTCTGCTTTATAACAAAGTGAATCAGTTATACATATACATATGTTCCCATATCTCTTCCCTCTTGCATCTCCCTCCCTCCCACCCTCCCTATCCCACCCCTCTAGGTGGTCACAAAGCACAGAGCTGATCTCCCTGTGCTATGCGGTTGCTTCCCACTAGCTATCTATTTTACGTTTGGTAGTGTTTTTGAATCAGGACCTTCTGTGAAATTGCCTTCACAAAGGCAGTGATCATTTCCACCTGTGTGCTTTGTAACTGGTTCTACAACAGTTGACTAACCACTGCTTCTATTTCAGCTTTTCCTTCTCTCTTTGATTCTTTCATTTTCCTTTCTCCTAGGAAGCTGAGCAATTGTATAGGAGACCCAGGTCTTCCCAGAGGCTTTCCTGAAGGTAAAACTTCTGATTATATTTGGGAGTGTAAATGTTAAGTTGACATAAATGATATCCATCCTACATGATATTCTTTCATTTTTGACCTTACTATATTTATGACTTTTGTCATATATTTGACAGATATTTCTGATATTATTTCACTGAAACTGAAGAAAGCCACTAAGGTAAGTTCTCGAGAGAAACGCTGCGGTGCAGATTCAGAGACATGTACTTGACTAGCTCCTGAGGAGATCAAGGTGAGGTTTCATCAATTACTAGTGTCTTCATTCCCTTATGTACTGTTCCAGGTCAGTGTTGGTATGAAGATGATTCTGGTCTAACGTTTTAAGACAATATGAAGTGTTGGAGAAGATAACCTCTCAAATGGTCCCCAACCCTAACCCACATTCCCAAATACATAGCAAAAGCAGACATTGTGTGCCTTGTTCCCCAGAGAGATGGGTCAACTCAAAGACATTAAAGATTAAACATAGAAGGAATGTTTTACTGTGGTGATAATGTGATAAACTTCTGTACTTTTTCTTTTTCTTTTGATTGTTATGATTGTTAAGACAAAATTTTTTTTTTGTAGGGGGGGAGATAGAATAAGGTTTTTCAATTCAGTTGAAAAGCATACATTTTAAAAATTCTAACTGAAACATGGTAGTTATATGAAAGTAGCCAACTGTCTTCATTCATTCAGGAATGACGTGAGCATCTTCTGTGTGGCCAACCTTGTTCTAGGGGCTGGGATGCAGGGATGAGTAAAGCAGATGTCTACATCCTATTCGCTGACATTATTAGGGGGAGAGAAGCAGAAAGTAACCAAGTTGACAAGTACACGCAGATGATAGCATTTCAGATAAGGAAAATTTTTTAAAAAACTAGAGAAAGTAAAGGATGAAGTAACCTCTCCATGGAGAGGGGCTACTACTTTAAACTGGGTAGTTAGAAAAGGCTTCTCTGAGAAAGCAAATACAGAAGGCATAACTAGAAAGTATCACCAAGAATTGTGTTTAACTATACAAAATACAATGCGATATTCTGATAATTTATGTAAGTTATATAAGTAGTTGTTTTGAATTGATCTTGATTTAGGAAGATAACATTTTTTTGCCTGTTTTAAATGAATAATTTAGGCATTTGCCTCCAATCTCTAAAATTCATAAGTAGCTGTTGTATGCAGTGTTCTTTGGCTTTCCTCCACGCAGTCTTTAGACTTTGCTCAATCCCAAGTAGAAATTGTTGGGGAATATTGCTTTGGGTGCCAAAGTATTAGCCTTCCAGGGAATGTGTCTATATGTCATGATTGTGCTTTAATTGGGTAGAAAAATATAAAAGCAAGTTAGAGGTTTAGAACTTAGTTTTTTCTGTACCATGGTCAAGTAGATTCTGCATCTGGGATGATTTTCTGACTTTTAGTACTTCTTTTCTTATACCAGGTGATAACTTTTTTTTCACCATTTTATACTCCATTATTTTCCTTGAGTAAGTGTCTAAAAAAGACTCTGATATTGAACATGCTCTACTTAGTTGACCTAACCATTAAAATGCTCATCTTAAACTAGCTATCTGGTCTCTACCCACATTATTTATTGCAAAAACTAGGTAACAATTTTCACAAAAGATAAAAGGCATTGTGTGATGGCTTGGCTGAAGATATTAACAAAAATAATTTAGCACGGTGTTGTGACTGTAAGTGATAAAGGATAATGAACTGGAACTTTCCCATTCAAGTTACATTCCTCTGAGACTTATTAGTATCAGTTGTAATGGTGTATTTTTTTTTGATGTGGGCACTTACCCACCATCCTAGATGGAGCTGATGCATTTCACACAGGCTGCCAGAGAGCTGTGTGTAAGTGTTTCCCCTCTCTGCCAACTAGCAATTGGTCAAACGGTTCCTGCAAGCCTAAGGCTGTTCCGTCTGTTTCTGGGGCCGAGTAACAAGAATAAATTAAAGTGATGTAGCATGAATAAAGGAAAAATCAGACTTGTAAAGGGCTGTGAAAACTAGAAGTTAAAACATCAGAAGAAGTGCCTTTTTGCAATGTTTGAAGTGTCTCAACATTAATCAGAGCATAAAAAAAGATGTTGTACTTTTTTCCCCCTAATGGCAGAAACATGTATGTTTTTCTAATATAAATCAGTGACTAAAAGGGAAAAGAAAATGCTACAAGAATGTTGTGAGACACCTGACTGTGGAAATGTTTTGAACATTCGTGTGGATTTTTGATGTTGTAAACACATCCACGTGTAGTTTTTAATGACAATACATGCAGAAGTGTTTTAAGAGCAATGGGCTATGCAGCTATCCACATAAATTTTTATTACATCTCTAAGAATAAGTCCAAACTGTGTAGAGAAATTCAGTACAATAAAATATCTCAAAGACATTATAACGCCAAACCTAAGTACTTGTAACAAAGCGTGCTCCAATCTGAAAGTCCAAGGTCAGAGGTGTTTTGCTAGCACAGAGTTTTAAATATTTCTTAGGCAAAAGGAACCTGTAGAATCTCTAGAAGCTTGGTTTAAGGAAAGATAGTTTTAGTTAGAAACAATCCTGAGCTCTTAGAAATAATATGCCCCCAAAGCAGTATAGTATAGTTAGCATTTAATTTGATTTTTCTGTGTTTGTTCATAGATTCATAATTTATCCCGATAGAATAATTTTTGCTAAGTTGACCATGGGCTTTATAAGCAATCTCTAATTAATCTTCAACACATCTATACATATTGGGGATGGGTCCTGGTTTGTTAGGTCAGCTTAGCAAAGGGAAAATGAATTTCAAAGGAATTAGGTGACTCCAGTAAGGAAAGCTCATTCTACACTCCCAAATATGGCTGTTTTTCAGCAAAACATAAAAATTTAAACAAATGATGTTGCCTCGTGGTACCTCTCTCTGATTCTGTTTCTTTCAAGGATGTATTGTGGCTCTTTGTTGCTTTATATATATATATCTGCATGGTTTATACAGTGCCCAGCTCTGCACATCGTTCAAATATGACTTCCTATATCATTCGGTCTTTTAAAGACAGACAATTCATTTTATGTTGTCAAATGATTTTGTCAAGGATTCTTGGTGAAATAATATTAAAAATACTGTTTTGAAAACAGGTTGGAATGTGATAAATCCAATTCTGCTTCATCACTCTGAGAACAATCTGATCGTTTCTTGGTCTTGGTTTTCTTAGGAAATCAATGGATGTGGTTTACAAAGGGTCAACTGTGACCTTTCATCTACCATCCCACCAATACCTTCAAATCTGTAGGCTGTTTCTACTTAGTAGTGCTTCTCTCACTTTCACCTGGATGTGACTAAACATAAAGTTCCCTCCTGTATTCCTCCTCTTCTACAGGCAAAGCAATATCTGTTTCTCAGCAAGTCCATTGTTAGCTAACATTCCACTGTCTGAGACCCGAACTCCCTTAAAAAGAATTGCCTTTGAAGCTCATTTCCCTCTAGCAGCTCTGACTAATGTGTCTCCAAACTCCAATATCCTAAACTGAGGAAATTTCTCTCCTCCTATTGTATCCCCTCTAGCCCTGGAACCATGTCTCTCTGTCCTGAAGGCTCTACACTTTGTTAGGAGAATTGTTTGCACTTCGTGTTTCCAAGTCTCGCGTTCCATTTACTTTTTAACCTCCTGCAAGCTGGCTTCTGTACCAGGTAATAGCTAAATCCAATAGAACATTTTTCATTTGTACCCAGTTGGATTTCTTTACTGAATACTTTTAATTAATCCTCCCTTTTAAAGACCCTCACTTCATCTGTTTTCATGACCTATTATAGCCTTTGGTTTTATTTGTATCCCTTTGTCTATATATTTTTCTTATATGATATGCATGCATTGAATAGGGTCCACGAGGACCCATTTGTATCTGCTTCCTGCTTTGGGTGATGTCCAGAGTTGTGATTTTGGCTCAGAGAGATGAAGAGAGTTAGCCATTCAGGTGTTGGGAGGAAAGCAACATTAATAGACAAAAACATGAAAAGTAACAGAGGTTTAAAAGAATATGATGCATCTGGAAGAGGTCTGGCATATTGGTCAGATGAATGTGGTGGTGCATCTGTGGGTAAAAATAAAAAGGTGGGTCAGAGTCAGATGGTGAGTTATCTCAAATGCTCTGCGAAGGGTTTGGACATTGTACAGAATGCTTGGGCTACCACTGGTAGATTCCAGGCAGTGAAGTGATAAAATCATATTTGAATTTTAGAAAGACCATGCTGGTGAAAATTTGGGGAATAAATTGAGATCGCGCAAGATTGAGATCGTGCAAGATTGGGTTGTCTTAAAATCGTAGGAAATTAATGAGGAGGGTCTAAACCAGAACTCTGGCAAGGAGATGAAGAGAATGGAATAAATTCTTTTGGGGTTGCAGAACTGACAAAGCTTGGCAATCAATTGGATATGGAGTGGGGCTGAGGGAGACAGCAGTTGAGGATAAGTCTCACAGATGAGTAGTATTGGAGGAAGGGAAAGGAGATGGCGTTTTTGAAAGAAAAATGACAAATTTAGTTTTGGTTATGATTATCAATTGCCTGAAGAGCAGCCAGATAAAATTGTTCAGGAGGCATGTAGAAAATGCATATAGGGATTAGGTGACTGTTCCTGGTGGCAAAAAAGATTTTGGGGGGGTGGAAATAATTAACACATAGGTGGCAGCTAAAGCTATGATTACAGATGTAGAGAGTAGGAATAGAGTGAGGAAATACGATAGCTCTATCAGTCCTTGTAGATGTGCTTATGCTATAGCACAACACCCTCAAACCTCAATGATTCACAGTAACAAAGCTTTACTTCTCTGTTTTGTTACATATCTGTGGTGGCTGGGATTTGACTTTAAAAAATCTTTGGGATACAGCCCTCCTGAACAACTTGTATATGGAACCTCATTCATCAATATGCAGAGGGAAAAGAGAATGGGATGAAGCTTGGATGGACCTTTATCATTTCTGCCTGTAAGACATAAAACTTCTGCTCACGTTTCCATGGTCAAAGCAAGTCATAAGTTGTGACTTCTGAGGGGTTGAGAAGTATAATCCTCTCCCAGGAGGGAAAGCAGATATTTGGTAAATAAAAACGAAATTTACCACAATTGCCAAGTCAGAATCTAAGAGAACATAAATGTTTAAGTTGCTCTTGGAAAAAGGAGTATTTTTGAAGAAAGCTGAAAAGGAGTGGCCAAAAATATAAGTGGAAAACACAGATGAAGTGTTTCTCTTGAAACAGACTAAATTATTTTTTCTTTTTAAATTCATTAATGATTTGTGAAATTTATACACCAAGGGTATATTTGCTTTTAATAATTTATATTTGGAAGGGTATGGGGGTAAATTTTGTTATTAAAGATTTCTTGCAGAGAAATCATCCTGCAAGATGCATTGCCATAGGCAAATGTAAAGTGCAAAGGGAATGCCTTAATATAGGGTTTAAATAGGCTCTCATACAAAGGTAGAAATACGTTCCAAATTTCTCTTCATAGTTAAAACATGTGTTTTCCTAGAAAATATAAGGATAGTTTTAAATTTCTCATACTCCACACTGTTGAAGGCCTTTAAACTGGTTCTTAAATTTGCTCGTTCCATTTCAGGCAAAATGGGAGCTCCCAAAGATGGAGGTAACATTTATATCTTTGATTTTATGAAAGATGATGCTTATTTTTTTTTTAGCACGTGAATAAAGTACTAATCCTTGCTCTATTGTGAAGAGATGGGCAAATTTCCAGTACCAAGACCTGAATTTGCTGTCAATAAAAGAACAGTGAGACATTAGGTACTGAGGTTGGTTCTGTCTTATTCTGAAATTAAAAGTGGAATTAAGAATCAAGATTTTAGTAAATCAGAGCTCTCTGAAACGTTAATTGGCCTTAGGTAACTCTGTGGAGTCACAATTAACTCATGAACTAACTATTCGTGGATCAAAAACCGTACTGAGTCTCTATGGGGATCAACTGTGAATAGAAGATACAAGGCCCCTCTCCATCATGGAACTTATATTAAACTTGGGGAAACGTGTTAATCCAGTAGTCCCCGCCTTATCTGAGGTTTCACTTTCTGAGGTTTCAGCTACCCGTGGTCAGGTATGATCTGAAAATGGGAAATTCCAGAAATAATTCATAAATTTGAAATTATGTGCCATTCTGAGTAGCGTGATGAAATCTCTCAATGTCCCGTTCCATCCTGCCCCGGATGTCAATCATCATCCTTTGTCCCGCACATTCTGCCCATTAGTCACTTAGCAGCCTTCTTAGTTACCACATCAACTGCTTGGGGTATTGCAGTGCTTATGTTTCAAGTAACCCTTATTTTACTTAATAATGGCCCCAACATGCAGTGATGCTGGCTGACAATTTGGATATTCTCATGCTGTGCCTAATTTATAAGTTAAACTTAATCATAGGTATGTATGTATAGGAAATAGTATATATAGGCTTTGGTACTATCCATGGTTTCGGGTATCCACTGGAACCAGGGGTCCTGGAATACAGACAGGTGGGGGGGACTACTATAAATAAACTGTACAGTTAATAACAGAATTATATCAGCGTTAAGTGTCAGGAAGGAGATGACTGATTTCTAAAAGATGAGCTGACCTAGTGTGATCTCGTTGAGAAAGTGATCTAGAGTGGATAGTTGAGGGAGAAATAGGCGATAGTAGGTCAAAAGAATAGGGACAATGTGTGGGTTAGGGAGCTCTCTAGATGGAGAGGATCACAATTGTGAAAGTGATGAAAGCTCAGTTGCCTAGGGGATTTGAAAAAGTCCAGTCTGTGAGAGAAGTGGGGGAAGATGTCCCTTGACCTGGGTTGGACTTCATCTATAGATCCTGGAGGGCCTTGTAGGTCATGACAATGATCTTGTATTTCATTCCAGGGACCGTGAAAGTCATTTTCTTTAATAAGACAGAGGGGAGACATATTCACATTTGTGTTTTCAGTAGATTATTCTGGTGGCTGTGGGGGGAATGAATTAAGGAGGAATCAAAGTGGCCACGGCATAATTTACTATAGTTCAGGTAAAGGATCACGATGACTGGGAATGAAAATGGAAAAACAGGGATAGGATCCAGAGATAGCTCAGAAACAAAGTCCAGTGGGATCCATGATTGATTAGATAGATGTTGAAAATGAAGTTCCAAGAAGGATAGATAAAGGGTGAATGCAAGGTTTCTGGCTTATGCAACTGTAGGGGTTAGAGTCACCATTTACTGTGGAGGAATGCTGGAGGTGGACCAGATTTATGAGAGGATATTTTGACTCTGTATAGTTTCTATGCAAAGGCGTTACTATTGTGCACACTGGCCCTGGGTAAGTGCAAGTACCATTCAGTTTAGAAGAGAGATCTAGAGACTGTGTCTCTTTTTGCTCCAAGATCAAATTTTCTGGGTCCTAGGGAAAAGCAATTAATTATGAAGTTCCATTCTATAATATCAAGTTAGCCATTCCTGGCCTAGCTGCTTCTTACACAGAAAGGATGTTGAGGGAATATTCAAATTGATTGGGCCATTGGGCTTTTGGGAGTAGACCCTTCAGTATTAAGCATTTTGCTACTGACCACGTGTACGTTTATCCATGGCACACAGATGATAATGCTGATGCTTAGTAGACACTGAGTCCTTACCATGTGCCACATGCCATTCTATGTGCTTTATGCATATTAATTCATTTGCCTTCTAACACCCTAGGTACTATTATTACCACTATTTTACAGATGAGGAAAATGAGTCATAGAATTCTGCCATACTTGCCTCAGTGTATATACCTGGTAAACAAAAGAACCAAGATTTGAATCCAGAGAGTATAGCCATGCAGTAGGGGCTTTTAAACACCTCACTAGAGAACTGGACTGTCGTGAATCCTAGTGTGCAGCGGCTATAAGAATTTGACTGGAAAAAGGCAAAGGTCGTGGAATGGGGTTGTGATTTGGGGACAAACTGCTTTCACAAAAAGCCAGAAGTGCCTCCTAAAGTATAGTCCTAGGCCTGTTATTAAAGCTGATGTTTCCCAGACTGAGTGGCTCTGAGTGGGAGGCTGGTGATGATTATTCCCCAGGAGTCAGGAAGAGGCCAACTCCTTAGGGATCTTTAGGCTACAGATTGTGAGATCTTAGCATGAGGAAACTATACCATATTCATCTTTGTATTTCTAATGTCTGAAAGAAGGCTTGAGGAATTACAGATATTAAGTGTCTAGTGGATAAAGAAATGAATCAATCAGTCGATCTTGTAGTTATAAGTAGTTCCCATGTATCTTTTTTTTTTTTCTTGGTGAAGTGTTGAGGAAGGAGGTAAACTGTGTGAAGCTGAGGACTGAGTCTTTAGTTAGAAGTCTCTCACGTTATTCAGAATCTCATCAGGTATAAAGTAAGAAAAAGGCAGGCAAAAATAAACAACAATAACAAAACTTCTGGTTATGATGAGCTTGTGGTAGATTCCAAAGAGAGTTCCAGATGCTTTAATACTGTACAAAGGTTAAATTCACTTTAGGACGATTACAACATTTTGTCATTATTTATAGATATTTTCCCCTTAAAATCTTCACTTAAACCTCACATCATCTGCTGAGATGCAAGGGGAGATGAGATTATCACCCGTTTATAAAGCAGATACACAGAGCAAGTAGAGGAGAGGTGATTTGCTCTCTTAGTGAACTGAAAGTCGAGTGGAATTCATTCATCCCATGAACCCATACCAGGGTTTTAAATTCCTAGTTGACCATACTGAATCTTGAGTAAAAGATACTTCCCACTGTCATGCACTATAAGAAAGCTATTAAACTGCTCAGTTTGGTGGAACTTGTCACTTTAATTTCTAAATGCTTCAGGCCTGTTCATTTCTCACTTTACTGGCTCCACTCAATCTGCCATAGATTCCGGGGACTGTTGGACAGTGACTTCTGAGTTAAGTCAGATCTTTGAAGCTTGTGAGTTGGCCAGGCTTAACATCAGCAACTATATATTTTGAATTACAATCTTGCAATATCAGTTTATCTTTTTAAATATGAGAATTATATACTGCTTATCTGGTGTGAGATCTTTTTTTTAACGTCTTTATTGGAGTATAGTTGCTTTACAATGTGTGTTAGTTTCTGCTTTATAACAAAGTGAATCAGTTATACATATACATATGTTCCCATATCTCTTCCCTCTTGCGTCTCCCTCCCTCCCACCCTCCCTATCCCACCCCTCTAGGTCGTCACAAAGCACCGAGCTGATCTCCCTGTGCTATGCGGCTGCTTCCCACTAGCTATCTATTTTACATTTGGTAGTGTATATATGTCCATGCCACTCTCTCACCCTGTCACATCTCACCCCTCCCCCTCCCCATATCCTCAAGTCCATTCTCTAGTAGGTCTGTGTCTTTATTCCCGTCTTGCCACTAGGTTCTTCATGACCTTTTTTTTCCCCTTAGATTCCATATATATGTGTTAGCATACTGTATTTGTTTTTCTTTCTGACTTACTTCACTCTGTATGACAGACTCTAACTCCATCCACCTCACTACAGATACCTCCATTTCGTTTCTTTTTATGGCTGAGTAATATTCCATTGTATATATATGCCACATCTTCTTTATCCATTCATCCGATGATGGACACTTAGGTTGCTTCCATGTCCTGGCTATTGTAAATAGAGCTGCAATGAACATTTTGGTACATGACTCTTTTTGAATTATGGTTTTCTTAGGGTATATGCCCAGTAGTGGGATTGCTGGGTCTTATGGTAGTTCTATTTTTAGTTTTTTAAGGAACCTCCATACTGTTCTCCATAGTGGCTGTATCAATTTACATTCCCACCAACAGTGCAAGAGGGTTCCCTTTTCTCCACACCCTCTCCAGCATTTATTGTTTCTAGATTTTTTGATGATGGCCATTCTGACCGGTGTGAGATGATACCTCATTGTAGTTTTGATTTGCATTTCTCTAATGATTAGTGATGTTGAGCATCCTTTCATGTGTTTGTTGGCAATCTGTATATCTTCTTTGGAGAAATGTGTATTTAGGTCTTCTGCCCATTTTTGGATTGGGTTGTTTCTTTTTTTGTTATTGAGCTGCATGAGCTGCTTGTAAATCTCGGAGATTAATCCCTTGTCAGTTGCTTCATTTGCAAATACTTTCTCCCATTCTGAGGGTTGTCTTTTGGTCTTGTTTATGGTTTCCTTTGCTGTGCAAAAGCTTTTAAGTTTCATTAGGTCCCATTTGTTTATTTGTGTTTTTATTTCCATTTCTCTAGGAGTTGGGTCAAAAAGGATCTTGCTGTGATTTATGTCAAAGAGTGTTCTGCCTATGTTTTCCTCTAAGAGTTTGATAGTGTCTGGCCTTACATTAAGGTCTTTAATCCATTTTGGGTTTATTTCTGTGTATGGTGTTAGGGAGTGGTCTAATTTCATACTTTTACAAGTACCTGTCCAGTTTTCCCAGCACCACTTATTGAAGAGGCTGTCTTTTCTCCACTGTATATGCTTGCCTCCTTTATCAAAGATAAGGTGACCATATGTGCATGGGTTTATCTCTGGGCTTTCTATCCTGTTCCATTGATCTATGTTTCTGTTTTCATGCCAGTACCAAACTGTCTTGATTACTGTAGCTTTGTAATATAGTCTGAAGTCAGGGAGCCTGATTCCTCCAGCTCCATTTTTCGTTCTCAAGATTGCTTTGGCTATGCGGGGTCTTTTGTGTTTCCATACAGATTGTGAAATTTTTTGTTCTAGTTCTGTGAAAAATGCCAGTGGTAGTTTGATAGGGATTGCATTGAATGTGTAGATTGCTTTGGGTAGTAGAGTCATTTTCACAATGTTGATTCTTCCAATCCAAGAACATGGTATATCTCTCCATCTGTTGGTATCATCTTTAATTTCTTTCATCAGTGTCTTATAATTTTTTGCATACAGGTCTTTTGTCTCCTTAGGTAGGTTTATTCCTAGATATTTTATTCTTTTTGTTGCAATGGTAAACGGGAGTGTTTTCTTAATTTCACTTTCAGATTTTTCATCTTTACTGTATAGGAATGCAAGAGATTTCTGTGCATTAATTTTGTATCCTGCTACTTTACCAAATTCATTGATTAGCTCTAGTAGTTTTCTGGTGGCAGTTTTAGGATTCTCTATGTATAGTATCATGTCATCTGCAAACAGTGACAGCTTTACTTCTTCTTTTCCGATTTGGATTCCTTTTATTTCTTTGTCTTCTCTGATTGCTGTGGCTAACACTTCCAAAACTATGTTGAATAATAGTGGTGAGAGTGGGCAACCTTGTCTTGTTCCTGATCTTAGTGGAAATGGTTTCAGTTTTTCACCATTGAGGACAATGTTGGCTGTGGGTTTGTCATATATGGCCTTTATTATGTTGAGGAAAGTTCCCTCTCTGCCTACTTTCTGCAGGGCTTTTATCATAAATGGGTGTTGAATTTTGTCGAAAGCTTTCTCTGCATCTATTGAGATGATCATATGGTTTTTCTCCTTCAATTTGTTAATATGGTGTATCACGTTGATTGATTTGCGTATATTGAAGAATCCTTGCATTCCTGGGATAAACCCCACTTGATCATGGTGTATGATCCTTTTAATGTGCTGTTGGATTCTGTTTGCTAGTATTTTGTTGAGGATTTTTGCATCTATGTTCATCAGTGATATTGGCCTGTAGTTTTCTTTCTTTGTGACATCTTTGTCTGGTTTTGGTATCAGGGTGATGGTGGCCTCGTAGAATGAGTTGGGGAGTGTTCCTCCCTCTGCAATATTTTGGAAGAGTTTGAGAAGGATAGGTGTTAGCTCTTCTCTAAATGTTTGATAGAATTCGCCTGTGAAGCCATCTGGTCCTGGGCTTTTGTTTGTTGGAAGGTTTTTAATCACAGTTTCAATTTCAGTGCTGTGATTGGCCTGTTCATATTTTCTATTTCTTCCTGGTTCAGTCTCGGCAGGTTGTGCATTTCTAAGAATTTGTCCATTTCTTCCAGGTTGTCCATTTTATTGGCATAGAGTTGCTTGTATTAATCTCTCATGGTTGTATATATTTCTGCAGTGTCAGTGGTTACTTCTCCTTTTTCATTTCCAATTCTATTGATTTGAGTCTTCTCCCTTTTTCTCTTGATGAGTCTGGCTAATGGTTTATCCATTTTGTTTATCTTCTCAAAGAACCAGCTTTTAGTTTTATTGATCTTTGCTATTGTCTCCTTCATTTCTTTTTCATTTATTTCTGATCTGATCTTTATGATTTCTTTCCTTCCGCTAGCTTTGGGGTTTTTTGTTCTTCTTTCTCTAATTGCTTTAGGTGCAAGGTTAGGTTGTTTATTCGAGATGTTTCCTGTTTCTTGAGGTAGGCTTGTATTGCTATAAACTTCCCTCTTAGAACTGCTTTTGCTGTATCCCATAGGTTTTGGGTTGTCGTGTCTCCATTGTCATTTGTTTCTAGGTATTTTTTGATTTCCCCTTTGATTTCTTCAGTGATCACTTCGTTTTTAAGTAGTGTATTGTGTAGCCTCCATGTGTCTGTATTTTTTACAGATCTTTTCCTGTAATTGATATCTAGTCTCATAGCGTTGTGGTCAGAAAAGATACTTGATATGATTTCAATTTTCTTAAATTTACCAAGGCTTGATTTGTGAACCAAGATATGATCTATCCTGGAGAATGTTCCATGAGCACTTGAGAAAGATGTGTATTCTGTTGTTTTTGGATGGAATGTCCTATAAATATCAATTAAGTCCATCTTGTTTAATGTATCATTTAAAGCTTGTGTTTCCTTATTTATTTTCATTTTGGATGATCTGTCCATTGGTGAAAGTGGGGTGTTAAAGTCCCCTACTATGATTGTGTTACTGTCGATTTCCCCTTTTATGGCTGTTAGTATTTGCCTTATGTATTGAGATGCTCCTGTGTTGGGTGAATAAACATTTACAATTGTTATATCTTCTTCTTGGATCGATCCCTTGATCATTAGTGTCCTTCTTTGTCTCTTGTAATAGTCTTTATTTTAAAATCTATTTTGTCTGATATGAGAATTGCTACTCCAGCTTTCTTTTGATTTCCATTTGCATGGAATATCTTTTTCCATCCCCTCACTTTCAGTCTGTATGTGTCCCTAGGTCTGAAGTGGGTCTCTTGTAGACAGCATATATACGGGTCTTGTTTTTGTATCCATTCAGCCAATCTGTGTCTTTTGGTGGGAGCATTTAATCCATTTACCTTTAAGGTAATTATCAATATGTATGTTCCTATTCCCATTTTCTTAAATGTTTTGGGTTTGTTATTGTAGGGGTTTTCCTTCTCTTGTGTTTCTTGTCTAGAGAAGTTCCTTTAGCATTTGTTGTAAAGCTGGTTTGGTGGTGCTGAACTCTCTCAGCTTTTGCTTGTCTGTAAAGGGTTTAATTTCTCCATCAAATCTGAATGAAATCCTTGCTGGGTAGAGTAATCTTGGCAGTAGGTTTTTCTCCTTCATCACTTTAAGTATATCCTGCCACTCCCTTCTGGCTTGCAGAGTTTCTGCTGAAAGATCAGCTGTTAACCTTATGCGGATTCCCTTGTGTGTTATTTGTTGTTTTTCCCTTGCTGCTTTTAATATGTTTTCTTTATATTTAATTTTTGACAGTTTGATTAATATGTGTCTTGGCGTGTTTCTCCTTGGATTTATTCTGTATGGGACTCTCTGTGCTTCCAGGACTTGATTAACTATTTCCTTTCCCATATTAGGGAAGTTTTCAACTATAACCTCTTCAAATATTTTCTCAGTCCCTTTCTTTTTCTCTTCTTCTACTGGGACCCCTATAATTCAAATGTTGGTGTGTTTAATGTTGTCCCAGAGGTCTCTGAGACTGTCCTCAGTTATTTTCATTCTTTTTTCTTTATTCTGCTCTGCAGTAGTTATTTCCACTATTTTATCTTCCAGGTCACTTACCCATTCTTCTTCCTCAGTTATTCTGCTATTGATCCCTTCTAGAGTATTTTTCATTTCACTTATTGTGTTTTTCATCATTGCTTGGTTCCTCTTTAGTTCTTCTACGTCCTTGTTAAATGTTTCTTGCATTTTGTCTATTCTATTTCCAAGATTTTGGATCATCCTTACTATCATTATTCTGAATTCTTTTTCAGGTAGACTGCCTATTTCCTCTTCATTTGTTAGGTTTGGTGTGTTTTGACCCTGCTCCTTCATCTGCTGTGTGTTTTTCTGTCGTCTCATTTTGCTTATCTTACTGTGTTTGGGGTCTCCTTTTCACAGGCTGCAGGTTCGTAGTTCCTGTTGTTTTCGGTATCTGCCCCCAGTGGCTAAGGTTGGTTCAGTGGGTTGTGTAGGCTTCCTGGTGGAGGGGACTAGAGCCTGAGTTCTGGTGGATGAGGCTGGATCTTGTCTTTCTGGTGGGCATGTCCACGTCTGTTGGTGTGTTTTGGGGTGTCTGTGGCCTTATTATGATTTTAGGCAGCCTCTCTGCTAATGGATGGGGCTGTGTTCCTGTCTTGCTAGTTGTTTGGCATAGGGTGTCCAGCACTGTAGCTTGCTGGTCATTGAGTGAAGCTGGGTCTTGAGGTTGAGATGGAGATCTCTGAGAGATTTTTGCTGTTTGGTATTACGTGGAGCTGGGAGGTCTCTTGTGGACCAGTGTCCTGAAGTTGGCTCTCCCACCTCAGAGGCACAGCCCTAGTGCCTGGCTGGAGCACCAAGAGCCTTTCATCCACACAGCTCAGAATAAAAGGGAGAAAAAATAGAAAGAAAAAAAGAAAGAGGATAAAATAAAATAAAATAAAGGTATTATAATAAAAAATAAGAAAAAAATTATTAAGAAAAAATTTATTAAGAAAAAAATTTTTTTTAATTTTTTAAAATAAATTTATTAATTTTTTAGAATAAAAAATAGGAAAAAATTGTTAAGAAAAAATTTATTAAGAAAAAATTTTTTAATTTTTATAATAAAAATAAGAAAATTTTAAGAAAAAAATTTTTTAATTTTTTTAAAATAAAAAATAAGGAAAAAATTATTAAGAAAAAATGTATTAAGAAAAAATAATTTTTTTTTTTTTTAAGAAAAAATAATTTTTAAGTTAAAAAAAAAAAAAAAAAATCCGGACGGACCGAATCCTAGGACAAATGGTGAAAGCAAAGCTATACAGACAAAATCTCACCCAGAAGCATATACATATACACTCACAAAAAAAGGAAAAGGGGAAAAATTAATATATCCTGCTCCCAAAGTCCACCTCCTGAATTTGTGATGATTCGTTGTCTATTCAGGTATTCAACAGATGCAGGCACATCAAGTTGTTTGTGGAGTTTTAATCCGCTGCTTTTGAGGCTGCTGGGAGAGATTTCCCTTTTTCTTCTTTGTTCGCACAGCTCCCGGGGTTCAGCTTTGGATTTGGCCCCGCCTCTACGTGTAGGTCTCCTGAGGGTGTCTGTTCTTCGCTCAGACAGAACGGGGTTAAAGGAGCAGCTGATTCGAGGGCTCTGGCTCACTCAGGCCAGGGGGAGGGAGCGGTACGGATGCGGGGCGAGCCTGCGGCGGCAGATGCCACGTGACGTTGCACCAGCCTGAGGCGCCGTGCGTTCTCCCGGGGAAGTTTTCCCTGGATCACGGGACCCTGGCAGTGGCGGGCTGCACAGGCTCCCGGGAGGGGCGGTGTGGAGAGTGACCTGTGCTCGCACACAGGCTTCTTGGTGGCGGCGGCAGCAGCCTTAGCGTCTCATGCCCGTCTCTGGGGTCCGCGCTGATAGCCGCGGCTCACGCCCGTCTCTGGAGCTCCTTTAAGCGGCGCTCTGAATCCCCTCTCCTCGCGCACCAGGAAACAAAGAGGGAAGAAAAAGTCTCTTGCCTCTTCGGCAGCTCCAGACCTTTTCCCGGACTCCCTCCCGGCTAGCTGTGGCGCACTAGCCCCCTTCAGGCTGTGTTCATGCCGTCAACCCCAGTCCTCTCCCTGGGATCTGACCTCCGAAGCCCGAGCCTCAGCTCCCAGCCCCCACCTGCCCCGGCGGCTGAGCAGACAAGCCTCCCGGGCTGGTGAGTGCCACTCAGCACCGATCCTCCGTGCGGGAATCTCTCCGCTTTGCCCTCCGCACCCCTGTGGCTGCGCTCTCCTCCGTGGCTCCGAAGCTTCCCCCCTCTGCCACCTGCAGTCTCTGCCCGCGAAGGGGCTTCCTAGTGCGTGGAAATCTTTCCTCCTTCACAGCTCCCTCCCACTGGTGCAGGTCCCGTCCCTATTCTTTTGTCTCTGTTATTTCTTTTTTCTTTTGCCCTACCCAGGTACGTGGGGGAGTTTCTTGCCCTTTGGGAGGTCTGACGTCTTCTGCCAGCATTCAGTGGGTGTTCTGTAGGAGCAGTTCCACGTGTAGATGTATTTCTACTGTATCTGTGGGAAGGAAGGTGGTCTCCGCGTCTTACTCTTCCGCCGTCTTGCCCAGCGCCCCCAGAGATAATTCTTTAACTGGAATTTATTATAAGAGCAAATAAAAATTTTCTTCAAATTTACCTTATCTTGTTCAAAGGTCTTGTAGTTCCTAAAGAGTTCTACCAAAGTTACTAGATGTATTTTTGTATCTTACTCTGTGAGCCTTTTAGAAGCTTCAGTTTTCAATGAAGTCATGTAATGCAGTTGGTGTGCTTCTTTGATCTTGTTTGGGAAATAGATTTGCCTTTCTGCTGATACAAATTTATTGCTGTAATGTGTTTTAAATTCAATCAATTTAAAATTCAGTTACTCATTGATTTCCTATTGAAAGCTTTCTACGGGACTCGTGTAGTGCTGTTTTTGAGGTCCTAAAAGAAATACTACACCTACAGGCAGCAAGAAAGAGAGGAAGAGAGAGGAGAAATGGAAAGACAAACAGGAAGTAAAGTATTTCTATTTTCCTAAATGTTATTTCCCTAAACACACATTACATGATGTATTTCATTGGATGTCCTGTTACAAATTACAGGCTTGTTTCTCTTAAACTTTAAACAATGTTTCCTCTCTTCAATCCTGCATGTATTGGATGTTGATTTTATGTTAAGGCCAATTACAGTATCATTAATCTACTATACTCTCGAGTTATTTCCATGTCTTTTAAAAAACAACATAGTTACATCTGTGGCGAGAATCGTATCCGGTATTGGAGAAAAAATGGGAGATGAATTCTGTAATTGACTTTAGGATTTGCTGATCATTAGAATCGAGGGACGTTAAGGACAAATTGGGAAGAAAGTTGAGTTATGGAGATAGAGGTTGATTCAAGATATTGGTACTGTGATGTACCATTTGCAGTGAACTTGACTGCTTGCTTTAGTATACTTGCTCATACACCACGTATTGGTGTGTAAAGAAGCACCTTGGATTCTGTGACTACTTTCTTATCTGCACACTTTTAATAGATACAGAGAAAAATTTGTCTTGTGACCCAATTCTAGTTTTCCCAATTACTTGAAAATACATGGTTTAGGAGCCAACTAGAACACTGCTTCTTTGCTCTGGAAGTGATCTTTTTGAAACGAGGGGGATAAAATGAAAGGAAAAACAAAACCGGTACCTGAGATCTGTGAATTCTCATGGTGCTAGACAACTTTAAGAAAAAAAAGTAAGAGGTTTGGGAAATAAAGACCAATTTAACATGAGAAATTTTACCTGGCAGTACTGTCTATCTCACCAATATAATGGCCTAGTTAAGAGTTTTATTTTAACACCCTATTTATTTTAGCAGTACTTATACCCTGAATGGGTTTGAAAAGTGAGTAGTTTTTTTTTTTCCAGCAAGTTCTAAAAGTATACAAAGATTTAACGATGTGTTAAAAAGTCAAATAGGCTTTATAATTCACAAAAGCCTTTTTCACAGTTGAAAAGAGAAGAAGGCCTCACCACCTCTACATTTGTTAAAATTATAAGAAAACCTGTACATTAATCTTTGTAGCTATTTTAGAGGAACAAGGAAACTGCTATTTATAGTGATGCAATTTTAGAACAAGAGATGACATGTGGGACTTGGCTAAAAGGTAGGTGGTTTTGTTTAAATTGAACAGTAGTTTTTTGGTGTTTTCCCTTTGCAACACTCAGATCTACTGAGAAAGTCAAACTGTGTTCTATCTATGAAGAGGTGGTAGGGGAATGGGGTAATTTCATTCAGAGGTGGATACTTGCTCCTGACGAAATGCTCATTTTTAGAAAATATAAATGTACTCTGAAAATTGAATGCCAGATTTCATGAGCAATATTTCAAGTATTTATTTTTAAAGATGTAAGAGTCAGAAAGAATAATAAAAAAAAAAGTCTTAGAACTTTGGTATGAAGTAGGCTGAAAAATAAAAGGTAGAGAATTTGGGACAAGTCTTTGAAGATGAGATTGAGATCAGTGGTATCATCATAGTTTGGGTTTGGCCAGAAGTAGATGTTAAAATGGAGATTATCAAGCAAGTAGTTGGATAAGAGGGACTTGTGGGACCAGCATCTGTGAGACAGTGAGTGGAGCAGGACTGGGCAGGGGGAGGAGTTGAACTGTGACAGTTGCAGCAGAGGCTTCATCTGGCACGAGTGAAACTCTGGATCTGGGATAGTCCTTCAGAGATGTCCAAAACTGAGGTAAGCTTGTCAGAACTTTCGGTGCAGCTGTCCCTGAAAAGAAGGTGTAACCTTGGGTGAGGCAGAGACCTTCCTCCGAGGGCAATTCAGCTATGAGCTCAGCAGATAATCATCTGTGCAGCTGGGGAATGAGAGGTGGCCATTCAGGGGGGCTCCTGCTTAGTCCTCTTGGAGAAGTATTTACTTTTTATGAGAATAAGACATCCAGAATTGCAGAACCTAGAATTTCAGGAACTGGAATCACTAATTTCCAAAGAAAGGAAACCAGGATTCTTAAAAACCGTGATCTCTTCTACATCTACCTTCTTGGTTCCATGTGTTTAACCTGGTAAAGAAATATAACTGTAATTGATTTGTGGTATATGCTGGGTCCTGTACGATGATGCCTTATATGCTCAAGATGATCATTTCTAAGCAGGTAGCTGCACCTTTAAAAATCCATTTAATTGTTCTATCAGGCCAGCAGCTTCTGTGTGGTATGTTATAGAACCACTGTATCCCATGATCATGTTCCCACAGCAACTTTTCCTCTGCTGGAAAGAGGTTCTTTAATATTCAGTATGATGTTATATGAGATCTCATATCAGGGGATCAAATATTCTATTGACCTTTACATAGTTATTAGTGCTCACTGAAGCCTTGTGGGTAGGAGAAGCAGCCAATGATGGAATATACACATAATTGTTGATCTCAGTCAAGATGAATCACTGTCTATTCCAGGATGAAAACTTTCCAGTGTAATCAACTTGCTACCATGTTCCTGTTGGTCTCCTGGAAGGATAGTGCAGTACTGGCAGTGTTGTGCTAGAGTTGGCTTGAGTTGTGTCTCAGCTGGTGACTGTGCCCATCTCTTCAAGTCTCTAAGTTCAGTAATGTCCTGTTGGTAACTTCAAGTTCACCATGCTGAAAATATTACACCACAGAGATAAGGGCTTTTTTTTCTTTGATAACCAGTTGTTAAATAGTTACTAATGCCCTACTGTATTTTGGAATCTGAGATTTGATCTCTGTTGCTGAAAATTTAGGCATTCAATATGGGTAGTAGCTAAATCAGCCTTAGTGAATGGGACCCCATGTTACTGTTCACAAGTCCAGAGCACTGTGATGGCCAATGACAGAGGCTGGCAGATACCAAATGACTGACTCATTCTGTCTATGTTATTGGTGCCATTTCTTTGGTGGCCTTTCACATACAATACAAAGAAGTTCCCATAGATCTATATATACATTTCCCCCAGCCCTCCTAGTTTTCCAGCCTTTATCCCTGACCTGATAGCCAAGTCATTCACTGCTGCCTATGAGATTACAGATATTCTTATTTCAGGCCATTTTCCCTGTATGAAGTGGACAGTCTACCCTGTCCAAAACTCTGACCGTTCCAAGGACTCTCCCCTATGGCTCACTTCCACCGCTGACTTTCACCATCTTTCCCTGGGTGAAGATAACCTGCATTAGCAGTTTTTCAAATTCACATACTGAGCTGATTTATCTATGATCCCAGGTTGACTTTTTTTGTTTTTTGCCTCCATCATCTAGTTTTAAGGGATCCCCGTGACATAGTCATAGTTCTGAGATGAGAGAGACCAAAATCTGCTTCAGTTGTTAGTGAACCAGACACTTGTGCCTTCTGTACCTGTTCATGCCCCATCCCACATGTTCCATGTGACCTTACAAGGTGTTATTGTTGGGTCCACCCTACACTAGGATGGAATGCAACTCATTATGAGGTATTCTGGCTGCACGGTCATTTGCCGTATCTCCACCAAGGCCCAGAAGGACAATGCAGGTCACTTTTCACATGATACTTAACTCTCTGCTGCAGATGGCATGGCCTTGATCAAGGAGTCTGTGTTGTAATTTTACTGCTGGAGAGTTCTCTACATTGCATCTTTTCCCACCGTACATACTTCTAAAGCCACAGGGTATGCTGGATCATACGGTCCAAGAGGCAGAGATGCCTGCACTGAAAACTGGGCCTGCGGTAAAGCTCTATTCTCTCCTTCGTACCACTCAGTGATGGCAGCCTTTTGTGTAATCCAGTACATGTATTTACTGGATTTGGAGCAAAACTCCCAAATCTTGCCTCTAGATCCTGAAGAGTCCAGTCAGATTGTGTTTCCTTAGCTGTGGGATATGTGATATAATAATGTCCTTTAATTATTTTGGTATTTTTCTAACTTTGTGAAGTTCAAGATTAATAGAAGTATATTTAAAATTAATACTTATCTGTTAATAAATTGTAATAGACTCAAAAAAAATAATAATCTGTCCTTTGTAAAGGACATGTCCTGGAATGCCCCAGACCATAAGACATAAAAATTTCACTGATATTAATCTTCCAGAGTATATATACTTTATGAAGGCCTCCAACATATTTAGGACAAAAGTATATTTTGGTTTGATTAACATGCTTTCATTTCATTTGGTTAACCAAACTGATGAACCAGTAATCTTGTTTGATTAACATGTTGTCATCGACGTACGGACTAATGTAATATTGTGAAGATGATCTAATCGTTGTAGAGTACTTCAGACAATATAATAGAATGCAGGAGGGTAAACCTAGCCCTGGGGGGAAACTTGAAATATATACTGTAGTCAATCCCATGTGAATGTGATCTGTTTCTTGATCGATTTAGGAAAAAAATACATTCTTCAAATTCATGGTAGTTTACCTCAGGTCTGTTGATCTAGCAAAAATAGCACATCAAGGCTCAGGAATTGCAGCTGGGGTTACTGCCTTATTGAGTTTGCAATAGTCCATTGTTATCATTCAATCCTGTTTGGTTTGTGTAAGGGCCAACATGGAAAGTAAATGAGGATATGATGGGACCATCAGCCCTCTATCTTTTAAATACTTAGCTAGTTCTTTTTTTTTAACATATTTATTGGAGTATAATTGCTTTACAATGGTATGTTAGTTTCTGCTTTATAACAAAGTGAATCAGCTATACATATACATATATCCCCATATCGCTTCCCTCTTGTGTCTCCCTCCCTCCCACCCTCCCTATCCCACCCCTCTAGGTCGTCACAAAGCACCGAGCTGATCTCCCTGTGCTATGCGGCTGCTTCCCACTAGCTATCTACTTTACGTTTGGTAGTGTATATATGTCCATGCCACTCTCTCACTTTGTTCCAGCTTACCCTTCCCCCTCCCCGTGTCCTCAAGTCCATTCTCTAGTAGGTCTGTGTCTTTATTCCCGTCTTGCCCCTAGGTTCTTCATGACCTTTTTTTTTTTTTCCCTTAGATTCCATATATATGTGTTAGCATACGGTATTTCTTTTTCTCTTTCTGACTTACTTCACTCTGTATGACAGACTCTAGATCCATCCACCTCACTACAAATAACTCAATTTCGTTTCTTTTTATGGCTAATATTCCATTGTATATATGTGCCACATCTTCTTCATCCATTCATCTGTCGATGGACACTTAGGTTGCTTCCATGTCCTGGCTATTGTAAATAGTTAGCTAGTTCTTGAGATACAATCTAGGTACTTAATTTAATCTTGGCTGGAAGTGGGGTTAGCTTCAGAGGCTCCCATCTGGCTCTCCCCACTAAGAAGCTCCTGCCTCACAAACCATGGAACCAATGTGGGAATTCTGACAACTATACTATGCATCCATTCCAATTGTACATTTAGGGACCAACGAAATTACCATAAAATATGTTTGTAGACCTAGTTGGCAACTGTGTCCTGGCCTGTGACCCAGGCCAGGACACAGTTACTGCCTGGCTTCCGCATTCTCTCATTATAACAGTGGTGGGGATAGGGAGTGGACATGTTGATACTTCAGTTTTCTGGGTATAGTTCTCAACTCTAGCACTGTGTCCAAGAGTCATTAAAAAAAATCTACCTCTTCCCTTTTCCTCAATGTGAAGTTACTTTAGTAAATGGCCATAGGTTCCTTTGGTAAAGTGCTGGGGAAAATTTTACTACACACCCTTTCTGTAGTAGGACAGAGTCCTTCCTCCTGGGGACCTGACCAGTCCTTTAATCAAGGGGTTCTGGATCTGCAAATTGGCTCAGGTCTGGATCCTCTGCAAGGGATTGTGAGTTTTATTGCGGTAGCCACTCTTAGTCTCCCGATCATCCATCCTTCATTCCTCTCTTCGTGTTGATGGAGCAATACCCTACCTTTCCCTAGGAACACTGTGTTCTATTAACCAGTTCCAAGGCATTATGAGTCGGGCCACCCTGACTGCAAGTTCAACCTTGCTGCTTATTAGGATCATTGCTCCAACTTTGTCTCTGATGGTTAAGTAACACCATATGGCCTTTACTCTTTGGGATATATCATCCCCACTGCTATCAGGGAACTCATTTCTGTAACAGCAAATCCTACTGTTATCCTTGTCCTACAGAAGACAACCACCACTGAGCTTCTAAATAATGCTGGTGCTCTTCCCACAAACACATTTCTTAGCACTTTGCTAAACAGAGGGTCCTCCATGTTTTCTCTGTGAAACAACAGTTATCTTGTGGATTTTTTGACTTCTTTGACTTTGCATAGTGTACCTACTGTAGCATGTCTAATCTGAGCCTTTTGAACTCTTCCAGAATTTTTCATAGCATTTTGGTCATTTTTATTTCACTAAGTATGAGCCATTGCTTTTTCCATGATTCTAAGGGCTATCCTAATAGAATGTTAGCATCTGTCTCTGAAGGTCCTTGCTAGGAATTTAAATACGGCATCATGAATAATGCCCCCATATAAGTAAATTCTAACTTTATGTTCTGGCGGTAGGAGGACCGCCAGCCATTGGCAAAGAGCAATGAGCCACTTCTGCAGGACCAAAGTGTTCTGGAGCAGGTGGGGCTTTTTGTCTGTAAACAAAGATTTTCCGAACTTAATAATTTTAGATTCCCACTCCTTCCCAATAATGAATCTGACCCTGGCATAGTAGACTTGCTGGAGGTGAGAATTCAATTCTCTGGGGAGCTCTTCTCCTCTTACGTTCTGGGTCTGATCCTCAGTCTTTACTACCTCTAGGATGCAGTAGATACGATACTTTTATATTTTACCAGGGAGATCTTCTAGCTTTCATACTTTGCCTTGAATTAGTAAATAATCATCCTCTACTGTTCTTTTTATATTTTTCTCTAATACATCAATAGCATCCAGCAAGAGCCATTTGGTTCTATAGTAATTATAATTGCCACTTCCCTGAAACTCTGGGAATGTCTGAGACCGTGTACTCACCAGAGCATTCCCTTCCATGATATCCTATTCCAATTCACCAGTGGAGAAAATCACATGCCAGAGACTCTTTGTTTTATCTAACACCAGTGATGGATGGTATCTGGACAGTGGATGGTATAGTTCTAAAATCTCATTTTAGTGCCTGTTTCCCAGCACTAATTTTCATAGGTCATTTTCCCCAGGAAATAGATTCCAAGATAGACATTTACATGGTGTAGATACATTAGGAAATACCAGTAATTCCTGTAAGAGAGTCAGGGAAGTGGGGCTGGGCAGAGGGGGAGTTTGAAAAGGGTTGTACTTTTAGCACAGGCCTTACCAGACCCCAGTGGATGTCTGAAGCTGTAGTCTTTCAGGGGTATTTGAAATTGTGGCAAGGAGGTTGAGACTCCTTGATTCAACAGGCAGAAGGCCTCGCATCTGGGGGATGAATGCTTCAGCCCTAAAGAGAAGATCTGGGTGGCATACCACAGTACCTTCTACAGTGTCAGAAAAATCCATTCATATTGACATTATGGTATATTTGGTAGCATTTTATAGTTTCCCAAATCATATATGAGAGCAACTGCTCTAATATTGAGCCTTTAAACATTATAAGACAAAATTTTGAAATTGGCATTGTATTTCAGTACATCGCTATTTTTCAAAGGAAAATATCCATGAAAGTCATTCTTGTTTATGTATTCAAACTGTCATGAGGTTTTTATATCTAGAACACTGAAGTGACAGTTTTTTATACATAAAAATAAAGAGGAAGAAACTATTATGAACTGGTCATTTCTATGTAGTAATTTAAACGTTTGTGAGACAGTATTGTTTAAAGGCAAGGTGTACTAATGACAAAATAACCACTGTGAACAAGATAGGTGAAAATTTTATAATATCAGAATAATGCAATTTATATATATATAATTTATTTAACGTTTTACAGTATTAAGATCCTACTGGCCATTTTTCTTTGAAATAGGGGTATCCTACATCATACAGAGAACCCAGTAATAACAAAAGAAAAAATGATAGGAAAAATAATAAAGTGTCATGATAGCCAAAACATTGCAATGAATAACTGATAATTAAATGCTAAGGACACCTCATTAAAATTGCAGATGTCACATTTGTCTAAAGAAGATCAAACTTGGATAAAATTAAACGCAAATGGATCTTTTTTTTTTTTATCTATACCACATTTCCAATGTGTCAAAATAACTTTGTCTGATATGTTCCAATGTGCCTTTTTGATGTTGATTGAACATCATTAATTTGTTCTGCCAAGTAACACTGTTATCAAACGTAACACATGCCACTATGAGTTTTCAATTTCCAAGGGTAAATTCAGGCCAACTTTTATGCTTTCAGCAGGTATGGCTGTCCTCCAGCAATAACTACTGCGGATACTACTCTCGTATAAATGCATGGGTGCTCAGGAGTAATTTATTTTTAGTATTAAAACAACCTGAAAAAAATAAAGTTTTTTTGTTGATTATAAAAAAGGTCACATCTTTTAATGAAAAATTCCAACTTAACATTTAAGAAAAATCTATTGAAATTTTTGAAGCACATGGTGTGTTTTTAAGCAAACTAATGTGCATAATGACAATACTTGCATCCCACTTAAGAGTCTCAATATAAAAGTAAAAATACGATATTCTCTATCATGAGAAATATCACTGTCTTGATGTCACTATTTTCATGAAATGGCCTTTATTTGTTCCTTTATTCAGTCTTTATACAGCCCTTCATTTAAAACTCTCCATGATTTTTTGAGTCACAGATGTACAGAACAAACTTATGGTTACCCAGGGGGGAAGGGGGGGTAGGATGAGTTGGGAGATTGGGATTGATATATATACACTACTACGTATAAAATAGATAACTAATGAGAACCTACTGTATAGCACAGGGAACTCTACTCAATGCTCTGTGGTGATCTAAATGGGAAGGAAATCTAAAAAAGAATGGGTATAAGCAATGTATGTCTGTTTCAAGAGGATGTGACAGAGCTAAAAAGCAAACACTGTTGGATTTTTCAGAGACTAACATATGAATCCCAGTCTATCCTGAAATGTTTAGCTATGTGACCATACACAGATCAGTGTTCATATCTGCTTGGAATTGTTAAAACATATTCTCTATCATCAAGACTGTTAACCTCAAAGTTAATATCTATCACTAGAGAAATAATGTAATCAGAATGATAAGTGTCTTGGCTGAACTGATTTACCATTTAATAAGACCTCAAAGAGCTGTATTTCAATATTCTCTTTGATTTCAAATTGCATAGCAATGAGCACTAGGTCTATGATAGTATTTTTTTAGTGAGTAATACAAAAGTAATTTTGGATTCCTTTAGTATTACTTATTAATTATTGGAAACTTTTTAAAAATAAGTCCTACTGCTAACAACAAAAAGGTGACAAAGCAAATATGCGTATGGATTTCAAAACATGACATATATATATATATATATATATATATCTCAACCCAGAATGGGAACCATGAGGTGTTTATAAATTCATGTTAAAAATAGGTACTAAGATCCCAACCTTCTACTATTTCTAAAACCTTCTATGTCCTCCTAAAGCCTATTCTGAATAAAAGAAAGTAACCAGCTGAAAAAAAGAAAATAAAAAAATATAAAACTCTCCATGATTTTTGACTTCATCTGACTTTCCAAATGTAGTAGCTTCATAAATTCTATTTTGCTACCACAAATGTTCCCTGTTCAGTTTCATGACATTGAGTATGAGGTTGTCTATTGGAGATTAACTGAGTTGATGAATTTAGGGGTGGATGTCACTGTGTTACGCCTGAAATGTCACGACCTCCACATTCCCAAGTGGTAGGGGTTCTGCAGTTCATATTCAATTTGGAAGTTACTCTGCCCAACAAAAGAAGTAGGATATAAAACTTTTTTCCCCCATCTCTGCTGTGTAGGCAGAACCCTGAAACAGATGGGTGGAGAACACAATGTCCTAAGATTAGAGACAGAAAAATTCAGGTCCCCCCAAATAGAAAGAAATCAGTCCACAGTAACAAGTGATACAGGCCAGACATTTTGTAGAGTGTAACAGAGAGGAACAAAACTAGCTTAACCATCACTTTGATTAAAAAAAAAAAAAAAAAGTACTTAAGGTGACCTTAAAGCAGAGACTGAAACAATTCTGCAATGCAAGGATGACAGCACTCAGCACAGAATGGTGTGGCATGAGGACGATGTGAGAGAGAGCACTGAAGCCCAGAGCAGAGACGTCCTCTTAGAACATGAACAGATTATTCATATTAATAATCCATGCAAAAGACTTTTCTCAACTCCTGATCAAGTGGGAAATGGACATAGACAGGGCTCTGTCCTTTCTACTGTATGATTATGAAATGATATTTTGGTTGATTTTATATAGTGCTTACTGTTAGGTATGAATTCAGTAATTCTTAACAAATCCACTTATTATCTATATTAAGTGCTGAGGTAAAGAGGGCTACCTGGATTGGACAGGCTCTCCTGACCCTTTAAAGTACCCGGAGAGGACACAGCCAAGTGGCAGTAGCCTTTGCACCACGCAATCTGAACCATTTTCCCTTCGACTGGCTTTACACTGACTTGCATGTACTCTGCTTTCCTCCTCATGCCTGGGCTCAAGGTACGTCATTGCCTGGAACAACCTTTCTGCCATTTGCACAAGTCACGATCTTGCCTATCTTTTTAAAACCTAGCTCAGATGTCATATATTCATTCATCCTCAGAGGCACTGAATGCCTCTTACATTCTTAGTACCAAATGATAAGAACCATAGAGAACCACAGAGAAAACAATAAAACAACCATTTATTTTATTCAAAAATAAATTGGGTGTGTAGCCATAAAATTGTTACTTTTTTTTTTTTTAAGCTTGCAGGTCACTTTTATTTATTTTATTTTATTGAGATATAATTTACATGTAACATATTAGCTTCAGGTGTACAACGTAATGATTTTTTGTCTGTTTTTGGCTGCGCCGGGTGGTATGCGGGGTCTTAGTTCCCCGACCAGGGATCGAACCCATGCTCCCTGCATTGGAAGTGTGGAGTCTTAACCACTGGACTGCCAGGGAAGTCCCTGTTACTGGTTTTTTTTAATTGCATATTAGAGGAAGTGAGGAAAATGAATTAAAGAGTTTTGTTTCCTGCAGGAGATGACACATAATCTGTGTCTGAAGAGATGATGTTAATTAGTTAGAGGGGGTGGGAAAGTATAAATGAATAGAGAAACATGAAGAAAGTCAGAGTAATTGGAAATAACCTGATATTTGTGGAGAACTGCAAATAATTCAGTGTGAGCAAAAAAGAGTGAGTGAAGAAACGGTGAAAGCTGAAACTGGAGAGGTAGACAAGGTTTAGTACATGGAGGTCCTGGAAGATAGAATTCAAATTCCATAATACTAACTTGTAAGTTATTGGGATTCATTAAAGTATTTAAGCAAGAGAATGGCAAGGTTGACTTCTCAGTAACAATTACTCTTGTAGCTAAAGCAGAGGAGAAAAAACTGAGTGTGTTAGACAGTAGTAGGTCAAGTAGGAATCAGTTCTATACCTACTGAGGGCAAGGTACAGGAGGAGAAAAAGGTAAGAGAGGAAGATTATGAGTTCAGGTTGAACAAGTTGATTGGAATTGTCTATGCCACAAAAGATGAAAATCTCAAGCAAAGTACACTTACGGAGTTTTTAGACAAAGCATTTGCTGGAAGATATTTATTTAGGAGTTATCAACTTACAGATAGAAGTTAAAATAATGAAAGTCAATGAGATCACCCAGGCTGAACAAAAAGAATAAAATTTTAAAGCAAAGGTGGAAGAAGTTCTTAAATTGAGTTAAAAATATATACAGTCAAGAATGCTAATACCATTTTGTCAGGCAGTAAAGGACCCTGCCATAAGTCATTTGGCTGGTAACAGTGAAAGTGAAGTTCAAATCTAGGACATGACACTGCCAACATTTGTGGTCTCTCCTATGTAGCCATGTGCATACTCGAATCACAAGAAATTCAAGTAAAATTATTTTTAACTAGAATATTTTTGGAGAAATAATAAAGTTTTTAAAATTTACATTTAATTTTCCAGTGTAGAGTAAGTCAAACATCAGAACTAAAGGAAAAATGAACATTCTAACCTTGGTTCTGAATTCAGAGCCATAATTTTTATTTCAAGCTGAGTGACATTTTTGTTTTTTTCAACTCACAATAATCATTTGGATGACCTTGAAAAGATCATGTATCTTGTTTATTTCAATTTTTAAAAAATATAAATGAGTAGGTGAATCACAAGGGTCATATTTATTTAAAAAAGCAGTTACATGATGGAAAAATGCGGTTGAAAAAAATACACGTAAACTCCGAGGAGAGAAACGTTCTTTATGTGCTGTCAGTAAGATGCTTATTACTAAATTGTTTGATTTTGTTCATATTAAAGTTTGAAGGAATAATGGAGTAGAGTGAACATGTGGATTGAAAAAGATAAAATATACTTCTTATCTACATGCTTTATATGTTTATTAAAGACAGTGATATATTAAGATAATGGTGTGTGTGTGTGTGTGTGTATGTGTGTGTGTTTCAGTTTAGTTTTAAATTTTTCAGTGACCATTCGGTTATCTATTCGAAAACTCCATACTGGGCACATAAAAATATCATACCTGGTAGTAGGATATATTGAAGGCATCCTCAAAGGATTTGCCAACTATTTAAATATACAAAACTATACAGAGGAAATAACTGTATACCTAGTTAAGACAGTCAATGTGCTCTATTAATTTCGATCTAAATACAAACCTAGAGCCAAATCAAACTATGAGAAAAGAGAAAGTAATATTACCTGAAATAAAGTAATTTAAAAAATTGTGCTAAATTAAGACAGCACCAATGTATTGTGTACTGCTCTGTCATGATCTGTAGTATTGGGTTTATTTTGGGCTCATGTGTTATTACAACAAACAGACAAATAAGAAACATTCACATAACAAAGATAAAAGCATGGAATTGTGAAGGATTAAGTGAAGGGCCAACTCTACCATTTGAATTTTGGGGAAAGAACTGATGATATGTAGTTGGAACTAACAAGACTACTTAAGAGTGATACTTCTATCCTCCAAGAGTGGAAGGGCTGTTACTTAGAAGATATTATTCCTTTTCTTTATCATCCTGGAATCCAGGTCTGAAGGCTTAGAGTAAAGGAAAACCCTAGAGTGAAACAAAGGTCTGTTTGATGCCAACGCTGAAATGGATTCAGAGTAGCTTTCCTAGAATATATTTAGGGGCTGTCCCCTTTGTTTGTCCCTGCTCCTGGGTACATACCTCCTCTGTGCTTCTTCAGTAGATTCACGTTTGACATTTTGTTCCTGTAAGTCCACTTTGGTTTCTTTAACTGCTTTCCCTTTTCTCTACTGTCGGGGGTATTCATGGTTGAATTTCACTTTTGACCTCCATCACCTTGAACTTTGCTGTCTGATCAGAAACAGTAGAGACAGATCTTTTAGATTCCTACAGAGAGGACATTGTGGCCACTAGAGATGTATTTACTTTTCTCTATATCAGATAAATATGTCATGTGACTTTGAGAAATCAAGGTTGAATTTGCGTTCCTAATCAGTAATAAAAATCTGAGATTGTTACCTCAAATTCTGGTCTAATAGCATCAGCTTCAAGTATCTTACATTTGGCCTTAAATAAAATTATAGTTGAAATCGGAAGGCATCAATCGCAATGGGAAGGTCTATGTAAATTAAATAACAAATTCTGGTTTAGTCATTAGACAGTTATTATTTAGATAAGAAAGAATATTAGTGTCTATATAAATTACTGTGAAATTTAAGTTAAACCAGTACTTATTCTTGATCAAATCATTACTAAGTTGAATTTTTGCCTATTAACAGGGGCAAAGAGCTTTGCTATAGTATTAAAATACATGTTATAATTGAATGACTGTTGCCCTGTAACCGTAAAACTATAAATATTTGTTGCGGGGGGACATCCTTTGTGGAATACTGGCTTTAAATGACTGGGTTCTTATACCTAAATTAAAAACATTTTTGTCATAAGCTTATTTTACAAGCCAAACTTGAACTATTTCTGATTTCATTAGCTAGCTAACAAATCCAACTGATATAAAAGACTATGTGATTCTCTTAAAATTAAAATTTGAAAAAAACTATTTTATAAATAAAGATATTTTCCTTGTACAAGTAAAAATTAGTTAACAAGATTACAGTAGATTCACTTTAAAACCCAAGTGGGAATCTCAACTTTCCCCAATGGAGAGTTTGTTTTCTTTCTTTTTGCCAACAATGCAAGTTTTTACTTGCATACCAAAATAAAATTATTTCAGTGATTATTTTACATGCGCATGATTTACTTCATTTCCTTAAACTAAAGAAGTTAACAACAGATATTGCTTTCTTTTGCTGATCATATGTCTCGGTCCTAAGACAGGCAAGTGGAAATTTTGTATTACCTTAATATGTAGGTGAAATTCTAGGTCTCGAAAAAAATAGAACCTTAATTCTTGTCTGTGGGATGAGCAGGCCTTCATAAGAGCATTTTTCGAAGACTTAAAAAAACTGGACAAAATAGACTATATGTGCAAAAATGATTAAGTTTTAGGCTAGTAAAACATAGCAAACTAAAAAGAATGGAAGTATAGAAAATAGGAAAGCAGTAGTAAAACGTACCTCAAGGGATGATATTACCACAGCAGTATTTCTTGAACATTTGGATAAAGTAATTCAGAAAACTGATTACTGAGAAGCATTTTAATGCCAACCAATGTGGTAAGTAGTACTAGATGCATTCTAGAACTTTCATTTACTGAATTATTTTTACCCAGTACCATTTTCATCACACAGGATATAAATATTTTATATAATAACTTGCTTTTGCCAATCATGATTTTGCTAGCTACTTGGGTAGACATAAAATAAACTCTGTTACACAGCTGAGAGTTCCAAACTGTACCACCCAGACTATTCTGACTGGTAACAGCATCTTTCCAACTAAAGGAAAGGTTCTAAGATTTCCAGATGAGGACATCTTGTTACCTAAATATGTTGGTAATTTCTTGAGACTTTGATTCTCTTTGAATTGTCCAATTACAGCAACTAAAATAACTTGAGAAAAATTGTGTTTCCTCTTCTGTGCAAAACTTTCTGTAAAGAGAATGAACTGACATAGCGTTACATGTGCTTTTGTCATCAGCTTAGATATCTGCATTGCTTTCAGAAGCTGGAGGTTTACAAAGGTGTAGAAGGGTTAACATAAAAGTTCCCTTTAAATTTAGCAGCCTGTGAGTTTCTAGGCAGTTGGCTTTGTAATCTAAATTAACCAAATTTCTTTTCTTTTTTTTTTAACATTTGGACTTGATATTTTGTTTCTCCTCATGGTTTAAATAAATATTCCTTGCTCAAACTGTAAGACCCAGTTTTAGATCATCATTGTGAAGAAAATCTTCCATCATGTTAGTCTATATTTATTCCCCTTGACACATTCACGATCATATAGTTTAAGTTCAGACTTCCATTTGTAAAATCCCTCATATTTATTTAGTAGCACAAGATATTTTAAAGCCTACCTACATGTATTAATCATCAATGTGGTTCAGAAATTCCTGAACAGTCTGTGCAGACTCCAACTACTTGATTCCTTTTCAACAATGCAATCTAATTGTCTAGTATTTCAATTATGCCCCATATATTAACTTAAAATACCTCAAGAAATGTTATCATTGTTACCCCAGTTAAATCGTTGGAAAAATGTATGATACCAGCTAATTTAAAAGTACAGTTCTAAAATCATATAATGCATCTTCAGTCATCTATTTTGTCTTTCATTTAGCTATACTTTTGCCTGGTTCAAAGTCTAAAGGTTTTATAATATTAATGCCAAACATTAGCATAGAGCCAGATATAAGATAAAATAAATATTTAGCATTTCTGAATCTTGAAATGGTTGAACTACTGTTTTTATTTTAATTTTTCTCGAAATTTTAACAAATACAAGTTTATAACTTTACATAAAGACCATGAACACAGAGAATGACATTTTATTACAAGTCAAAGCTATATGGAGTATTGAGGAATCATCACGGAATTGAGTTGAATAGTAGACAGGGCTGTTTTTCCAGGCCCTAAAATAGTTTTGCTATGTATATGTTGCTAAATTCTTTAGGTAACTTTTCATACCCAAATATTATTTGACTGTATTGGTCTCGATTTGGGGGTACAAAAACTTGAATCCCTTTGGAAGTAAACAAAATTATTATATGAGAACTTGCACTACATAAAGTAAAAAACACTTTGTTCTGTTTGAAGGTTTACTAAGCATTTAGGACTCTAGCATAATGTCTTATAATGTTATTGAATAAATACTGTTGTATTGTCTCAACACTGAAGAGACAGCCTAACTGTATTGTGCTTGATAACGCTTCAGTAGAAATGCAAGTAAATAGTCTTCTCTCCTATGAGTTTTCTTTTTTCTCCAGAGAGCCAGCTCATCATTCCTGCATACTAAATACACTGTGAATATGAATAAATGCCTCTAAATCAAAATTTAATCTAATTACTGCAGAATATTCTTGACAGAGTAGATCAGTCAATGCCAGCTACAGGCAAATATATGACATCCTGCCTGCCTTGGTCTCTGCTCGACGGTGTTCTACATGATCCTCTGTGGTGGAAACTAATCGAAGGATCATGTTTTAACAATGTTTTATCTTTCTCTTTATTGCTATCTTGTCTGTGCCCTCATTTTCTCCTCTACATTCAACTCAGAATGAAAGACATTGTTCTGAAGTAGGCTATTATGAATTGATTATCTTTTACTTCATATAGATCAATAGAGCAGTCTGCATGTTTTCCCTCTACTGAGTTACAATTTCTGTTAGGCTCCCAGGAAAAGAGATTTGTATTTTATTACAGTAAGAGTGACAGTGTTTCAATGTATACTGTACCTATTTTTGGTATTTCAATCAACTATTCAGTTAAGAAGCACCTGTCCCTCTTCTATTTCTTCCTCATAGCAGGAATTTGTTTTTATGAAGCCCCATGTTCATCAACTTCGGTCACTGTTTTTCACACTAACTCATGGAATGACTCAGGGATGACTTGTACATGGCTTAGAAATTGAACTAGTCAAGTCACTAGAGACCGAAGGGAGCTCGAGCTCTCAAGTTTTAGACCATATTTCAGGAATTGTATTTAGAGTTTAGAAAGTACTCATCATTATTCAAAGTCTACCTTGATTACTAAGTGTGGATAGAAAATTATAACTTCATTTTGAAAAAGAGTGATTATAAAGTTTGCAGTTATTCCTGGTGCTAATTTGAATCTCCAGAATAAGAGTCTTCTTTTATTCTGAAGTCGTACTAAAGTTTGTCTAATCCTAAAAATCTTTATGTAAGATTAGACTAAGTTTTACATCATTTCTACCACTCCCAACAGTATAAATGTTAATTAGAGATGTTGAAAAAAATGTATCATACTTCTCCCTTCTTAGGGAGACACATGTATGTCAGGCTGTGCAAGTGCTCCAACCCACACACAACTCCTAGCCAACCAGGGGCACGCCAGGGAAGGAACTCAAAGATTTCAGACCGTGTGCCCTATTTATATGATTATGCTCTGAGCTAATATCATAATTCTGGGCCCCATTCCATTTTCCTAGTCCCTAAAGAGGACTGGAGAATAGGAAAAAGAAATAAGACTCATTGTCGTGGATTATCATTTTGTTTTTAATTTTAAACTGCAAGTTCACATTCTCCTTTGAGTATCCTCCACCACTGAGTTCTTTCTCACAGACACTTGGGAAATTTCAAATGCTGGATCTGCTTTTCTAAAACACGATGTGCTGAAATAAACATGGGGCAAACTGCAAGGACTTGATGAGAGACTAATAAATTCTTTCCTTCTAAGCAAATGCACGTGGGATTGAAAGTTACGACTAATCTATGATAATATCATTCAATCATAGTGAGTTCCTAACAGAAAGACAAACTATATAATGAAAGGAAAATATATCATTGAATATGTGAAACTCAGAACGTGAAGTGGCGTTTTTTGGTGGCGGTGTTGTTAGTCTCAAAATCTGTAAAAAAAAAAAAAAAAAAAAAAAAAAAAAATCAGTTTGTCGGAGTAGTTTTCAGACAAGAAGGTAGGATTTAACAACTTAAAGGTCTGTGAAATTGCCTTAAGCTCTATATAATGTTTTAAATTTTATTTTATTTATTTGTATTTTTATTTATTTTAGGGACAATTTTGAACAGAGCACCACCCTCCAACCCCAACACACACAATTCTACGGTATAAAGTTTTTTACAAATTTTACTCTCACCCATTTTAATTATTTATCGATACTTCTACAGGTGTGGAAGTCTTTTTTTTTTTTTTTTTTTTTCTCATGATTTCTTGGTAGAATAGAAAAGTTCAGTTAGGAAAAAATTAATCATGTTTTACTATCAAAAAGAAACTTCCTGCCAACAATGAATAATGCTTTTTGTTTCGCAGGCATGGTATACAGGATACTCTAGATTACTCTGAAAGTTTCTCATGAAAGCAAGCAAGCTATAATATTTTTCCTTTATCTTAGTTTACTTAAATATTCATGTGCCAAATATAACTTCGCATACATTTAAGACAGGAGAGATTCAGCTAGAAGTCAGGATTATTGTGTCAGCATGTTTGCTATTAAAGGAACAAGAGGAGCTTCCAATAATTATGACATGCCCTCCTGAGTAAGCAAATGTTTCAAGCTCTGTCCCAAGCTTGTGACCCAGTATCAAGCCAATATGTATTTGTAAATTTTAAAAACCAAGAGAAAATAAACACAGGTAGTTTTTGTCTCCTCAAAAGCAACCATGACCAAGTGTAAATGTCCAAGCTATCATGGGTTCATGTAGTCAGTTGGCAATGGACTAAAAAAAATAGCACAATTGCAGGTTATATTGCAATCTGATATTTGCAAAACCAACTGTGTGGACTTTTCAAAAATATATGAACGTATCAACGTTTCTGACCATTCACTGGAAGATGGATGGCAATAAAGCTTCCTAGTAGAATCTTTTGGTGAACTAAACCAGAGCCTATATGTCATGATAATAAAGAGTCTGTGTATCAAAGTCAGACCACAAGGACCTGTAGCACACTCTACAACTCACTGTGACCATGGCCATCGGCTGCCCATAACTGACTCATAGTAACTTCAGTGAGTTTGTTATGGGCATTAAATGAGACAATGTACATATTCAGTTTTGCATGGCGCTTGACCCCTACAGGGGTCAATGAGATAGGGCTCAATGTATGTGCTGCTGGTGAAGATGTTCATCCAATCTAACAGTGGGGTGTAGTTCCCTCCCTTGAATCTGGGTTTTTCTGACCAGTAGATTATGGCAGAAGTGATACTATGTGTCTTAGTCCATTCGGGCTGCTATAACAAAAAACCATAGACAGAGAGGCTTATGAACATTATTTATTGCTCACAGTTCTAGAGGCTAGGAAGTCCAAGATCATCAGGGTGCCAGAACGGTCGGGTTCCGGTGAGAGCCTGCTTCCTAGATTTCCCTTTTTTTCACTGTATCCTCACATGGTGGAAGGTGCCAAGGAGCTCTCTGGGGCCTCTTTCATAAGGGCACTCTATCGTTCCTAAAGGCTATGCATTCATGACCTAATCAAGTCCCAAAGGCTCTGCCTCCAAATACCATCACGTTGGGCATTGGGATTTAACACTAATTCTGGGGGAACGGGAATGCTCAGTCTATAGCATTGTGGTAGTTAGAGAACTAGTATCTACTGCCTTCATCTCTTGGAGCCCTGACCTACCAAAAAAAAAGAAATTTAAGCAACTTCTAAAGATAGAGGTCACAGAAAGGGGCACTGAAGGGCCAGGCATATGAGTGAAGAGGTCATATTGCACGCACATCTCAGATGAATCTTCAGATAACTCCAGCACCAAGCTTTACCTCACACTGGCACTGGAGACCCCCGAGGGCTACTGCACTATTCCAGGGATTTAGCACTAAATAAAACAAAACTGCTCCCTTCATGAAGGCTGCAGTCTAGCAGCACTGGAGCTCTCTAGTATTGAGTGTTCTGTGGTAGAATGTTCCGTGGTGGACTTGTTTTGACTGTGATAGTAAGTTTATTCGTGGACAGAGATTCAGGGTAGAATGTGAAAGTGATATGTCAAGGATCAGATAATCCTTGAATGCCAGAAGTGGTTTGCTGTAGAACAACAAAAAAAAAAACAGAAAAAAAGAGAAATGAAGCTTAGGTTGATACCCTGTGGAAAGACAGTTCACCTTTATATTTTCAATCATTTATGTACAAAAGAATTGTCATTGATAATACTTTCAGTAAGTAAGAGTATTCAACACTCTTAAAGTGATATGAAAAATATAATTTTAACAGTGGGGAATCCAGGTTCTTTTTGGTGAAGAACCAGTGTGTTCTACTGAGTTAATAGAGGGTGGAAGATAAGCTCCTGAAGAAGCAAGTTGGGAAACTGTAGGAAAGATACCCAAACACTAAGAGATGAATGTAAATTCAGTGATGGGGGCAAACAAATGAGAATAATGAAGGGAAACAAATAGGGGAAAAAGGCAAAGCAATGGGGTTAGGGGCTGAACCTTGAGGAAAAGCACGTCCAGTAAGAAATTTCCCACCCTGGACGGGCAAGGGAAGTGTAGGAATAGGGGTATGTATTGTTCTGAATTCTTCCATCTCTGCAGCATGTACCTCTGTTGCTTATGTAATTAGCTTTTTGGTAGACATCAAGGGTAAGAAGATTTTTGGTATGGGGATCCACATGGAGTTGAGAGAAACACATGACAGCAGATGGTGAAATGCAAGGGAATTTGAGAGTTCACTGGGGCAGAAACTAATGTACAGTCATAACCATGAATGTAAGCTCTTAGGAATTTGTTGAAAGTTTAGAGAGGGCATTGGATTTTACATAAAATGTGATAGAGAAGAGTAAGGTAATTTTATCTAAATATCCAAAGGCAGGATGTCATTAGCGGATACCTGTCAGACATCAAATACGAGGGGACATAAATGATGGGCCCTATGAAAAATAATCCTTGAGAGAAAAGTTTGGTAGTGGGGGTAGGGAGTGGTGGGCAGGAAACTAATATTTACAGAGCACCAACCAGGGACTAAGCTCTGTGCTAGGTGCTTTCCCTATTTTTATCATTTGAACTTAACAATGACTCTGTATATTAGTTATTGTAATCTCCATGTGGCACATAGGAGCTAAAAGACTGTGACATAGCTAGTAAGTGATAAAAATTGGATTATTTGCCTTTAAAACCTATGCTCTCTCTATTATACCTCATTCTATATGAAGTAAGAATATGACTGCAATTCCAAGAGGCCTCTGAATGCCGACTCACCTAATTCTAGAAAAGTATTCTCAAATATATTCTTTCATCAGACGTTGGTATCGGATAACGAATAGTGATATTACTGGTATTTTTAAATGGCAAAGTCTATAGTAATTCTAAGTAAGTGGGACTTACCGTCTGGCTGGACGCCCTCCTTGAATTCCTCCCTCTAATGTCCTCATGGGAAGCTTTAAAGAGGCTGGGCTGCCTTGAGCAAAATAACACAGTGGATATAATTTATTATTAATTTATTTTTTCTTCAAAATCTTCACATCTCCTCAGCAATGTTCTTTTCTTCCCTCTTTCTCCACTACATCAGTATCAGTGCTCTCAACATCACATTTTATCAAAGCCTGCCCTAAGGTGAATAGAGTGTCTGACTGTGGTATTTCAGGCATCATCCAGTGCTCTGGGGTATTATGGATAATCGGGCCTCTTTTTGGTGCACACGAACTCCAATTTAGAATTACCAAAGAGGATTAAGTAGAAGTTAAAATACAAGCACTAGAGCAATAGAGAAGAGAGAATATTCATTAAAAGCATATACAGCAAAAATACTGAAATAGAGGTTAGCCCTTTTAACTGTTGACATTCTATTTGTTTTTATTGTAAATTCTAGGAGTATTCTCAGAAAGGCTTCTTTGCCAGGGTATAAAAATGAACAATAGACAACATTATAGGCAATGGAGTATGTGTTTCTCTGAGCATCTGGCACGGACATCTGTTGGAGATGGGACACCAGCTCATTGCTCTTTTCTTATGTGGAAGGTCTAATTAAGTAGCAGACAACCCAAGAAGCCCTAGAGTGTAGTTCAAATCAGTATCCAAAAGTTTATATGTGCTGACAAACCTCTTAGATCAGTAATACTGAAGTGTGAGTCTCAGCAAAACGAGCCCAAACTTTCAGGCCTAGCATATGCAGAAGCTGAAAGAACTTTTATGAGGCACTACGTCTAGCTCCAAGATGTGACAGAGAATGACTAAGCTAGAAGGAACTTCAATAAGTCAAGTTCTCAGCTAAGGCTGCTATTTAAGAACATTTAAACTGGCTCGGAAAGAGAGCTGTTTACACTTTGCTAAATAATCACCAGTGGCTGAGATTCTGCATTAATAGCTCACGATCTTTAGAATCAAGGACTTTTGTCTATTCACTAAATTCTCCTCCTATCTTTTTTCTGTCGTCTCTTCTTCTCTTTCTCCTCCTTTCCCCCCTCCCTCCCTCCCTTCCTCCCTCTCTCCTTTCCTTCCCCCCTCTCCCTCCCTCCTTCCCTTCCTCCCTCTCTCCCTCCCTTCCCCCTCCCTCCCTCCCTCCCTTCCCCCTCCCTCCCTTCCTTCCCTAATTCTGATTGCTGTTTATAGAGGAATATATATTTGACTCCATATATCTAATTGTCTTTTATCAGTCCTCCTTCTGTTAGCTCATCTTTACTCTAAGGAATTTAATTTGTTTTCAAATTCTTTAGGTTTTGCTCATAGGGTCAATTTTCCTAATCTCTGCTTGCTCTTTTTTGGGGGGGAACCATCTAGTTTACATATTAGACCTTGACAGATTCTCTTAATGTTCACAGAGTTAAATCTTCTGTCTGCTCTTTCTTTCTGAACTATCACTCTCTTAGAAATTGGATTGAAAGCTATTTCTATTTTAAATTAATCAAAATATCACTTTGATACATGGGAATTTATTTTCCCTACAAATGGATATTATTGAGAAGAAAATAAAAGGTTTTAGTAATTTTTTATTTTATAAATTGAACTTTGGACTAAAAATGGAAAAGATAAAGGAAATTTATGAATAAATGTGAAACTATAGACCTAGTTGGCTCCAGGTCTGCAAGTGGAAAATGGTGTCTGGGAATTCACCTCCGAGTGGCACTTGGGGCTAAAGAACAGCACTCAAGATGAGAAAATAAACCTGAGCCACTCAGGAAACCAGTGCCTGAGTGATAACGACCGCTGCTCCCCATCAAAGAAAAGGAAAGCAAACTAATGTCCTATAAACGCTGCCTATATAGGAGTGTGGGCCTAGTGACACTGGAGGACCCAGATATACTACTTTTAAAGCTAACATTGCTTCCCTTACTGCATGTACTATAGACTCAAACTTTGTAAAAGTCAGTCTAAACCCCTATTTTAAGACTTGCTTCTTAACTTAGAGCCTGGGGAGGTTGAGGTGCTGGAGGTAATTTCAACATGACCAGACCCAGAAGGATGTGCGGGAAATGAGGGGAGAGGGCAAGAAAGAAGGGAGAAAAAACCCTTCCTGTGTAGAGCAGATCCCTGAAAACCAAAATTCCATCCCTCAGGAAGACAAAGGGTCTAATGATGATAACACAGATATTTTAACTTGGTGAATTAACACAGGGGGAGAGATGAAGAAAGAGCATGCTAAGTGAAGCAGAATCAACAATCAAAAGATAAATTTACTCTAAGTGAAACTGATTTTATAAAACAATCTAATAATGTTCAAAAGGAGCATGTTTAGAGTTTATTCGGAACATATAATCACATCTGTAGAAAAAACTGTGAAGCAAAATAGAAATGAAACAAGAAAAGGTGGGTAGGAGAGAGAACAAAGTATCTCAAAATTAAACCAATATATTCATTAAAATAAAAAATTCAAGAGGCAGGAAAAGCTCTAGACTGGACATACATAAAACAGAAAATAGGAAATAGGAAAATGTTACCAATGAATGCACTCCAGTACACATCACTGATAAAGGGACAAATAGTAAATGAGAGTCATGGGAGATATATCAAGATTCTAAGAGATCTGGACATAGAAACAAAGTGAGAAAGAGCAGAATTGGAAGGGATAAGAGCTGAGAGTTTTCAAATATTAAAGAAGGTTTGATCTTCACCTTAATGTATCTCCTAGACTTTTGGGTAAGAAAAATTAAAAACACAGAAACAAATATAACCTAGACACATCACAGTTGAACTGCAGACTATCAAGATTAAAGAGAACATTTCAAAAGCTGCCAGACGATTGACAAAATAAATGAGAATTAAACAGACAACAAAATTCTCTTCAGCAACAACAGATACTGGAATGCAGTAAAACAATGTTTTCAGTTTTGAGGAAAAAGAACCTAGAAATGTATGCCCAGCTAAATTATCATTCAAGTGTAAGAATAAATTAAAGATACACTGTGATATTTGAATAACCCGAAAACGTTGTTAAAGAATTATTTTAAAATATACTGCAGTGAAAAGGAAAATGAAGGTGGAGGGAAGATGTAGGATATACAAAATACCAGAGTAACATGACAGTTAACAATTTTTTGGTGAATTTAATCTATTCTTGACTATAAAAATACTCACTTTGTAAAAAGATACAGCTAAAACTGAGCAAACAGTAGAGTAGGATATTCAGTGTGTGAAACAAAGAAGCTAGCATCTTTATGTTGAGGAAGAAAATAGTTTGAATGATTTTAGCCTTTAAAAAATAAGTATGCAGGTTAAAATGCAAAGATATGCATCAAAACATTAGAAATCAAATTTATATTTCTAAAACATCTGTTTAGAAAATAGTATTTTGCTCTCAAAAGGCAGAAAGGGGGAGAAACAATCAGAAAAGAAGATGGTAAACATAAAAAGTAAGATGTTAAAAGGAAGTCCAAATGTAGCAGTTATCAAAAGTAATGAAAATAGATTAATATTATCAAAACCCTTAAGATCCTTAAGTTTGGCACGAATTGATCCCACCCAGTCCAAAATGTAACATTGCTTTTGATTTACTGTTTTAGTTATGTGAGGGAAATTGCAGAGGCTTCCACCCACTTGTGTTTTCCACTACAGTAGCTCTTACCTCACATGCCAAGGACTCAATGTGGGAATTGCATCAATTGCCAAGTATGTCAATCCCCGTTACACATTCAGGAATTGCAGAAAGCTTAATGAGTGGGTCCACAGGCTCAGAACACCCATCGTAAATCAGACCTTGGCCAGGATTCTCTTTTTTCCAGATTCCCATATACTCTCTGCTGTAGCAGCAGGGCCAAGGTGACACTTTTGTTTATCCAGATATTAATATCAACTCACATCCTTTCTCATATTCCTTGAAATACATGGGTGTTTTGTTCTTCCTGAAATACAGTTTCCTGACTATACGGCCACGTGTAGCTTTGGGAGAGGACTGAGGAAACACAATCACTTGTGGTTTTGCAGGATCCTTGTTTTGGAGGAGGATGCAAAGGTTGTCAGGGGTGAATGCGTTTTGGTTCTAGCAAAGGGTTCTAGGTGTAAAAACTGACTTGGGTCTGTAAACTTGGTCAAGTGTCAAGACTTCTTATGGGAGTGACTGGTCTCAGCTGCTCTGTCATCCTGGTACATGCTGAGCGATACTCTTGTTGGACGCCTATCCATTTTGCCCCTGGGATTGCTATGGTTCTGTTAGCCTGTTTGATAACTTTCTAGATGTCAGGCCTCTTTGGCTGCACCCTTATCAATCAATAAGACACTTGCTTATAGCCTTCAAACTCAGCTACTTGGCTTCTACTGTTAAAGTGTCTGTGATCCTGGTTGGTATTAGCAAGCCAAGTTCTGTAAAAGTCTCTCTGATCGTCAGCTTTTGTATGTAGTAAAAGAACCATCAGTTAAGTCTTCAGTTAACTTTTTCTATTTTTTTATTAAAAAATTTTAAACATCTTTATTGGAGTATAATTGCTATGTATAACTGATCCCCTTTGTTATAAAGCAGAAACTAACACACCATTGTAAAGCAACTATCCTTCAGTTAACTTTTTATGCCTCTTTCCAGCAGCATTCTTTCGGCTTTGTGTCTTCCTATGGAAGAAAATCATCTGGTGGGTGTTCTAAACACATAGAGTATATTTATTTAAGAATGCCCAGTTATCTGAGCCTTCCGATTTTTTCTTTCACCATCTGCCAGGGCGATCCAACTTTGCTTACTACAGACCTTCTCTTCACTTCTTTTCTGTGTTATGAGGAACTGTTTCCTGAAATCTTTGTTTGTTTAAAATCCCGTATCTTGGGAGAGTGCTTGCAAATTTATAAACTCTTCCCTGTCCACCTTTTTGTTTTTGTTCTGGATCCCTTGGACAAGCACTCTTAGAATCATTTCCTATGCATTTCCAGCTTCCTCAGGTCCGCTAAATAGGTCTGGTGGTTTCTTTGGGACATATGATCTTACCTTCCTTAACAGGCCTGGTATGTCCCCACCTAGTCTATACCACGACTTAAGCCTAGCTATGTGCCTGGTTAGTCGGGAAGGAAGATGGGACGGATCCTTAGGGGGAAAACGGTCGCCTTGATGGGGAGAGGCCTGCCAGCATGAGGAAAGCGCTAGCTCTTAATAGAGGTCAGTCACTCTGTAGGCTCAGAAGGTTCCGTGGTATCTGGGGTACCTAAAATCTTAGAGGATTTCTCCCAGATGTCTCCTTTCCATATGTCAGACTCCTAGGTTTTCCCAATCAGGACTTTTATCGCGACCTAAAAGACTTACCTGGCTAGAATATTTACCCTTCTGAAGCTCAGCCCCTCAGACTGTTATATCCTGGGCTTGGTCTTCTGTCCAGGATACCACATTTTGTCTGTACTCCTGATGTAGCAGATGAGGGTTTTGTATGCTACCAAAAAGGTCCTCTGGCTTCCATACTTGGTTTTAAAATGCTTGATAACTGCCTTCAGCATTTCATTATTTTTCTCTTCAGCATCAACATCAATGCAGTTTAGCAATAACCGTCCAATCCCTCTGCACTTGTAGTTATTCCCTCTGTAAGTTTCAGATGCCAGCTAATGCATTCCCTTGACCAGTATACTAGCCCAATTCACCAGTGGTAAAAGTTCAACAAGTAGAACTTCATGAACTGTTTGTGCTCTACCAGTGATTTGGGCAGGTGCAGGGGTAGAGGGAGGGGAGTCTTCATCTGGGCAGGGAATGATTCAGCCTCAAAATACCAAATTATTATCTATACTTTTGAACCACCCCTAGCCCTTAGCTTCAAGGAGCTTAGGTGCTTGAAAAGAGTTTCCTCTGGCACAGACATTCTTCTGGATTTACTTTGACAAAACATCTTTGCCTCTGAGTATTGGCTCCTCCTGGCTACAGAAGTACATACTCAGCCTGGAAATTCTGAAGAAGAGAGTAATGGGATCTGCACTGCAGCCAAGCCTAAGTCCTGCTCAGTAACTGTCCCTCCTGCTGATGTTCTAGAAGGAACATCATGCTTTAGAGACGGATTTTATTCTTCCATTTGTTCCTTTACCCTGCCTGCCTCCTGTCTCAAAGGTGATGATCAGAAATACAATCATTTCATGTTTCAAAATTTAGATGTTGTTGAGAAATCTCTGAAGATTGCCAGAAGAGACATTCTATGTCCCAACTGAAATGAAAAAAGACATTTGAAAGTATATTAGCTGTTTTGGCTGAATACAACTTTCAAACAGCAGGTGGTCTTTGCTACAGCTGACACAACGCCTTTAAAATGGGTTCTGGAGTTTTATTTTTTTTCATCATGCATGTGGATAATTGAATTGCAGTTTGCTAACTGAGACAACACTAGTTGGTGTCATGTGTACCATTCTGACATTTTAAAGGCATCCTGGGTTTCTTTAGCCACCGAAAAATAGGATACTAAAGGCAGAAGGTTTCCAGAAAGTGGATTTTTAGACTGACAAATTATTACAGCTTCAGTGAGAAGCTCTTAAAAGCTTTTCAATGTTCTGCAAATCAGTTTGTTCTTTTATTTCTCTAGAGTCTCGATGATATGCTCAAAAGCAGTGCTTTTAATTTTAATAGTAATACGGCGGTAGTAATAATTTATTATTACTATACCATACCCCATGCTTTAGTTAGAACATGATATACATTATCCCATTTCATCTTGTTTTACACTATAGGAAACTGAAGCTTAGATAATTTGAGTATTTGGCCTATGACCATTTAGGAGGAAAGGGTGATGGATGGTGAACCCAGGTCAGTGTGCAATAAATCCAGTGCTCTCAACCACTGTGCTAAAATATTCCACATTGACTCTAGTTCCTCTTTAAACTCTCAGCTGTTAGCACAGCATCTGAGGGATGCATCTCAGGGAATGCTCAATAATGTAGAAAATAAATGCTCAGAGAATTAAATGGAATCTTAGTTATGGGGAATGGCCATTCCTATATGTAATGTATTGTCTGAAAAGAATCACCTGGCTACGCTGAGGCTGTTTTAAAGAACTATTCCTCTAACTTCCCTCTCAACCTGTTTTTTTGAAATGTTTTGTTTTCCTAATTTTTGTGGAATATAATTAACATACAATAAATTGAACATATTAAATAGCATTTGATAAATTTTGACATATGTGTACACCCATGAAACTAAGACCACATCAAGAAGTGAACAAATCCATCACCTGGAGAATTTATCTGGACTAACTTATACTCCCTCTATCCCATCCCTCCCCATCCCAGACAACCACTGCAGTTTGTCAGTATTCTTTTTTGTGTGGATTATACTCATCACAATAATTTGGGGATGCATCCATGTTGCTGCATATATTGACAATTTAGTTCTTTTTACTGTTGAGTAGTATTTCCTTGTATGGATAGACCACAATTTCTTTATCAATTGACCTGTGGATGAACATGGGGCCATAACTAGAAGCAAGAAAATTATGAAGTGAAAAAGCTCACCGGTAAAGGCAAGCATAGAGTAAAGGTAGGAAATCATCCACATACAAATCTAGTAGGGAGGTTAAAAAACAAAAGTAACAAAATCATCTATATAGGCAATAAGCAGTTAAGGGATACACAAAACAGATGTAAAATATGATATCAAAAACAGTAATCAGGGGAGGAGAGTACAAATGCAGGGTTTTTAAAAATGCATTTGAAATTAAGAGATCAGCAACTTAAAACAATCATATATATATATAGACCGCTATACAGAAACCTCATAGTAACTGCAAAACAAAAATCTGTAATAGATATACACCCAAAAGAGAAAAAGGAATCCAAACATAACACCAAAGATAGTCATCAAATCAAATCGCAAGAACATGGCTGTTTCTGATGTTGACTATTACACATCAAGCTGCTATGAACATCACTGTACACGTGTTTGTATGGATATATGCTTGCTTTTTCTCTTGGGTGCATCACTAGAGGTGTAAGGGATGAATGACATGATACCTGCATAGGCAACTTTTAAGGAAACTGCCAGATTGTTTTCCAAAGTGGTTGTACCGTTTACTTTACAGCAAATACGTTGAGAGTTCCCACTCCTCTCTCTCCTCAACAGCACTTGTTAGAGTCAGGCTTTAAATTTTAGACATTCTAATAGCTATGCAGTGTTACTTCAAATGGTTTTAACTTATATTTTCTAATAAATTGTGTGGGTAACTTAACACTTTCTAATGAATTATGTGGGTCATGTTCTCATGAGCTTATTTGCCGTATAGCTTTCTTTTTGTAATGAAGTCCGTTTTCAAATGTTTGCCCATTTTAAAAACTGGTTTGTTTTCTTGTTACTGAACTCTGAGAGTGTTTTATACATTCTGAACACAAGTCCATCAGATGTACGTTTCTCAGATATTTTCTCCAGTATGTGGCTTGTCAGTTTATTCTTTTAATAGTATCTTTCAAAGTGCGTAAGTTTCTAATTTTGATAAAGTAGTTCCATTTATCAATTTGTTTTTCTGTGGTATGTGCTTTTTATGTCATAACTAAGAAATCTTTCCCTCACCCAAGGAAGCAAATATTTTATGTTATGTTTTCTTCCACACATTTTATAGTTTGAAGTTTTATCTTTAGGCCTATGAAACAAACTGAGTTAATTTTTGAATAAGAAATAAGAAAAAATTATTTTTATGTATATGGGTATCCAATTGTCCCAGCATCATTTGTTGAAAAATCTACCTTTTGCCAATCAATTGCCATTGCATCTTTGTTGAAGGTCAGTTGTCCCTGTAAGTGTGGGCCTATTTCTAGATTCTCCTTCGTGTCCTGTCAATCTTTTTATTTATATTTATGTCAATGCAATGCTGTCCTTATTATGTAGCTTTACATAAGTCTTTAACATACATGGTGTCACTCCTCCAACTTTGTTTTTCTATTTAAAAGTTGTCTAGTCCTTTGCATTTCTATACGGATTATTAAATTTCATCAGTTTCTTCAAAAACAGCTGCTGGCATTTTGATTCAACAGGATTTTATTGAATATATAGATCAATTTGGGAGAGTTGATGTCTTAATAACAGTTAGTCTTCTGACCCATGAAGATACAGATGATGTCTCCATTTGCTTAGGTCTTTAATTTCTCTCAGCAATATTTCGTAGTGTTCAGTAGTTTCACATACTCATTCAGATTTATCCATAAGTATTTCATATAACTTGATATTATTATCAACAGGATTATTATTTTCAACTTCTAATTGTTGTTAGTGTATAGAACTCCAAATGATTAATGTATATTGGTATTATATTTTGCAACCTCGATAAGCATATTTATTAGATATCATGTCATCTGCTTAAAGACAGTTTTACTTCTTCCTTTCCAATCTAGATGCATCTTGAAACCTCCAATAAATGTTCTGTCAAACTGGGGATGGCAGACATTATAGTCCTATTCCTGAAGTTAGGGGAAAGCATTCAGTCTTTCACAATTAAATATGATGTCAGCTGTAGGTTTTTTGTATATGCCCCTTATCAGGGTGATGAAGTTCCCTTCTATTTCAGTTTTTCTGAGGGATTTTATCAGGAATGGATTTGGATTTTGTCAGTGCTTCATAATTGTCTGTTGAGATGATCATGTGATTTTTTTCTTCTTCAGCTTATTGATAGAGTTAATTACTTTAATTTTTAAATACATTTATTTAATTTTATTTATTTATTATTTTTGGCTGTGTTGGGTCTTCATTGCTGTGCGCAGGCTTTCTCTAGTTGCGGCGAGTGGGGGCTACTCTTCGTTGCGGTGCGTGGGCTTCTCACTGCAGTGGCTTCTCTTGTTGCGGAGCACGGGCTCTAGGGCGCGCGGGCTTCAGTAGATGTGGCGCGTGGGTTCAGCAGTTGTAGCTCGTGGGCTCTAGAGCACAGGCTCAGTAGTTGTGGCTCGCGGGCTCTAGAGCGCAGGCTCAGTCGTTGTGGCGCACGGGCTTAGTTGCTCCATGGCAGGTGGGATCTTCCCGGACCAGGGCTCGAACCCGTGTCCCCTGCATTGGCAGGCGGATTCTTAACTACTGCGCCACCAGGGAAGCCCTACTTTAATTTTTGAATGGATGAACCGCACTTCTGACATTATTTATGTCGTGCAATTCTATGGGTTTTGACAAATGCTTGTGATGTCACATATCCGTCATTGCAGTATCATACAGAATAGTTTCAATGCCCGAAAAATCCACTGTGCTCCACATACTCATCCCTCTTCCCCTCTCTCTGACCTCTAGCAACCACTGCTCTTTGCACTGCCTCTATAGTTTTGCCTTCTCCAGAATGGCATATAGTTGGAGTCATACTGTTTGTGGCCTTTTTGAACTGGTTTCATCTAGTAAAATGCGTTTAATGTTTCTCCATATATTTCCACGGCTTGATAGCTCATTACTTTTTTTGTTGTTGTTTAAAAATATTCCAGTGTTTGAACTGCAGCGTACTATAGTTGATTTATACATTCACTCATTGAAGGACATCTTGGCGGCTTCCAAGTTTTGGCAATTAAAGTCAAGCTACTCTAAAATATTTGTGTGCAAGTTTTTGTGTGGACATCAGTTTCCAGTTATTTGGTAAAATACCTAAGAGTGTAATTGCTGAGTTGTATGGTAAGACTATGTTTAGTTTTTTCAGAATCTGTCAAACTGTCTTCTAAAACGCTATACCATTTTGCATTCTCACCGGCAATAAGTGAGTGTTCCTGTGCTCCGTATCCTCGTCAGCATTTGGTACTGTCAGTTTTTTTTGATTTTGACCATTCCAGTATGTTATCTCACTACTGTTTTAATTTGCAATCCCTTAATGATATATGATGTTGAGCACCCTTTCATACGTTTATTTGCCATTTCTATATCTGCTTTGGTTAGGCATGTGTCCAGATGTTTTGCACTCGTTAAAATCGGCTTGTTTTCTTATTGCTGCGAATTAAGTGTATTTTGCATGTTTTGGATACAAGTCAGTTGTTAGATATATGTTTCGTAAATATGTTCTTTCTTTCCTTTTTGTAAATATTTTCTTTCAGTTTATTTTTCTTTTCATTCTCTTAACGGTCTTTGCAGAGCAGAGACTTTAAATTTTAATAAAGTCCAAGTTGTCATTTTTTTTCTTTCATGGATTATGCTTTGGTGTTGAATTTAGAAACTCATCACTAACCGTAAGCTCAATCAAATTTTCTCGTAAGTCTTACCTTCTAGAATTTTTATACTTTTACATTTAGGTCTATGATCTCTTTTGAGTTAATTTTAGTGAAAAGTGTATGATCTATGTCATATCATTTTTTGGCATGTGAATGTCCACTTGTTCCAGCACCATTTGTTGAAAAGACATTCCTTTTTCCATTGAATTGCCTGCTCTTTTGTTAAAGATCAGCTCACTGTATTTGTGTTGGTATATTTCTGGCTTCTCTATTCTATTTAATTTATTTATTTGGCTATTCTCTTTTTTTGGCAGAAATACACAGCAACTGTAATTTTCTTACATTGTTGGTGTGAATGCAAAATGATATAGCCACTTGAGAAAACAATTTGGAAATTTCTAATAATTAAACATACACTTACCATACAACTCTTATTTTTTATTCTTAAATATTTACCTCAAAGAAATGAAAGCATAATTACAAACAAATATCTGTAGGTTATTTGTAACAAGCTGAAATCTGGAAATATTCCAAATGCATGTCAACGGGTGAATGGACAAACTGTGGTACAACCACACAATGGACTCCTCAAAAACAAAAAAGAACAACTACTCATAAATACAATAATAGGAATGTATTTCAAAAGTATAAGTTATATGCAGCATAATTCCATTTATTCCCGATAAAGCAAAACCATAGGTAAAAACATCAGATCATTGGTTGCCAGGGGGTGGGGATGTTGGGGGAATTGACTATAAAGTGTCACAAGAGAACTTTTTGTGGTGTTGAAAATATCCCATATCTTTAATGTGTTTGTAATTAGCAAACTGTATATGTTTCTCAAAATTCTCTGAGTTCTACACCTAAAAATATGAATTTTAATGTATGAAAATTATACTTCAGTATACCTGATTTTTGAAAAATTCCTGTTATTCTTGATTTTAAAAAACTTCAATAAATCGGGCTAGATATTTTCTTAATATAATTAAATATTTCTTAGCCCAAGTCAAGCATCATTTTTTTTAAAAAAACAAACTTCAGATTTTTAAAAATTGAAATATAGTTGATTTACAATGTTGTGTTAGTTTCAAGTGTACAGCAAAGTAATTCTGTTATACAGTACGTACATATATATATTCTTTTGTACATTCTCTTCCATTATAGCTTATTACAAGATAGTGAGTATAGTTCCCTGTGTTATACAGTAGGTCCTTGTTGGTTATCTATTTTATATATAGTAGTGTGTATATTTTAATCCCAAACTCCTAATTTATCCCGCCCCCCTTTCCCCTTTGGTAACCATAAGTTTGTTTTCTATGTCTGTGAGTCTATTCCTGTTGTGTAAATAAATTCATTTGTATAATTTTTTTAGATTCCACATATAAGTGATATTATATGATATTTGTCTTTCTCTGTCTGATTGACTTCACTTACTGTGATAATCTCAAATCCATCCATGTTGCTACATATGGCATTATTTCATTTTTTTATGGTTGAGTAATATTCCATTGTATATATGTACCATGTTTTCTTTATCCATTCATCTGTCGATGGACATTTAGGTTGCTTCCATGTCTTGGCTATTGTAAATAGTGCTGCAATGAACATTGGGGTGCATGTATCTTTTCAAAGTATGGTTTTCTCTGGATATATGCCCAGGAGTGGGATTGCTGGATCATACGGTAGCTCTATTTTTAGTTTTTGAAGGAACCTCCATACTGTTCTCCGTAGTGGTCGTACCAATTTACATTCCCACTGACAGCAAAGGAGGATTCCCTTTTCTCCACACCCTATTATAGATCAATAGAGTTACTGTTGGAATTACCTTTAGGAACTTGATTCTCCTTCTTAATTTGTGGGATGATATACAACATTTTACTGTATTTTAATTGTGTCTTAATCATAGAAAGCTAATGCTTTATAAAACTTATTCTCTGTGAAGTAACATTTGAAGTATCTTAGGTATAGCAACTTAATTAATATTAAAAACAATCGGATGAATTGGGAGATTGGGATTGACATATATAGACTAATATGTATGAAATAGATAACTAATAAGAACCTGCTGTATAAGAAAATAAATAAAATAAAATTCAAACAAAAAAACCAAAAAAACCCCAATCTCATAAAGTAAGCACAATAATAATCCCCATTTAAAATTGAGAAAGCAAAGGAAAAGAGAGACTAATGTATTTCTCTGTTAACCAGCAGAGTCAGAATTCAAACCTAGGCAGGATGACTTGAGTCTCAGCAGCTAATGAGCATTCATTTCTGCTTACTACAAGTGGTATGTATTAGTATTAACAGCCCAAGTGAATTACAGACACTTTGAACACTGACTGATATCATGAGGGCTTCACTGTTAAGACATCCTGATCTATTCAGATACTTGCCAACTAAATATTTTGCTTTAGAATTCTTGAGGATGATATGCTTTATGCAGTAACACAAGATGAGGCTGGTGCAACAGAAGTCCACAAAGGTTTTGATAGTCTCCAGAGAAGCCCTGATCCTACTCTGACTCTTTCTTCATTCAGCCTTTCTGTTTGTTTTTCTATAAATTCTTCCCCTACTTCCCAAATTGTTAAGGAGAAATATATTCACTCAATATAAATTTGGAGGTTTTAAAAAATACCATTTAGTGAGTAGTTAATAATTGTTAGTTTTTCTTAGAATATACATTTATGAAATGAACGCCTTCAAACGGGCTCTATAAATTGTACTGAATTTGGCCGTGAAATATCAGGGAGATGAATGGAACAATCTGAGACTTGAGTATGTGCCGAGAAATATGAGGAATTTTACCAAAGCTTTTTAAATAAAAGTATAAAGACTAGCTAATAAAATGAATGATCTCTGACATGCAAGTGAATTATGTGGGCACACTTAAGGAATACAGTATTAAATGAAGAACATAGGAGAGACTTTTGTGAAGTCAACTACCTGCATTTTCAAGGTCTCCTTGACACTTTACATAAAATAATCTCATTGAATTAATTTTCTTCAATAACCTCACATACCCAAGGTTAACTGCAAGTAATAGTTAACATTTGGAAAAACGATTCCCCTTTAAGTTCAGAAAATATTCAGCAGCAGCATGTGTGGTGTCTAGGAAAGGTGACACATCCTTCTGATGACCTCAGCGATAGCTTCATTAAACATTTCGGTCCGCACCACTGACTTGCAACTGATTTCCTCTGAGGTTGGAGGGTACCACCAGGCTTTCATCAAAAGGAACTTGATCTTCTGCCCAGCTCTCCACATGCTGCTTCGACCCTGTATGCTGTCACTTACATGGGAATTAGAACTGACTTGAAGAAACATTTTGCCAGGGAGAGTTAATAATTTAAGCCCAGGAAGGGGGGAAAATGCTGGCAGTTGTATTTCATGAGCCTCTAAAAATCAGTAGGATCTGTATAAATTGCCATATTGTAGTGCACAGGTTAATCTTGAGCCAGGGTATCTGCTTGGCACTCCAGTTTTACATGGGTACCTCGGGGCTTTGTCAGGCACCACCACCTGTATCAATTCCTGCTCTGAATGGGTCTGGCTGTCATTGAACCTTTTTACAGTCCTGCTAAGTCATTAGCACCTGGGACTCAGGGAGGCCACAACGTACAGCTGCTGAGTTGCCCTGGAGTTGTGCAATGTGGCATCCTTTCTGTGCTCTACTGTGTTCTATGCAAAAGGAGAATGCCTCACCCTCTTTTTGTGTTGCACTATGCTAAACAGGTACATGCCCCTGTGTCTTTAGGATTAAAATCTCCCAGAGTTACTAATGAAAAAGAAATCTTCAATTTTTCTTTCCTGCAGCCCTAATTCTAAAAGGAAGGTAGGGGAAACCTAAGCCCGAGAGGCTTTATCGCATGAGTCCTAACATACATTTGTTTAGTTTTTCATCTTTTTATGTTCTTTCTTAGGAGCTTCTTAGTCCTTTATTTCGTGTCAAATGGAAATGGCTGAGATGACCCACCTATGTAGTCACTGTCTCTGATGACGGATATTGGCAACCATGATTTGCAGTTCACAGTTATTATCTATCGTTGCATCCTTCTGAACGATGTGATTTAAGAGTGCACCTTCAGTGTGCTGGAATGCGGAGTGATAGCAGAATTCTTTGACTTTGCCTGTGGATTAACTGTTGTCCTTTGTATGGAGATAGTGTAGGTTGACCTTTTAACTTGGGAAATGTGACCATATTTTCTAAGAGTTCAGATAAAATATAGAAAACCAGAACGCTTACAAACACCAAAGCCAGCGTGATCAAGGCACCACTGAAAAAGAAGGCCAAGTAACTGTGTTACTTTAATGACAGATGGAAGGACATATATAACTAGGTTCGGGAGATAAATAACAGAACATTTGTTATCGGGCATGGTGCAGAAGGAGAGGTGAAGGCACATATGGAGACTGCATCTTACAAGTCTTGGAAAGACAGGCAAATACATCTAAATAAATAAAAAATGTTTTGTTTCCCCTAAAAGACACCAGTGCTCTGTTGGAAATAGTGGCTGCTGAACTAGCTTGGGAACACCCCACTGATGAACATGCAGAATCATCTTATTACCTCGATTACTGTGTGAAAGTCAGTGAGGTTACATTTCCTGATTAAGAAATTGCAACTAAAATGCTCTGTGGGAAAACAAAAGGGGAGCTTTTGATCACACATAGGTTACCCCTTTACATTATAAAGTTCATTCTGTCAAATGTAACTAGCTAGTTTCCTTTTTAACATTGGGAATATTATGACCATGTTTTTATTTTCATTTTTTAAAATTTCTTTTCTTGAAGTATAGTTGATTTACAATGTTGTGTTAAATTCTGCTGTACAGCAAAGTGATTCAGATATATATATATATATATTTTTTTTTTTTTTTTCTTTTTCATATTCTTTTCCATTATGGTTTATTACAGAGTGTTGAATATAGTTCCCTGTGCTATACAGTAGGACCTTGTTGTTTGTCCATTCTATATATAATCGTTTGTATCTGTTAATCCCAACCTCCCAATCCAACCCTCCACCCCACCCTCTTCCCCCTTGGCAACCACAAGTCTGTTCTCTGTCTGTGAGTCTGTTTCTGTTTTGTAGAAACATTCATTTGTGTCATAATTTAGATTCCACATATAAGTGATATCATATGGTATTTATCTTTCTCTCTCTGACTTACTTCGCTTAGTATGATAATCTCTAGGTCCATCCACGTTGCTGTAAATGGCATTATTTCTTTTCTTTTTTTTTTTTTATAGCTCAGTAGTATTCCACTGTATTTATATACCACATCATCTTCGTCCATTCATCTGTCGATGGACATTTAGGTTGTTTCCATGGCTTAGCTATCGTAAATAGTGCTGAACTGAACATTGGGGTGCATGTATCTTTTCGAATTATAGTTTTGTCTAGATATATGCCCCGGGGTGGGATTGCTGGATCATATATGATCATATTTTTTATGTGCATGTATGTGCCACATTGAAACTATTTTTTCTCTTATATTATGCTGGAGGCATTAAGCTCATTCACATTTATTGGTAGGACTGATTCGTTTAGTTCAACTGCACTGTAATTTATAATTATGGGCCTTTTGTTATATGTGCTATGTTTCTTTATCTATAGGATGTGCATTCTCTGCTCTTTTATAAAAAACAACTGGATGTTGAAGAAGGTTGAATGGTTTGTCTAGGGGCTACCTTGGTACTTAGATCTCCTCTAGTGACTTTGACTCCCTCTTTTCTTATTTAATCTTTCACTATCTGCTTTATCACTTTTTTTGGGGGGGGGGGCATCCTTAAATACATACTTATCGTCTATAAACAATGAGTTTTTTGTGCTTTTCTTTTTTCCTCTCCCTTCTCCTCCGAAATTTTAGTTGCATTATTTCTGCTTTCAAAATACATAACATGAAGGTAATCAAAAGGCACAGGCTTCCAGTTATAAAATAAGTTCTGGGGATGTAAAGTACAGCATGCTGACTGTAGTTAATATTGTATATTTGCAGGCTGCTAAGAGAGTAAATCTTAGAGGTTCTCATCACGATGAAAAAAACATTGTGACTGTGTGGTGATGGATGATAGCTAGACTAATAGGGGGGATCATTTCATAATATATGCATATGTTGAATTACTGTATACCTGAAACTAATAAAATGTTATATGTCACTTTTATCTCAATTAAAAAATATATAACCTTTTTACAGTAGTCTCCCACTTCTCTCTCCCTTTATGGGTATATTCATGCATTTAAAAAAATTCTTGCTCTCTATCCTTTTTTGAAAATTTCGCAGTCATAATTTAGTTGAGTGAAGCTTGTGCTTTTTTAAGAAATCCATTTTGATTTTTAATTTTTGATTTCTGATCCCATGTGACTTTTCATATGTTCGAATGCTTGTTTCAGTATTTTTAATTCTGTTCAGTGGGTAGATTTATACTTTTCTTTGGGTTGATGCTGTTTTTGTATATGCGGGAGTCGGGGGTGCCTTATTTAAGTTGCATGTAGTTTTTTTACTGATTTTCTGCAGTACATCTCCGTGGACTTTTCTTGTTTTCATTCTGAATGATATCCAGATATTTTACATGATTTTTATTTTAATGGCACCATTTTCTGTCCATCTGGCAAAGAAGAGTAATTTAGCAGTGTTTTGTTGTTTGGTTTTGGTGTTGGAGGAGAGGTTGACAGCCTTTCCACATGTAGAACTCTGCATTTTCCACTTTGTCTTGCTGTTCTCCCTTTCACCGCCTAATTGACAGAGCTCACGCCTTCCTTTCTTTTTTTCCTGTTCCTGTTCAGGAGCTCTGTGTTTCAGTCATGGCTTTTGTTCCCCCAACACAAGCCTTGGATGAGATAAGAAAACACATCTAAATAAATAAGAAATATTTTGTCTCCCCCAGAGACACTAATGCTCAGTTGAAAATCGTGGTCACTGAACTAGTGAACCAGTTTAGGAATACCCCACTAATGAACAGACATTATCATCTTGTTCCCTTGATTATTCCATGAAATTCAGAAAGTCACATTTGCTGATTAAGAAACTTGCTCCATTAAGCAATTTAGCTCTTTAAATTGGATGCCTGAAATGGAGTGTATCTTTTTAAATCCTGCGCCTCTTTTTATAGTGTTTGGCTCTTTACGAGCAAGTACTTTGCAATCGCCTTCCTGGAGGTTTGTTGTATGATCCTCTTTTTTGCTTTTTCCCCTTAGTGTCTTCAAATTTAGTGTCGATTTCATCTTTCTCTGGTTGCTTCAACTCCCACTCAGGCTCCTTAGTTAGCGTCCCTCCTCCATGTTTCTTTGCCACAAAGCCCTGAGGTGCCTGGGGATGGTTGGGAGCATTTGGTACCGTGGCACCGATCCTCCGGTACTCTTTCTCTTTTTTATTAACACTAAATTTGCATTCTCCACCTTCAGGTAATGTTAAAGGTGTGACTTTGCCTAGACTTTTCACAGGTACACAGTGCAGTTAACCCTGTCCTCTGGGAAAAGACTCAGGGCGATTTTTCCTACACAGTCTCCACGGTCCATAGCCCCTCCAAAGCTTTTTTTCTCTGAGTTTATAATTTCCTTGGTAATACAGATCCCTTAAAATTTAGTAAGCACCTAAACTTGTGCTTCCAGCCAGTTCAATTTTGCTTTTGGGTCCCCTCGTCCTCCCTTAACCCAGCAGTGGCCCTAAAGAAGCAGATGTGCAGGCCACTCTTTTACTCTGGTTTTGTGATCCTTGATTCACTTTATGCAAGTGAGGGTCTTTTCTGGCTCTTTTTTGCTCAAAGCCATTTAACACTTAATCTCTTTGGTTAGGGTCTGAAAATATTCAGCTTTTCCAGTTCTTCAAATGTCTGATACTTTTCCTTTTTACGTGCCGAATGACCCCTTCTTTTTTGTTGAGCTCTTTTTAGTATTAGCAAGAACACCCTAAGTGCTAGGATTTTAAAATCGCTTTTGCTAGACCTCCTAACCCACTAGGCACACGGTTGACCTCTAATATCATGACAGCAAGAGTTTGGCTAGAAGTTTTGCTGCTGTATAACATGGAGCACAGCATCTCTATCCTTCATTATCAATTTCCTTTTCACACTGTAAGACATGGTTCAGCAAATAACTACCTGTAGGCCAAATCTGGCCTTTGGCCTGTTGCTGTAAATGAAATGGTGTTGGAACACAGCCATGTTCATTCATTTATGTACTGTCTGTGGCTGAGTAAAGGATTGTTCAGCAGTTACAACAGAGACCATAGAGGCCTGAAAGCCTAAAATATTTATACGCTGGTCCTTTGCAACATTTGCTGACCGTTGCCACATACGTTATGGTTTCGTTACAGAAGAACACCTCTGGATTACAAATTTCTGGATTATTTGGAGTGAATGAGTCATTCTTCTGTAACTTATGAACTCTGAAATCTCGGGGTCTTAACATCATAAAAGTATATTTTTTCACTAACGTGAAGTCCAGTGCCAGGTGGATTCCTGGGCAGTTTTTCTCCAAATGTTGACTGGGGATCCAAAGCTCTTTGATCATGTGACACTGACATTTTGGAGTTGTTTTTATTTATTTATTTTTTTTCCTACCAGCCACACAGGGGAGAGAGAAGAGGGAAGAAGACATGATGGATAATTACTCACGTTGGCATGGAAAATATACCCACTGCTTTTATTCATATTTTATTGGTCAGCAGAGTCACATGACTAACCTTATTGCAGGAGAGTCTGGAAAATGAGTTTGCAGGTATATTTCATATTCACTCTCTAGGTTTCTTTAATAGGCAGATACCCAGGACAGCTCCTTTACCTCTCCTTTTGCAGTTTTTAATTTGTTTATGGCCACACAGAAGCTCCCATGCTTCGTGTTGAGATCAGCCATAGCCTTAAACGTTCGTGTAGTGGTTTTAAAATATGTCCACACATTCTCTGGTACTCTTTCTTTTATAAGGTGGAGTTTAATTCCCATCTACTTGATTGTTGGCTGTGTGTATTATTCTAGGTGTCTCCAATATTTGGACAGTATCTGATATGTAGCATATGTTTCTTGTTGAATAGAAAACAGCAGAATTTTGCACAATCTATTGAAAAGCATACTGCCACAGAACTTGATAAATACTGTACTCAAAGTGAGCTTCATAGAATTGCAGATGGAAAACTAAGACAATTCTGTAAATAGAAATAGATAACTAGAAACAAAAAAATATAAAAATGTACAATGCAAGGAACAAGATGGCCATGAAAAAGAGAAGAGGATTAGGTGAACCTGGACAAACAGGCGTCCAGAAACAAAAGGAAAAGTGATGGTTCCTTATTCATGCTGAATAAAGAATCTCACCAGATGCCTAGAGAGAAACTAAATATCGACATCTGAGTGCATTCATGACTCGTTGCATATATTAATATTTAATTTAATTGTCTTCTCTATAACACTCCAAGTTGGAAAACTCGAGCGTTTTTCATGTTAGCTTGTGTTAAGCATAAAGCAACATTTAATAATGTCGGTGAATAATGTGGTGTATAATTGAGATCAGAGCTATTTTATATAAAGCGATCAGGAAAGGCTTCTCTGATAAAACGTACTTTTGAGGTTGAGTTCAATAGGAACTAAGGAACTAAGGGTTGTGGGTACCTGGCAAAACAGTGTTCCAGCAGAGGGAAGAATAAGTGCAAAGGTCCTGAGGCAGGAACATGTTTGTCATGTTTGAGGAAAAGCAAGGGATCCAGAAAAATAGATGGAGTAACCAAGGAGAGATTCATAATTATTTAGGTCAGAGGAATAGTAAGGGTTATCCCTTGTAAAGCTATGGTTAAAAAAAAAATTTAACTTTCAGTGAGACAGGAAATTTGAAAGCATTACAGTGCTTTGAGCAGAGCAGGGAAAATATTTGGCTTATATTTAAAAAAAAATATTTGGGCAGTTCTGTGAGGACTGTAGGAGGGGGTTAGGATGTTACTGCAATAGTTGATATAAAAAATGATAGTGTCTTCTACTAAGGACATAGTAGTGAAGCAGGAAGAAAGATTCTTATGTATCGTCTTACAGTATCATCATCCACAACTTAATTACAGCTTATTCTGAAACAGAGTTCATAGGTAATCCTGTAGCACCAAGAGATTGTCGCTTCCACAAGAGAAGGCATCTCAGTACCTAGAATAGTTCCTGTCATGTGTGAATTCTTCAGTAAATATGTGTGGAAAGAATGAATAAATAAACGAATGACTGAAAGAATGAATCGGTGAGTACCACGTATTTTATACTTGTTGCAACCAGTTATATCAATATTATGGTCGCATCCTAGGCTAACTCGGCGTAACATGGCTAAAATATATTTATTTCCATTTCTCAACTCTGCATTTCTTTTCGCTGTCTTGACTGTGATCTTCATAATTAAAGGTTACGATGCCCTTTGACAAAGAAATAAGCTGCATAAGTCTTACTGAATTTTACATAATTGCTCACTATCTCACTAGATCTTTTTAAGCAAATAATATATCTTCTGAGTGGACTTGCCTGCAAGGACACTGTAATATGAGTTGTATGCAAGGTGTCCTTTTTTGTACTGACTCACATAAAACTCATCCAATCCATTGAAATCATTCTAGAAACAAGATGAAGTATAAATCAATAAGCAAAAACTATTGATAATAATGAGTACTCATTTAAAAGACTTTTACGTAATGAGAGTAAACCCCTATTGAAACACAATTATATATCCATAAAAATTTATCTTCCTTTCACTCTTTAGCAGCTCCAATCCTGGGATAAGTTTTATTTTTTGTATCTCTTAAATTTATTAGTTTACATAATTCTCATCACTGCTGAGGTTCCTGCTTATTTGTAGGGAGATTATACTTTGCATTGATTCCATATCCCTTTTTGTTTTAAAAGCAATTATTTCAAACGATTATCAGGTCAAAACATATGAAATTTTTTAAGGGCAAGATGGTAGAATACTGGCGATTTTATATAGTTCAACCAAATGTTTCTCTTTGTCCTAGCAATGAATTCATGCATTGTGGTCCCATAACTGCTGAAATTTGAGGCTTCTTTCAAGGAGAAAGGAAGTTTAAGCCATAGCTATTTTATGGTCTAGCTCATCCTTTATTCTGCCCTTCAGAGACCATAAGATTACTGGAGCCCTCTCAGAATTGCAGTGATCCTGGGTATTTAATTAATCTAGAGCCAGGCAGAGAAAACTGAGGAATTAGCATTATATTAATTATATTCTCTCAATTCCTGTTGACTTCTATGTAAGCTAGGATTAATATTCTGCCGGGAAGGACTGACCTTGTCTTGATTTACGATGTAGCAACGCTCTTTGCTAAGGGAAATATTCAATTAAAATCAAAATAGCCATAGCAACAATTGTACCACTAAAAAACAGACTTCACCAAAATCAAAATACTTATTGCATAAAATTTACTCTTTTTTCCTGGAACTCTTTGTTGTACTGTTTTGCAAGATCTTGTATGTCAATATAGGGCTACGTACTGCATTCTTTCAAATATTGTAAGCTGAAAAGTTTCTTAGGATGTACAGATTTCTATTCGGTAAATAGTCTATAAGCCATAAAATAAACATAAAACAAACAAAACGAAAACCAACTGATGTAACAGTTGCTAAAAAGTGATGAGAAAACTCTGGTAGATATCAGAGAGGAAGGATTTATGTTCTATGATTTACCTTTTACCAATCCATTTTTTATGATTTGTCTGTTTTACATTCCACATAACAGAAATTACTTATTCACAAAGGTATTGAGTCACTATATTGTGATGGATTTTTAAAAAAAAATTTTCAAAGTGAAAGATCAAGTAGAGCATTTAATTAAACTAATATTCAGCTGTGTTTAAGACATTTTAGTTGACGCTGTGGGGGACGGAAAGAAAGGACTCCCCTCAAAGAAATTATAGTAAAATTTGGAAGACAGGCCCAAAGCACAGAAGTGAAAACCTACAAAACTACACAAGATTTTAAAATATTTTTTTTCAGCATGAGAGGGCATATCACATAGTAGTGGTGATTAATCATAATTAATTTTGCAAATAATAACTCCCTTAAAATCTTGGGAGAATTTACTTCAGGTATGTGATCAGTGGTGATGGAAATTTATAAACTATAACAAAGTATTATATTTGCAATACATTTGCTATATCTCATCCTAAAAGTATGAATCCACCTGACTGGGAAAGCATGGGGACAATTTTATAAAAAGATGTGAGTGGTTTTTAAGAAAAGCACACTCTATATTCATAGTTTTATAGTGCCTGCAGAAACTAATAAAATTGGGCTTATCTTGTTATCTACACTTCTATCACTGACAGGGAAGAATATGGCAGGGAAATGGAGCCTACTGATTTGAAGATTTTCAGCATTCTTCTCAATCTCCTTGAAAACTGAGGTGTAAAAACATTTAAGTTAGTGTCTGCCTGTTGTTCATTAGTGCTAAAGTCCTAATTTAATTTAAAGGATAATTGATCTACTCTTTATCAGAGTTGATTTTAAATTCTATTTCCACAGCTAATTCTCATAGTGAAGGTTTCCTGTTTGTTTCTTCATTTTAAGCAGGCTGATCTATTAAATATTTTTCCTTCCTTCTCTGATGAATAGGATGTAAACTTGAAACTCTTTTAATTATATTTTTCCTTATTTTGCTATGATTTCATGCCTGCTAGAGATGTAAATATAAAAAAAAAAACTCTTGAAGCAGATGCCTAATATAGACTGGGTTGGTCCATTGCACATTTTCAATCAGATTATAATAGTTTCTATAAACACATACCTGTACACAGCTGAAAACCTTACGCAAATTTGATGGCAGTCAAACTAAAATAGTCAGGGCTGTGCAATTGATTTCTGTTGCCCCAGACACAGGAAAGATCATGATCTGAATGCTCTACAGATTCAATCAGATACAGGAGGCCACCTTTTCTCCAACCTGAGTGCTCTCCTACTGGTAACTAAGAAAGGTCACTTCAGTTTTTTACCACTCAGGGCTTGCTTGATTAAATGTTATTATATTTAAGTATTCTCTCATGAGAATCTCACTGAAGTTAATTTATAAAATCTATATATAAGTACAAACTTCTCTGGCAAGTATAAGCTTATCAGACAGTGGAAAACAATGGAGTAGAAAATGGCACTTTGACTGCCAAAAAAGTCTTCTGCATATCTTTGTTTCTTTTGCTAGATTCTTTTCACTACATTTCCCAGTGTTCTTTGTGACTAAGAATCTTTATCATGTACATGATGAACTTCTTTAAGCAGATGCTTCCTTTGATACTTGAAAATCCAAAATGAAAATAGTATGTGCTGCTCAGGAAGGCATACATTTCTGCAGCAGGCATCCTGCCGTCTGCTCCCTGACTTAAAAATTGTCCAGCAGTAAGTAGCTTCAGTAGAATTCTGTTGAATTATGAATAGGCAGAAAAAAACACATTAAAGAAAAATTGGCTAGCTATTTGCCTTATCAGGGTTCAGTCAGATTTGCTATTTTCCATTTACATTTGTCCACATAGTCTCTTAATGTGGGTGAAACACTGAATTTCATCAGAGTAGAATTATTTCCAGCACACTATTAGTTCTCTCATAATATGGACTAAAAAAATGACCAAACTCAGTTAAAACACTCCATAATGCACTCTGTGAGGGCTAGTTATGCAAAATAGGAACTTATGCTTTATAATATATTTTTCATTTTATATATTCAATTATAGCTTACTAAGAAATTTCTAGGAAGATTGGTATAAAAGCAATTTAAAAAACCCTAATCTCAGACATAATCCCAAAAGGGCCCAGCAACTTTATGGCTTCTTAGTGAAGTACTGTAGTTTCAGCAAAGAGAAACTAGTTAAGACAACTTTATCATATGGGTCATGAACTTTGTAATTTCGATCGAAGATAGGAACAGGGTGATGAAAATGACATAAGGATAGTTAGAAAGCAACAAAGCAAATAGAAAATAGAGTAAAATCCCAGAAAATCATGCTAGTAGTCCCAGATTTGAAAGCCTGAGGGCCAGAGGTGAAGACGAACAGTGGGAAAGGTGGTTATCACAGATGGAGCCCGTTTTATTGCCGTCGAGTAGAAAGTTCAAAGACTGTAGCAGCAAGGATATAAAAACAAGTACGAGGCCATGACAATAATGTCTGACCTGGCTTTCCAGTGTGCACTGGGCGTGGGAAGCAAGGGGATAGGGCAAGTCATAGGAAAACAGCACACTGCTATGAAACACTTTTAGTCTATAGTTTTACAATCAGAGATTTCTGTATATGCACTAAAAAAAAAAAAAGGAAAAAAACCCTGCAGATAAAAGAGAATGCTGTTTGAATTTTTATGATCAGAGTTCCTTTAAAATTGGAAGTTTTATGTCAAGATATGATGGAACTTTCTAGAAAAATATTGATTCAATAGGCAGAAATTAGACGAAAGTCTAGAAATACCTGTGCTATCTAGGTGCAGAATAGAGAATACAAAACTAAGTGTGGAAATATGGCATTTTGAGAAATGGGTTTAAGGAATAAAAGTAAATATGTATAGAGCAACATTCCTTTCCCATGAATGCCTAAGGTCTCTGCTGCTTCTCTAAATATAGCAGGAGGCTAAGTAGCTGAAGGGGTGGTACAAAATCTCATCACCAAGACCTACACGAATTTTTCCGGTAGCCTGATGCCTATGTTGTACCTAGACTGGAAGAAATTCCTAGATTTTGTTACTGTCACTCCAACTCACCACCTGCTTGCCTGTGAATGTGGAAGAGATCAACAAAATGAAGAGAATAATCACAGGACTAACTTTTCCTGAGAGAAGTGGAGACTTGGGAGGCAGGACCAGTGGACTTGATGCCAAAAATGCGGCCTCTGTGAACCGGTGCTGAATCAAATTTCAGAGACCAAGTTCTGGGTGAAGTAGAAAAGAATAGCTTTATTGCTTCGCCAGGCAAAGGGGAACACGGTGGCTCATGCCTCAAAAACTGTGTGTCCCAACCCGGGAGGATTTGGTGAGGAGTTTTATAGCAATGGTTCAAGGGCGGGGTTGCTGATAAGATTTGGGTGTGTGCAGGGCCTGCACTCCTTTAATCTGGTCTCAGTTGATCTCTTGAAGAGCTTCTCTGGTTCCTCTGATCTGGCCTCAGGTGGTCTTCTCTGGAATGAAGAATGCTACAGCTTCCATTTGTTGGGGGTTTTAGTTCTGTAAAGAGCTCAAAGATAGTGCTCTGTGTACCCCTTGAGGCGGAACCACGACCCTGCCCCAAGCCTGCACTATTGTTTCTTGACTGCTCCTCCCTTGTCTGCATCCCCTCCCTTCCGCTGATTAGCAACTATTTGAATCTGCCCTTTGGGACTCGGGGAAGGTCATAGAGGCTGGAGTCTATTCCCTACAAATAAGAAATGGGGGACAAAGAAAGGCGCCTGTGCCCAGGAGCCCCACAGGTTTCAGACTCACCTTGCATTGGGAAATGGCTATTAATTGTGAGGGCACACAATGGCTCCAAAGCCTAAATATGCGTCCAACTTAGAGAAGTGAGCCTTGTATAGCAGTTAAAACAGAATTCAAAAGCAATATGATACTTTGCTTCTGGGAAGATGGAATAGATGTTCTTTCCCTTATTCTTCCAGCTAATGAAAACTAAAAACTCTGGACATTCTACTATGTAAAATGAACATTACAAAGACTGAAAGGTGGAAAGAAGATGTCAGACAAGCTAGGAACATCAGGGCCCAAGATACAGCAGGGCCGCAGGGATGTATCAGTGGAGGCCTAGAGGGGAGCTGAGACTCCCACCAAGGACAAGGAAGATTATGAGTTAAGCATTGAGAGCTTGCATGTTAGAGAGGGCTTCTTTCCGCTGCTTCTGTTTTGAGTCAACTTAAGTAATAAATACTATGTAATTGCATATCTACATTTTCCACACTCCATCCATTCGATATCACTTTAGATGTTGGGTTCTCCCATCAATAACAAGGAATGATGTCATGAATACTGCAGCAAAAAAAAAAAAAAAAAAAAGAAAAAAAAAATTTTTTTTTTTTTTTTAACTTAAAAGAGAAAAAATGAGACTATCTTCCATCTTCTCAAAAGCCAAAAATTGGTTAGGGAAGATTTAAGAGACAGAGGAGGCCCTAGTTGATCACCTGGTTGGCCAAGTATATTCCTCCCTGCCCCAAAATATTACAGCAGCTCTATCTCCTTCTGATGTTCAGGGTCAGTTACTGCTGTCCAATGGTTACCCTTTTCCTTGCCTTCTTGTGTGCATAAGATCAAAGTGACCGTGTAGTGGGCAAAACTTAAAATTTAATGTAACATTTACAAAAATTCTGGTGCAAGTGATTTTCCTTGTGGGAACAAGAGACACAAAGCACAAATTCTTCAAGTTAAGTCATAGGAAATGATTATAAGCAGGACACCGCTGTTTCCAAACTCTGGTTCCCAGAACCACGTATTCTATCTATTGGGAGCACCGTATATATAGAATAATGGTTCTTGACTTAAAGAGTATAGACTGCATGCTGGAGGATGGTGTATCAGGAAGGATGGTAAAGATCATAGGCAATATGTCTAACTTGTCCTTTGTGCTGCACCTTCAAAATGCAGTCTCATCACTCTATCAAGCCAGCAGCTGCCGGTGGTACAGTATGTGATAGCACCAGAGTATCCCATGATCTGCTGCACCCCATTTTCTTTAAATTGGGTGCCTTATGTTAGATTTATGCAGTATGTCGGGTTCACGGACAAAAACACTCTGCGTATCCTTGGATAGAGGCACTGGCTGAGAGGCTGTATATGCAGGAATGTTGCACATAGACCCATACCCAGAATATTTGATTCAAGAAGAATCACTGCTGCTTCCACTAAAACACAAGGGCCATGTAATCCAAAGCCACCCTCAAAGGATGGTATCCCATGCTGGGGGCTCTGTACCTGGTAAGTTCAACTGTCATCAGTAGCAACAGCCAGATCAGCCAAGGCAGACAGGAGCCATGCTATCCCTTATTGGCTACATTTCAATGTCTATAGTATAATATCCAACTCAAGGAAGTGACATTGGTATAAGGTATCTGCGTAGTTTCTAGCAACTTTATCACATGTGTAGATCCATGTAGTCACCACTGCAATCAAGATACAGAATTATCGTATTACCACAATGATGTCCCTCATAATACCTCTTTATAGACATACCTACCCTCCTTCTACCCACCATTCTCAATCCCTGCAATCACTAATGTGTTCTCCATCTCTATACTTTTGTTGTTTGGAGAATATTATATAAACAGAATCATGCAGTATGTGACCCTTTGAATCTATTTACATAATAAGATGTAACCAATAAGGGATGCAGGGTGAAGGTTAGATGGAAACTTTCTATGCTATCTTTGCAACTTCCTATTACTCTAAATGATTTCAAAATTAAAAAAATAAAGCATATGTTCAAGTTTTGATAATAACAATACATTTTATTTTTGAAAAATAAATAAGCTCACTGTCTAAAGCCTTATTTTCCAGTATAATTTTAACTAAATGAGGATTTTATCAGGAATATTTGGAAATATTGAATAGAATTTTTAGAAACTAAGCTATAATAAAAGAATAAACAGAAAGGAGTTCAAGATTGTTTTCTTTCTTAATTGATTTCTATCTTTTAGTTAATCACAGAATAGGTAGGTGTGATTAACTAAAAGATAGAATGGGGCTATATACGGAAAAACGTTTTAGATGTTCCACACTTGACACATACACACTACTACACATAAAATAACTAACTAACAAGAACTTACTGTATAGCACAGGGAACTCTACTCAATACTCTGTAATGGCCTATATGGGAAAAGAATCTAAAAAAAGAGTGGATATATGTATAACAGATTCATTTTGCTGTACACCTGAAACTAACACAACATTGTAAATCAACTATATACCTCAATAAAAATATTTTAAAAAATGTCCCATACTTGGTCCTAAGGAACAAAAATAAATATGTCCCAATGCATGTTATAGGCTCTTTGCGAATTTTTGTATATCAAGTAAAAGATATATGAAGTCTATATTGGTAAAACACACTCAGTAAGTATAGCATAAAACATTTGCGTTATGGAAAATCCAGATTCATTTAAAAATTAAAGACGACTTTCCAAAGAACACCATCAAATCATTTTGATTAATCTTTTAATGATATACATTTAATTACTTGTGATCTCCTTTGGCGACTTGGTTTTAAACTGGAAAGTCAAAGAACTGGGAAACCAGGCTATACAGTTTTTTCAAAAAACAAATCAAAAATACAAAAATGCTTTATGTATTAAATAATGTATTGTTACATTTACTTTTCATTTGAATTTTCAGATTTTTTTTTTTTCCCCAGAGTATATTTGTTCTGATGTTCTGAGTCCTTGTATGTTTGGTGCAAACAATGGCAACTGGCCACGCAGTGCTGTTCCTTGGTCAAAACTCAGCCATGAGCAGTAGCGGCAAGTGTATCACAGTTGTGGTTGGGCTTGGAGGGAGGATCCCTAATATTTGGGTTTGATTCTTTTAATCTACATCATAAAGAAAGCCTCAACATATTATTTAAAATTATAAACAGAATTTCTAACATTTTTTCTGCAATCTAATGGATCACCTCGTACACCTTCTTTGGGCACCATTTATTACTTTTATGTTATGATTTGTCATTTGCTGCCAGTTTCGCTTCCTGTTTATTTAGACAACAATAACAATCTGACATGAACACTCATGTTTATAGTAATGAAATTTTAAAAAATCAATTTTAGATATGTTGCACAGCTTGACATTTTATTTCAAATGGTATCTGATAGAAGAAAATGGAATATAAATTGTTTGGACATTAGATCAATTTTATATTCAGATTCAAATAACATTTGCTGAGCAATAACAAAGAGATTGCCACTGTACGTATTAAGCATTCCACATAATCTATTTTAAATAACCCTTATAGTATCTATGTGAGGTATTACTAGCATCTGACTTTATGTATAAAGCAATTGAGACTGAGAAATAATTTCTAAGTATCTTAAACATAAGAAGAAAAGCAGCCTTTAAAAATTTTCCTGATTCCTGAAATGTATTTGATTGCATGTTTATGCAAACCTCTAATTTTTGCCTTATACAAGACATAATTACAATAACGCAGTGGGACTGATTTGTGACTGCAGTTTACGGAAATCAGACTAACTACATTTAAACCACCAGCTGGAGAAAAGACATATACCTCTATTTTTGATGTATGATTTACTCACAAAAGGCATTTGATAGAAAGATATCTATATCTGTGTTTATATATATATATATTCTCTACCTGCAGATTGATGGCAGTTTCTTTGCAATCTAGAATTAGTTGTATATCTATTTTCAAGTAAACTTGTGAACTACTCTTATTTAGGACTGGTCTATTAAGGAATCATCAATAGGTATCAGTTTTCAGCTTTTAACAGTTGCTTTAATATCACATTCAAAGACTCCCTTCAGATCCTTTTGCATTTCACTTCATCTCACTCTCATTAGTCTTGCTTTAATTGTTCTGTGTTAAAGCTCTTTTATCTATTTGTTTCAAGTTTTAAATCCATCTTGAATATCTTATTAAATTCAATCATGCATTGTCTTTGGTCCAAAAAGATAACTAATAAAAGTGGTTTAAAGGAGCTTAAAATGAGGTAGAGAGACTTTTTCAAACTTAAGTGCTATTACTAACATTTAATAAGAAATAGAGATGCAACAGAAAAAATTAAATTTTTTTGGCAAAGATTGTTTTCAAAAATGGTGTCAAAATAGAGAGTCTGGAACTTTATACAGAATAAAACAAGTGACTTAAACTTGAGCATATGCAACTTTTTCATTCATTTCAAACTTGAATGAATGGCCAGTGTTTAGAAAAAAAAAAAATAGTAAAGATATATAAAAGAAGTAGCAACTATTGAGAAGTAGGACAACAGAATATAATTCCTCTGTATTTTAAAGTACAGGTATTTCTTAAAAAATACGTTTGTCCCATTCGAACACGGGCAAAATGCATTTGGTGCCATACAGACCTTTGAGATAGCTCCTGTTTCTAAGAGGAGGCTGAGAAACTATGGGCAGAGCAGATCTTTTGGCAAGTGGTATTAGTATTTCCACTGGTATTAGTGGAAAAAATTGGTGATCAACACCCTCTCAGGATGAGGGCGTTTGATTTATTACCCATGCTTTAGGTTGGCTTCCAAAAAGACTACACTTGGGAAATAAAGATGAATTTAGAAATACAGTGGTCTGAAAGTCCTATTTTCAAAGTATCTCAAAATTTCTTTTTTTTTGGTTAATTTTTATTTTATATTGGAGTATATTTGATTTACAATGTTGTGTTAGTTTCAGGTGTACGGGAAAGAGATTTAGTTATACATATACATATGTTCATTCTTTTTCAGGTTTTTTTCCCATATAGGTTATTACAGGTGTTAAGTTCCCTGTGCTATACAGTAGATCCTTATTGATTACCTGTTTTATATTTAGCAGTGTGTGTATGTTAATCCCAAACTCCTGATTTATCCCTCTCCTCCACCTTTCCCCTTTGGTAACCTTAAGTGTGTTTTTGAAGTGTGTGAGACTGTTTCTGTTTTGTAAATAAGTTCATTTGTATCATTTTTTTAGAATCCCTGTATAAGCGATATATGATATTTGTCTTTCTCTGCCTTACTTCGCTTACTATGATAATCTCTAAGTCCATCCATGTTGCTGCAAATGGCATTATTTGACTTTTTTATGGCTGAGTAATATTCCATTGTATATATGTACCACGCCTTCTTTATCCATACATCTGTCGATGGACACTTAGGTTGCTTCCATGTCTTGGCTATTGTAAATAGGGCTGCAAAGAAAATTGGGGTGTGTGTATGTTTTCGAAGTATGGTTTTCTCTGGACAAATGCCCAGGAGTGGGATTGCTGAATCATACAATAGTTCTATTTTTAGTTTTGAAAGGAACCTCCGTATTGTTCTCCATAGTGGCTGTATCAATTTACATTCCCACCAACAGTGTAGGAGGGTTCCCTTTTCTCCACACACCCTCTAGCATTTATTGTCTGTAGACTTTTTGATGATGGCCATTCTGGCCCGTACGAGGGATACCTCATTTAGATTTGACTTGCATTTCTCCAATAATTAGTGATGATGAGCATCTTTTCATGTGCCTATTGGCTGTCCGTATGTCTTCTTTGGAGAAATGTCTCTTTAGATCTTCTGCCTATTTTTTGATTGGGTTGTTTGTTTTCCTAACATTGAGCTGCATGAGCTGTTTGTATATTTTGGAGATTAATCCCTTGTCGGTCTCATCATTTGCAAATGTTTTCTCCCTTTCTGTGGGTTGTCTTTTCATTGAGTTTATGGTTTCCTTTGTTGTGCGAAAGCTATTAAGTTTAATTTGGTCCCATTTGTTTATTTTTGTTTTTATTTTCATTACTACAGGAGGTGAATCCAAAAAAATATTGCTGCGATTTATGTCAGAGAGTTTTATAGTATTTAGGTCTTTCTTTAATCCATTTTGAGTTTATTTTTGTGTATGGTGTGAGAGAATGTTCCAATTTCATTCTTTTACATGCAGCTGTCCTATTTTCCCAGCACCACTTATTGAAGAGACTGTCTTTCTTTCCTCTATTGTAGAGTCTTGCCTCCTTCGTTAAAGATTAGGTGACCATAGGTGCGTGGGTTTATATCTGGGCTTTCTAGCCTGTTCCACTGATCTATATTTCTGTTTTTTTTTTTTTTGTGCCAGCACCATACTGTCTTGATTACTGTACCTTTGTAGTAGAGTAGAGTGTGAAGTCAGGGAGCCTGACTCCTCCAGCTCTGGTTTTTTCCCTCAAGACTGCTTTGGCTATTCGGGGTCTTTTGTGTGTCTGTACAAATATCAAGATTTTTTGTTCTAGATCTGCAAAAAATGCCATTGGTAATTTGATAGGGATTGCATTGAATCTGTAGATTGCCTTGGGTAGTATAGCCATTTATGATATTAACATTATGAGAGGATGGGGAAGGGAATCATCTGCACTTTTTATTTTTATTTTTTATAATTTCTCTAGGAATTACAACTCAAATACAAAAATACATGAAATATGAAATAAAGGACTGGGACAAAGATACGTTGTACTAATATTAAACAGAAACTTGAGTATAGATCATCTTTCATAGTGATTAAAGGGGCTAATTCCCAGGAAGATATAACAATTATAAATGCGTTTGTGCCCCTAATAACATACCCTCAAACGATAATACAAAATTTAACATTAATAAAAGGAAGAAATGGCAAGTGCAAAATCATAAAGACTTTATTATACCTCTTTAAATAGGAAGTCAAAAAATGATTGATATAGAAACTTTGAAAAAAGAAGATGTATAAACTTAATATAATTGAAGTATATAGAATAGGCTCCAAACTCCACCCCCTCCTGCAAAGTGCAAAACAAACACTCATTCTTTTCAAGTGCATTTGGCATATTTATACAACATGCCAGGCCAAAAAGGGAATTCTGAAATAAATTCTAAAAATCACACAGATAATCATTCATACAGATTATATTTCTAGTCCCATGGAAATTAAGGTAGAAGTCAGAAATAACTACACTATATAAATATATCTCTTTATATTTGGAAATTAAGCAGTATCATTCTATATAATCAACGTGTGAAAGAAATTTAAGGGGCAAAAGGAGCAAATAAATACAATCTCGAAGGAGAAAGACGAAATGGAAGGACTTATTCTAACAGGTATCAAGAATTACTAAGGTGGTACAGTATTTAAGCAATGTGCTTTTGGTACAAGGATATATACAGCAAGACCAATACAGAGTGTCCAAGTAGACCGCCACAGACAGACAGACAGACAGACACTGGATTTATATAAAAAAGAGGGCATTGAAGAGAAAGATCAGTTTAAAAAGTTGTGTGTTATCTATCAATCACTTGGATATCTATATATGAAAAAAATGAAATCTGACCCCTTTCCCCATCTTCCCCCCATACTCAAAAATCAAGTTCAGGTGAATTATCTAAATATGAAAGAAAGATTAAAACAGTAGTCTTCAGGAAACAAACAAGAGTGGAAAATAAGTTCACAAACTCAGTGCAAGGAAAAATTTATAGTTAGAACTTTTAATCTCAGGGTTAATAAAGGAAATGATTGATTAACAAATTAAAATTAAGCATTTATATGAAAAAAGTTCTTAAGAGATTAAAAATGTAAGACCTACAGTGGGGGAAGATAATAACAGCACATATAACGAAGTCATACAAATTAGGAAGAAAATACATCATTACTACACACATATACTATTACCAGAAAATATATGACAGTTTCAAAAACCCCAAATTAAAAATGCATATCTATGTTTGGTTAGAATCTCCACTTCTAGGAATTTTTTCTATGGATATACTCATGCACTTCTACAGAGTCCTATGCACATTACACCATTGTTTTAAAAAATAAATGAAATCAACTTAAATAACTTCAAAGGTAACAAGTTAAATACATTTTGGTTAAATACCCTACACATCCCTTTAAAACTAGTAACATTTCCATATTTGAACATAGGGATTATAAAACAAAGTACTCAGTTTCTACGAAGATAAAGGGAATAGAACTTTCCATTTGACTTATTTTCAGAACTTTTATTCGGTCATATGCAGGTTCAGGCCTGTGTACAGGACAGTTAGTTAGTATTCTGAATTTAAAGCAGTTGATCAGCAGGTAAAGAAAATGAGTAAAATATCGATCAGTTTTAAACTACCGTTTGCATATTTTGCCTACTCGATAATATATATATTCAAGATGACGATCTAACATTTAGCTGGCGTTTACTGTCTCTAAATTTTAAAGTGTTTTATTTGGCAGAATAAATAAATTCTTATATTCTGTAGTTTCTGGCATATTTTTCTCATTGCTGATAACACAGTGGCATTTTCAATGATAACGGTTTAGAAAGATCCGGCAAATTTAAGATCTGCAATAAAGTGAAAACAGTGCTGTTTTCTTGAACACTTAGGGTTTTGTTAGATGCTCTCATAAAAACTTCTGAGACTATGGCAGCAATTGCGGTTACTACTTTGTTATTAACACAGCACGTTGATATAGTCTCGTAGAGGTATTTTTATATATATGAATTGTTATGTATCATACATATATATGTAACAAAAGCCCGAGGGAAACACTACCTGCCACTTGCGTTCAGAGCTGTCCTTCATCTGTTCAAGCTTCAGAAGTGTCTTAGCTTGCTTTGTTCCGCAAGAGGCTTAGTGGCACCACAGCACACTGTGTCAAACTATATAGGCAAATCCTTTATCAGCACATCCCTTTGAAACTGTCATTGAACCGCATGGACCTAAGGAGTGATAAGCGTTAATAATACCCTGTTCCTTTTATCCCTTCTGCCTTTCAGCTTGCTCGCCAGATTCTCTACCCAAACTTAGGTTTTACAATCCAGACAAATGCAATTCCCCTTCCCTTCAAAAGTGGTGCTTAACCTAGCTTGTACAGGTGTAGGATTTTTTTCTACTTATTTTCTAAAATAATCAATACTTTCTTGTAAATGACCTTGAGCTTTACTTGGAAAGTGTCAGTATCATGGATCACAAAACATCTGAGAAGAAACACGTCATATAAAAAGGCCCTCATTCCCCATAAATTACTGGATATGTTTCTATGTGCATGGTAAATCGTTGTTACATGTGGCTCCTTTGTGTGAAGCAGGCACGCATACATGCAGACACACTCATTCGTAGGCTTCATGTTGTCAAGTGCAAAGTAAACTGTGAGTTGCTTGAATTGCCTGTGGAAATGGTTAAAGGTTGAAACATGAGAAATATGTCTTCTGAGGCTTTTTTTGGTTTCTGTGAGGATTTCACAATTGTAACTTCATTCTCATCAGTATTTTTATATTTTAGTTATCTTAAATATAAAATATATACATATATTGAAAACCGCAATATATAAACTGTTTTACTTTTATATAATTAAAAAATAAGTGAGGTATACTATTTCATTTTGCATAAACATGAAACAGTAAGGACTTGGTTTGAAAGACTGTTTTTTGTTTTCTTTGTTGTTTTAAGCTGTCAAAACAACACTACAACGACTATAAAAATATTTTCCCATTCTTCTCAGATATTTTTCATGTCAAACATGACAGAATTATGTATACTTATGAAACTAAATGCATTGTAGTAACCATTATGTCACAGTGATAAGGTGTCATAAATCACAAGACCATCTAAGGGATCTATTATTCTCAAATTCTTACAGCTTTTGTTGAAATCAGGCTAAGGATTAGACATAAACCTTTAAACATTTCTAATTGATATATAGATGTAGATATAAAACAGGTAATTTAAATAAAAAAAGTACCCAAACTACCAATGGTAGACGGCCTTTGAAAAGAATAACCAATGTTGTCTGTTCCCTATCTTTACGGATTCTCCTCCTTTAGCATATGCTTAAAAAGGTGTTTCTTTGAAATTGTCTTAGCCTAAGACTATGCGTGTGTGTGTGTGTGTGTGTGTGTGTGTGTGTGTGTGTGTATATATGTGCTTTACAGAAGCAGGGGGTGTATCATAGCTAAGTAACCCTAACCAATAGTTCTTTCCTGAACACTCTCTCCTACTTGTCCTGGATCCCACAATCTGAAACAATACTCTCCCTAAAATTCTTGATACCTTTGTATCTCTTTCCTCCAGCCACACCTTCCAAGCAGAACTCTGAGATCAATGCTGAAATTAACATAACAGTTTCAAGCGTACAGCAGATATCTGTATATATTGTGGAATTTTTACCACAATTAGTCTAGTTAACATCCAAGGCTATACTTTCTAAATGTATCAGTCAACTTTGTAAACATAAACCACTAACCAGTTCATGGTCTGCAAGTTCATCAATAGCATTAGCACTGCCCAATCCTCTTCTTGACCTTTATTAGCTATAGATCATACTGAGTTCCTCCCTTCTGGCTACAAAACTTCACTTCTCAAGGTCACCTTTCTCCTTCGCTCTAACCAAACTTCCTTGCTTCCTACTTTACTGAGAAAGCCAACCTCTCTCTGAGCTTCCTGCCCTACCTACCTACGAATGTATATACAACCATACCTTACTTTCCTTTTTTCTACTCTGGATGAGGATCTTGAACAAGGGCAACCATCCCAATTAAGCTTTCAACCTACTTCCTTCCCATCAGTCTTTCTCTTCTGGAATATTCTCCCTTTAGCCTTTGTGCTTGTTTCTCTTGTCACGCAATCTCTCTCTCCCTTCCTCATTTAATTCAGACTTCTCAAAAATGTAGTTTATACTTGCTGCCTGTTTCCTTACTTCCCATTTATGTAAAGCCCAGTAAAATCTGACTTTTGACCCGACCACTTCACTCAAACTGCTCTTGGTAAGGTCATCGATGGCCTCCTCTTGTTTCCATTCCTACCTTTTTTGCCTCTCTGGGAGCATTTGACAGAATTAATCATTCCCAAATGGATACTTCCTAGTTCCTTGTTTTAATTTTAAATATATATATATATATTATATATATAAATATATATGTATATATATTTATATATATATATATATTTATATATATATTTATATATAAAATTTTATAGAATAATTTTCACTCATTTTCGATGTAAATCTTGATGATGTTTAGTAATTATATGTATTTAACCATCACCACAATGAAGGTATACAATCATTCCATGCACTTGCCTGACCCTGGTCGCAGGCAACTACTGATCTAACTTCTGTCACTATAGTTTTGCCTTTTCTAGAATTTCCTATAAATGGGCTCAAACACTATAAAGTCTTTTGTGTTGACTCCTTTTACTTAGCGTGATGTTTCTGATATTCACTGTGCTGTGTATACATTGTCCCTTTTCATTGCTGAGTAGAATCCCATGTTATGGATACCAAAGTTTGCTTATCCATTCATCATTTTGTTGTTTCTAGTTTATTGATTATTGCAAATAATACTTCTGTGAATATTCCCCTACAACTTTTGTGTGAACAAATATTTAGAAGTGGGACTGCTGGATCATAGGGTGTACATATTTGAGGGTTCCATCAACATCAGAGTTTCTCGGCAGCAGCACTACTGACTTTGGGGCTGAATAATGCCGTGTTTTAGGAGAACCTCCTATGCGTTTTAGATGTTATTATAATAGTATCCCTAGCCTCTATCCATACTGGATTCCAGTAGCAGAGCTCCCAAGCCCCCAGTTGTGATAACCAAAACTGTCTCCAGATAATTTTTGCCCCCAGAGAACATTTGGCGTTATCTCCAGTTGAAAACCACTGCTCTATGTTCTCACTAGCACGTGGAACTGTCAGCCATTTAACTTTATCATTTTAGTGTGTGTGTCACCGTAGCTCCTTGTGAGGATAATCTGCATTTTCCTAATGACTCCTATGGAAATAGGCAAAGACTACCCCAATGAGGAGGAGCTATATAACAAGGGACTAAGCCACCAGTACTTGAATTTGGCAGAGAATCAAGGGCAGGTAGAGAAGTAGAAAAGCTTTCGAGTGGAAAATTGGAAGGCCCTGATCAGAGACTGTTGGCATGGGGAAGATAGAGGTGGGCTACTTGGTGGGGCATCTTGTGTGAGTAGTCAGGAGAGCCTATTTGGCTTTCTCTAGTTGGTTTTAAGTTAGTTAGAAATAGAGGCCACAATTAGGGAAGCTGGGGCAGTTTTTGATACCTCAGGAAACAAGAACAATCTCAAATAAACAAGCTAACCTTACGCCTAATGCAACTAGAGAAGGAAGAACAAACGAAATCCAAAGTTAGTGGAAGGAAAGAAATCTAAAGATCGGAGCAGAAATAGATGAAAGAGAGACAAAGAAAACCATAGCAAAGATCAATGAAAGTAAAAGCTGGCTCTTTGAAAAGCTAAACCTCTAGACAGACTCATCAAGAAAAAATGGGAGAGGACTCAAATCAATAAAATTAGAAATGAAAAAGGAGAAGTTACAGCTGACACAGCAGAAATACAAAGCATCCTAAGAGACTACTACAAGCAACTCTATGCCAATAAAATGGACAACCTGGAAGAAAAGGACAATGTGAACAGGCCAATTACCAGTACTGAAATTGAATCAGTAATTTAAAAGTTGCCAACAAATAGAAGTTCAGGACCAGAAGGCTTCCCAAGTGAATTCCAGCAAACAATTAGAGAAGAGCTAACACCTACCATTCTGAAACTATTTCCAAAAATGGCAGAGGAAGAAACACACTTCTCAACTCCTTCTGATACCAAAACCAGACAAAGATATCACAAAGGAGGACAGTCTCTTCAATTAGTGGTGCTGGGAAAATGGAATAGCTACATCTAAAAGACTGAACTTACAATATTTTCTCACACCACACACAGAAATAAACTCAAAATGGATTTAAGATCTAAATGTAAGACCGAAATACATAAAACTGCTAGCAGATAATATAGGCAGAACACTCTCTGACGTAATTTTTTTGCATCACTTACCTAAGACCAAAGAAACAAAAGCAAAAAGAGATGAGACCTACTTAAAAGCTTTTGCACAGCAAAGGAAACCACTGACAGAATGAAAAGACAACCTACTGAAAGGGAGAAAATATTTGTAAATGACATGACTGATAAGGTGTTAAAATCTAAAATATATAAACAGTGCATACAACTCAATATCAAATAAACAACCTGCTTAAAAAAATCGGCAGAAGACCTGAATAGACATAATTACAAGGCAGAAATACAGATGGCCATCAGGCACATGAAAAGAAGCTCAGCATTGCTTATCATCAGAGAAATGCAAATCAAAACCATCGGATATCGCCTCACACCTGTCAAAATGGCTATCATCAACTAGTCTACCAGAAACCAATGCTGGTGAGGATATGGAGAAAAGGGAACTCTAGTACCCTGTTGGTCGGAATTTAAAGTTTTTGCATGCACTACGGAAAATAGTATGGAGTGTCCCCAAGAAACTAAAAATAGAACTACCATATGATCCAGCAGTCCACTCCTGGGTATGTACCCAAAGAAAATGAAAATACTTATTCAAAAACACACACACACATACCCACAGAGTAGAATATTACTCAGCCATAAAAAAGAAAGAAATTCTGTCATTTACAATAACACGGATGGACCCGGAGTGTATTATGCTTAGTGAAGAAAGACAGAGACCATATGTTATCACTTATACGTGGAAACTTAAAAAAAAATGAAGGAATGAATACAACAAAACAGAAAGAGACTTAAAGATATTAGAGAAGAAACTAGTGGTTACCAGTGTGGAGAGGGAAGAGGGAGGGGCAAAATAGGTATAGGTGATAAAGAGATACAAATGCTATGTATAAAATAAATATGCAACAAGGTATAAAGCACAGGGAAATATAGCTACTACTTTGCAGTGGTTTAAATTGGAATATAATCTATAAAATATTTAATTACGTTTTACACACCAAACTAATATAATATTGTAAAATAACTATACTTAAAAGAAAGAAAATCACTCAGGAAACACTGGACTTGTCCTATATCCTACATGAAATGGGCCTAACAGACACATACAGAAAATTCTACCCCAACAGCAGAATATACATTCTTTTCAAGAACACACGGAATATTCTTCAGTATGTATCATATCTTAAGTCACAAAACAATTTTAGCAAGTGTAAAGGTATTAAAATCATACCGAGTATCTTATCCAACCAAAACTGTATCAAACAAAAAAAATCAGTAATAGGAAGAAAACAAGAAAATTCACAGATGTGTGGAAATTAAACAACATGCTTCTGAACAATCAATCAGTGGGTCAAAAAAGAAATAAAAGAAGAAGTCCAAATCATGAAACAAAGTAAAATGGAAACACAACATATCAAACTATCAAACAAATAAAATCAGTTTTAAGAGGGAGGTTAATTCATACATCAGGAAAAAGAAAGATCTCAAACAACCCAAATTTACACCTCAAGGAACTAGATGAAACAACCAAAGTGCACAATTAGTCAAAAGTAAAGTCAGTAAAAGTAAAGGCATGACAAAAATAGAGCACAAATAAATGAAATAGAGACTAAAAAGACAATAGAAAACATCAATGAAACTGAAAGCTAGTTTTCTTTGAAGATGATAAAAGAAAAAAGTTGACAAATGCTTAGTTAGACAAACTAAGAAAATAAGGGAAGACCCAAATCAGAAACGAAAGACACTACAATTAATAACATAGAAAAACAAGGACCATATACTACTACTGTGAACAATTAAAGGCCAACAAATTGAATAACCTAAATAAATAAATTCCCAGAAACATACAACTTACCAAGGCTGAATCATGAAGAAATAGAAAATCTGAAGAGAACAATATTGAATGGAAGGATTCAAACGGTAATCAAAAACTTCCCAACCATATTGCTTCCCTGGTGAATTTTACCAAACATTTAAAGAAGAATTAATGCCAATACTTCTCAATCTCCTCTTAAAATATCAGAGGAGGGAACACTCCCAAACTCATTTTATGAGGCCAACATTACTCTGATACCAAAGTCAGACTAGGATACTACAAGAAAGGAAGACTATAGGCCAATATCCCTATAGATGAATATAGATGCAAAAATTCTGAACAATACCAGCAAATCGAGTTCAACAGTACATTAAAAGGATCATACACCACGATCAAGTGGATTTTCCCTGGGATGCAAGGGTGGATCAATATATGCAAATCATTAAATGTAATACCCCACATTAATCATAAGATCATTTCAATAAATGCAGAAAAACACTTGACAAAAGTCTACGTCCTTTCATGATAAAAACACTAAACAAAATGGGTATAGAAGGACTGTGCCTCAGCATACCAAAGGCCATATATGGAGAACTCACAGCAAACATGCTCAATCGTGTAAGGCTGAAAACTTTTCCTGTATGATCAGGAACAGGACTACAGTGCTCACTCTCTACTCCTACTTAACATAGTACTGGAAGTCCCACCAGAGCAATTAGGGACAAAAAGCAAAAAAAAAAAAAAAAAAAAAACCACATCCATACTGGAAAGGAAAGGAAGAAGTAATGCGTCCACACTGGAAAGGAAGAAGTAAAACTGACTCTGTTGGCAGATAACGTGATCTTATGTATAGAAAACGCTAAAGACTCTACCAAAAAGCTGTTAGAACTACTCACCAAATTAAGTAATTCGTAGTATACAAAAATCAACATAAAAATCCGTTGTGTTTCTATATACTAACAATGAGCTATCCAAAAAATAAAGAATACAATTATATTTACAATAGCATAAAATATTATTGAGGAATAACTTTAACCAAGGTGTGAAAGGTCTGTATAACATCCTGCCATTTGTGACAGCATGAGTGGACCTTGAGGGCATTATGCTAAGATAAGTCAGATAAAGGCTAAAACTGCATGATATCACTCATATATGGAATATAAAAAAGTCAACTTATGGAAACAGAGATAAAATGGGGGTTATCAGGGGACAGGGGTTGGAGGGATAGGATAGACGTTGAAGAGTAGAAGCCCTAGGGATCTGAATGCATAGTATACTGAATATAGACAACAACATTGATTATAAACATTAAACTTGCTAAAAGACCAGAATTTAATTATTCCAACCACTAAAAAGAAATGATAATATTGTAAAATAATAGAGGTACTAATTGTAACTACAGTGGCAGTCATGGAATATTATTCGGCCACGAGAAAGAAGTCAGTCATGCCTTTTGTGACAACATGGATGGACCCTGAGGGCACTATGTTAAGTGAAATAAGTCAGACAGTGAAAGACACATACTGTATGTTCTCATTTATATGAGGAATCTAAAGATAAAAGTCAATCTCATAGTCAGGCAGTAGAGCAGTGATTGCCATGGGCTGGAAGTGGGGAAAATGGGGAGAATTTGGTCAGCGTATACAAACTCCCTGCTATAAAATCAATAAGGTCTGGGAATCTAATGCACAGCACGGTGACTATAATTAACAAAACTGCATCATATATACTGGAAGTTGTCAAGAGGGTTAAATGTTCTCACTCTCTCCTCCCCCCCACCATCAATGGGAAGGACAATGAGGGAACGGAGGTATCAACTAACATTACTGTGGTAATCATTTTGCAATATATACTTGTATCAAATTGTCACTTTGTATACCATAAACTTACATATGTTATATGTGAATATTTCAGTAAAGCTGAAAAAAATGAAGATTTAAGAAAAATGGATATAACTAAATTTGAAAGAATTCATTTCAATTAAGGGCAAGATAAAGATGAACTATGACACACTGGAAAATATTCACTGGTCACTTGCTGCTTACATCCTGCTGAACACATTGTATATCACCTCATTCACATGAGAAAATATTCCTCCCTGTTCAGTTCACTTTAATCATGTCTTAATTCTTACTTGGATGCATTCATTCCCAGTGATTCCTAACTTTCCAAAGAAAGTCCCAATTATTTGATTTGAGCATATTGCTGATTTGAACAAAATTGGAGTTCTTTATTAAAGAAAACTAAGGTAATTAATGACAGCCTCAAACCATTCCTCTCTTTAATTCTTAAAATGTTTTGGAGATTGTCATTTCCATCAAAAGAGACTTTGGAATTATTATATTAAATAATTAGTTTTACTTTCCTCAATGAAACATTTCCTGCATTTTTTCATTTATGTCAAAAGAACTGTTAAGATAACCCAGTGACTCTCAGGTGATTAAACAGATGTCGTTCCTTAAATATGTAAGTTTTAATTGACTGTAAAAATGCTCTCTTCAGTATCAAATAATTTTATAAGAAAAAATTCAGCTAACAAAGTAATGTCATTGCTAATGTGCCTTATTCTGTATTCTCTCTGATGATACTTAGTCGAGCACAGTAAGAGTGTAATTATATTTCTAAGCTGAAATAGAGTGCACTTATTTTTTCTGAAAATTACAGTGGGACTAATCATTTAGTAAGCCCATAATTGCTCTGTCAATGTAATACTAGATTGCTGCAAAATTTGAATAAATTTGTGGATGATATCACTTAGGGAAACTGTTGATTATGTATACAATCCATTCAAAAAATGCAACTGGTCAATCTTAGGCAAAATTGTTTAGGAAAATTTTGGTATTTGTCAGAATTCTATTTACAATATGATTAAAAAACATTTTTAAGTGGCTAGATCTCTGGTAGAGAAGAAAAGATAATTGTGATTTATTCCTAGATCTCTGACCCACTTAATGATATTTTACAACCAATCATGTCAAGAAAATTACATCCAATTGTCATTTCATTTTACAAGGATATTAGGGACATAATGGCATAAGAGATATGTAATGACACTTGATATTCTGTAATGAAATTACAGAATTTCTCATTCATAAAGGGATATAAACAATTTCTGCCTTATACACATTAAAAGGAAATAAATTTTTATGCTCATACAACATTCTCGTCAACATTGGTTGCAACATATTTGAACATCAAATCCTTTACCAAACATTTGATAATCCTTATGATTTTTATCAAGAGATTCGTCTTCTTAGTATCTGTGAACATCTTCGTTTCCATGTTATGTATATGTTATTTTCTTTCTCCTAAAATTTTTGTGTTCCAGTAGTATATTCAAGGGGTAGGTATTATGTAGTTAAAAGGGAGAAATGTCTCCATTCATGTGATTTTCCTATCATATTATTGTTTGCTTTAGACATTGTGTTTACCTTTCTGATTCGAAAAGTAATAATGTCCATTATAAAAAATGCATTCTTATTTTTCATAATATTTCTCTGAGTTATCAACCTTAACATATTAACGTGTTCATTTCCCACTGCTTATATATATGAGGTAAATACAATTTTGCTGACACATTATTTTCTTAAGCTTTTTTCTGAAACATCACAAGTGCTTTGTAACAGTTTCATATCCTATTACTAACTTTTTATTCACTCATTTATTTGTTAAACACTTGAGTGCCTATAATGTATCAACAAATATGTTTATGCTAACATGCAGTACTGAAGAGAAAAGGCCAGACTCTCGTGCTTGGGCAGCTTAGAGTCCAGTAGAAAAAGACAGATAATAAAAAAGTAAATAAATGTAAATGCTGGAGAGGGTGTGGAGAAAAGGGAACCTTCCTACACTGTTGGTGGGAATGTAAATTGATAACGGCCACTATGGAGAACAGTATGGAGGTTCCTTAAAAAACTACAAATAGAACTACCATACGACCCAGCAATCCCACTACTGGGCATATACCCAGAGAAAACCAGAATTCAAAAAGACACATGCACCCCAGTGTTCACTGTAGCACTACTGACAATAGCCAAGGCATGGAAGCAACCTAAATGCCCATCGACAGACGAATGGATAAAGAAGATGTGGTACATATATACAATGGACTATTCCTCAGCCATAAAAAGGAACGAAATAAGGCCATTTGCAGCAACATGGATGGACCTGGAGATTATCATACAAAGTGAAGTAAGTCAGAGAAAGACAAATATACCATATGATATCGCTTATATGTGGAATAAAAAAAAAAAAAGGTACAAATGAACTTATTTACAAAACAGAAAGAGAGTCACAGATTTAGAAACAAACTTATGGTTACCAGGGGGAAAAAGTGGGGGGGGGGGGGTGGAAATTAGGAGTTTGGGATTAACAGATACACACTACTAGATATAAAATAGACAACCAACAAGGACCTACTGTACAGCACAAGGAACGCTACTCAATATCTTGTAATAACCTGTAAGGGAAAAGAATCTGAACAAAAAGATACATATGTATGTATAACTGAATCACTCTGCTGTACACCTGAAACTAAAACTATACTTAAGTGTAAAAAAAAAAAAAGATAAATGTATCAATCTGAGGATTTCTAATAGTGGTAACAGTAATAAAGATGATGAAAATGGATAGTGTGATAGTAACTGGAGTACAGCGGCTCTGAGGTAGTAATAAGTACAGCATGTTCAAGGAACATAAAGCGCATCAATGTAGCTGGAACTTAGTTATCAGGGTTGGGGCAATGCATTTAGTTGAGGCGTTACTTTGAGTTGGCAAGCTTTTGCTTACAATTTTAAAGTCTTGACTGACAGGTGCTAATAGGGATCATCCGCTTTGCTGATCTTTGCACAACTGAATGTATAGCACAAGAATTCAGAAATACAGTATTAGCCAAGTCCCTTATTATTGGATAAGTAGTTTATTCCCAATTTTACATTAAATAATGTTGAACTTCTTTACACGTAAGTCACTAGCTGAGTTTCTGCTTTCTTAAGGTAGAGTTATATGATGAGAATTACTATGTCACAGTTTATAGAATTTTGAGTATCTTGACACTTATTTTCAGATTGATCTTTGTTTTCACTTAGGCTTCCAATAGCAAAGTGAAAAGAGCTAAACTCACTAAACCTGAAAGCATTTCATCATTTTTAGTATGCTACCTTGTTAAGCAGGTCAGAATTGATTATTTCATGGACGTTAAGTCCACAACAATATAAAGAAAGACATCATAAATAACACAGATATACATATGTACATTTCCAAGTAAAGGATATCATATATGCTTTTTAAATATTTGCTGAAAAAATGGAAAATATATAAAAAAGAAAAGGGGATAAAGAGCAAATTTGGGGCTCAAACACCACTCACTTTTCTCTAATCTGATTCTTGAATCATGCATAAGACATTCAAAAATCCTGAAAGAAATAATCTGAACTATTTTAATTACTCAGGCCTATCAATATTCCTACCCTGATGTCGATGATTAAGGTAAAAAATGAATCCTTTCTATTCACATTACAATCAATAATATACATAAGTGCTTTAAAATGATGTTGGATTTCATAGTCTGGTAGGGTATTGAGCATTATTGATAAATTTGAAAATACTATATTCTCTGATTTTGAGATGCGCTTTTGACCTTGAGTAACTCAGAAATTACAAAGAATTTTTGCTTTGAGCAGGTGGTATGTGTCAGCCAGAAGTATGCCCTGAGCGAAGAAAAAATACATAGGAAGTTTTTGGATGCTGTGCATAAAAATATTCCAGGAAAAGGATTTAGAATTCCATGGGCACATCACGTCTCAGGTTGTCATGGGGAAGAGAATTTTCCAATTAACCTAACTCAGGTGGGGAAGGAAAATTCTTAACACTGAAAAGTTTTTTAAAAATTAAAATATCAACAACATTCAAATATGTGCATACGAATATGACAATCTATCAATCACTGAGTTTGTTTTTAGTGAATTAATAGACAAAATACATAATAGTTATCAGATTGGTAATTATTCATCACTCTTTTCTTTCAGATATCAGAAGCAGAGGAAAATAAAATAACTGACATTTAAAAGGTCTGAGTTAGCAATCTCAGTTAATAAAAAGTGTTTTTCACTCTTTCTGCTTTAAAGTTCTATAAGCTATCAACAAGACAACATATCTAATCATCATCACCTGTTGAAGAATACAATAATGAAGAGATACCATCTTAAAAAATGGTCTTTCTGGCTGAAACAGTGGTAGAAGTGAAAAAGCTCCATTTCAAAAATGTTATTTTTCAGCCTCTGTGATAAAAAAGTGTATCAATAATGCATCAGGAAAACATTAATATACCCATTGGTTTTTTTTTACTTTCAGATTTCTAAAAAGTATGACAAGAAAAAGCAGACAAAGACCTAGACTGAATTTCACTGAAAAATCTATCACACATGCCACAAATTGTTACAGAGATTAAGGAGGACAAGAAAACCTTCAGAGCATTTTTATGAACGAAGATATTAATGCTATACCCAGTCAAGGTCATCAATTCGTTTTATAAGGATGTTAGAGACACAATGGCACAAGAGATGTGTAATAAAAAAAGAAAAGTACAGACTGGTCTTGCTGAATCATGAATAAAATAATATCAGAAGAATCTAAAAGCACATTAAAAACAATGCATCCTAATCAAGTAGGATTTATTCTAGAAATTAAAGGATGATTCAATGCAGTATAATCCATTAATATAATTTATACTCTACACATAAAAACTTTCAAAGAGTCCACTATTTGTTAACAAAACACCAATCAAATAAAAACTTATGGTGACTTTCTAACCGTGATGATAAAATTTATATGCCTCAGTAGCAAAACCAACATCTGACATACTAGGAAGCAACAGAGCAATAACACCAAAATAAGGAAAAGGGCCACTATCCTATCTATACTGACATAAGGTTGAATTAGAGTTATTATTCGAAACAATAAGAAAAGAGACAATAATTAGAGGGAAAAGAATTGGAAAAGAAGAAACATGCTTAATTTCCTGCTTTTTATGATCATATGTATGGAAAATTCAAGAGGAAGTTTCAAAAAAAGTAAAAACCAATACAAAGATTTCAGTATCAGAGTATTAAAAGTTAGGAAATTCAAAACCCTTCAGATATTCAAACAATAATCAATCACAGAGAAGATCCTATTTAAAAAAAGAAAAGAGTAAAAGATAATACCTAAGATTAAAGATACAAAACCTACAGAAGGAAAATATTTAAATACTTCAGAAAGACACAAATGTTGCCTTAAAAAGATGGAAGGAAGCACAATTTTTTTACTATAACAATCAAACATTGTAAATACATTGATCTACACTAGGTAAAATATAAACTTACGATGGTCCCAATAAAATTACCAGTAGATTTTCACTATATGTAGACAGGTTCATTAGGAATGTCATATGGAAAAGAATAACAAACAGGGATAGACAGGAAAACCCGAAAAAAGATCAACAAGGTAGAGGAAGACTGGCCCTACTAGATATTAAAATAAAGGGGAAAAAAAAAAAAGAACTTCTCTCATAAAAGCAATGTGTTGTGTGTACATGAATAATCAGAAAGACCACTGGCACCAAAGTAAAACTGGACCCAAGTACCTATGGAAGTATAGTATATGATAAACTAAGTCACAGGGATAAAAGGGTTTTTGATTAATATTTTGAAGACAGTTTGATAGTCATTTTAAGAAAAAGCTAAAATTGAACCTGTATTTCATACCTTTCACTAGGATAAACTCCAAGTCGATCAGATATATAAATATTTTAAAAGAAACCATGCAAGTGCTTAACATTTATTAGTTATCTTATGTCAGAATTGGGAAGCCTAAGTAATATGTCTCAAAATTCAGAAGTGGTAAAAGATGAATAAATTTGATTCCATAAAAAAATCTTGGACATGGAAAAACACACAAACACACATACACACCCCAAACTAAAACCAGAAGAAATGTATACCTTTTCACCATAGATGAAGTTTAACCCCTATGTTTGTTCTCTTTCCACGCTCCCCGTTTCTTTCCTCCCTCCCTTCTCTCCCTCCCTCCCCCTCTCCTTCTCTCCCTCTCTCCCCCTCTCCTCCTCTCCCTCCCTCCCCCTCTCCTCCTCTCCCTCCCTCCCCCTCTCCTCGTCTCCCTCCCTCCTTCCCTCTCCTCCTCTCCCTCCCTCCTTCCCTCTCTCTTTTTCTTTCAGAAAAGCAAATTCTGATAGAAAAATGAATAACTGAAAATACAGTTGACACAAGAAAAATAGGAAAAATTACCCTTAAATGTAGGAAAAATACACCTTAAAATTTTCAAATTAAAACCCACATTTAAAAATGTTCTCATTTTTTAGATCTAAAATCCAAAAATGCCAGCAACAAATTCTACTGGCCTTGCAAGTTTGCTGGGGAAAAAGCCATTGTCACAGTTTACTGGTCTACAGGCCAGATGACACAAAATCTAGGGGGGGAAAAACTAACAACACAAAATGCTAGATAGAGTTTTTACTTTGACTTAGCAAATTAACTTCTAGGGCTCCAACCTAAATATAGTCCTTTGTAAGTAAGGGGAAAAAAAGATGCCGATGTTATCCACTGTAGCGCTGGTTACAGTAAAAAATTTAAAACAAGGCAAATATTCAAACTAAGAGACAGTTTAAAGCTTTAAAAAATCTACCCGTTGGAGTACCATAAAAAACAATGAAGGACATTTATACGGACTTATAATTGTACATACATTGTTAAATTAGGAGAGCAAAGTATAGCTAGGGTAGATGGTATGCTACTTTTTGTGTAAGAAGTTAGGAAAGTATATAGATAAATGTACATACTTAAACACATATATGTATGTACACACATCTTCAGATGCTGATTTTATTTACAAAAGATGTACTGGAAGGAAACGTCTTGTAGAGTCAAAAGCAACATATTTCTGAGTATATTCTTATATAGTTTTGCATTTTTAGAACCAAATGAATATTTTACACATTCAAAAAACTTGATGAGAAGGCTAAATCTCAAATTGAATACAACTGGAGCTACTGATCCTAACTCTAGGTCAAACTGTTAACACAACCAAATAGATTGAAGAACAGGGTCCCTTTATGCTACACTTCCTTAATGACACTTATTCTAAGGACAGAAAAGAACTGCAGAGAAATCTTGTCATTCAGTAATTTTTTCAGCAGTAGTATTACTATGTTGTGCACTGAAACTTATTACATAAATATTTTAACAAAAGCATATGGTTTTGTCCACTGAAAATGCCAAGAAGCAACGATATTCAGAAGCAACATACTTTATGCCAAAGTTTAACGGGTTTGAAATACCATTCTCTATTAAAAGGACAAAAATTCCTTGCAGAAGTGCATGATTGTGCGTATGGTGCAGAAAATACAGAAGGCGAACGCTAAAATAGTTATATCTAAATGACACAAAAGAGGTTCCTACTGTTCAACTTTGGGACAATTTAAGTATCAAAAGAATTTTGTAATTTGTTGTAAGCTATCTATTTATCTGGCCATCTATTAGCACCATCTATGTGTGTGTGTCTGTGTGTGTGTGTCTGTGTGTAATATAACTTAAAAGAGTAGGAAGACTCATTCGTCACTATTCATGTGAGTATTACACACTGGCTATTACTCTTAAAAGTGGTAATTAAATGAAAAATTAAGCACTGACCGTGCCTTTATAGGAGTAACTGTAATTCATCTCCAGTGAATGATAGAAAGTACTTCTTTACAAAAGAATAAAATTAATATAAAAGAAACGTTTGAATTAGAAAAATCATCATTTTTCCATCCTCAGTAAAATACATTTATTTGGTCAAGGATTGCTGATGACTGCTGAAACAATTAGGTAAACTTTGAGGGGTGAAGGACTGTGTGTATTTCTATGTTGTCAAAGTATCATCCCACAGGTGAAAAACCTTTCCTTTAAAACAGAGAATGTGGTGACCATAACATTAACCAAGAAATCAAATGTAGGAAGAACACAAGTGTGGATCAACCTGATAATATGTAGTATGTACCACAAATATTCACCAATGATGGATTTTTGAAAATAAATGAAAATTTATACTGAATCTAGTTAAGCCTCCAGACCTAAATTGTATTTTAATGCTGATATAGGAAATAGAAAAAAAAAAAAAACATTAAATGACCACACAAAAGCAACAAGACAAATCTAGGTTGTGGGACATTATTAAACATACCTGCCTTGGTGTCTTCATTTTATGAATATAAAGAGTTTGGGAGCTCTTCTATATTAACAGACTAAAAAGACATAATGACAAAGTTTAAGGAATAATTCTTGATAGGAATGATTAATGGGATATGTCCTTATTTTCACAGCATACACTCTGCAATACTTAGGTGTAAACTGTCATAATGTCTTTAGGTTATTTTGAAATTATATTTATACATACATATACACACATATAAATAGATACATAAATATAATGCCTGCATACATATGTACATCTGTGTGTGTGTGTGTGTGTGTGTGTGTGTAGGCAGAGAGAGGAAACGAATACAACAAAATATTAATTACTGTTGATCTAGGTATGAGTTATGGTATTCAATGTCTTATTCATTCATGTTGCCTATCTGCTTGGACAGTTGTTTAGGAATGTTTAAAACAAAGTGTACTATGGTCCATTTTTTAGATGCACTTGAGTAGACTATGTGTTGCCCAAACACGTATGTAATTCAATACAACTCACTCTGGCTTACTAATTTCATGCACAGAATCTCAATAGCTAGAAAGTGCTACTCAATTGAAAAAGCTAAATAATTGCTTACAAAGTAGACTGTGGTGCTTGAATAAATGAAAAGTGCTTCAGGAATGTTTATATTGGAAACAATCTCCATTTTGATACAGTTCCTCTGAGATAGCTACATGTAAAAGAATCTTTTACATGGATTAAAGACCTAACTGTAATACCAGGTATCATAAAACTCCTAAACAAAAACATAGGCTGAACACGCTTTGACATAAATTGAAGCATTTTTTTTTTTTTTTTGGATCTGTCTCCTAAAGCAAAGAAAATAAAAGCAAAAAGAAACCAATAGGACCTAATTAAACTTAAAAACTTTTGCACAGAAAAGGAAACTGACAAAATGAAAAGACAACCTACTGAATGGGAGAAAATATTTGTAAATGATGTCCAATAAGGGGTTAATAGCCAACATATAAACAGCTCATACAATTCAACATCAAAAAACCCCCCAAACAACCTGATAAAAAATGGGCAGAAGAACTGAGTAGACACAATGGGATATCATCTCACACCTGTCAGAATGACTATCATCAAAAAGAACATAAATAACAAATGTTGGCAAGTTTGTGGAGAAAAGGGACCCCTTGCACACTGACGGTGGGAATACAAATTGGTGCAGCCACTGTGGAAAACAGCATGGAGTTTTCTCAAAAAACTAAAGATATAACTACCATTTGACCCATCAACTCCTCTCCTGGGTATATATCCACAAAAAACAGAAGAAACACTAATTCAAAAAGATACATGCACCCCAATGTTTATAGCAGCATTATTTACAATTTCCAAGAAATGGAAGCAACCTAAGTGTCCATCGACAGACGAATGGATAAAGAAGATGTGGGATACACACACACACACACACACACACACACACAAACACACAAATGGAATACTACTCAGCCATAAAAAAGAATGAAATTTTACCATTTGTAGCAACATGGATGGACTTGGACGGGCATTATGCTAAGTGAAATAAATCAGACAGAGAAAGACAAATACTGTATGGTATCACTTGTATGCGGATTCTAAAAAAATAAAGGAAAGAATATAACAAAACAGAAACAGACTCACAGATAAAGAGAACAAAATAGTGGTTACCAGTGGGGAGAGGGAAGGCAAGGGGCAAGATAGCTTGGAACTTTTAATTCCCTAACACTATTAGGTATAAAAGAAGCTACAAAGATATACTGTACAGTACAGGGAATATAGCCAATATTTTATAATAACTCTAATGGAGTATAACCTTTAAAAATTGTACATCAACTATACTTATATTAAAAAAAATTCTAAAGAATCCACCAAAAATCTATTAGAACTAATCGAAGAATCCAGTGATGTTGCAGGATGCAAAGTTGACATGCGAAATCAGTTGTGCTTTAGTTTACTAACAACGAAATATCTGATGAAGAAATACAGAAAATGATCCCATTCACAATAGCATCCAAAACGATAAAATAGGAATAAATTTAACTGAAGTGGTGAAAGATCCGTATCCTGGAGACTGTAAGACTCTGAGGAAAGGAATTGAAGAAGACAGAAACAAATGGAAAGATATCCTGTGTTCATGGATCAAAAGAATTAATGTTACAATGTCCATAGCCACCTACAGATTCAGTACAATCCCTATCAAAATTTCAGTGACGTTTTTCACAGAAATAGAAAAAACAATCCTATAATTGGTATGGAACTACAAAAGACCCTAAATAGCCAAAGCAATTCTGTGAAAAAACAAAGCTGGAGGCAGCACATTTCCTGATTTAAAACTATATTTCAAAGGTATTGTAATCAAAGCAGTATGGTAATGACCAAAAAAAGAGACACACAGACCTATGGAAAGGAACTGAGAGAGCAGAAATAAACCCTTGCATACACAGTCAACTAATACTTGAAAATGAGCCAAGAATACTCAAAGGGAAAAGCATAGTCTCATCAACAAATAGTGTTGGGAAAACTGAATAATCATATGCATAATAATTCAGTTGGAATACTATCTTATACCACTCACAAATGTTAACTCAAAGTGGATTAAAGACTTAAACATAAGACTTGAAACTGTAAAACTCCTAGAATGAAACATAGGAAAGATGCTGCTCAACGTGGGTCTTGGCAAGGATGTTTTGAATGTGATACCAAAAGCACAGGCAACAGAAGCAAAAATTAATAAGAGGGGCAAAATCAAACTAAAAGGATTCAGCACAGCAAAATAATAATCAATAAAATAAAAAGGTAACCTACAGAATGGGAGAAAATATTTGTAAATCATATATCTGATAAGATGTTAATATCAAAAAAAATATATTAATTACCCATACAACTCAATAAGAAAAGAACAAAGCAGTCTGATTAAAAAATGGGCAGAGGACCTGAATAGACATTTTTCCAAAGAAGACACAAACGGCCAATAGGTACACAAAATGTGCTCAATATTATTAATCATCAGAGAAATGCAAATCAACCACAGGAGATAACACATCATACCTGTTAGAACAGCTATTATCAAAAAGACAAGAAGTAATAATTGTTAGCGATGCCGTGGAGAAAAGACAACCCTTACACACTGGTTTTGGGAATGTAAATTGGTATAGCCACTATGTAAACAATATGAAGTTTCCTCAAAAATTAAAAATACAACTGCTATGTGATCTAGTGATCCCGCTTGTGAGTATATATCCCAAAGAACTGAAATCAGGATCTTGAAGAGATATCTGCACTCCATGTTAATTGCAGCATTATTCCCAATAGCCAAGATTTGGAAACCACCTAAGTGTCCCTCAACTGATAAATGGATAAAGAAGATGTAATATACACACACACATGCACACACACATACAGAATAGCATCCAGTCATGAGAAAGAAGGAAATTCTGTCCTTGCCAATACATGGATGGAAATAATGCCCTTGAGGGCATTATGCTAAGTGAGATAATCAGACAGAGAAAGACGAATACTGTATGATATCACTTATATGTGGAGTCTAAAAAAGCCAAGCTTCTAGAAACAGAATAGAATGGTGGTTTTCAAAGGCTGGGGGTTTCAAGAAGTAGGGAGATGTTGGTCAAAGGTTTCAAACTTCCAGTTATAAGTTCTAGGGATCTAATGACATCACGGTGATTATAGGAAATAATACTGTAACACCTATTTGAAAATTGTTAAAAGAGTAGATCTTAAATGTTTTCAGCACAAAAAAATGGTAATTATGTGACACGATGGAGGTGTTAGCTAATGCTATGGTGATAATCATTTTGCAATATATAAGGGTATCAAATGAATGCATTGTACACCTTAAACGTACACAATATTGTATATCAATTATATCTCAATGAAGCTGAAAAAAACAAACAAGCCAACCAACCATCCAAGAAAAAACATGAAGACCAACAATAACAATATTGCTGTGTTAACTTTTTGTGAGAAACTAGGACGTACATTTCCATTTGTTTTCTCTCTTGGATTTTAAGAATACTTGGAGATCTTGGTTGACCATAGTGCACTACTGAGTTGGAGTGTAATTCTGTGTTTCAAATGGGAATTGACATCACCCCTTTAAATTTTAGTTTTCTTTGATGTCAATGCATCATTGAGGACATAAACCAGACTAGTGAGTTGCTTCAGTTAAGAAATGACAATACCTAAAAAAAAACTTTTCTGAACTGACTTGAAAACACACACACACACACACACACACACACACACACACACACACATTTCCTTCTACCAAACAGGCCCAAATACCTACTAATTTCTGGACACTGGAAATTAGAATTTTATGGATGTAGGATAAACGAGATATGACCTATCTAAACTTACAAGAGAAATATTTAATGACAACTTAATCTCATGAAACCAAATTAAAAACTAGTTTTTGCAAGGGGGGGTTTGAACGTTAATTTGTCATCATTCACCAAGTTGGGAAATTTTTTTTTTTTTTTTTGATAAAGGTTCTAACTGTGACATTGTGCCACTTTTCAAATCTTCTTCACTTGAAAGTTACTGAGACTTGCAATTCTTTTATGACTGGTAGTTTCAAAGGCAGTTCATCAAACCTCCCAGCAATATGATTCTATGTATAGAATTGACTACTCAGAAGGAAGTAGAGATAGGACTATGAAGCAAGACCAATGTACTTCTGCTGATGAGAGCTTATAAAAATGAATGAAGCTCTATTTGCAAAATACTAGCAGCTTTGCCCAAAGTTCTTTCTTAAATTTGTTTTCTTAAACAAAAATTTTTGTGCATAGTAATAAAATTTTGATAATCCTATTGAAAGGGTTTTCATGTTCTCTGCTGCACAAACCAAATATCCACTCTATAACAGAAATGTATGTATAAGGTTTTCTATTCATGTCCAGCATTCATAATAATTATTCGTTACTATATATTAAGCAATTACTATTGGCTTTACTATATATTCGATGCAAAATGTATTTAGCACATAATTCTAGGATTTCTGTAAGAGTTCGTTCACTGGTCTTCAACTCTTCCTGTACTTATTATCGTTTCCCATCTTTCCTAAAATGCATAATACCTAATTTCTTTAATTGATTTCCCCACATACAATAGATTCATTATCTTATGACTTCTTTAAAAATCCTTTGCATTTTGTCCTCTTCCATTTTTCATGTCACAAAACTACTTACTTTTAATGTGCTATTCTTCTGGAAAACTTCAGTGACCTTTTCTAATTATTTTCCCTTCTGGATCTCTCAACATCACGTATCTTGACACAGGCAGTTAGTTTCTTCCTCTAAAACTACTTTTATCTTTAGCTCCGTGCATCTGAGGTCCTGATTCTCGTCTCTTTTCATGTTGCTCATATTCTTTTTGGTTCAATCCTCTTCTTTTCCAGGCCATTGATCTTGTTAGTACTCCAGGGTTTGTCCTAAAACATTTGCTAATCTCTTGCTACACCAACAATTAGGAATACATTATCCAATTGAAACTTGAAAACTTCCAAATCTGTATCTTCAAACTTAACCACTGACTCTCAAATGCTATACTTAACTCTCTAACTATCTTCAGGGCATATTTATTTGTATATTTTTAAGATCCTTGAAACTCAGTGGGAACTAAACTCCTTATTCTTACTTCAAGGGCAGTCACCTCTACCCAAGTTTCTAAGCACCGATTATGTTTTCCATTCCAGTTTCTTATTCCAATCTATGTTACTTCTTAATTACCTGACATGTTTCTTTTTTCCATGTAATTCCACATTTAATCATTTCCTAATTCAACTAATGCTATATTAGGGAATACATCTTATATATTTTATAGCTTTTCCAATTCTTATCTACATTCACCACCCAAGTCTTTTTTGACTATATTCTTTTTTTCCTCTTTGCTTTAGCAGTTCTTAAATATAGTTGTGCATTAGAAGCATCTGGGGAAGTTTTGATTTTTAAAAAAGTTTTACTGCATTGTAACTTACATAAAATGAATATTCACGTGAGTATACATATTAGTAAATATTTACAAGAGATTTGACCCATGACATCATTATCCCATTGAAAATACAGATTTCTAATAGTACAGAATGCTCCCTTATGCCACCTCTTAGCTGATAAGCATTAAAAATGCCAAAGTTAGCACCAGCACTGGAGATTTTGATTTAACTGGTTTGAGGAGGGTCCTGAACATTGGTATTATTTTTCCATATAAGGATATTTAATAACTTTAAAATACAGAGAAAGACGAAATACGCTGGATATATCCTGTTAATAGAGTTGAGAACTGGAGCACATATGAATGAACTTGAGAGGGAAAGAGAATAAAGCTCTCAGAACATTTTGGGAAAGAAGCAGTGATGGAAGTAAAACATAATTTTAGGCAAGGATCATGTCATTTTATGCCAGGTTATATAAAACACTGCTGCCATTTATGTTAGTTAAAGTATTTTCGGTAAACATTTCAAGAATATTTTAGTTTGGAATGGAGAGAAATACACACCTGTGTGCATACTGAGCTCTCTTTAGGGGATTATTAAAAGTATATTGCAATGCCTATGTCATAGCTTATCTGAAGAATTTACACATATCGGCAGTAGGCAATTATGCAGTAGCATATTTTACCTAACAGGCACCAGAAAAATATCTTTTAATAAATTAATAACAAGGTCAGCTTAAACTTAATGTGAGTATTGATATATTTAACAATAAATCTACCATCTTACTATTTCTCATTTGTCTTTTCAATGTATATTTACATTTTCTCCTTACTTGCCTTCTTTTTGATTAACTACTATTTTCCCATTCTCCCGCTCTAATAACTTGTTAGCAATACATTCTGCTACTATTTTTTAGTGGTACCTCTATAGAATAAAACATGGCATGTAATATGAATGAAAACTTTTACATTTCCTAAAGAAGCTGTACCACCACTCACTGCATTTATACTGCTCTCTTGCCTTTTTAAAACACTGTTGAATTTTGACACTGTTGTATGTATGCCATGTATTTTAACTTCCAGTACATTCTAAACCCCACGAAGTTGATTATTATCATTCTGTATGTAATTATATTTATCTGTATTTAGCCATTTTTGCTCTATGTTTCTACCTGAATTTTTATACTTTTATCTAGGATCACTTTTCTTTTGCTTAATGAACACCCTTCATTAAGTATTATCTTTAGTGTAGTTACGCTGATGATAAATTCTTTATTTTTTTCATTGCTTGAAGTTTTTGGTCTTTAGTTTTGAAGGATATTTTCACTGTGTAGAGAGTTCGAGGTTGGCAGAAAATATCACTCAATTACATTCTAGCCTCCAGTTTAAGTTGGAAAGTTTGTTGCCTGTTTTATTACTCCATTTTTTTAAATGTCTCTTTTTCTTAATTACTTTTAAAATTTCCTTTTGTCTTTGGTTTTCAGCAATGGTCTATGATGTACCTAGGTATATTTTTCTTCCTATGTATGCTCATCAGAATTAAAAAAAATTAAAATGTGTGGGTTGATGTTTTCATCAAATTTAGAAAATTCTAAGTCATGAGATCTTTAAATCTTGCTTCTGTCGCAATATCTCTCCTCTGCTTATCATCCTCCAACCACACATGAATTAAGTTTTGTTATAACTGTATGTCATTTACTCTTTTCTGAATTTTTCATCTTTTTATCTCTCTGGGCCTTGGTTTCCTACTTGGTTGACCTATCTTCCAGTTCAATAACACTTTCTTCCACAGTGTCTAATCTGCCTTTAAATCCATATACTACATTCTTAATTTCAGATTTTAGATCTAGAGTATAAATTCCATTCTGTTATTTCACATCATCAGTTCTGTCCTGTAATTATCCATCTTGTAATTTAATTTCTTATACCTGTTATTTTAACTTTATCTGTTAAGTCAATGTCTATACATTCCATGAATTAATTTCAATTGACTTGTTTTTCCTCTTGATTTTGGTCAATTATTTTCTTTTTTATGACTTTAATGAAAATGAAACTGAATGTCAAATATGCATATAAAAACTTGTTCACATAGTTTGAGGACCTGTCTGATCTTTTCTTTCAGAGAGGATTAACTTTGCCTCTTCTAGGCAATTAGGGCCAAGGTAGATACTTTTAATCCAAACATGAAGTGTGCTGATTCAAAGTTGGAGCCAAAATCAGAACTTAACTATTTCTGGCCCACTCGTACTGCTAGGTGGTAGCTGTTAGGAGTTTAACCTGAGAGCTCATTTTGAATGCCCTGAATAGCAAAGTTTGTGCCCCAGCCCTTGAAAACTACCAAATGTTCTGTCCAGGGTTCACAAATGCTTCTCTTGATTCACTGAATGCTCTATAGCAGTGGTTCTCAACTGGGGAAAATACGGTCTCCCCTATCCAGGGACATCGGGCAGTGTCTAGAGACATATTTGGTTGTCACAACTGTCACGGTGTTACTTGCATCTAGTGGGTAGAGACTAACGATGTTGTAAAACTTTTTGTAATGCACAGGACCACTCCCCATAATAAAGAATTATTTGATTTAGTATGTCTGTAGTGCTATGGTTAAAGCACTGACCTTTTCAGAGGAAATGCAGCATTGCATGTATTACTCACATTTTAGGGCATTTCATGTCAGCAGGATCATGACCATTCAAGTCTTTCCTACTTCAATACTATTAAAAATACATTTTTTATTTTGCATATTGTCCAGATTTTCAAGTTTTGGGGAAAGATCAAACTAATCTGCTATGGCTGGGAGGAAAAAAATAATCACAAATTTAGTTAGAGTTTTGTATTTCTCCACAATTTCTTTGGAAAATAGGAGCAGGAGCAGAGAGGAGTGTTGTACAAGGAATGGATGATAGATTTAATCCAGAGCTAGGCTTAGAAGATATTAAGGAATAGTTTGTGTAAGAAACAGTCTATGATGTTAGATATTGTAGTGCTGATCAAACTGTCTCTGGATTGTAGGATGAAGAAAATCAGCCATAATGATCAAGCGAGTGGTCTTTGGTTTTAGGAAAAGAGTCAAGATTGAGACTAGAGACAACTTTGATGGCAAAAAAAGAGGTTTTATATTCCCACCATAATATTTCGGTTTAGATGCAACTTCACAGTATTTTTATAGTACAGGTTTTTTTAATGACAAAAGTGTCTGGCTTATAAATTTGAAGTCATCCCTCAATAATAGTGGATAGTGGTTTAAAGCCCATGAGGGACATTTTAAGTGCTGAGACACAAAACATGCAATTTATTTTTAGCTAGCACTCAAATTTAAATTTAGTTATTTTGCATTCCTTTCAAAAGAACACCATTAGACATTAGTCTCTCAGGAGTAATACCATGATAACTTATTATATCAGTGTCCTCATATAGATTCACTTCTCCAGGAAAGGTTAAGTGGTTAGAGACCAATTTCACTTCTCCCATGATTTTTCTTCCAGTTTTCATGCCTGTGTACTGGGACCTGAAAGCCAAAGAATATAAAAGATCCAAAAGTGTTGGGGTGCATATAAATCGCATCTTAAATGTGGGTCAGGTAGAGATGGCAAATGTCAGAAATAGCTGCTGCATCTTGAGATCCACTGATGAGAGGTGAAGATAAAAACATGATTATTGCAGGTATGAGCACATCTAATACCCAAATATTTAAAAAACCTTTAAGAAAATTAATTTATAGTGAAAAAATAAAATAAAATAAGCCAAAATGATTACTGGAAAAGTTAATCCAATAAAAATTGCAGTTTAAATCAAATGGAGAACACTATTTTAACCATTTACCATCTATTTAATTTTTTTTATAAATAATGAAAAAATATAAGATTTACTATTGGCTAATAAAGTGGCTGAGGGTATACAATAAAATAGGGTTCAATTCTTCCTTTTAATACTGTCTCATATTCAGCAAAAGATGATGAATTTGAGAGCTAAGGTAAAACTTTCTATATACTACAATATGCTGCCTTTTTTTGGTGGTACAAAATAGCAATGAATTGCTTCTTCTTTAAATTATTTTAGGTTAATAGGGAAGCAGATATCGTAAACACAGATGAGAGTGTTATTTAGAAATTTACAATCAACATTGAGAGAAGTCATTCAAAGCAACCTGACCAAAACAGGAAATTTCTAGCAACTCATGATCCAAAATAGGAAACAAAAATCTGGATCTAGATCAACTCTCAATTCCTGTATTGTTTATCACAATTATCATCATTCTGGTAGGGCTTGCTCCTTTTTTTTTTTTTTTTTTTTTTCTGAAAGTGTTCTTTTACCCCTTTAATGTTCCATATAACTTCCATTTAGTTGACTGGTTATAGGAAATTAGGTATACCAATATAACGAATGGCTATTGATGAGTTTGTAAGCTATTTAGTGACATGAGGTAATAATCGGGACATATTTTTAAATGAAAAATATTGATTGCCAAACAGAAAATACAGGATAGCAACATCTGAGATCTATAATGCATATTTTATGTGCATTGCACTATTTTCTATGCATCCATTGATTTATTAAATGTATACCATAAATTACTCTACCAACATTTTTATAGGGAATATTTTTGAGGTAATATTTTAGGTGACTTTCAATCTTTTGTGATTTTCTTTTTTCTACAAGATTAGAGTTTAAAATTGAGAGAACTGATTGGGAATGGGGGAGAAGTACAATTGATGTACATCTTATTAGAAATTCTGGTTTAAAATATTTTTGGAGGGAAGTTTAAAACAAAGGAATAAAATGAATTTCTTAATGTTTTTCACTTGTATTCATATATATCTCTCCTACTTATGTAGCTGATGAAATGTAAGACATAAACCTATAAACTGGACTGTTGTTAATGATAAACTAAGTTGAGGGTTAAAAAAAGAGCCCCTGATTTAGTCAACATTCATCGTCAAAATTTCTACCACTGAAAAACAGCCCCTCATTTTGTGTCAGCCTTTCTTTCATTGACATAGTGAAAGCTCCAGTTCAAGTATTATGAATTTCTTTTTTCATAACCTTGCAGTTACTTTTACCCAGTCAAATAAAGTGAAATGCTCTATATTAAGCAAACAAATCAACATAAAAGATAGAGCTATAAGGCCATTTTCTATATATATCTGAAAGTAATTCAGATATTATGAACATTTTCTAAATTAAATAAGGTACTAATGGTGATGCGAAGTCTCAATAAGAGTAAAAAATTTATTGATCCAGGCATTGTGTTCATTGCCTGTGACACAAAAATGAATGGAGTGGTTTAGGTTTACTGAAGCTCATTCATCTGAAGGAGTTTTGTTTGTTTAAGCTCCAGTTTGGTAAAAATAGACGCATGGCTGTTGTCCTCCCTCAGATCACTGAAGCATTAAGTATCTTTGTTTCTGATTCAGGTCTGCCTGTGGGGTCTGACTCTGAACATTTCCTGGCTCTGTATACCTCTGCTTGTCTGTTTGCATACCCAACACCAAGGACAATCAGAGCTATTAGCAGAAAAGCAGACTTTCAGAATGCTATTCTCTGCAGAGCTGCGAGTGTGACAGTGTCTCTGGTGTGCATTGCTACCAATGAATGAAGCCTCTCAATATTCAGTTGCTAAAGGAAAGGATCCCAAAACTCTTCACTGGGGCATAGTGGTTTTGGTGTGTCAGATTTCTTTAAGCTGCTCATGACAGTTAGCTACCTGGTAATGTGGAGATAGAGCCCACACAAATATACCTACCTTTGTCAAGCACACTTAACTGCCTGACTTCATGAAAACGAAGCATAATGGAATTCTTGCCTGATCTTTTACTACAATTGCTTTTGTATAAGTATTTCAATTGGGGTAGGCAATATACCAACAGGTATATATTTTCCATTTGAATACTGAGTGCTAAATTTATATACCTTTTTATTTAGTGAGAGATAGTCCCTGGCCTAATTTGTCAACCAGGAATATTTCCCACATGCTTTCCCTTTCTTAAGAGGAAGATTCCATTGTTGGAGGAAATGGATGTTAATTAATCATATTCTACCAAGCTTTTTATTGTGTAGCTCAATTTTATTTGAAAAGTATAATTGGGGTTGATGTAGGGGAAGAATGAACTTTAAAAACAAAGCTTAATATTTATGACAATATTGAATACTTAGACAAACCATCTGAATATTTTAGTCTGTTTTCTGCTGGTAACATTTTATGGTTGACTAAAGCTGTCAGAACAACATTCAAATTAAAGGCAGTGGGAAGTCATTCAGCAATGGAGAAGTATGTGCAGCCAGCCAGTACTCAGCACTGCTGCAGAAGGCAAGAGTGCTAATAATTGTAGTCCTTACTGAAGCTTGGCAAAGTTGTTTTATTTTTATATATTGATATTCAATGAATATAAGTATATATTTGGTTTTAATCATGTAAATATCATATTAGAGCATTAATTTCACGTTTAACGGGTAGACAAAGAATGCAGGATAAAAGGGAATTCATTCCTTCTACTAATTCCTAAATTATGAAAATTACAATAGCTTAACATAAATGGTTATGATAAACAGTCCCAATGAAATCAATTCCACTGAAGTTCCCACATCATGATAAACATAATTATAATTATTAATAAATGCATATATTTTATTTTTTTCTTGAAAATTAAATGAGCCTTCATTGTTTTCCATGGCATTTTATTCAAATTAGTGTTTGCACCGAAATCCCCAGAAAGTGGGCATAGAGGAAACATACCTCAACATATTAAAGGCTGTATATGACAAGCCCGCAGCTAAATTCATACTCAAAAGTGAAAAGATGAAAGCATTTCCTTCAAGATTAGGAACAAGACAAGGAGGCCCACTCTCGCCACTTATTCAACATAGTCTTGGAAGTGCTAGTCACAGCACTCAGGCAAGAAAAAGAAATAAAAGGAATCCAAACGGGAAAGGAAAAACTAAAACTGTCACTGTTTGCAGATGACGTGATACTGTACATAGAAAATCCTAAAGATGCCACCAGAAAAGTACAAGAGCTCATCAAGAAATTCATCAGAGCTGCTGGATACAAAATTAATATGCAGAAATCTGTTGCATTTTTATACACGTGCAACAAACAATCAGAAAAAGAAAGTAAGGAAACAATCCCACTTACCGTAGCACCAAAAAGAATAAAATACTCAGGAATAAATCTAAGGAGGTAAAAGACTTGCTTGGAAAACTATAAAAAGCTGACAAAAGAAATTGATGACAACTCAAACAGATGGAAAGATACACCATGTCCTTGGATTGGAAGAATCAATATTGTTAAAATGACTACATACCCAAGGCAATCTACAGATTCAGTGCAATCCCTATCAAAATACCAATGACATTTTTCACAGAACTAGAACAAATAATTTTAAACTTTGTATGGAAACACAAAAGACCTTGAATGGCCAAAACAATCTTGAGAGAGAACAGAGCTGAAGGAATCACGCTCCCTGACTTCAGAATATACTACAAAGCTACCGTACTCAAAACAGTATGGTACTGGCACAAAACCAGACACATACATCAATGAACAGGATAGGGAGCCCAGAAATAAACTCATGCACTTATGGTCAATTAATCTATGACAAAGGAGGCAAGAAAATACAACAGAGAAAAGACAGTCTCTTCAATAAGTGGTGCTGAGAAAACTGGAGAGGTACATGTAAACAACACTCTCTAACATCATATACAAAACTAAATTCCAAATGAATTAAAGACCTAAAGACTGGAAACCAAAAAGTCCTAGATGAAAACATGGGTGGAACACTCTTTGACATAAATCATAGCAATATTTTTCCATCTGTTTCTAAAGCAAAGGAAATAAAAGTAAAAATAAACAAATTGGACCTAATTAATCTTAAAAGCTTTTGCACAGCAAAGGAAACCACTGACAAAATGAAAAGACAACTTACTGAATGGGAGAAAATATTTGCAAATAATATGGCGAATAAGGGGTTAATATCCAACATATATAAACAGCTCATACAACTCAACATCAAAAAACAAACAACCTGATTAAAAAATGGGCAGATGACCTGAATATACATTTTTCCAAAGAAGACAAACACATGGCTAACAGGCACATGAAAAGATGCTCAACATCATTAATCATCAGAGAAATGCAAATCCAAAGCACAATGAGATATCACCTCACACCTGTCAGAATGGCTATCATCAAAAAGACCACGGATGACAAATGTTGGCGAGGATGTGGAGAAAAGGAAACACATCTACATTGTTGGTGAGAACGTAAATTGGTGCAGCCACTGTGGAAAACAGTATGCTGGCTTCTCAAAAACCTAAAAATAGAACTATTATATGACACAGTGATTGCACTCCTGGTTATATATCTGAAAAAAACAAAAACACTAATTCAAAAAGATACATGCACCCCAATGTTCACAGCAGTATTATTTACAATTGCCAAGGCATGGAAGTAACCTGAGTGTCCACTGACAGATGAATGGATAAAGAAGATGTGGGATATATACACAATGGAATACTACTCAGCCATAAACAAGAATGAAATCTTGCCATTTTTAACAACATGGATGCACTTGAATGATATTATGCTAAGTGAAATTCATCAGACAAAGACAAATCCTGTAATATATCACATATATGTGGAATCTAAAAAATAATGCTATTTAATATAACAAAAAGAACAGCCTTACAAACATAGAGAACAATCTAGTGGTTGCCAGTAGGGTAAGGGGCAGGATAGGGGTAAGGGATTTAGAAGTACAAACTACTATGTGTAAAATAAATAAATAAGGATATATAGTACAACACAAGGAATATAGCCAATTTTTTAATAACTATGAATGGAATGTAACCTTTAAAAATGGTGAATTACTATGTTGTACACCTGGAACTTACATTGCATATCAATTATACCTCAATTTAAAGAACATTTTAATTGACTAAACACTCCACAAAGAAGGCAGAGAATGTAAGAATGAAGAAAGCAGGGCCCAGTTACATGGTATGGTGAAAAAACACTATAAAGACACCGGCGGGTTCAAAGTAAATGGATGAAAAATAAATAATATACGGTCATCCCGCAGCATTCTCAGGGGGATGGTCCAGGACCCTCACAGATACCATAATCTGCGGATGCTTAAGTCCCTTATGTAAAATGGCATAACACAGCTGGCCCTCCATATCCCAGGATGTGGAACCCAGAGATACAGAGGATCAACAGTACAAACAGTAGCTTGAATAGTCTAGAATGTTCTATTAATATTAGATGAAGTATTTAAGAGTATGTTGCTGTTGTTGAGTCTATGACTCATTTTATTCTTTTTAACTTAAATTTTTAATTTAAGTACAGTTCATTTATAATATCAAGGAGTATTTTTTGAAATAAAATTGTACACTGTATAATGACAAAAGAGTCAGTTCATAAGGAACACATGACAGTCCATACTGTGTATATGAATAATAACAGAACCTCAAGATACATGAAGCAAAAATTGGTATTAGGAAAGGGAAACACAACTACAGTAGGATATATTTAAAACAGTTCTCTCATCAACTGATGTAAAACGGTAAGTTAGTATCTTTTCCAGTCACCTATACTTGTACTGTCAGCTACAGTGATCTAATTGTTTTTTTAAATATCTATATCCTACAACTGTGTTATTTTCAAGTGCACACAGAACGTTTGTCAATATGCTGGGCCAAAAAAGACAAGCATCAAGGAATTAAAAACAAACTTGAATCAAACAGGATATACTGTATGCCCATAACAGAATCATATTATAGATTAAAAATCCCTGAGCTACCCAGGAAAACCATAAGTATTTCAAAATTAAATAAGAAAAATTTAAACAACTCATGGGTCAAAGAAGAAATCACAAGAGAAAGTGGAAAATATTTCAAAATGAACGATGAGGAATACATAATACATCGATATTTATGGGAGTTAAAAGCAATGCCTAGAGAAATACGAAATTTTAAATGATTATATGACACAATGGTAAAGAAATTAAGTCACTGCTGAAGTTTCCATCTAAAGGAGCTAGAAAAAGAGCAAAAAGTAAAAAGTATTTTTTTCAAGTAAAAAGTAAATAATGATGATAAGAGCAGGAACTGGTTAAATGGCACAAAGACAAGATAGAAAATTAATAAAGTCATAAGCATGTTTATTAAAAAGGTCAATGAATCTGATAAAACTCTAGGAAGAGTGAACACAAAAAGAAAGAAAAAATGTACAAATTACTCATATGAGGAATTAAAGGTCCTCACTATAGATTCCATAACCATTAAAATAATATGATGTTATGAACAATTTTATGTCCAAATAGAATAACAGTGATGAAAGGGACAACTTAACAGAAGATCTACAACTTAACAAAATTGATCACAAATAAATGAAAAATATAAATAGCTTTATGTCTGTTTAAAATTTTGAAATTTTACTCAAAAATTTTCCCAGAAGAAAAGTACCAGGACCAGATATTTTTACTGATTAAGTCTATGAACCATTTGAAGAAGGAATGATATCAATTACTCATAAACTCTTTCAAATGAAGCCAGAATTACCCTGATACCAAACCTGTAAAGATATTACAAAAAAGTAAAACGATGGGTTAAGATTGCTTATGAACATAGACCCCCAAATACTAAAAAAAAATTAGCAAATTGAATCTGGCAACATATAACAAGCATATAACAAACAAAATTTTCTTTCATAATGGCATGAAACATAAGATTTTGGGAGTTAATTTAATAAAAAATGCAAAATCTTTATAATAAAGCTAGTTATTTCTGAGGAATATTGAAGAAGACTAGATAATGTTGAACACAGCATGTTCGTGGGTTGGAAGAATTAACTATTTTAAGTGATCAATTCTCACCAAATTGATCTACAGATTCAACAGAATACCAAAAAATATCCTAGTATGCTTCTAAGAAAGTTAATTGTTATTTTTTGAAAACCTATAAAAACCAAAAGAGTTATTAACAGTTAGAGGGCCTACAAAATTTGATTTTAAGATTTACTATACACTGACAGTTTTGGTAGCTTCTTCTAAAGTTAACAAACATGCACCAACCATATGCCCCAGCAATTCCACAATATTTACTTAGGAGAAATAAAAATATACATGCACAAAAATATCTGTTTGTGAATGTATATAGCAGTTTTATTGATAGTAACCCCAAACTAAAAATAATCTAAATTTTTATCAACAGGAAAATGAACTAAAATTTATGGTACATTCATTCAACAAAATACTACTTAGTAATTAAAAAGTAACAAACTACTAATACATGTAGCAGCAAGGATAAATCTCAAAATCACTATTTTTAAGAAAGTCAAATATAAAATCTACTTATTGTATAATTCCATTTATACAAAAGTCTAGAAAATACAACCTAATCTATACTGATGGAAAGCAGACTAGTGGTTGTCTGGATCTGGGAGCCTAGGGAGGGGACGGACTGCTGAATGATGAGGAAACGCTGTTGAGGATGATAGAAATATTCCGTATCTTGACTGTGACTTTGTCTCCACATACTTATTTATCTGTCCAAACACAATGGTTTGTACACTTAAAACAGATGCAGTTTATTGTACTTTGATGTAAAAAAACAAAAGTAAATACAATTAGCTTAATTAAAAAAAAATACTGAGGCACATTTTATTTTGGTCTAAGCAAGGTTTTGTATGCTTTAAAAAAAACCTGAATTAATATAAAACCTTGATGATTTTTTTTTACACTAAGCACAAGAGTTAGGTGTTTAACTAGTTGTTGAGTATGTGAGTGCATGAGTAGCTATAGTTACTTTGTTTTCTCAACCAGTCAGGTTGAAGTCAACTCTTCCTCTGTGTGTGCATGTGTGTATATCCTAAACTACGGCAGAAAGAGACTCCTTAAAGAGTTTGGCTTTTAAATCACTTGCAGTATTAAGATAAAATAAAATTTTAATACTCTTAGGAGAAATACCTGATAAGGTATTCATGTTTTGTTTGAACAATACCCCTGTTCCTGTAGATATATCTTATTATGGAATGTTTTGAATGATGCCATGTTCTCTTCACAGTGGATACCGTAAGAGTTGGTATTCCTCATGATTTGCATAGTCACATATGGAGGGTAGTTTGTGTTGTAGAGTCTTCTCTGAAAGGTTCATGGAATTTTATACTTACAAACGATAAAAGAGTGAAGGAGTCATATGCCTGTAAGTGGTCAAAGGGGACTATTCTTGTGACTCTCACAGAGGCTATTTAGAAATTCAAATTAGGTGAAGTATAAGAAAGCTCTTCCTAAGGAGCCATACAAATAAACACTTTTTACTAAAATTAAGATTTGTGAAATATTGCTCTATTAATCTTTTATTAACTTTTATGCTACCCTTTTAAAAGTCGAGGCTGAGAGAATTGTTTGAAGAATCTAAGCGAATTAGGGCTACACTAGAGCAGAGTCTTGAGTTGTTTATAGGCAGGTACAAAAGATTTTGCTTTTTCATTTTAAGGAAAATTACTCTTTTGAAACCTTTACATGCTACCTTGGCTATATCGTAAGAATAAAAAGAATAAAAACTTTGGAGTTCAAAGGACACTGTGAATTCTGCTGTGCTCAATTTATTCTTGCCTTCAGAATTCCAAAAAACTTTCTTCTTGTGTCTTAAAACCATTCACAATCATGGGATAACATTTTAATATATTTCAGTAATACTCTCTTTCAGTTTCTTTCTTTCCCAAAGGAGAGTTGTAAAAGGGCTAGCTTCTTAGCGAAAAACTTGCTTCTAAATATACATTTTATCTTTTAGAAAATACACAGTTTATAAATTTTCCAAGTGGAAAGAAAAAAAAAAAAAAAAAAAACAAGAACAGCAGTAAGTTGCATGAGAAGATAATGAATAGTATAAATATTTAAACATTTTTGAAGATACTTGATTGCTACCTTGGTTAGGTGATTTTTTTGTTCCTGCAGGATTTTTTTTTCATTATTTATTTAGCATATTTCAGGAATGTCAGATGCAGATTATACAGCTATTTTAATAGGCAGTTCCACTCTTTTTTCTGGGATGATGTGCAAACAGCAGAATTATCAGAAATGCTCCAGATGACAGTGTATTTTTACAAAGAAATGGAACATGCAACTCTGCAGTTTACTCTGAATTTTGCAAAAGTCTATCTGAAGGGCATTTATTATTTTGGTGACCTGAAATTCTCAAGATACAAGTCAGCTCAAATTGACAATCTTTTAAATTTGGGAGGAAGTAAACAATCCATCCAGTCATTCATATACTCATTAATTCAGGCTACTATATTCTATTCTCTATCTTCTGTGACCACTCTGTGTCAACTGAGTGAGGTACTGAGGCTATGAAGATGGCTATGGTTAGACTCTGCTGCGAGGAGCTTGCAGTACTGAGGGGAACATAGATGTGACTGTACCAAGAGGTGGAGGCCATTTGTTATCTGGGCCTGGCTGCAATCAAGGATCAGCAGGTCTTCCCTTCATTCATTGACTGGCCTTCCTGGCCTCAAAATATGTTGGCCTCACCTAGCCAGTCAAGGCAGAGGGTTCTTATCTCACGACTTTCTAAATATCTCTTCAAATGATCACTTGACTTTTAAGAACTTTAATAAAACACAAATCTGTGGCTTTAGATGTACAAGGTATCTGATCTTTGTTATGAGCCATGTATGTTTCTGTAACAGCTTTGTCTTATTTGTAGTGAGGTTTTTTTTTAAACTAACTAATTCCTTTCACTATTTTCCCTTTCCTCCTGTCATATCTATCTATCCATCTATCTAATGTATATACATTTGTTTTTCTCATATTTAACTATTTTAAGTACCTGTAACTTTTTGTGGGAGTGAGGGACCCTGTGTTTAATCTCAGACATAAACGAGGAAATTTGTACTTAGTTTTAACTGAACCGGGAATCTTCTAAGCTCCTGAGATATATTTATTTTATTAATTAATTACTTTCATGGAAAGGCATTTAATTTTAAATATAGCAGTGTGTACATGCCAATCCCAATATATTTATTTTAAACTTGTATATTCCCTTGCCTTTGGTCCTAAACATAATCTTCCTGGGAGAGTAAGTTGTATTACATGGAACACACATGGACTATTAATTGGTAATGATTAAGTTGCATGTAAAAAGGAACCTACCCACCCAATGGCTTAAGCTAAGAAGGTGTTTACTGACTGACATAACTAGAAAAATCCAGGGACGGGACTGGTTTCAAATGAACCTTGATTCAGGATCTAAACGATGTAATTTCTCTTTTCATCTATGTACTAACTTGAGGGTAGGGAGTGAAATTTGGTGAATATTTTATATAAATCAAGGCCTACTTCTGGAGCTGTGTGAACTTATCCTCTCCAAAACTGTATGTACTGAGAGTGAAAGACAGGTAGTTCTCTTTTATCAGGAAAAGTGTGACTGTTGGATGCCAGCAGGCAAAAATGCATTTCACAATTTTGCACCAATTTGGTAGCTTTCTCTACCTATTTCTCTAGTAAATCATTGGAACAACAGGTCAAATTAACAGAACAATAAATTCAATCCTAAATATGGATGAGTACAACTACTAGAATAGTCTTTTGTTGTTGTTCTTTCTAGAAACACTCAATCCATATATGTATAAATTTGTGAGTGGAAATGCAACCTAGCAGGACACTATGGGGCCTTCCTGGGATAGATCCCATCCCCCTGTCCTCCGCCTGCCTCTTTTTTGTAGAAAAGCCATAGTCTCTCAGGCCTCCCCTGAGTCACAGAAGCCTGGATCAAGAATGAATGATTCAAAGGTAGTGCAAAAGTAACATTTGGGCCAGGACAACTGTTAACAATTTAAACAGTAAATCAGCCATATGGCAGTGACAGAATCTTTAGTTCCTTCCTGAATTACCTAGATAACAGTATCTGATGCACATTTCCTGAGTTGCTTTACAGATGCTAAAACCCCCACCAAACGGAAGAAGTTAACTACTTGATAACCATGAGCACACAGGCCCCAGACTGGCTAGACCCTGAGGATTGGTAATGTTAATCCCTGTGACACTCCCCTGTTACCTCACCTCAACCAATCAGCAAATTGTGCACTAGTTGATCACATATCCTGCAACTCTCCTTCCTCACCTGGCCTTTAAAAATTCTTCCCTGAAACCCATCGGGGAGTTTGGGTTTTTTACGCCTTAGCTTCCCAGGAGTCCTTGTGTGGCTCCTGCAATAAACCTTTCCTTCACCAAAACCTGGTGTCAGCAGACTGGCTTTACTGCACACAGGCAAGCGGACACAAGTTTGGTTCAGTAACAGAAGTCTTGGTTTCTAACAGGCATCCTCTTTTAGGTCAAGCCTCCACTTCACATGATGGTCTGGTACTGCAGGGAATAAAATAATCATTTAGGAAAGGACACCAAATGTAATCTTGCCACTGGTTTAAATTCTAGAAATAAACAATTAGGAACTTCTCACAGTATTCTTTAGAAGGAGGTACAACAGAGCATCTCAACTAATGTATGAAAATCCCTTGCAAGTCAATTATCCTCCAGCATATGTCTGAGTCAATTGATGCCCTTTCTATCACAGAAGACTGTGAAAGGAAAAAACAGTCTTTCCCTTCCATCTTGTGTCAATACAAGAATTAAAAACATTTCTCTAGGAAGGGCTCTTGTTAGTTAGGTCATGTTTCTAGATAAGATAGACCCTATGACTCTCCTTTGGAATCAGTACTTGAATTGCATTCCAGGGTCTCTGAGAACAATGATCTCTAATGCTCTCTGAATCTGCCAGGCTCCAGTGACTCTCTTGAGTACTGAAATTCATTAGAGTTTGCAAATCCTAGAGATACAAATACATCAGACAGTGTGTTATCATAAAATGCCAAGATCCAAAAACAATTTTTACCTCCATCAGATTGTTTTGGGTCTTTCATTTACTCAACAACTCGAGTGCCTAGAGGACCTGGTTCTCTATTAGGCACTTAAGGTATAGAGGTCTCTGTTTTCAATGGAACTTACATGCTATGGGAAGACAGACAATAGTGAACAGGTAATTTCAGAGAGAGACAAATGTTATGCAGAAAGTAAAATAGGGTGATGTTATAGAGAGTTACTGAGTAGGAAATACTAATTTAGAATAGGTGTTCGTGAAGTAATTTTCTTAGCAGGTGATATCTGAGTCAGGACTCGAATAATGAAAAGTAGCCAACCATGTAAAATCTGGAAATTAAATATCCCGGGGTATATTTCACAATAAATAAGTATCATGCCCAGAGATTTGGCAATATAAAGATACAGTCTAGACTTCTACTTAAGCATCAACACTGTTTATATGAAAATTTGTTTTATGAAAAAAGATCTTCAAATTCCAATATTCCAGGCTCTTTTAAAATATGGTATTATAATAAGATGACTTAAACACCAGTGTGAGATAGCTGATACTGTTTATGGTCAAAAGTAGAGGATAATTTCCTTAGCTATATGTGTGATATAAATTTATTGTTCCAAACTCTGGTCTAGGTCTCTGATAAGATTAAGCTGATATGTCTCAATCAGTGTCTCCCTCTTACTAAGAAGCAACTTCTCTCTCAAATGCTTGCACCAATTTGACAGCTTTTGCCACTTCCGATATTCTGAAAGAGCTTTAGCTGTCTTAAGAACTTTCAGAGACCTTGAGGTATATAATTCAAACTGGTTTAAAAGATATGCATTCCCCTTTAACCTACTCAGACTGTCAGTATTATTTTCACTAAGTCTAACTCTACCCGTAATGGAAGAGATGACGTGGCCGATAAGTTTAAGAGAGAACAGGGATGTCTGCAATTCCAATGACAAAGTCCAGATAATTCTCATCAATCTACTCAAAATGAATTTTTGGAACATTAAGAGATATGCTGGCATTTGCCTTTGTGTTATTATGTGTGGCCAATCAGTGATTCGATTACCTTTCTTTAAAATGCTAAAACCTCTAATAACTCCAAATACCAAACTGGAAAAAGTCAGAGAAGTAATAGCATACTTCAGACAGCAATAAGATGCAGTCACATACAAACATGGAAAATTACTTCTTTTTTTAAACAACACTTTCTCTTGAAAAATTGTGGTTACAGAAAGTGTCAAGAAGAGGTTTTACATTAAACTGTACAGCTAATAACAAATGTAAATTAGGAGCTGTAACTGCCTGTGATATGACAAGTTTAATGTTTTTCATTTTCTTCAGTTCTCAAAAAATATCCTGATTAGCCCCATTTTATAGAAGAAACTGAGATTCAAAGGTTGCACAAGGTCATTGTGGTAGGCTGAGAAATCTCTGGGTAGACCCCAAAATATCCAGGTCCTGATTCCTGTAAGGAAGCAGATTATCCCCTGGAGTCACCAGAGGAGTGCAGTCCTGCTGACACCTTGGTTTTGACCCAGTGAAACTGATTGTGAACCTCAGATCCGTAAGAGAGTGTGTGTTGTTCTAAGCCACCAAGTTTGTGGTACTTTGTTAGTGCAGCCAGAGGAGACTAATACCGTCATAAACATGAACATGTTGAATCCCAGATTAGAACCAATCCATCCCCCTGTTTTCTTTCTAAAACACTACCTTGTTTTGTTGATTTCTAGAAGAGACTTTAGAGTGGCAAATAGATACCCATCGATTGGGTACACTCTTCATTTGAATTTACAGTTTCAAGAGAATGTCTTAATTTGTAGATCTGGTAAATGCATCCACTTTAAAATACTGGCTCCGTCACCTAAAACTAGATTATTTATAGTGTTTTGGAAGATGGAACCCAAGCCTTGGCAAATTATTGACACTAGTTACGTCCTCAGATAGAGTTTCTTTAGGAGAAACTTAGAGAATATAGACCCTTTAATTTGTTAGATACGTGTAATTTCCAACCTATTCAATTTCTCTTGAATTTCTTGTGACTCAACATTTTGTATAAAAAATTGAAACTGGCATAACCATTCGACCAATAATCACTACTCTGTTGCATTTTTGGACTAGGTAAGGAGTTATGAAGAAAGGCATCTTCTGTTTACTACTCTGGAAAATACTAGAACGATAAGAAGAGAAGGAGTTCAAAGGCAAAGCTGAAGGAATACAGGGCATAACACTAATAAACTGAATCAGGCAATTTATCATGCTATTGTTTGCTGTTTTGGAGCTGAGTCAAAAATTACAAAGTCTCTTTTAGGGGTAATGCCCTTGTTTCTGGGAGGGGGAATGACAACAACATAGAATATAAAAGCAACATAGAACCACACACATGGGAAATATCTACTTATCGGCCAGATTCCAGAAATGGCAGAGTGAAACAGTATTCAAAGCTGAAGAACAGTGATAAGATTGGGTACTTGAATGGGGTGGACAGATACGGATGGGAGCTTGGAATAAAAGGCACAGAGCTGAGGGATAGGGATGAGGAATTTGAAAATGAGAGCTCATTAAGGGTAAAAACTGTTATCACTTAAAAAATAAATATTTCAGGGCCTGTGATATGCCTAAGTAAAATTGCCAAAGTAAAATTTTAAGCTAATAGTCAGAAATGAAACAGCATCATGTTCGAATGAGCAGAAATGATGGGGCTGAGCACACGAATGTGAGGTGGTTAAATCTTTCTGTTTCAGGTCACGTTTGGTTGCAGAAATTGAGGTCAATCTGAGCCTGAGTTGATACTTAAGACCATGACTCTAATGTGAAGAGTGAGTTGCACTTCCAAAGGTTAGGAACTTGGCTGATTCACAAATGCTATGCTGTTTCACTGCACCAAGGAAGGGTACATGAATCCAAAATTTACTGAGTGCATGGATAGTTTAGTTTTATATGCCAAACTATAAGCTCCCTACATAAAACTCAAAGTCAATACTTCGAAACCTGTAAAGCAAGGACTTGATGTGTTTTATCAATTGTCAGAAAGCCTGTATGTAGGAACGTACTAAACAAAGGGAAGAAGCATAAGGTAAGGTTGAAGGGATGGGAAAAAGTTTGGGCATTATTCTAAGTAAAAATGGATGCCACTGGAGAATTTTAGGTAGCAGAGGTACATTACATGACCACATTATTCAAGATCAATTTGATTATCCTATGTAAAACGAATTTAAGGGGGAAAGAGGGAAAAGAGAAATCTCTTAGGAGGCCATTGCCGTATTCTAAATGGAAAATGAGCATGACTAAGCTGGTGGGAGTGGAGTTAAAGAGAAACATTTATGATGTATTTTTAAGTTAAGGTAGCAGAATTTGCCACTGACAAGTTACATATATGTGTTTGTGTGAATATGGGTGGTAATGAGCAGGAATTCAGACTAAAATAACTGGGTGGCATGCCTAGGAATTCACTGAGATGAAAAAGATGAGCGGAGAAACAGGATTATTAACTGATTGATTAACCTTTTAAGAAAAGAGGAAAGAGAATCAAGATACTGTTTTGTTAAATTTGTCATGCTTATGAGACATTTCAATGGAAAAATCAGGTAATCAATGAGATGTATAAAGGCTATAGTTCAATGAGATATATATTTGGGAATTATCATCCTATATATGGTATTTAAAGCCATGTAAATTTGTAAGATCACCATAGGAGAGGGTATAGCAGGGAAGAAAATAGAGGCCAGCAGCAAATCCTAAAGGATGCCTCTGAGAAGGAGATAACATATACAGACTGAGAAAGAATGAAAAATAAAAATAGGAAAAAACAAGAAGAGTGAGACATCATGGAAACGAAGGGAGCGGGTATTCTTGGAAGAATTCAGTGGTCAAGTGTAGCACACGAGAGGTGGCGTAATAGATACCCATCGATTGGGTACATTCCAGGGGAGGAAAATGTCCCCTGGAATTGTCCAAAGGAAGGCTGTTAATCATGTTGACAGGTGACGTGTCAATGGAATAGAGAGTTTCACAAGCCATACTAAACTAGGTAAAAGAGTGAATGTGAAACGAAGCACTGGAACAATGTATATACAATATTGAGGAGTTTTGCTTAGAAGGGGAATACAGAAATTGAGTGGTTGCTGAAAAAACATGCATCTGTTAAGGGAGAATATGTTTTCAAGATGGAGGTATGATATATTATAACATGCTTATGTACTGATGGAACAAATTGGTAGAGAAGGAGAGATTGATGATGCGTATCTGGAGCACATGTTGGGGAGTTGTTCTTTAAATAAAGCAATATTTCCTCTACTATTACAGAAGACAGGCAGCAGAATCTAAGCAAAACCTACACAGGTAGATTCTGTTTTGAGAAAGTGAATTCTTTCCATTTGATTATGTCTATCTTCTTATTTAGTTATCAAATGGAGTCATCAGCTGATTCAGGAAAGGGAAGAAAGGGCTATGAAAGTTTGGTAGAGTTTATATGCTGGAATATCTGCAGCACCAGGAAGGCCTGGCACGTAGAAATCCTCACAATTGTATGTTGAAGGAATGAATGGAGAGAAAGAAAGAAAGGAAATTGTTACCTTGGAAAGCAGAAGAATTGGCTTACATAGGATGGTGTAGCAAACTGTACGTCCAGTTTTCACTTGTTCACTCTTTCCCTAAAGAACTAGGATCATCATTGTTCTACACTAGCAATGATGTTCAGATTTCTCGTCACTGACTGGTTTTGGCACGGGACGGCATTCAGGTCTTGGGCCCGTGAAGAACAAGAGGGATTCTTCAAGAGGCTTCTTTGCTTTTACATAAGCATGTGGGGGCAAGTGGTCCTTTTCTGTCTCTAGACAATGGTGTGTTATAGAATGAAAAAGGGAGCTAGCCAAAAGTTTCAAAATGGCAGAGTAGAAAAAGAGAAGGGACTCAGGCAAAGCACCAGCATTTGACCAGAGCAGAAGTGCCCTGCTATGGGCCCTGCAATTTGGCAACCTTGAGGACCTGGATCATTGCAAACCAACCAAAAATACACTTGTTAAAAAATACACTGGTCAATCTGTCAATAGGGTTTTGTGCTCAATAGGGAGTTCTTAACCCATAACCTTAAACATCACCTTTCATGGTTAATGAAGGATTGCCACGTAAAATACAGGACACACACTTAAGTTTGAATTCCATATGAACAATGATATTCCTTGAAATATTTGGGACATACTCATATAATAATGTGTTATTTATCTGAAACTTAAATTTAACTGAGAAACTGAGAATTTTATTTGCTAAATCTGGTAATCTGAGACTAATGAAACTCTCTACATCTTCTGTCCTGTCTCCTCAACAGGAAATGTGATGGCATCCAAATGCTGTGACTCCGGGTGGAGATGCTGCTGGCACTGGAAGACAGACGTTGCTCTGGGGCACAGAGAACATTTAAACAGAAAGTGCCCAAGTGAGAAACGCAAATACATTTTGTTGTTATTTTTAATGTACAAAATCCTTTCATATAGCAAAAATGCAACAGATTTCTGCACAAATAGTGTCATTACAGAGTAGTGCCAAACATCCACTGTATTTTTGCCCTTGATGTTTGAATTTATGGTTATAAAGGTCCTCATAATTTAGTGCAGTATTCACATATGCATATGATACCTGGGAAATATTTGGCTATATTAAACAATCTATACTATACTAATATAGCCAAATATTTGGCTGTATTAAACAATCTATGTAACATGAATAGAGCAAGATACTGATTCGTTACATTGATCACTAGATGTTCGATGAAAGCGAGAACTCTAAATAGTTTTAAATATTAAAATTTATTTGATAAAATCAAATTAATTTTACAAAAAAGTAGAGCATATAATTTTAATAAACTGTATTTATTTACCTATTATATTTTTGTTCTCAAGTTTCCAGAGCATACTACTTAGCTAGTACCATTCTAGATACACAGGAAAAAAGTTAATTTATTACACCAAATAGCTGCCTTAAGGCCTTAGGGCTTAATTCTCTCCTGTGATCCTAGCTGGGAAAGGCTGAAAGGATATAGATTTTCATTTAGTGAACAGAATAGCACATTAGCCCTGTAAGAGCTTGTTAGAAAGTAAATCATAGATGAACTTCAACAATCACTAAAATATATAGTTGAGATGCCAGGTATTTGCTAAGGAATACACTATACTAACTATATTATATTATTATTATTTAATATGTTATATAATATATGTGAAAGTATCACCAGAATTATAAATTTAGATTGTGATTTTGGTTTTCATTCCTTTACAATGCATATTTAGCCCTAATTATTTAGCTCTTCATGTATCCATGCCTTTGCAATATGTCTTTGCAACTTCTTGCATCAGTAAGAGTCTGTTTTCCTAACCCTTAAAACATGGGTAACCCTGCGATTTCTTTTGGTTAATAGAATATAGCAGAAGGGATAATTATTAAACAAAAATTAAAGCTGATTCTTGTATGTCCTATAACTCGAACCCATTTGTAAGAATTAAGTGGTAGATATTTTAGAAAGAAAGAACCAGAATTCATAGGTTTTTACCTTCAGATGATAAACATTTTTTTTTTTTTTTACTGGGTGGTTATCTTTGCTATTTCTTTATCACCTACCACTGCTTCTTATCATGCTTCACTCTAAGCAAAGCACATTCAGAGTTAAAATATCTTTAACTGCTTTGTCTTAAAAAATATTTTATTGTTAACTTCTTTCCCAAGTTTTTCACTGGAGCTTTAAAAAAACTGTCAAGTCAGCAATTGAACTACATGTACTAAAATTGATAAACTTGAGAAATTCAAACTCTTGATCTGTTATCATGCTATTTTGAGACATATTGACTAAAGCCAATTACCAAGTAAGAAGAATTACTTTTCTCAGTGATGGCACTAAAAAAGTTTTTTGGGCATTTTCAGGTTACAACCTGACAATTTTTGAGTTATAAAAAAAAAAAAAAGCTTATTCTTTCTGCTATGGAAAAGCCTACTGTTTTATCAAAATATTGCCTGTGAACAGTGAGAGTTATGTTTATCTGAAAACATAATTCAAAGTTTATTTTCATTATTAAGACATTTTTAGAGAATGATCTTATCTGACACATAAATATTGCTTTCCAACATTTAGTGTTCTCTCCATTTAAAAGTTAAAAATTAATATTTTAAGATTATAGCCAATGTCTATTCATTTAGAAATGGGAAATGCTTATGCTACAAGGAAATGTCTAATCTAATTTTACAGTCATTTTGGATGTCTTTTTGGATGCAAATGGACAACTGCATTGCACGTTTACAGAATTCAAAGCTCAAAACTCAGTGGGGAATCTCAGTCTGCTCTTCAGAAAGGCACTGTGGGCAAGACTAATAGGGAATATTCCATTGGTGGTAATGCGCAATGATGCTTTTGCTTTCAAAAAGTTTATGAACGTCTGAGAACTAGAAATTCAAGGAATTCAGACTTACTTCATTGTCTATACATGGTCAGCTCCGAGACTTATAACTGCTCCAAAATTAAGTAAAAAAAACCATTCAAGATAAATTTGGAAAAGAATGCTATTTAATAAAATTTCTGCAAATCTGAACTTGAGGGAGTATTTATTCCGTAAGACAAGGAGCCAGGCAGAGGGGTTCTCCTGGCATGAGTACAACCATCCACTCCCACTTGCGGTCTGAGATGATCCAGGTAATCAGTAAAGAACTTAGACATACAAAAACAAGAGGTACCTTTTGCTATGGTTTCTCAAGCAAGTACCTCAATAAGCTTTGTTAGGCTTTTTGCGGAAAAGGCTGGGGAAGTTTTTCGGAGCAAATATGGAAATGTCCCAAATTAGTACCCTGGATATTTACCTTAACAGGTTTAACTCTTAGGCAGAACATGTCCGTTCTATCCAATCCTCAACAACAATTAGTTAAACAGGTAAACTGAGTGTGTGGCTTTTCTGGAAAAACTGATTTATCATCCTGTATTCAAGATCCACCTGAAGTATCCTATATCCTGATGAATATAAAACCATGAGGTTTTTTTTTGCAACTAACTGAATTAAGCATTTCAACATTACTTATTATGTAATAATTACATATATACAAAATATACATCATATAAATGTTTATATGTATACATATGTGTATACATACATAAATATATGTATGTATGTATGTACAGTTGATCCTTGAGCAACACAAGGATTACGGGTGCTGACACACAGAGTTGAAAATCCACCCATAACTTGGCCCTCTGCATCCCTGGGTTCTGCATCCTAGGATTCAACCAACCATGGATCATGTAGTACTGTAATACACATTTACTGAAAAAAATCCACATATAAGTGGATCCTTGTAGTTCAAACGTGTTATTCAAGCATAAACTGTATATATCTATATCTATCTATCTATCTATCTATCTATCTATATATAGTATATTATACACATACTCCTTTTATATTGGGCTGAATTGCTGCTGATACAACTCTGAGTTCTGTAATATATTTTCATCCAGATGAAGCCCTACATTATGCTGTGGTTCTTTATATTTCCTAGTGACTTATGAAGTGTAACCCTCCTTATTATAGAACAATGGTTCTCAACTCCCTTTCCCCCTTATCCCATTAGAGAGCACACTCCCATCAGTAACATTCCTTGAAAATAACAGTGATTCATTTAGGGCTTGAAACTGACTGTTCTCCAGAAGGAAATATCACAAATCCTAGGGATAGTGATTCATCTTCACTGAGGGTTATAGTTATTTTCCTCTCTCACTTTCTTACAACCACTGATGTAGATTTTTAAACCTCAAAAATTATGATTAGAATTTATTAGAAGAATTAAAATGTTATGCTAAAAATATCCACTTAATACAAAGGAAGACAAAAGAGGGGCAACAGAGAAACAAAAAATCATGATGCACATAGAAAACAAAAACCCAAGAGGGAGATATAAATGCAAACATACTAATAGTCATACCAAATGTAAACGAATTAAACTACAATCGAAAGGCAAAGATTTCAGACTGCATTTCAAAAAAAACTGATATCCTGTTGTATACTCTCTACAGGAGACACAATTCAGATTCAAAGGTATTCAATACAAATAGAATGAAAGTAAAGGATGGAAAAATAAATCATATAAACAGCAATCAAAACTAAGCTCGAGTGACTATACTAGTAACAGGAAAAAAAAGACTTTAAGACAAAAAATATTACTAGAGAAGAACAGAGACATTTTTAATGTTAAAAAGGTCAATCCACCAGGCATATATGACAATTATAAACAAATATGTGCATAGCATCACAGTTCCCAACTGCATAAAAACTGATAGAATTGAAGGAAAAATAGACAAATGAACATATTATTTGGGACTTCAATACTTTACTTTCAATAGTGGACATATATAACAGTATGGCAGAAGATAATAAGAAAACAGAAAACTTGAACAACACTATAAATCAGCTAGACCTAAAAGACATCTACAGAACATGCCATCCAACCGGAGAAGAACATGTATTCTTCTTAAACAAATGTGGGACATTCTCAAGGACCATAAACTATGTAAAAACCAGCCTTGACAAACTTAAAGTGAAATTATACAAAGTATGTTTTCCAATCAGAATGAAATTAAATTAGAAATCTATAACAGAAGGAAATTTAGGATATTTGCAAATATGTGCAAATTAAACAACACATTCCTAAATAACCAATGGGACAAGGAAAAAACTAAATTACACATCTCTTTGAGATTAATGAAAAATAAAAACCTAAATTCCAAAATTTATAGGATACAGCTAAAGTGGTACTCAGAGAAGATTTATAGCTATAAATATTTATATTAAAAAGAAGGAAGAATTCAAATGAATAACTTAATTAATGAACAATGCCTTTGACAGAATTCTCAGAAGAAACTTCCAAGAGAATAAACAATGCACTTGAAGATAGATCAATAAAAACTTCTAAAGCTGAAACTCAAATAGAAAAAAATGTAGACTGGAACATCCAAGAACATCGGACAATTTTAAAAGCTGTAATTTTTAAAAAAAGAGAATGGAGGAGATGAATATTTGAAGTAGTAATGGCTGAGAACTTTCCAACATTAAAGACAAGTACCAAACCACAGGTGTGAGAAGCTCAGAGAACACAACAGAGAATAAACTTCAGAAACTAATCACAGACTATTGTTATGGACTGAATGTGTCCCTCAAACTTCATACGTTTAAGTCCTAATCCTCAATGCGATGGTATTTGGAAATGGGGCCTTTGGCAGGTAATTATGGTTAAATGAGGGTTAGTAGCCTTATAAGAAGACACAGCAGAGAGGTTGTTCTTCATCTCTCTCCACTATGAGAGGACACAACTAGAAGGTTGCTGCCTATAAGCCAAGAGAAGAAGCCTCAGAATGAAACCTACTTTGCTGGCACCTTAATCTTGGACCACTAGCCTCCAGAACTATGAGGGGAAAAAAAGTCTGTTTTTTAAGGCACCCAGTCTATGGTATTTTGTTATGGTAGTCCAAGCAGACTAATACACTATCATATTCAAACTGTAGAAAACCAGTGACCAAGAGAAAATTTTGAAAGAAGCCTATTTCTTGGGGGTAGGGGGTGAGGGCTGTGGCAGAGTACCTTTTCTAAAATGGAAGAAAGATAAGAAGCTAAGATACAGCTGTTTGTCAGAAATCATGCAAAAAGGAAGACAGTGGATTAAAACATTTAAAGTGTTGGAAAAAAAAAAAAGAAAAAACCCACCAAACTAGAATTCTGTATCTAGTACAATTACCATTCTAAAGTTAAGGAGAAATACAGACATCATCAGACAAAGTAAATCTGAGGGAATTCGTTGCAAACAGTCCTTACCTACAAAAATATTTAAAAGATTCTTTTCAGGCCAAAGGAAAATTATATACATCAGAAATTTAGATCTCCCTAAAGAAAGAAATACCATGCCAACATTAATCAAAATAAAACTGGAGTAGCTGTAATAATTTCAGATGAAGCTGCCTTCAGGGGAAGGGATGTTATCAGGAATATGGAGGGCACTATAAAATGATGTATACATCTCTTTTTTAGCACAATTCCATTATCACACCTATCTAAGGAATTTAGCAATAATTTCTTTACATTTAATATCATTTCTTACTGATAGTTTCTTAATTGTCTCAAAACATTTATTTAAAATCAGTTTGCTCAAATTGGTGCTCAAGTTACATACATTGACTTGGTTGTTATGTTTCTGAGGTCTGTTACTCTAGAATGATCTCTTCTCTCCGAGCCCTCCTTTTTCTTGTTTTGCACCCTTGACAATGCAAAACCAAGTAAGGTGTCCAGTGTTATGAATTGCATTCTTGATTTGTCTGTCTCCTTCCTTTGGATGCCATTTAAATTGATGGAGGAACAATTTTTATTTCTTTTTAACTTGGAAGTATTATCTAGAAGACTCAGATTCAACTTTAGGAATAATGCTTCTAAGAGGTACAAAATATCTGGATATCTGGCTGTCCTACTTTTAATAGTGATAAGATTGGTCATGGATTCTGGTGGCAATAGCATTACTCGTCCTTTGTAAAGTTCCCCATCAATCTTTCATCTAACTGTTTACTCTTCTGCCTGAAAAAATTATTTAATTACAAATTACAAAATGGCAATGTCCTAATGTTGGTATTTCTTCCGCATTTATTACCTAAATTTTTCTATAAAAACATTTTCATCATTAGCTAGGGCTACTGGGTTATAGTAAATTTTCATTAATATGAGATTAGTAGGGAAGATATTAAATTTTCCATTAATTACCAACTTCAGGGTAAAGAAGTGATGCTCTACATACACAGGTGGTGACCAATAAAGTTTTTTTTTTTTAAATAGCAATTTAAACAGTATTTCCATTTTTTTTTTTTTAAGATTTTTTATTGATTGATTGATTGATTGCTATGTTGGGTCTTCGTTTCTGAGCTAGGGCTTTCTCTAGTTGCGGCAAGCGGGGGCCACTCTTCATCGCGGTGCGCGGGCCTCTCACTATCGTGGCCTCTCTTGTTGCGGAGCACAGGCTCCAGATGCGCAGGCTCAGTAATTGTGGCTCACGGGCCCAGTTGCTCCGCGGCACGTGGGATCTTCCCAGACCAGGGCTCGAACCCGTGTCCCCTGCATTAGCAGGCAGACTCTCAACCACTGCACCACCAGGGAAGCCCAGAAAACTTTTTTGTTTGTGTTATTTATTATTGTTCTTTTTTTCTTTTACTGTATCTTCTCTTCAAGTATCCTTATTAACTCAATGTTTTAAAATATATATTTCATGTATATTAATAAATAGAACCTGATTTTACATTTGTTGCACAAATTTTCCCATCTTTGTGGGAGTTCCTTCCTTTTAGTCCCAAAGTCTTTTTGATATATCACTATCAGACATTTATTGTTTCTTTGCTGTGATGCAATATCACCGACTCACCTTGAACATTTCATATACCAGTCTTGGAGTCAGCCAATAATTTAAGATGCACTAGTTGCTACAGCATTTCAGAGTTCACAGTTTTGGGGACACAGGTACCTATCCCTACTGGGCTGTTATTATTTCTAGGTCTTTTTAGTGAACCAAACTAGGATGGAAGGTTGGATAGACAGACAGACAAATGTACAGCATTTTTTAAGACAGAGCAAGACTCATAAACAGGTCACAGTCTTCCCAGCTTAATGTATTAATCTAACTAAAAATAACTTTGTTAAAGTTATAAAAAATATGTCTTGCAGTTTTCAAAGAAAAATAAAAGGGAAGAAAAACACCAATAAAGAGGACACCTTTGAGGTGATCTTGTATCTGTTGTCCACAGGAAAGGACATCTTAACTAATGGATTTCAAAGTTGCCAGTGTCGATGACAAAGCTAAATCCTGAGTGGAAATGGCTATAGAAAATTTTAGGATTCCAGAACCTGCAGCAAAATTATACCATAACCTATTGCCATTAACATTTGGTTTATGGAATTCCTTTTGTTCTGAGTCCATGTCCTTTTTAGGACAATGTCCTCCTGATTCAAACGTATTCCGATTATAGAACAGACTTTGCTTCTGGTATTTATTTTATTTTTTGTGAATACAATTTTTCTTTTTAAATAAAAATACTGCCTTTTAATATATTTGGCTTCTCTATAGCTTGACTAAGAGAATATGCTGAGCATGCCAATATGAGTATATTCCCAATCCTTTGACATTTATTTTTTCTCTTTAAAATTAATGATCTGTCATTCTGGTGTCTAACTTAGTCTGAAGTGTATTTTAGTTAGCATTAGTCATGTTCTAAGGCATGGTGAGTCCTGGGCCGTTACAATAGCACAACTTCAAAGAAAGGACTAGATAATAGCAAGCACTAATAATAGCAAGACTTCAAAGAAAGGATGGACTAGTTAATAGCAATGCTTTAAAGAAAAAGATAGAAAAAGTCATTATTCCCACAGACCAGACCTTCCTCAACCTTCCAAGGAAGGGTGAATATGGGCAGAGTAGATTGAAGCATAGTAAGAAAGTACCAGATTAAAATGAAACGTTTCTTTAAAGTCTCTTATTTTGTAACAGAGATCCATGCTTATTATGAAGTCTACTTAGTAATATGTTTATTTGATATTTTTTCATAATAATAGTGGTTTATATTTATTGAGTACTCAGTATGTGCCAGACACTGTGTTAAGTGCTTTACTTGTTCTCATTCAGTTGTCTCAATTCAGGGAACTGATGTTCAAAGAGGTTAAGTAATGGACAGCTCTCAGTGACAAAGTCAAGATTTGAACCCACACCTATCTGACTACATATGTTTATAAACATTACTCTTCAGAATAATGTGCCAAGTTGATACTATGGTTTTCAACACCCTGTAGATCAGTGTCATAAAAAAGGTATATAAATACTTTATTTTTAGAGGATTGCCTTAAATCTTTAAGTTATCAATTCCTCTGCTCCATTCAGAGAGATCTGGAATAATTGATCCAATGTAGTACCAAAGAATGAATATTTCTAACAAAGAAGACTGGTGAACATAATGCAGGGGTCTAAGATGCACTTTAAGAAACTACATCCTTATAGGTTTTTCTTCCATTTATTTCTGTATCACCTCAGCTCCCTACCCTGGCGTTTTTGTAAAGAAAAAGCCAAGCTGTTCCATCCTGAGACAAGTCCTACCTTACCCAGGAGCTAGCTGAGGTGCTAAGGAAGGAAGAGAATGAATGACAATGAGGCACAGCACTGTGTCTATCTCACTTGCTCCTCTGGCAGGACCAGTGGCAAGTGGCTGGCTGCAAATGTATTTCAAAACTCTGCCTATCTTGGCAAGCATAAATACCTTCTGTTTACCAGGTAAACATGTTTGTTAAAAAAAAATGTATTTTTCATAAAATGATGGTGACTCTTTGTGTTGGGAAGGTATTGTAACATTGGTATTTTAAGAAGAGAGTTGGGAAATTGCAGATATATAATGCATTTCAGTAAGTTAATTTTTCTTCACCAAATTCTTTTGTTAAATAGTACTGATACTTTTTTCAGAATGGATTAAAAGGTACCTTTGGTTTTACATAGATATATAGATATAGATATACATATACATATATGGATTTGGCATCTAAATTGACCATAAAAGACCACCTAGACCACCATGTTTTAATCAGATACTTTCAATAATAAAATGACTTCCCTTTTAGTAGACATGTAGGAAATCAGCCAGGAGGTTATGCATATTTTAGCAGTCTTTAAGCAGTCAAAAAAATGTCAACCTTTCGTTAGAAAATTTAAAGATGAATCTAGTTTAAAACTTCTAACTGTAATTCTGTTGACCACTGAGCTGCAGCAGCAGCTTTTGTAAAATATGTTCTTCTGAGAGAACAGAATTGGAACTGAGTTGTTATAATGAAGTTTACTTACACATGTTCTCACCTGCAATATTTATAGAACATTTAGATTTTGGAGAGTGATGGGTAGAAAGTCTAATTTATGTATTAGGATGACCAACCAAAAAGGATTGCTAGATTTTAATTCAAGTTTTCTTCTCTTCCTTCCTGAGTGAATTAGAAGGCTTATGGCTATTCTGGTCCATACAGTGGAGAGTGGTTCTGGAGATCATGGTTTTCCCCAGGGTGCAGAAAAATATTTAGATTAAGACTTAGAAGTTTGAGACCTCAAGCATGGAGAACCAATGGCTCATCTGAATTCTTCTCTTGTAGAAGCACTGAGTTCTGTGCATGAATGCAGGGCCACAATAAGTGGCTATATAATACTATAAAACACGACCTAACCCAGTACTAAGGAACGATCTTCTAAAGTTACAGGGCAGCAACAAGAAACAAGTGTTGTGGCACTTGGTAAGACAAGTTCTCTACAGGTGAAGTTAGATTTCCTTTTTTAGGACATTACTTGGGAATGGGAGAGATACTGGATTTTGTGTTAATAGGGCAAATGGGTCTCGTTAATTTATTGATAATACTGCACTTGGTAGACTTTAAAATAAAGACTGTTACAAGAGACAAAGAAGGACACTACATAATGAATAGGGAGTCAATCCAAGAAGAAGATGTAACAATTGTAAATATAAATGCACCCAACATGGGAGGACCTCAATATATAAGGCGAAAGCTAACAGCCATAAAAGGAGAAATTGACAGTAACACAATAATAGTGGGGACTTTAACACTCCACTTTCCTCAATGGACATATCATCCAGACAGAAAATCAATAAGGAAATGCAGGCCTTAAATGACACATTCGAACAGATGGACTTAATTGATAATTATAGAACATTCTATCCATAAGCAGTAGAATACACTTTCTTCTCAAGTCCACATGGAACATTCTTCAAGATAGATCACATTTTTGGCAAAAAAACAAGTCTCAGTAAATTTAAGAAAACTGAAATCATATCAAACATCTTTTCCAACCACAATGCTATGAGATTAGAAATCAATTACAGGGAGAAAAAAACTGTAAAACACACAAACGTGGAGCCTAAACAATATGCTAGTAAACAACCAATAGATCACTGAAGAAATCAAAAAATACCTACCTAGAGAAAAATGACAATGAAAACATGACAATCCAAAACCTATGGGACGCAGCAAAAGCAGTTCTACGAGGAAAGTTTATTGGAATACAGTCTTACTTCAGGAAACAAGAAACATCTCAAATAAACAACCTAACCTTACACCTAATACAACTAGAAAAAGGAGAACAAACAAAAAACAAAGTTTGTAGAAGGAAAGAAATGATAAAGATCGAAGTAGAAATAAATGAAATAGAGATGAAGAAAACGACAGCAAAGATCAATAAAAATAAAATGCGGTTCTTTGAGAAGATAAACAAAATTGATAAACCTTTAGCCAAACTCATCAAGAAAAAAAGGGAGAGGACTCAAAACAGTAAAATAAGAAATGAAAAAGGAGAAGTTACAACTGACACCACAGAAATACAAAGGATCACAAGAGACTACTACAAGCAACTCTATGCCAATAAAATGGACAACCTAAAAGAAATGGACACATTCTTAGAAAGGTATAACCTTCCAAGACTGAACCAGGAAGAAACAGAAAGTATTAACAGAACAATCGCACATACTGAAATTGAAACAGTCATTAAAAAACTTCCAACAAACAAAAGTCCAGGACCAGATGGCTTCACAGGCGAATTCTATTAAACATTTAGAGAAGAGCTAACACCCATCCTCAAAGTCTTCCAAAAGAGTTGCAGAAGAAGGAACACTCCCAAGCTCATTCTATGAGGCCACCATCACCCTGATACCAAAACCAGACAAAGATACCATAAAAAAAGAAAATTACAGGTCAATATCACTGATGAACACAGATGCAGAAATCTTCAACAAAATACTAGCAAATCAAATCCAACAATACATTAAAACGATCATATAGCATGATGAAGTGGGATTTATCCCAGGGATGCAAGGATTCTTCAATACCCACAAATCAATCAGTGTGATACACCACATTAACAAACAGAAGAATAAAAACCATATGATTGTCTCAGTAGATGCAGAAAAAGCTTTTGACAAAATTCAACACCCATTTATTATAAAAAAAAACTCTCCAGAAAGAGGGCATAGAGGGAACTTAAGTGAACAAAATAAAGGCCATATATTACAAACCCACAGCTAACATCATTCTCAATGGTGAAAAGCTGAAAGCATTTCCTCTAAGATTAGAAACAAGACAAGGTTGTGCATTCTCACCACTATTATTCAACATAGTTTTGAAAGTTTTAGCCACAGCCATCAGACAAGGAAAAGAAATAAAAGAAATCCAAACTGGAAAAGAAGAAGTAAAACTGTCACTGTTTGCAGATGACAAGATACTATACTGAGAATATCCTAAAGATGCTACCAGAAAATTACTAGAATTCATCAATGAATTTGGTAAATTTAATACAGAGAAATCTAAATACAAAATTACAAAATTAACACAGAGAAATCCCTTCCATTCCTATATACTAACAATGAAAGATCAGAAAGAGAAATTAAGAAAACAATCTCACTTACCATCGCATCAAAGACAATAAAATACCTAGGTATAAACCTACCTAAGGAGACAAAAGACCTGTGCTCTGAAAACTATAAGACACTGATGAAAGAAATCAAAGATGACACAAACAGATGGAAAGATATGCCATGGTCTTAGACTGGGAGAATCAATATTGTCAACATGACTACGCTACCCAATGCAATCTACAGATTCAATGCAATCCCTATCAAATTACCAATGGCATTTGTCATAGAACTAAAACAAAAAAAAAAATTAAATTTGTATGGAAACACAAAAGATTCCAAACACATAAAGCAATACTGAGAAAGAAAAACGGATCTGGAGGAATCAGGCTCCTTGACTTCAAATTATATTACAAAACTACAGTAACCAAACAGTATGGTACTGGCATAAAAACATATATATATAGATCAATGGAACAATATAGAAAGTCCAGAAATAAACCCACACACCTACGGTCACCTTATCTTTGATAAAGGAGGCAAGAATAAACAATGGAGAAAAGACAGCCTCCTCAATAAGTGGTGCTGGGAAAACTGGACAGCTACATGTAAAAGAATGAAATTAGAAGACTCCCTAACACCATACACAAAAATAAACTCAAAATGGATCAAAGACCTAAATGCAAGACTGGACACTACAAAACTCTTAGAGGAAAACATAGGCAGAACACTCTTTGACATAAATTGCAGCAAAATCGTTTTGGATCCACCTCCTAGAGTAACGAAAATAAAAACAAAAACAAACAAATGGGACCTAATTAAACTTAGAAGCTTCTGCACAGCAAAAGAAACCATAAACAAAATGAAAAGACAATCCACAGAATGGGAGAAAATATTTGCAAATGATGCAACCAACAAGGGATTAATTTCCAAAACAAATAGCTCATGCCGCTCAATATCAAAAAAAAAAAAAACAACAAAAACCAAACAACCAAATCCAAAAATGGGCAGAAAATCTAAATAGACATTTCTCCAAAGACGACATACAGATGGCCAAAAAGCACATGAAAAGATGCTCAACATTGCTAATTATTAATGAAATGCAAATCAAAACTACAATGAGGTATCACCTCACACTGGTCAGAATGGCCATCATTAAAATGTCTGCAAACAATAAATGCTAGAGAGGGTGTGGAGAAAAGGGAACCCTTCTACACTGTTGGTGGGAATGTAAATTGGTACAACCACTTTGGAGAACAGTAAAGAGGTTCCTTAAAAAACTAAGGATAGAATGACCATATGATCCAGCAATCCCACTCCCAGGCATATATCCAGAGAAAACCACAATTCGAAAAGATACATGCACCCCAATGTTCACTGCAGCATTATTTATAACAGCCAGGTCATGGAAGCAACCTAAATGTCCATCGACAGTGGAATGGATAAAGATGTGGTATATATATACAATGGAATACTACTCCACCATAAAAAAGAATGAAATAGTGCCATTTGCTGCAACATGGATGGACTTAGAGATTATCATAGTAAGGGAAGTAAGTCACACAGAGAAAGACAAATGTCATATGATATCACTCATATGTGGAATCTAATTTAAAAAAATGAGACACATGTACTAATTTACAAAACAGAAACAGACTTACAGATATTGAAAAGAAACTTACAGTTACCAAAGGGGAAACATGGGGGAGCTTGGGATTAGCATACACACACTACAATATATAAGATAGATAACCAACAAGGACCTACTGTATAGCACAGGGAACTCTACTAAATATTCTGTGATAACTTATATGAGAAAAGAATCTGAAAAAGAATGAATATATGTATATGTATGTATATGAAGTTTGGTGTTCACCGGAGTAGCTTTGTTAATCGCCCCGGAATGCAATAGAGATGACACTATCAAAAGGATTAAAGGGATTACCTGTAAGAACTCTCTGAAGCCACATACCTTGGCTGAATACTGTCTCCATCCTTGTTGGTTGTTTCATATTCAACAAGTTATTTAACTTCTCTGTGCCCACATTTCTTTCTCTGTAAAATAAAGATGATAAAATTATTTACTTCATAGGGTTTTTAGAAGATTACATGAGCTACTGCATGAAAAGAGTTCTGAATAATTCCTGGCACACAGAAAATGCCACTCTTGCCATGTATTGTTTGGCTCATTAGTTTATTATCATTTTATTTATGAGTGCCCCTTTAGGACATGCATACTAACATATTTGAAAATATTAATTTATCATATAGGCAAATAATGTCTTGAGTAAGGTTGCCATATTTAACAAATAAAATACAGAACATGCAGTTAAATTTGAATTTCAGATGAATAATGACTTTTTTTAGTGTATGTATAGCCCAAGTGTTTCATACATACCAAGTGATATTCTAACAGCTTTTGAACTTGTCAGTAAGTATTTATTCTGTTCTCCTGTAGTTTCAGTAATGACCCCAGATTGTTTCTCATTGACCTGGCTTGGGAGATGATCTTGTAAGTGAGCCATTACTGTGAATCGGGACAGGAAGGGCTTTTTTTTTGTCCACGACTGTGTCATGCAGTGGTCAGTCTCACCTGCAAGTCACAAAATGAGGCAAAACGTTCTCTCTCAAACCAGGTCAAAAAGGAAACAACCATATAGACCTTTGCTAAAATTACTAAAAATAGAAACAATCTTTCCTGTGATGGTTGAAAAGCTGTTAGAATGTAAGCCAGAAGCTACTGAAAGAGAGACTATGCAATAAACAATGAACAAAAACAATACATGAGAAAACAGAATAAAGAGATGAGAGGGAAAAAAGATAAGATTAGATTCTCAGAGATTCTCAGAGTCCCTAGAGCCAGCTGACCTGATTTGATATACCACTGGCCTTTTCATTTATAGGAACCATTAAATTTTCTATTTAGCTAACACCAATTTTCATTAGACTCTTCACACGTATAGCTGAAAGAGTCTTAGCTAATTAAGGAAGTAAAGGTCAGCTGCAAGGCTTGGGAACCAGAGAATAATCCAAGCCAGAGGCTTGAGAATATTACAGTTACTCTTAATATGGGTCCTAGCACGTGATTAGTATTCAATAAATTATGGTCATTGTTAATAGCATAAACAGCTAAGGAATGAAATGTAACTAATTTGATATGTGAGATCCAGTTGCAAACAAATAGACCTTCTGTAAAATGGTATTTAAAGCAACTCACGTTATTTCAGTTTTTTCCTCTAGTCAAAACACTTTATTTTCTCAAAGAATCATCATAAATATTCTACAATAGCACATAGCCCTTAGAAACATTTTGACAAGTTCAATTAGACGAGTGGAGATTTTAGTTTCCTAGAAATACAGATACTTTACAGAATAAATGGATAAAAATTTCTGGGGCAATTTGAGTTTTGGTTTTGTCAAATTTTCAATGTTTGCAAAATTGTTCAAGGAATCAGACGACCTAGAACACAGATTTTCTTTTTCCTGTCATTTGATTACGGCCACGAGAGTACTGAAGGGCGGCTGTAGCATCTTTCTGTAATCCTCTCATATGTCTCTAGTGTTCTTTAACTAATGGAAGGAATGGATTTTTGGTGGTTGATATCATTCTGGTCAACATCACAATTGCTATGAACTTATTCAATAAGAAAATAATGGGGCTTTGCATAAATCTTCGTATTTTATAAATTAATTTCTACAGTTCTGAAGCCAGATAACCACAGGTCTAAACCCAACTCTGCTACTTGATATTTGAATATCTTAGGCAAGTTACTTTACCTTCCAGAAACTCAATTTTCTCATCTGAAAACTGAACCTCATAACACAACCTGCTTCATAAGATTGTTGTGAGGATTACATACGTTAACACATCAGAAACAGTATGTTAAGTGTAAGCTACTATGATTATGATAATTGTCCACTGATCCGAATATGCAGTCTTCTGAAGGAGTTGGCACATTTCATTATTTATTACCACGCCCTGTAACTGGGTAAAATCAGGCTTAGAGAAAATGAAGTGACCAGACAAGATCCCACAGCTCTGTCTGAGTGGCAAGTCTGAGTCTCAGCCTCAGACTGTGGAGATGCCAAATTATTTTTTTGGCATTCTCAGAATCCATGGTCAGTGTTCCCAGGAATGTAGTACGGCATGAAACGCTTGGTTTTAAATTCAGGATATCCATTTGCATAATGTTTCTTTTATTGAAAGTATAATTAGCCAAACCATATATTTTTAATTGGTCTCCATTTCTTGGTGCACACAAGTTAGGGAGATATTCTTAAAAAAAAAAAATCTTAGTTTATCTAAGCTTGAATTTTGAGGTATAAGCTATTTTTTTCTTATTTCTTCTTTTTATTTTTGGTTTCTTTTCTATTTTTGTTTTGTTGTGTGGTGGTAGTTGTTGAGTTGGAATTTTATTGCCTACTAATAATAATTTATACTGACCTAGATAAAAATTTTCTCTGCATGTAGGCATACTGGCAGGCAGTAATTACAGACCTGACTATATTAAGAGTTACTTATATCAAAATATGATTTACTGTACTTTTCAGATAAGGGTTTCTATTAAGTCTCTGGTGAGGTAGCAATTACCATATCATTTCCAAAATTCAACAGCTTATATGTGGAATTTGTCAGCATGAGGATATACAAGCACAAATTTTATGCCTATGTTTAGACTCTTTATGACCAGGTAGCAAATGCTGAGGCAGCATTTACCCAGTAGAAAGTAAAGATATAACAAAGAAACACTGCACAAAGAAACTGCAAAGGTGATTTTTTACCCTATTGCTTTGCTTGATCATTAAGCGAGACAAATATCTTTAGCCCCATAAAATAAACTCTAATTAAAAAGGAAGACATTAATGTACATGATCTAATTATTTTCTCCAATGTTAGGCATTAATAACATACCACAGAACTTACTAACAAATGTTCAATTAATAACTGTTAATTGCAATTAGCTCTTTCTATTTTCTTTCTAGATGATACACATGGTGCTGGACCACATAGTAGCCACAATAAATTCCTACTGACTGATTTTAAAAAGTTTTTTTAAAATCACTTAAAATGTATTAAATAAAAAGTTATTATAAGTTAGGCCAAAAAAGGTTGAGAACATACTTCCAATAAGAAAAAAATACTTATATATTGTAAGTCGTAAAAATATATTTTTATCAGTGCTCTTATGGGTTTAAAAATTAGTGGGTTTTTTTTTTTTTTTTTTTGCAAGCTATGCATTGAGGGGGCTGAAGGTTTGGGTGCAGCCATTTGGCACGAGGAGTTCTGGTCTGAAGCGACAAGTGCAAGGCCTTCAAATGCAGCACCCTGTGAGCAAGTGAAACTGGACCAAGCACAGAGGAAACAAAGGGGGAACCTTCAAGATGGCAGAGGAAAAGATGTGGAGATCACCTTCCTCCCCATAAATACATCAAATATACATCTACACGTGGAACAACTCCTACAGAACACCCACTGAATGCTGGCAGAAGACCTCAGACTTCCCAAAAGGCAAGAAAATACCCATGTACCTGGCTGTGTGGCTGACAGGGTCTTGGTGCTCCGGCCCGGTATCAGGCCTGAGCCTTTGAGGTGGGAGAGCTGAGTTCAGGATATTGGACCACCAGAGACCTCCCGGCCCCAGGTAACATCAGTCGGCAAGGGCTCTCCCAGAGATCTCCATCTCAACGCTAAGACCCAGCTCTACCCAATGGCCAGCAAACTCCAGTGCTGGACGCCCCTTGCCAAACAACTAGCAAGACAGGAACACAACCGCACCCATTAGCAGAGAGGCTGCCTAAAATCATACTAAGTTCACGGACACCCAAAAACACCATGATGTGGCCCTGCCCACCAGAAAGACAAGATTCAGCCCCACCCACCAGAACACAGGCACCAGTCCCCTCCACAAGCCACTGAACCAACCTCACCCACTGGGGGCAGACACCAAAAACAATGGGAAGTATGAACCTACAGCCTGTGAAAAGGAGACCCCAAACACAGTAACTTAAAAAAAATGAGAAGACAGAGAAATATGCAGCAGATGAAGGAGTAAGGCAAAAGCCCACTAGGCCAAAAAATGAAGAGGAAATAGGCAGTCTACCTGAAAAAGAATTCAGAGTAGTGTTAGTAAAGATGATCCAAAATCTTGGAAATAGAATGGAGAAAATACAAGATAGGTTTAACAAGGACCTAGAAGAACTAAACAGCAAACAAACAATCATGAACAACACAATAAATGAAATTAAAAACTCTCTAGAAGGAATCAATAGCAGAATAACTGGGGCAGAAGAACAGATAAATGACCTGGAAGATAAAATACGGTAAATAACTAGCACAGAGCAGAATAAAGAAGAACAACGAAAAGAATTGAAGACAGTCTCAGAGACCTTGGGGACAACATTAAACACACTAACATTCGAATTATAGGGGTCCCAGAAGAAGAAGAGAAAAAGAAAGGATCTGAAAAATATTTGAAGAGATTATATTTGAAAACTCCCCTAACATGGGAAAAGGAAACAGTCAATCAAGCCCAGGAAGCACAGAGAGTCCCATACAGGATAAATCCAAGGAGAAACATGCCAAGACACATATTAATCAAACTACCAAAAATTAAATACAAAGAAAAAATATTAAAAGCAGCAAGGGAAAAGCAACAAATAATATACATGGGATTGCCCATAAGGTTAACAGCTGATCTTTCAGCAGGAACTCTGCAAGCCAGAAGGGAGTGGCAGGATATATTTAAAGTGATGAAAGGGAAAAACCTACAAGCAAGATTACTCTGCCCAGCAAGAATCTCATTCAGATTCGACAGAGAAATTAAAACCTTTACAGACAAGCAAAAGTGAAGAGAATGCAGCACCACCAAACCAGTTTTACAACAAATGCTAAAGGAACTTCTCTAAGCAGGAAACACAAGAGAAGGAAAAGACCTACAAAAACAAACCCAAAAAATTAAGAAAATGGTAATAGGAACATACGTATCAATAATTACCTTAAATGTAAGTGGATTAAATGCTCCAACCAAAAGACATAGACTGGCTGAATGGATTAAAAAACAGGACCCGTATATATGCTGTCTACAGGACAACCACTTCAGACCTAGGGACACATACAGACTGAAAGTGAGGGGATGGAAAAAGATATTCCATGCAAATGGAAATCAAAAGAAAGCTGGAGTAGCAATTCTCATATCACACAAAATAGGCTTTAAAATAAAGACTATTACAAGAGACATAAAAGGACACTACATAATGATCAAGGGATCAATCCAAGAGGAAGATATAATAAATTGTAAATATTTACGCACCAAACATAGGAGCACCTCAATACATAAGGCAAATGCTAACAGCCATAAGAGGGGAAACTGACAGTAACACAATAATAGCAGGGGACTTTAACACCTCACTTCACCAATGGACAGATCATCCGAAATGAAAATAAATAAGGAAATGCAAGCCTTAAATGACACATTAAACAAGATTGACTTAATTGATATTTATAGGACATTCCATCCAAAAACAACAGAATACACTTTCTTCTCGAGTGCTCATGGAACGTTCTCCAGGATAGATCATATCTTGGGTCACAAGTCAAGCCTTGGTAAATTTAAGAAAATTGAAATCATATCAAGTAACTTTTCTGACCACAACACTATGAGACTAGATATCAATTAGAGGAAAAACACTGTAAAAAATACAAACACATGGAGGCTAAACAGTACGCTACTAAATAACCACGAGATTATTGAAGAAATTAAAGAGGAACTCAAAAAATACCTAGAAACAAATGACAATGAAAACATGATGACCCAAAACCTACGGGATGCAGCAACAGCAGTTCAAAGAGGGACGTTTATAGCAATACAATCCTACCGGAAGAAACAAGAAAAATCTCAAATAAACAACCTAAACTTACACTAAAGCAATGAGAGAAAGAACAAAAAATCCCCAAAGTTAGCAGAAGGAACGAAATCATAAATATCAGGTCAAAAATAAATGAAAAAGAAATGAAGGAAAAAATAGCAAATATCAATAAAACCAAAACCTGGTTCTTTGAGAAGATAAACAAAATTGATAAACCATTAGCCAGACTCATCAAGAAAAAAAGGGAAAAGACTCAAATCAACAGAATTAGAAATGAAAAAGAAGTAACAACTGACACTGCAGAAATACAGAGGATCATGAGAGATTACTACAAGCAACTATATGCCAATAAAATGGATAACCTGGAAGAAATGGACAGATTCTTAGAAATGCACAAACTGCCGAGACTGAACCAGGAAGAAATAGAAAATATGAACAGACCAATTACAAGCACTGAAATTGAGACTGTGATTAAAAATCTTCCAACAAACAAAAGCCCAGGACCAGATGGTTTCACAGGTGAATTCCACCAAACATTTAGAGAAGAGCTAACACTTATCCTTCTCAAAATCTTCCAAAATATAGCAGAGGGAGGGACACTCCCAAACTCATTTTATGAGGCCACCATCACCTTGATACCAAAACCAGACAAAGATGTCACAAAAAAAGAAAACTACAGGCCGATATCACTGATGAACATAGATGCAAAAATCCTCAACAAAATACTAGCAAACAGAATCCAACAGCACATTAAAAGGTTCATACACCATGATCAAGTGGGGTTTATTGCAGGAATGCAAGGGTTCTTCAGTATACAAAAAACAATCAATGTGATACACTACATTAACAAATTGAAGGATAAAATCCATGTGATCATCTCAATAGATGCAGAAAAAGCTTTCGACAAAATCCAACACCCATTTATATAAAAACTCTTCAGAAAGTAGGCATAGAGGGAATCTACCTCAACATAATAAAGGCCATATATAAGCAACCCACAGCCAACATGGTTCTCAATGGTGAAAAACTGAAACCATTTCCTCTAAGATCAGGAACAAGACAAGGCTGCCAACTCTCACCACTATTACTCAACATAGTTTTAGAAGTTTTAGCCATAGCAATCAGAGAAGAAAAATAAATAAAAGGAATCCAAATTGCAAAAGAAGAAGTAAAACTGTCACTGTTTGTAGATGACATGATACTATACATAGAGAATCCTAAAGATGCTACCAGAAAACTACTAGAGCTAATCAATGAATTTGGTAAAGTAGCAAGACACAAAATTAATACACAGAAATCTCTTGCATTCCTGTACACTAATGATGAAAAATCTGAAAGAGAAATTAAGGAAACACTCTCATTTACTACTGCAAGAAAAAGAATAAAATACCTAGGAATAAACCTACCTAAGGAGACAAAAGACCTGTATGCAGAAAACTATAAGACACTGATGAAAGAAATTAAAGATGATACAAACAGATGGAGAGACATACCACCTTCTTGGATTGCAAGAACCAACATTGCGAAAATGACTCTACTACCCAAAGCAATCTACAGATTCAATGCAATTCCTATCAAACTACCAATGGAATTTTTCACAGAACTAGAACAAAAAATTTCACAATTTGTACGGAAACACAAAAGACCCCGAATAGCCAAAGGAATCTTGAGAACGAAAAACGGAGCTGGAGGAATCAGGCTCCCTGACTTCAGACTATACTACAAAGCTACAGTAATCAAGACCATATGGTACTGGCACAAAAACAGAAACATAGATCAATGGAACAGGATAGAAAGCCCAGAGATAAACCCATGCACACATGGTCACCTTATCTTTGATAAAGGAGCCAAGAATATACAATGGAGAAAAGACAGCCTCTTCAATAAGTGGTGCTGGGAAAACTGGACAGCTACATGTAAAAGAATGAAATTAGAACACTCCCTAACACCATACACAAACATAAACTCAAAATGGATTAAAGACCTATATTTTGTTTACCAAAAGTAAACAAATGGGACCTAACGAAACTTAAAAGCTTTGCACAGCAAAGGAAACGGTAAACAAGACGAAAAGACAACCCTCAGAATGGAAGAAAATATTTGCAAATGAAGCAACTGACAAAGGATTAATCTCCAAAATTTACAAGCAGCTCATGTAGCTCAATATCAAAAACACAAACAACCCAGTCCAAAAATGGGCAGAAGACCTAAAGAGACGTTTCTCCAAAGAAGATATACAGATTGCCAACAAACACATGAAAGGATGTTCAACATCACTAATCATTAGAGAAATGCATATCAAAACTACAATGAGGTATCACCTCACACCAGTCAGAATGGCCATCATCAAAAAATCTGCAAACAATAAATGCTGGAGAGGGTGTGGAGAAAAGGGAACCCTCTTGCACCGTTGGTGGGAATGTAAATTGATACAGCCAGTATGGAGAACAGTATGGAGGTTCCTTAGAAAACTAAAAACAGAACAACCGTATGACCCAGGAATCTCACTACTGGGCATACACCCTGAGAAAACCATAATTCAAAAAGAAGCATGTACCACAATGTTCACTGCAGCACTATTTACAATAGTCAGGACATGGAAGCAACTTAAGTGTTCATCGACAGATGAATGGATAAAGAAGATGTGGCACGTATATACAATGGAATATTACTCAGCCATAAAAAGAAACGAAACTGAGTTATTTGTAGTGAGGTGGATGGACCTAGAGTGTGTCATACAGAGTGAAGTAAGTCACAAATACTGTATGCTAACACATATATATTGAATCTAAAAAAAAAAAAAAAAAGGTTCTGATGAACCTAGGGGCAGGACAGGAATAAAGACGCAGATGTAGAGAATGAACTTGAGGACACAGGGTGGGGGAAGGGTAAGCTGGGATGAAGTGAGAGAGTAGCATTGACATACATACACTACCAAATGTAAAATAGATAGCTAGTGGGAAGCAGCTGCATAGCACAGGGTGATCAGCTTGGTGCTTTGTGACACCTAGAGGGCTGGGGTAGGGAGGGTCGGAAGGAGACGCAAGAGAGAGGGTATATGTGGATATATGTATACGTATAGCTGATTCACTTTGTTATACAGCAGAAACTAACACAACTATGTAAAGCAATTATACTCCCATAAAGATGTTATAAAAAAAATGAAACTCCAAAAAAAAAAAATATGCATTGACACCAAAATGCAACTTTCCTTCTTTTTTTTTTTGGACATGCTGCGTGGCTTGCGGGATCTTAGTTCCCTGACCAGGGATTGAACCTGGACTTCGGCAGTGAAATCACCAAGTCCTAACCACTGGACCACCAAGGAATTTCCCCAAAGTACAATTTTATTTTTGTACCATTAGTAATTTTCATTTGCCATGCAGGCAATGAAAAGTGTGTTCTATAAGCCTGCAAGTTTACATACATAATAAAGTATTTTATTTTTTTCAAAGAAGATCTGAATACAAGTGATGATTTCTTTTAGGAGGAAATGTACCATTTTAACCTCTCTTGTTATTACACATTGGGGCATTAAAAAATTTAGTCTACCAATTCTATCTTACAAAAAGTGCCTGTATTTACTTGGCTTCAGAGGCACAATGACATATATAAACATATGAAAATCAATGTGGATTTTATAGGATCCTAATCTGATTCCAAAATGGATTTACAAAGAATATACTAAGCAGTATCAGAGATAATTTAAGTGCAAACAGTGTGACCAAGCTGTAGTGTGTAAAACTGCTCAAAAGTCTGTAATTTCCTTCTTACCTAGCTTAGACTCCAGCAATAATCATTAGATTCACTTTCCAGAAAATATCCCAAACTACCCTGCCCACTCCTTCCTACTTTGTTAGATACTTGAGCAAAATCTCAGCCATAGTAAATTTGCCCCAGTGAATATGACTAAAAGAAATCAAAACTAAGACAACATACCCTATGTAATATTCACGATCACTAGTTTCAAATGGGAACTTAATGCTATCTTTCAGTCCTACAAGATATTCTCACTTTTTCAACTGTCTCACTCGCCTAAAGAAAATATAGATAGATAGACAGAGACAGACAGCTAGCTAGCTATGGATATATCTGCCCGTGATCTGATCTGAAGCCAAAGCCTGAGCATCAGATACCATCTCCTCTCTCCTTAAAGACACAGTTCCAACAACTGTGCTTTCCCTCCTGAATCTAAGTTCAACCTTCTAAACTTTCTACTGGATCATTCCAATGAGAATATAAAGCTGTATAATTTATCCAACCTAAAAAAAATAGTCTCTTGATCCTTAATTCTTATCCAGTTAACACTCAGTTTCTCTGCTCAGCAAAATTCCTGAAATTTCTTCTGCTTACTTAGTTGTTTCCAACCTCCCTCTTCAAAGTTTCTCATAAACTGGTTCAAGCAGGGTGTTCTTTCCTGTACCAACAGAAATCTTTGCCATGGAGGCAGTGAAAGAGCTACTCCATTAAAAGAGCACTTGTACATGTGGTATGCTGCTAAAACTCATACTCAGTAGTCCATCCCCATTTTATTTTACATTTTCAGACCTTTTCTTTGAAATTACTGTAGACTCAGGTAGAAGTTGAAAAAAATAGCAGAGGGAGTTCACCTGTACTCTTTGACCAGATTCCCCAATAATACTATCCATCCAAATAATACAATGATCAAAATCAGGAATTCCCATTAGAACAAAACCATTAACTTAACCACAGATCTTATTTGGGTTTCATCAGTTTTTATATGCACTCATTTTGGGGGGGGTGCATAGTGGTGTAAGATTTTATCACATGTATAAATCCATATAAACCACCACAATAAGGATACAGCGCTGTTCCATTATCCCAAAGAAACTGTATCAGGCTACTCTCTTTTTGGTCTGAATCATTCATACGCTTGCCTGCTTGACTTGTCTACTCAGAATCTCTTGGGGGTTCAATAGCTGACTTGAATGAATACATTCAAAATTGTAAAAAGCCTCATCTTTCTCCTCAAACTTACTCTACCTCTTCCTTCCAAATTACAGGCAAAAACAACCTTATCATTTAAGTCGCTGAAGTTAAAAACTTTGGAATCGTCATTGATTCTTCTCATCATCACTCACCTCATAAACACCCCATCAGATAATCCTGTCGGCTCTATCTTCAAAGTATATCCATCATCTGACCTTTCCTTGCTATTTCCAATATCAATGCTTAGGTCCAAAACATCATCATTTTGGTTAAATTATTTATCTAATTAATTACCCAATTATCTTCTGATTTTGTTCTTCTCTTTAGTCTACCAGCAACTTAGTAACTAGTGTGAATCCTTTAAAACAGAAGTCAAATAATATCATCCTTTAGTTCAAAAGTCCCAATGTCTTTCTAGACAACTCTGAGTAAAATCAAACGTCCTCCAAATGCCTAGGTGACTTGGCATGATCTGTCTCCCTATAGGATTTTTGTGTCTTTACTTCTACTACCTTCCCTTTACTCACTCCTGTCCCCACCCTTTGTCCTCTGGTTCCCACAAGCCTGTTCTCTTTTTCTATGAGTTTTTTTTTTTTTTTTCCTCCAGACTCCACATATAAGTGAGATCATAAAGTAGCTGTCTTTCTCTGACTTATTTTACTTCGCATAGTGCCATCAAGGTCCACCCATGTTGCTGCAAATGGTAGGATATCCTCATTTTTTATAGCTGACTAATATCCATTGTACATATGTATACGTGTGTATGTGTATCACAACTTCTTTATCCATTCATCCATAGGTGAACACCTAGGTGGTTTTCATGTCTTGGCTATTATAAATAATGCTGCTATGAACATGGGGGTCCATATATCTTTTAGAGTTAGTGTTTTCATTTCCTTTGGATACATTGCCAGAAGTAGAATTACTGGATCATATGGTAGTTCTATTTTTAATTGTTTGAGGAACCTCCATACTGTTTTCCATAGTGGTTGTACCAACTTATAAGTGCACAAGGGTTCCCTTCTGTCCACATCCACACCAGCATTTGTTACCTTTTGTCTTTTTGATGATGGCTATTCTAACAAGCATGAGGTGATATCTCACTATGGTTTTAATTTGCATTTCCTTAATGACTAGTGATGTTGACCATCTATTCATGTTATCTGTTAGCCTTTCCTATATCTTCTTTGGAGAAATGTCTATTCAAATCCTTTGCCCATTTTTTAATTGGGTTATTTTTTTGCTATTGATTATATGAGTTCTTTATATATTTTAAAAATTAACTCTTTATCAGATATTTGGTCTGCAAATATTTTTTCCCATTCTGTAGGTTGTCTTTTCAGTTTGTGGATGGTTTCTTTGCTGTGGAGAAATTATTTTCCTTTTAATATTTTATTGAAGTAGTTGACACAAAACATTCTATTAGTCTCAGGTGTACAACACAGTGATTCCACATTTATTTCGATATATACGTTATGAATTGATTACCATGATAAGTCTAGTAGCCATCTGTCACCATATAAAGTTATAGAAATATTATTGATTATATTCCCAATGCTGTACATTACATCCCAAAACTTAACTTATTTCACGACTGGAAGTTTGTACATCTTAATCCCAATTGCAACCTCATACACACATTTATAGTCACTAGGATTTACACGTGAATAGAAAGATATGAGTACATTTTATAATAGAGCACCTTGCTTATATTCACTGTCCTTTATTTTTCTCCTTGTACAGTATTCTCTGATTTCTGCTAAGCATTTGCCAACCAGAGCATTTGGTCTCTGCCACATCAATCAATATTGAGACTGATATGTGGGTTTCATTTCCACTTCTAATGACAAGGCAAAGTAGTTTCCTTTTTCTTCTTAAACAAATCCTTGGTTTTCATAATCATTGCCTTTGATCATCACTGTCTTTGCCAGGAGCTGTTTGATTTTAATATTAAATTTTGAACAAAAATGCCAATTGGGATAATCTTATTTTGCTTTGGGACAAAAATCAGTTGAGATTTTTATTTATTTTCTTTCCCGTTAGGCAAAAAGAAAGGTTTTCAAAGACACTACATTCCTAACAAACACTGCATATGAGTTAACAAGCCACTGAGAAAGAAAACATTTTTATTGTTGTGGTTTTTCTTTCAGAGTTCTGAGAAAGCAGCGGCCTGGGCTATGGGCCTAAGCTGCAACATGTAAAGTCGGAAGTTTTATTTATTGAAGAGGGATAAAAGGCAAGCTGTCAGTTTTTAACGTCTTTATTTGGGCTTTGATTGGGTCCAAATATGATTTCATGGCTATCAGGTAGCCTGAAAACAGCACTTTCTTACAATGATGGATGCTGTTTCCTTTCACATAATGTTTCAGCATGGAATGAATAAATCATATTTGCCCTGGAAATCCATCTTATTCCTGCATAACTGATATTACATTTGATGTTCACATTTTACATGTTGACCACGTGTCATGTCCTATTCGTTTGATTCCTTGAACTTTTTCAACCTCTTGCTATTTTTTCCTATAGAAATCTATTTATCTTGAAGGCTTGAGTTTCACCATAGCCTTACTTGGTGAAGATATATGACTGTTAAAATGAAATCTGTGTCAATAGAATACTATGAAACTGAGCTAAATACCTCTAAGTCATTTGCTACAGGCATACAGTGAATAGAGGCAGACACAGGTTAAATTTCCTAGGATTGAAGACATTGCCAATGCTCAAGCAAAAGACATCAGCAGATTTCTTTACTTTTTTAAAATTTCTTTTAGTATTTATAGTATTGGAAAACAGATAATACTAGAACTGAAGCCTTTCAAGAGTTAAAAGAAATAAACACTAAAGGCATAAGGATCTAGGTATCTTTTTATAAAACTAGTGTATGTCAAAATCACCTATATGTTATAATTCCAACATTCGAATGATAGGTTTTTTTTTTTTTTTTTTTTAATCCTTAACTTATTCATATCTGCAAAGTCCCTTCTGCCATATAAGGTAACATATTCACATATTCTGGGGATTGAGACTAGGAAAACTTTGGAGGCCACTGTTCAGTATACTACAATCCACCCTCTGGCCCTCAAAGATTCATATCCATCTGTTATGCAAAATACATTCATCCAGTCCCAACATCTCTAAAAGTCTCAATGCATTACAGCATCAACGCAATTTCAAAATCTCATGTAAGTAGAATGATAGGTGTTTTTCACAATAATGAAGCTAATTCAACTCCTCATAAGTGAGTCATTATTCTTCTATTTTTCATTCTTATGACACATTTTACAATATGTACATGTGATCTTATATGCTAATTCTGCACTCAAAAGACATTTTCCTTTTAGATATTTTGCCTGAAAGCAAATGCTGTCAGTAAATATGTGGTAGATAGATGCCCAGATTCTGTATATCTCAAACTTACTGCAGGTATTTTATGAATCACTCTACTTTTTCCTCTCTAGGGAGGAAGGAAAAATGTGGGCTTTCCCATATTTCCTGCAATAATTTTAGCTGTGGAATACTTAGTGTTACTAATTTATTGTAGTTGTAAACATATAGGATTTTTCATTAAGAAATCCAGAATTCTTTATTAATGGAGGTTGAGAATTAGCCACCTTTTTAAAATTACTAAAGGATACCAGACATACAGAAAAGTGAACAAATCATCAGCAAAACAATCAAGTTTTACAAAGTGAACACTTCCATTTAAAGCCTCCAGATCCAGAAATAGAACATTGCCAATATACTGGAAAGTGTCACAATGTCTCCCGAAAAGTACCATAACTGTGGCTTCTAGTTATGCCTGGTTTCTAACTTTAAATGTATTCACTCTCTTTTGTTTCTTCAACATTTATGTTTGTAAAATTTACTCACTCTGTCGCATGTAGCGATGTTCTTTATTATATCACTAGAGTATAGAATCCCTTTGTATAAACATACCAAAATAGAATTTTCCATTCTATTATTAATGAACACTTGGCTTATTTCCAGTTTCTCTATATTTGTGCAGCAATAAACATCTTATACATTGATTTTAGTGAGTAAATGTTCACAATGATTTGGGTCAAGGACAAAGAATGGAATTGCCAACAGTTCTGCTGGTTTCTTTACTTCTGCCCAGGCCTTTTATCCAGAATCTCAGATACTCTCATAAAGTATGGTGAATATATCTGCTTTATCTTTTTTTTTTTTTGATAACTACTCAGATATCCTACAGCAGTTGTTACAGACATTCATTTCTTCCAACAATTTCAAATGGAACATTATCATATGGTAAAAATTTTACGTGCAATTTGTTGTCCTTCTAGTTTTACTATTTGTTCCATTTTTCTGTGTGCCTATTAATATGCCAGTATCAAACCTTTTAATGATAAGCTTAGAGTATGTTTTAATACCTGTACTCTAGAACACCATCAGTTCCTCACTTCTACCCCCCACAACGCATACCTCTTTGTCAAGTATTCCTGAGTATTTCAATTTTTGTTCTTCCAAGTACATTTTATAATCAACTTGTCTAGCTCTGGAAAAGTATTTGTCCTGGGATTGCATTACATTTTATGAATTAATATGTAACATCTTTATGATGTTAAGACTTTCTATCTAAGAATATGATATAATTTTCTATTTTTTTTCAAATCTATTTCTAAATCTCTCAGGACTCTAGAGGTTTCCGTCTTTAAGCCTTGGATGTTTCTTGGTAATGTCATGCCTATGTATTTTTATCTTATTGCTGACATATGTGTATATTCTCATCCATTATGTATTTTACCTGATGTTTATTTGTTGATAGGAAACTTTTAGATTTTTGAGTGTTAACTGTATGATCTGCTATTTTACTAAGTTCTCTTAATGCTTGTATTACTTTTCCCATTGATACTTTTCAATTTTCCAGATATAGATTTATTTGAGCTGAATTTTTATCATGTTGAAGAAATATCCAAGAATTCCTCTTACGTTTAGGGTTTTAACATGAATAGTTATATTTTTTCAAATGCCACTTATTCTCAGTGGAGATGTTCATATGATCGGTCTGCTCGAATCGAACTATATTTAGGATTTTATTAATTGATTTCCTAACATCAAACTACCCTTGCTCTCCTGGAAGTAATTAACTTGGTCATGATAGGATACTCTTTCAGTATATTACAAAATTTTTTATGACTACTCGTAAGTAAGTTTGGGTTGTAGTTTCTGTTCTTGGTGTAATTTTTTTGTCAGGTTTTGGTATCTATGTTGCATTGATGCCAAATAAACAAATTTCAAAAACTTTTTTGATGCTCTACAATTTCATGTAGTTTGGGATGCTCTATTTCTTAAATCATTGGTTTAGTTCCCCTGTGAAGTTCCCCTGTGAAACCCCATGGTGTCTTCTGTGGGATTCTCTTTTTTTTTTTTTTCCTAGTTTTTCTCTGGCTTTGTTTTGTTTGAACTTGCTGTGTCTATCGGGATGGATTTTCATGAGGAGTATTTTAGGGGAAAAAAAGTACCCTAGATGTGTTCACTTCCTGAGGAAAAAAAGTTTAAAAATTAGCTATTATCTATTTCATCTAGTTTTTCAAATTTATCTGCTTAAAATTCTGCAAATTATAACTTAGCCTAGACTGATCTTTTTCATGGAATCTTGCACAACAGAATTAGCCAGATTTGGTAGATGTCCTGGCAGCTACTGAGATAGGCAGAAGAGGCTGCATGGCCAGATATAAGGGTTCTCTTCACCTCTCAACTTCTGAGCGAATGCTGTTGTATTACCATAGTCTAATATCAGTCCTACACTAGTGATTTAGAGAGAACAGTATTTTTCTCACCAGGACAAAATGGGAAAATCAGTAGTGATCGTAAGTGGAGGACAGCTATGCCCAGTTGTTGGCAGAAAGATGAGATACATGTTCCAGATCAATTATCAATAAATTGATATATGCTTGAAGATGCATCACAAAAGAGCCGGAAGGAGAGAAACAGGACAGAATCAAACTAAACCCTATTTGTGTTTTATTTCCTTGAGCAACGAATGGATGAAAGTAAATTATATTGCTGTAGCCTGAATCATTCCAATATTACATCAAAGTTTGAAAAGGTCAATCTATAATATTTCACATCTTCAATAGTGAAAATACACTGATGCAATGCTTGGAAGAACACAGACGATCTTAAATTAAAAATAGTACATTGTAATTACAAGCCAGAATTAAAGGAATTTTTCAGGGCTAGCAGAATATTTATACTTTGTTCAGATCACTTGGGTGACCTGGGTGTATGAGGTGGCAAGAATATTAAAACTGATGTGAAATAGTTAAGAAGGAAAAAAATCATTTAATTCTTCTAGTTTGGCTATTTACTTAGGCAGTCATGGATTAAAACCTCATAGCATTATAGGGATATAAAAGACCTTAGAGATCACTTGGATTAGTAGTTCTTAAACCTTTAAAAAAATTTTAAATCATAGCAAAGTCCAAATAGAAAATAGCTAAAAGCAAAGCTGCTCTATTAAAATAGGGGTCCCACTGCTCTTATCTTTCCCCCATCCCCCCAAAATCACAGCATTGGAGGTTTTTCCAGTAAAGCTCAAAGAATCTCTGGGGGTTTGAAAATTTCTGATTTGGTGCAAGGCTTCATTTTTTTTTTAAACATGAATATCTTTTATTATGAAAATTGTTGTTACATTACAGCCAACATTCCAAAACAGTATTTTAATAAACACTTGTCTTGATTATAAAGTAGAGCAGAAACCATGATCCTTTTTCAAAATCGATTAACATCTGTAGATGTTAACACAAAGCAGGAGGACACTCCGTATGCTCAGCCTGGTGTGTAGGAGATGAGATGGGGAAGAGCACCTACGTAATCCAAAACAGCTACTAGTGTTACTTGTAGAGTGTAAACCAAACACTTACATTAGGACATTAAAAAAAAAAAGCAAAACACTAAAAGGTTGAGGTGTCACAACACTTTTGAGATGGGAAAAGCCACAGCGAGTTTCCTTTTCCTTCCCTTCTGTGAGTTCAGTGCAAACAAGGTACAGGGAAGAACCACAACACTAGGTCAAGGCTGGATACAGTTCTTTGCTTCTGTATTTTCCAGTCTCTAGTTCTGCTCCAAAACACAGCCTGCATGCAAAAGCTCTGCCTTCTGCCTCCTGACTAGAAAGAACATAGGAATTTTGTTCTTGGATTCCTTACAATGCTACAGAGAGAATACACTGGAATTCAGACACTGACTCTGAGCTGCTGCAGAATCTCATTCATCCGTGTGCAAACGCTGTCTTCCAGGGCCTGTGAATGAGAGCCTAAAGAGCTTTTGCATGAAGGCTTCATTTTAGACACGGGAATGAATCTCGAGACTACACGGTGGAGGAGTGGGAATGAAAATGGCACTATGACTCCTGCCTCTGTTCTCCGCCACCCCAGTGGACTCCAAATCTCCCTATTCCCCACTGCTCCCTCAGCTTTTACCAAGTGGTTCAATGCAAGTATTTCAGTTCTATGAAGGTAAAGGATCTCATAAGAAAATCAAACAGAAGAACTTTCAGTTTGCAAAAATGAGAGTAAACAGAGAAGGGAGAAACTTTAACAATTATCTCTGTGCACAGTCTAAGTGCATTTGGTTCATGATGGGGATGCTGTTTGGGTATAACCAGCACCTCTGGTTATCTAGTTATGGTTTTCTTGTTGTTTTCTGTGCCTAAATGTATGATATGAAACAGTTATTGATATAGCCTACATACAGTTTTTCTTTCTTTGAATTTGCTAGAATGAGGAGATAATTTATGTCTTCAAACTACTATGTATGCTAATCTCTGTTCTTTCTGTATTAAAACAGTATTTTCTCTGAAATAGTGTTTACTTTTTGATTTTGTCATTTAACACTGAGAATAATTCATGATTTAAAAAACTGTGTAATAGGAAAAATAAGAATCTTTCCTCAAACTCTAGTGTTTATTTTATGCAGGTCAAAACTGCTGGAAGCCTTATTTTTCTGTGTATGTATTAACATATGTAAGTGTCCAGGAACACTCCTTCCATACATATCTAGGCAAAATCTTTTGGCCCTTCAAAATCAATAGACCTGTTGAAGTATTTTGAAAGAGTGCTATTAGCAATGCAACTGTATGGCACAGTGAACAAAGCAAACTTACTAGAGAGACAACTTGAGATAACCTCTTTGACTACAGATTAGTAGTCAAAGAAAACTACAGATTTATTCTGGTTGTCAGAATTTAGATCAAAAACATTAACGTTTAACATATCTTAATCATTTCTCCAAGTGTAGGAAGGGCTAATGAACAGATACTTCAATCTATAATGTATCACAGGTAGGCTATAAAATAATTTTTATGCTATATTTATGTGTGTGTATCTTTTATATAAAGGTAATGCTAGCCTCATAGAATGTGTTGAGAGCCAAGCAAGAAAGGAAGCAGGAAAATATAAACTTTGGTGAGGGGATATATCCCTCAAACAAAAAATGACCCATAACTGATACAGATATTGTAAATTAGCAGTGAAGACATTGAACAAATTATTATAACTTCAGAATATATGCTCAGGGGACCTTCGTGGTGGTGCACTGGTTAAGAATCCGCCTGCCAATGCAGGGACACGGGTTCAATCCCTGGTCCGGGAAGATCCCACATGCCATGGAGCAAGTAAGCCTGTGCACCACAAGTACTGAGCCTGCGCTCTAGAGCCCAGGTGCCACAACTACTGAGCCCACGCGCCACAATTACTGAAGCCTGCGCGCCTACAGCCCATGCTCTGCAACAAGAGAAGCCACCGCAATGAGAAGCCCGCGCACTGCAATGAAGAGTAGCCCCCGCTTGCAGCAACTAGAGAGAGTCCATGCGCAGCAACAAAGGCTCAACGCAGCCAAAAATAAATAATAAAATAAAATAAATAAATTAAAGAAACAATAAAGAATATATGCTCAAAAACACTTTACCCAAACTTCTATGAATCCTGAGGTTTTCCAGTATCACTGATGGGAAGTGACACTATTACCAGCTCTGTGTAAACATCAATCACTATTACTTCTAATTCCTTCAAGTGTTTTTTATTTTTCTGGCCTTGATTAGTTTCCTCAGATGCATGCTTGGTAAGTACTCAGCTGAATATTCGAGGGAACCTTCTACCTATCTCCAGAATTCTGTCTCTGTGGAACTCTTTCCTCTATGCTGTGAACTCTTACTGCTTTGATCCCCTGGGAGTCTCTACTTCATGTTACTAGTGCAAGGATGTACAGGACCATACCTGGATTTGTCCTTCTTATGCTCTGGCCTTAAAACTGTATTACTGCAGTAAGCTTGGGCTGTCCTGGGCTCATCTTTTTTTTTTTTTTCATTCCTAAGGGATGCTTTTCCTTTATTTTGTGATGTCCACTGTCTTGAAAACCATTTTTTTCCCCATAATTTTGTTTCTCTTTTGATAGTTCAACTTGTGAGCATAAATCTGGCTCCTGTTATTCCATCTTGGTCAGAAGCAGAATTTCCTTATTTATTATTTTCTCTTGTTTCTTATTGATACATCTTTTATTTTTTATCAGAGCCATTATTCATTTTGTTGATGTCAGATTTTAAGTACGATTAGCTCTTAGTACCGAAAAATGTTTTAATTTTGCTCTCGTGCTTAATGTGTTCCTGAGCTAAATACAGAAAACAAGATTGATAATTTTTTTTACTCTTAGAAAATCAAAGATATAGTTACATTGACACTTGAACTTTTATTATTGCTCTACTGCATCTAAGTTTCATTCCTTTTGGTTTTCATTATTATATTTCTTGATGCTTTATCTGTTTACGGCTTAGGATTCTTCAATTATGCATTCGGGTTTTTTCTTTATTTTGGCTCTTCAAATCGATAAAGTTCAAGTCCATTCTCTTTTGCTATTACCTGTCCCATACTCTGTCTACTCTTCCATCTGAAAAATACCATTATAAATGTGCTGGAATTCTCTATGTCTCTTTCTTTCTCCTTCCTACTTCCTGTATGTTTATCTTTCTGTGCCTTATGAAGGCATATATCCTTATGTCTAACAGTTCTTTAATTTTCTTCAGTTGTTTTTAATATTCTCATGTTATTTACTGCTATTTTTAAAATCACTGTACTTTTTACTTCTAGATACTCATTTTGGTCTTTAAATAAAGTTTTAAAGTTTTTTTTCCTCCAGAATTCTGACTCCTTCTCATGTTTGGTCAAGGATTGGGGCTTCAAGTTTTCACAGGAGATCTTTTTATTTTTCTCACCCATAGCATAGCATAAAGAAAAACTTCACTGTATACATCAAAGTGAATGTATCCTTTTCAAAGGCTACACATCATGAAAAGTGCCCTGGCTTTATAAGTGGCCTTGCATATATATTCCAGCCTACCTGCACTCAAGGCCAGATCACTTTTCTCTGTATTCCCGACAAAAACCAAGGCCTCAGTTTGATTAGTATCTTTGATGCTTGCAAAGGTCACCAACGTCAACTTGAGCTCTCTACTCTGAGATTCTTTCCTTTTTTTAATTTTGAGACAGAGCTATCCTTTGGCCATTTGAAAAAGTTATATATATAATGAATTTTTAGTCACATTTTATGAATAGATCTTATGAATTTTTGCCTGGAGAGTGATCTATACTAGATCCATATGCTAAGGTTGTCATAAAACTTTATGTAACTTTTTACATACCTTCTTTAATATATTCCTCAAAATGATTCAATGAATATAAGTTGATAGAGAAAAAAACTGAGGCATAGACATTTTCAATGACATGACCAGAACAACATAATTAGTAAATATTTTATCTAGGAATCAAATCCAAGTCAATGGCCTCTCTTGGCCTTGCACTTAGCCATTAATCTGTACAACAATTTTTTAATAAACAGGGTATTTGGACATCTTATCAATCTTTTTTCTAAAGGGAGAAAGGACCTCAATTATATGACCTACACCTGACACTTGAGTCTGAGTATATCCTGTGTTCTCAGCAATTTAAATGTCTTGTGAAACCTGATCAAATTATTGGGTTTGGAGAGAAAGGGAAAAGAAAGAAGAATAATGCTATAATAATGGTATAATATTAGATATTGGCAGGTAGATCAAGCTTATGTCTTTTCCTTTGCTTAAAAATTACAGCATTTTAAACTGCAGGGATTGCTAATGGAGAACTTTCTCTCACGAAAATTCTTTAAACTTAATATGTGGTGTACTAAAATCAGACTATTTGAAGTTACCCATGGTTAGTCCTTGATATTGATTGTGGTTTACCTATTAATCTTGAGTTATATAACCTTCCTTCGAGATTTATTCTCTTCTTGATTCAGTTTGCTATCTCAGCACCACTTCTGCCACTTGCATTTTTAAAAATGAATCCTTAACATTCTCATGAGTTTATCTTTTTAACATCAAAAGGGTCAGTAAGGCTATTAATGAGGTTAAGTAGATTCATATCAATGGTTTATTATTTTTATTAATCATCACATCTGTATATGAAAAAACAAAGTTGAAACCTCTTTCAATATTGATATTGCCTCTACTGTGTTTCTCTTTTATTCTGTAGAATTTTCCAAAGAGTTTCTCAAAATTACATAAATTTCAGAAACACCCACTGAAGTTACATAGACCTAAACATGCACAGCTGAGATTTACTCACTGATTACTGTTTATCTGAACTGAAGTTCTAAGTCAGATTGAATCCTATTCTTACTTCCTCATCTCCTCCCAATTAATTTAGAAGGTAACACTGTTCATTTTATAAACAAAATGCCTTAATAGAGATTTCTATCCTTAAAAGCTTACTCTAAGTACTTCCCAATTCTCTTACAATTGCTAGAGTTTCACAATACACTTCCTACATGATTATCAAGAAGGATGATTATATCATTGATAGAAAGACACTGAAGGACACAGGGGATGAAAATTTTCATTTGTGACAAAAGTTATGGAAGCATAGAGAGATCACTATATAAAATAGGAATTCTTCCGGAGATCAAATTCTAGTTCCCCAAAATATCGCACCTCAGGTATTCGAGGTGTAAGTGGTATGTGAAGGATAAGTGATTCCACTTATGCAAGTTTTGCATATTTGGCCAAATTTTAGAAGCTTGTCTTTAATATTTTCTACTCCAGTGCTTGTCACTATTCCCCAACAACTCCTGCCTAACTCTCTGTCTTAACTACTCTAGAGACTTGAATTATATGTCTGTCTGTTTACCAGGTGCTGTGCACAAGCCAAACCAAAACAATTATTGAATATTCTCTTTGAGACTGAATGAAGTGAAAGTCAATTACCTAAAAGCACTGCTCAGTGGGTCCTGGCTTTAGATATTTCTCAGGTTCATTCCTGTACTGTCATATGGAATATCAAAACTTTACTTAATCAGTTCCAGTTACAGGCCTGAACACCATGCTTATCGCCAACATAATATTGACTACTTTTTGAATCCAGCAATACATTAAAAGGATTGTACACCATGATCAAGTGGCATTCAACAACAAAATGGTTCAACATGTGCAAATAAATCAATGTGATACATCAGATTAACAAAATGGAAGATAAAAACCATATAATCATTTCAATAGATGAAAAAAAAAAATTTGACAAAATTCAACATCCCTAAAGCAACTAGAGGAAGAAGAATAAACAAATCCCAAAATAGCAGAAGGAAAGAAATCATAAAGATCAGAGCAGAAATAAATGAAATGGAGACTAAAAAACCATAGAAAAGATCAGTGAAACTAAAAGCTGGGTCTTTGAAAAGATAAATAAAACTGATAAACCTTCAGCTAGGCTCATCATGAAAAAAAGGGAGTGGGCCCAAATCAATAAAATTAGAAATGAAATAGGGGAAGTTAGAACCAACACCACAGAAATGCAAAGGACTATAAGAGACTACTACAAGCAACTAAATGCCAATAAAATGGACAACCTAGAAGAAATGGACAAATGCTTAGAAACGTACAATTTTCCAAGACTGAACCAGGAAGAAATAGAAAATATGAACAGACCAATTACAAGTACTGAAGTTAAATCTGTGATTAAAAAACTCCCAACAAGCCAAAGTCTAGATGGCTTCACAGGCAAATTCTACCAACATTTAGAGAAGAGTGAACACCTATCCTTCTAAAACTAGTCGAAAAAATTGCAGAGGAAGGAACACTTCCAAACTTATTCTATGAGGCCACCATCACCCTGATACCAAAACCAGACAAAGATACCACAAAAACAGAAAATTACAGGCCAATATCAGTGATGAATATAGATGAAAAAGTCCTCAACCAAATACTAGCAATCTGAATCCAACAACACATTCAGAGGATCATACACCACATGAAGTGGGATTTATCCCAGAGATGCAAGAATTTTTCAGTATTTGCAAATCAGTAAATGTGATACACCACAGTAACAAACTGAAGAATAAAAACAATATGATCATCTCAATAGATGCAGAAAAAGCTTTTGATAAAATTCAACATGCATTTATGATAAAAACTCTCAACTTAGTGGGTATAGATGGAATATACCTCAACATAACAAAAGCCATATATGACAAACTCACAGCTAATATCATACTCAATGGTGAAAAGCTGAGAGATTCTCCTCTAAGATCAGAAACAAGACAAGGATGTCTACTATTGCCACTTTTATTCAACAGAGTACTGGAAGGCCTAGCCACAGAAATCAGGTAAGAAAAAGAAATAAAAGGCATCCAAATTAGAAAGGAAGAAAAAATCTGTCACAATTGGTACAATAGATGACATAACATTGTATATAGATCTTAAAGATTCCACCAGAAAACTGTTAAAACTAATAAATACAATTCAGTATTCAATTCAATAAAGCTGCAGGATATAAAATCAATACACAGAAATCAATGGCATTTCTATACACTAATAATGAACTATCGGAGAAATTAAGAAAATAATCCCGTTTACAACAGCATCAGAAAGAATAAAATACCTAGGAATAAATGTAACCAAGGAGATGAAAGAAAGATATTCCATATTTGTTGACTAAAGGAATAAATACTGTTAAAATGTCAATACCACCCAACGCAATCTAAAGATTCAATGAAACCCCATCAAACTTCCAGTGTCATATTTCACAGAACTAGAACAAATAGTTCTAAAGTTTGAATGAAACCACAGAAAACCCTGAATAGCCAAAGCAATCTTGAGAAAGAAGAACAGAGCTGGCAGAATCACGCTCTCTGACTTCAGACTATACTACAATGCTACAGTCATCAAGATAGTATTGTACTGGCACAAAAACAGACACATACAATGGAACAGGCTAGAAAGCCCAGAAATAAACCGATGCACTTATGGTCAATTAATCTACTACAAAGGAGGCAAGAATATACAATGGAGAAAAGACAATCTGTTCAATAAGTGGTGCTGAGAAGACTGGACAGCTACATGTAAAAGAATGAAATTAGAAAATTCTCTAACATCATATCAAAAGTAAATTCAAAATGGATTAAAGACCTAAATGTAAGACTGGATACTATAAAACTCCTGGAAGTAAACATAGACAGTAAATTCACTGACATAGGTCTTAGTGATGCTTTTGTAGATGTGACTCCAGAGGCATGGGAAACAAAAGCAAAAATAAACAAATGGGACTACACCAAATTAAGAAGTTTCTGCACGGTGAAAGAAATCATCATCAAAATGCAGCCTACTGGATGGAAGAAGATATGTGCAAATCATATATGTGATAAGGGGATAACAAATCCAAAATATATAAAGAACACATATAACTTTAAAAAAAAAAATCTGATTTAAAAATGGGCAGAGGATTTGAATAGACATTTTTCCAAAGATGACATACAGATGGCCAACAGGCACATGAAAAGATGTTCAACATCACTAATTATCAGGGAAATGCAATTCAAAACCATAATAAGATACCACCTCACACCTGTCAGAATGGCCATTAATGAAAAGACAAGAAATAACAAGTACTGGAGAGCATGGAAAGAAAAGGGAACCTTCATACACTGTTGGTAGGAATATAAACTGGTGCAGCCACTGTGGAAAATAGTATAGAGATTCCTCAAAAAATAAAGAACAGAATTACCATATGACCTCGATCTAAAAACACTAATTTGAAAAAATATATGCACCCCTATGTTCATTGCGACATTATTTACAATAGCAAAGATATGGAAGCAACCTAGGTATCTATAAACAGATGAATGGATAAAGAAGATGTGGTGTACACACACACACGCACACACACACACACACACAGTGGAATACTACTCAACTATAAAAAAAAGAATAAAATCTTACCATTTGTGACAACATGGGTAGACCTTGAAGGTACTGTGCTAAGAGAAATAAGTCAGAGAAAGACAAATATCATATGATTTCACTCATATGTGAATCTAGATAAATAAAAACAAAACATCTTCATAGATACAGAGAACAGATTAGTGGTTACTGAAAGGGAACGGGGTTGGTGGCTGGCAAAATGGATGAAGGGGATCGACTGTATGGTGATAGTGGGTAACTAGACTTGTGGTGTTGATCACTTTGTAGTGTATACAGATATCAAATTATAATGCTGTACAGCTGAAACTTATATAATAAAAATATACATGTTGATTACATTTTCAGAGATTTATCTAAATCTGGATTATTCTAACCAATCATTGTGACACCATAATTCTTGCCAGTGTTTATTTACAGACAAGAGCCAATAGGCCAAGAATATGAGAGTTAAATCTGAACTCTTAATTATATTATTGAGCCATTAAATTGATTGATGCTGGATCTCCCTATTTTAATATACTGAATTTGAAATATTAAGTCATTCTATTAACTCAGGATCTTTGCACTGGATCATCTGTTACTTGCACCTAAGTATAACTAACTGATATATTTCCCCAACTTTTACCATTAGTTATCTTACTCTTGAATATACTTTTGGTGGTATTCTTGGTGTTATTCTTATACTTTCCTAATTATAAATTTCTAGAAGTAAACAGATGTGATCTATGGTTAGCTGATGTTTATATTGTTAAAGCTCTTGGTATTTACTAAACAAGTATCCTCTAGGAAGTTTGTATTATTATAATCAACAGCATTCTATAATCACCAACACTGGGATGATGATGATGGTAATGATGACTGTAACTACTACTACTACTTTTATTTTTTTATTTTATCTTTTTTAACATCTTTATTGGAGGATAATTGCTTTACAATGGTGTGTTAGTTTCTGCTGTATAACAAAGTGAATCAACTATTCGTATACATATATCCCCATATCCTCTCCCTCTTGTGTCTCCCTCCCACCCTCCCTATCCCACCCCTCTAGGTGGTCACAAAGCACCGAGTTGATCTCCCTGTGCTATGCGGCTGCTTCCCACTAGCTATCTATTTTACATTTGTACTACTACTTTTTAATCTTGTTCAATGGTAAGGCTCCAGGTCCCCTAAAAAAAGATTTTGCCTCTGAATTTCAACAACAAAGACCTAGAGTAGATTTTTTTTCTGAACACTTTGGATCTAAAAACATGATTGACAAAATTATTGTTTTTAACTGAAATCAAATAGAAGGCTTTAAAAGTTACCTAAATGTTGCAGAAAGTAGACATAAAAAAAAAGAAAGTGAGAACAAAAATGAAATGGCTTGATTGAGAATCTAATATAGTATATATAAAAAGATTCACACAGAAGGATTGGAATAAATCAATGAATGTAAAAACAGAGAGAGAAAGAAACACATTCATACATAAACAGTACTCAAAATGAATAATGTCAATTACGTTAGAACTCTGTTAAAAATTATTCAACAGATACTTCCATAAGTTGTCAAACTGTTAACCATTTAGGTAGTAGAATAAAGACATTTTCAAACAGAAAAAGATTCAGAAAATTTACCTCTTTCATACACTTTTCTTAGGATGTTGCTTGAAGTTGTGCTCTAGCAAATTCAAAAGATAAACTCAGAAGTAATAAGGGATGGTATCTAAGAAGATACGGGTTTTAGGAAACAGTGGCTCCAACCTGAAAAACAAAAGAAGGGACATTCCAATTGACAAGTGAAAAATTAGTAGTGTAAGCCTATTATTTTAAGGCAGGATGGTGACTGCCAAGGAGAAAAAAAATCAAACAAAGTGATCTGAAAGACTTACGAATTGACTTTGTAGATAGTGTCTGAGGACCAAGAAGGGTGGAATGAGGGGTGGCTCTTTTTTCATTAATCTCCCAGCACAAAATTTTTGTTTACTAGATGAATACATTTCTTTTATGTGAATAAAATAAAATAAATTTCAGGAATAAAACCCATTTTATTACAAGTGATAGTTATTAATACAATGCGTTCATAATAATAAATAGAAGAATACTGCACATCATTAAAAATTTCTGCATCCTAAATCATAAGCAAATGTACTATGCATATACACACAATACTTACTGTTTTACTCATCCATAAATATAATAGGAACTCAAAAGTTTTGTGGAATGCTTGAATAAATCCCCTCATTCACTGATAACATTGTGGATTTCTACCTTAATGAATGCTAATATTACCGAAATATTTTTGCTTGGAGAAAAACTTGTTAGTCAAAAATTCATGAGAACACATCATGATCTGAGAAATGTAGTACGTAGTGTCATGGCAGATCCTTACTATGGCTCCAAGAAACTATGCTTTTGAGTTTCAGACAAGAGTTTGTTTTGATAAGGCTCACACCACCACTCTCTACTTTCACCCAAACTCTCTTCCACTCTTGTTGACTTGTCTTTTCCTTTGCCTTTTGACTAGCAGACAAAAAAAATCAGAAATTCCCTCACCATGATGAGACACAGATGGTGGATGCATCCATACAGTAATTTAAATTATGGCAGAAAGTCCTGCCTGCTTCTAACGGTCTGCTCCAATCAGACCTATCCAAGTTTTTAAGAGAAGAATATTATTAAAGTGAATATCCATTTGAGGAAGGCACAGAGAGGTATCTTAGTCATTTCACATTCTCTCAAATGCAAATACTAGTTTCTTAGTTTAGATTAGACAGAGAGCAGTCTAATTTGAAACGGAATATATATAAGTGGAGTGACTGTAGTTTTTCCCAAAAAGGAGGTGGAGGTGGGTATCCAATCAAGGCTGGTGGGGTGGGCAGGGGAGTGCAGAAATCTTCACATATGTCTATCTTAAAAAAATAATTTGGTAAGAAAAGAGAGGAAAGGGACATAAACACAAGTAAAGCCTAATTTCAAATTTCCCCAGGGCTCTAGCAAATTTCCCCAGGGCTCTTGTCCAGGGACTTAAAGTGGAAAATTAAAAAAGAAAATAGGAAAGGAACGGCAATAACTGGAATTCCCTAGAAACATTTGGAGAAAAGTAGTTCAAGAGTTGATTTTAGGAAGGGATATATTGGTTTGAGTTAAAAAAAAAAAAAAAAAAACCTCAGGATTTTTGGTTTACCGGTATGGTGTTTCCATGAAAGGGACATAAATAAAAGTAAATAAAACATTAAAATATCAGCTCTTCCCACATGTGGCTATAGAGCTTAAAGATTCACTTTGCTTTGATGAAACAAGCTCTGTGGGAGATTACACTGCAAGGGCATTAGACGTGGAAATGGGTATATCTGGGTAGCTCTTTATCATTTCACTAGAAAATTAAACTAGAATGGCAATGTTAAACTTATTAGTGGGAGAAAAGCACTCAATGCCATTTTGCCTATTAAAATGATATACTTCTCAACAAAACAAACGTGTTCTACCCCAAAAAACTAGTATTTAATCAGCAAAGTAAACTGCATTAGCATTTTGCAAAGGTACACATGGTGTCTTCTCCTATCTGCACGCTTCTGTACTTGTGTTAAGCATTTTCACTTTTGCCAATGGTATTATTTTTCCCTTCCTATTTAGTCACAGTGGAATACGATCAGAAACAAGGAAAATTTATCTTGTTCTCCATATAATCATTCTGTTTAATGATATTGCATTGTGTGTTTTTTTACAAAGCAAACCTCAAAGATCAGTCTATGTTCCAAGCAATCTGATAAATTATCTTCGAGGATTTTTTATAGACCAGTTTAGCAACCTTTCATCAGATGTGCACATGGTACCAATAAAAATGCTTTTGTTGCCTTCCTGAGTTTGGCAGTACTGCACACTCATCCTTCCAATGGGATATTTCATCATTTGTAATGAATTAACATCATACAACATGATGGGTGATATAGAGAAAATTGGCTGGAGTAAACAAGTCAATAAACATTTACTATTAGAACCATGTTAAAAATATGACATGAGAGAGTCTATCCCATAAAAGCCATAAAGGAGATGTTCACAGGCCTGAGAGACCTCTGAAATTTGCTGTTATTTCTTTTTTATACTTTCCTATATACCGAAGAAGAATGGGAGTCATATGAAATTATTTGGACGTATTGGCAAACAAATTCAGAGAAGGGGAAACCAATACTTCTCTATATGGTTTGCAATATGTATTGGGGGAATTTGTTTTCTAAAAATAGTTCATTTTTGAGAGATGTAAAAAGTGATTTACAGTATTTTGACCAGTCTGAACATTATTAAAATCCCAAACAATGAAATTAGTAGCTTTTAGGGAGAAACTAGACTATCAAATTTCCTAAGAATCTGAGAAACGGCTACAATCCTTATATGTAGCAGTCATCAATAGACAATCATAAAATTTTTGAAATAGAAAGGAACCCAGAGATCATAAAATTCAATATTCTATTCCTTATACCACGCTGTTTTACTCATTCAGCAGGGACATCTGATACTCCACTAAAGGCAAAAACCACAGAGATGCATCTTTTTTTCCGTGATAACCTGTCCATTCTCGTAGCATCCAATGGCTACATAACGATGTAAAGCCCATTACTTATAATTTAACAAGTATTTGTGGGCTACAAAAAGAAATTTTAAATCTACAATATTAAATAATCTTTTTTGCTGGAAAATAATACACTTTTATTCATATAATTATATGCCAAGTATTTCAGTGTTACAAAGGCTTTTGTTTAAACTTTATATTTAGCCTAAATATACATTTGAATCACTTTTGGCCCTTGGTAGTTTGTTATGGCATCATCATGACTGATTAATACCAATGGCCTGTATGAGTGATCAATAAAATTTTAATCACCTTTTGTATTAAAAGTAAAATATTCAGGCATATTGAAGAAAAACCCAAGGCTTCATCTTTCTTTCCTATTTGACTATAGTTGCAATTTTTTTCTCCATCTTGATCCCCTTTCCCTTGAGTAAATTATATGTCATTTTATCACTCTACCATAAAAGCATTTTATAAATTTCAACCAGAAGCAAATTTCAGGTTTATTAATTCACATATCAAAAATCCATTTAGTACCTACTGTGTGCCAGGCACTTTCCTTGCCCTGGGGATGTAGTGGAGACAGTCAAACTTCCCTTGAGATTTACATTCTTGCCCTTTCAATCTGCATATTCAGTTTTCTTTAGCTCAAGGAAATTGTCTTCTTTTATTTGTCTAATTATTGTCCTTATCCAGTTCTTTTCTCTTTCTGAAAGTCCTAATATTATCATATTAGATATTCTGAATCTTCTTTCCAAGTCTTATATTTTCCTTCATGCTTTTTATATAATTTCATTTTTGCTTGATACTTTGAAATATTATTTCTACTTGATTTTCTGGCACAAGAGGCACTGTCTTACCATTTATGAATGTGTACTCATTAGTGTGGAAAACAACATTTTTCAGTCCCAGGATGTGTGTTGGTGTGATGTAATGTGCACCCTTTTCCACAAGAAAGACAAAGACTTCGCCCCTGAGGGCTGGCTGGGCAGTGGAGGCAACTGGAGGAAGCTCTCCACTCAACCAGTTCCTAGGGCTCCCCCAGACTCAGCAGCAGAAGCAGGACCCAGCCCAGGCAGCTGGCTCTTCCTCATCTTCCAGAGAACCGGGAAGAGGGGACACGCTTACACCTAGGCCAGGCAACCTCCCTTGAACAGCACTCTCTCGGCCCTCAGTGGGCCTCTGGGAGGAAGTCCAACAATGGCTGTCTCCTGAAACGCGCATACAGTCCCAGGTCTTTTCTGCTCCCCGAGATGCTTGGCTCAGGAGAGGTGATGGAGGAATGTGTGTGCAGCTGGATGAGTAAATGTATGTTCAACACCACATCTTCCCAGAACCTCTTTGGTGGAAACCAGAGGACTATTTTTTTTAAAGGGAAATCTGATCATATAACTTCCTTTCTTAAAATATATCAATAGAACCCCACTGCTCTTAAAACTATTGAGGGAGATGCAAGAGGGAAGAGATATGGAAACATATGTATATGTATAGCTGATTCACTTTGGTATAAAGCAGAAACTAACACAGCATTGTAAAGCAATTATACTCCAATAAAGATGTTAAAAAAAAAAAACAAAAAAATAACCAAAAAACTATTAAAAATGGCTTTTGAGTCCTAGTACCCGCAGATATTGATTATTTCTAAACCATGTTTCCTGCTATTTTCCTTTCAGCCAATCCCCCTGGATAGACAGACTGCTTTCAGGTCTCTTTATCACATTCCTTCTCACCTCAGAGCCTACTCTTCTGTTTTCCCCTCTGCCTAGATTTCTCTTTCTCCTTTCATCTGTCTACTGTTTACTCATCATTTCCGTTCTTCCTTTTTTCCTTAAACGTGTTCTTACTGAGTTCCTATTATGTGCTAAAGTGTAGTTATACACTGATGATCAAAATTGATACCATCTATGTCTTTGTGTAGCTTTTAGTTTACCAGGAGCAACAGACCAAAAAAAAAAAAAAATGTACATAAAAATATAAAATCCAAACCATCATGAATTCAATGAAAAAAGAGAGAAGATACATTTGTTCAAGGACACAAGGTTAACTGAGTGAAGAATTTGACATATGAATTCATATCTGCCTGTTTTTAAAAACTCTGGCCTCAATCACAATATTATTCTCTATTTAATAAAATTATATTAGTTTACTTTCTGTACCATCATTTTATATTTAATGTCTACTACTTAGGATATATTCTGAACTGTTCATTGCTATCAGTCAGAAAAATATAGCAAATAGCAATAGAGGGAGGGAAAGAAAGTAGACTGCATTACTGTTTACAATTTTTCACACCTCCCTATTTTTGTATGCCAAGTGACTTTGCAGACCTGCCTAATAAGAGACTGCTTTATTTCTCCACCTCATGGATGCTGGGTACATACATTAATAAGTGGCTAGTTATGCAGCACTGTTTGTGACAATAGTTGACAAATACAGTACACACCCCCAAGTCCATTCCAAATTTCTATAAACCTATTGCTATTTTTAGTCATTAATGTACCCCAGAAGTTCATTTAAAGATATTTATTGAGGAACCATTATCTCAAAACACTTCTTTTGTGGTATATTAAAATGAGAAGTATAAATTACTTATTTAAAATAATTATGGGTTCACATTTTCAATAGCAACCTCAATAGCGAAACACTTCCACCCTATATCCAAAAGGTAACAGTGGAAGCAAAACTATTAATTAAAAGAGAAACATAACCCTATCTTGTTTTAATGTTAGGGTTTATTTTTTGAGCTGTAGGAAAATGAGGTTTATATCTCTCCATTTAGAAAAAAATTACTGTCCTTTTCCTATTTAGAAAGGCATTTGTATTTATATTAAAACTCCACCATACTCCAATGGAAGTGGGGTTTGGAACCCAGAATTTTATTGATGGTTTGGTACTATAGGTAGAAAGATTACTGAATAAGCCTCCTAATTCAAGAAGACTGTAACAGAGTTGGTGGTTTGAAAGGCTAGTGGATGATTAAAATAAAATGTAAAAGCCAAAACAGGTCAAAGATGGACTGAGATGATTTTGATATGGTACCATTCCCATAGAAGACAACCCCTCTCTGATACTATCTTGAATCACGTACAAACACACTGGCCCCATTTCTCCCTAAGTATCACTCTTTCTCTTCTCCATTTAACAGAAAATCTTCTCAGAGTAACTGTTTATACTTACTATCTACAGTTCCTCTTCTCCTATTCTCAATGAAGATGTTCCAATGAGACTTTTACCCCACAACTATTCCTATCAAAATCACCTATAGTCTCTACATTGCTAAATCCAATAGCAATTCTCAGTTTTCATCATCATTTACTTATCAGCAGTATTTTACACATTAATCACTCCCACTTTCTTTTTTATTGAGATATAATTGGCATCTAACATTATATTAATTTCAGGTGTAGCCACTTTCTAAAAACTACTCTTCAGTTGTATTCCATGGCACTACACTCTCCTAGTGGTTCCCCTTTTATATCAATGGTTACGCCTTTTAGCTTCCCAAGATCTCAACATTGTAGAACCTCTGGACACAACTTTTGGATTATTTTCCCTTATTTAAATCCACTCCTTGATAATCATGGCTTTGAATATTATCTAAATGTCAATGAACTATAAAAGTATTCTCCAGCCTAATCTACAAAAAGGGTACAAATGAACTTATCTACAAAACAGAAATAGAGTTACAGATGTAGAAAACACACTTATGGTAACCAGGGGGGTAAGGGGGGGAGGGATAAATTGGGAGACTGGGATTGACATATACACACTACTATATTTAAAACAGATAACTAATAAAGACCTACTGTACAGCACAGGGAACTCTACTCAGTACTCTGTAATGACCTATATGGGAAAACAATCTAAAAAAGAGTGGATATATGTATATGCATAACTGATTCACTTTGCTATACACCTGAAACTAACACAACATTGTAAATCAGCTATACTCCAATAAAGATTAAAAAAAAAAAAAGTATTCTCTGGCCCGGACCTCTCCCCTAAATCCCCGAATTCCAGACTCATATAATACCAGCTACTCAAAATCTCTACCTAAATATTCAAAAGGCATTTCAAACTTAACATTTCCAAAACAGAATTATCATGTCCCCCAAAGCCTGTTTCTCTTGAAATCTCCACCATCTTGATCACAACCACACCACTCTTTAGATGTTTAGGCTAAAACTCTTGTTGTCATCTTTGACCCTTCTTCTTCTTTACTAACCAACATTAAATTTCGCCGCAAATCCTGTCAGCTCTACTTTCAAAATATACTTAAAATTCAAGTAATAATTTACTACATCCACCAGAACGACATGATCTTAGCCAACACTATTTCTAGTCTAGATAATTGCACTGGCCTCCTAATTTTTTCCCCTTGACTCAAATGTGTATTCCCCACAGAGCTTCTGGGGGAAAATTATCCATATCTATATCGACATCAATATATAGATATATAGACATATATCTTTTAAAATGCCAATCATATAATGCTGTTTCTATGCTTCAAACCCCTTTAATGGCTTTCCATACCACTCAGAGAAAACAAAAATCATTACAGCATCCTACAATGTTTTGCAGGATCTATACTTTTCTCCTCCAACTCAGTTAGCTCTGTGATCTCATGTCCTATTATTATCATTCCCCTTATTCATTCTGTTATAGTGCCACTGGATCTTTGCTCTTCAAACACACTGGGCAATGTAAACCTATAAGATTTTCTATCTACAGGTGATTAGTTTTTGTTTGTTTTGCCTAGAAAGCTCTTCGATCAATAACACCTGAACTCTTCTCCCTTAGGCTTTGTTCACAAACGCTTCCTCTGATCAGACGTTTCCTAATTATCTTATTTAAAATTGAGCCTCAACATTCTCTTCAGCAATTCCTTTCCTTATTTCTTGCTTTGTTCTCATCTCTGACACTTACTGATATCTAACATCATATCTTTTCACTTAATCATTTTTGTTTTGTGTCTTTTCCTAGTAGAAGGTAAAATTCATGAGAGCTGGAATTTTTGCTTTTTATTTCTCTGTTATATCTTCAGAGCACAGGATGGAATAAATATTCAATGAATGAATAAATAAATGAATGAATTTCATGAGTCTTGCTTTGCTGAAATCATTGATGAATCAACTAGCCAATTAGCTAAAACTGTCAAAGCAGATTCCGGTGTAAAACAGGAATAAGAATATAGCTTTCCTAATTTTTAGACATCCTTACACCTCGATGTTTCATGATTTTTGTGGAGATAGGGCATATATTAAGTAAGAGAATGAAATTATAGAAGTGCTTACTTTCTCTTTCTTCTCCTCCAGGTGGTGATAGTATAGGAAGTATAGTTGATGTTGCAGAAAGATAGTTCTGCCTCACCAAAGCAGAGTATAATGGACCATCAGAAACCCTGCACACTAAAGCCTTAGGTATGTCTTCCTAAAGGTTGAGTGATAACCATCCCATAGGATGCATGCTGTGTAGGCCTAGGGCTGCCTTTAAAAAAAAAAACATAGTCCTAGCGTGTGCATAGATGTTTATAGCAGCAAAAATATGATTCCCCACAGCAAAAAAAACCCCAAAAAACAGCATGATAGCTGACTGACAACCACAATGATTAATTTCATATGTTAAGTGTAAAGTTTGATGACAGGATGGTTTGTCCTTGCAGGCAGTATTTGTGAGGAGATTACCTAACATCACTGAATGTTAAAATTCTATTCCTGCCCAAAGCTGTGCCCACATTATTTTTCACTAAACACTCTGAGGATTTACAATGTTATCAATCTCAATGCAGTTTTTATCTGCTGTGCAAAGAGAAGAAGTTGAAACATCAGGAGTATGTAGTCTGGATGCTGAGGAATAAAAGCAGCAGAGCATGTGTGTGTGTGTGTATGTCTGTATGTTAAAGGGAAGAAACTAGAAAGAGGAAGTAGGAAAATATACTTGACTTCTCAACCATTTTCATTCAAAACTGTATGGTATGTGAAAACTGATTTGCTTATCTATGTAGAGATTTTATTTATATTTCTGGATTCTCAATTTACTTTGACATTTTTAAATACCACTATTACCCTTTATTTATTAAAAGACTGAAGAAAAAGACACCTGATTTCCTATCAAATCATGAAAGCTGAGTAGATAAAAGTGTAGAACTGAGTAAATGAATTTGACAAAAATGGAAACTCATAGAAGTGAAGAGTGAATGTCTTTCACTTCCATGCACTGCCAAATAACACATATCAAGTGTTAGGAAGGGAAGCCAGCTGGTACCCAGATAACCAGTCCTGTATTACGTGGTAAACTTTATCCCTCCCTTGACACCATAACATAGTTAACTCCACAATCCTTTATAAAAACATTAGTAAACAGAGAGCTCTTCAATATCCATGGAAAGAAGCTGATCTAAAATTTGAATAGTCATGAATTAGGAAAATGTATGATAATTGCTGTGCCTTGCCTCTTGCTTTTTCATAAAAAAACACCACTTGTCTGAGAACAGAAATGTTGAATTTGGGACCTTAGAGTGACTGGCAGATAATAGAGCAGGACATCCAGATGAAGTACTTGGCACAAGGTAAAAAAGTATCCTAGGCCAGGAGACTCTGTACTCCCAAACAAACTCAAGGGAATAAAGCAGCAAGGGGCTGTATACATTTGATAATTTAGAGGACAGCAGATAATAGCACAACCAAAACATGGTGAAAAATGAATACACCCTTGGGGACTTCCCTGGTGGCGCAGTGGTTGAGAGTCTGCCTGCCAATGCAGGGAATACGGGTTCGAGCCCTGGTCTGGGAAGATCCCACATGCCGCGGAGCAACTGGGCCCGTGAGCCACAACTACTGAGCCTGCGCGTCTGGAGCCTGTGCTCTGCAACAAGAGAGGCCGCAATAGTGAGAGGCCCGCGCACCGCGATGAAGAGTGGCCCCCACTTGCCACAGCTAGAGAAAGCCCTCGCACAGAAACGAAGACCCGACACAGCCATAAATCAATAAATAAATAAATTTAATACTTGCTACTCTAACTAGCTCCTCTGACATCTCTCTGTATTCACTATAAAAAAAACAAATGAATACACCCAGCAGGAAGAACACCACGGTGGCTCAGAAAATAGAAAAAAGTGAAAAAGTGGTTGTAAAGATCATCAGTATGTTTCATATAAGGTACTAATTCTATCTCCAATTGAACTTATGCTATAGGGACACTACTATTTTCTTTTTAATGGAAGTATAGCTGATTTACTATATTGTGTTAGTTTCAGGTGTACTGCAAAGTGACTCAGTTATATATATATTTTTTCGTACTAGTTTCCATTATAGGTTATTACAAGATATTGAATACAGTTCCCTGTGTTGTGCAGTAAATCCTGAGAAAACAATGATGAATAAGATAGACAATTTTTCCAACTCTCAGAACTTTCAATCTATTGAGGAATATAGAAAAGTGAATATATAATTACATCACACAGTTTTAAGTGCTCTGAATGGAGAAATATAGAGGACACCACGGAGGATAGAGAAATGGGAACTAAGCGAATGTGAGATAGGTGAAGGGGGATAGGCAGGAAGCCTTCCAGAAAGTAATGTTGCATTGATTGTGACATAAAGACTGAACAGAAAAGTCTCTGGGTTAAATATTATGGCACGTAAGATAGCTCAGAGGCTAGTGGAGAATTTAAAGATTTGAAATAAATGGAGTTTGGGGTTTTATAGGGTTTTTGTTTGTTTTTTTTCCGTGGAATAGTGAGAGCTGAAGTAGAAAAAGAGAGCAGACATGTGGCCATTTTATGGATACACTGCATTTCTAAAGTGCTCTATATTTTTTAAAGATCTATCAAATTGGTGTTCTCCTTTGACTCCCTTTAACACTGCTAAGATAGGTGGTGGTGCAGTTAAAACCATACTCTTTCACTGTTGTGGAAACTGAGGCTCATATGATCTCACAAGGTCTCAAGGAAGTGGATGCCAGAATGGGAATTAAAATCAGTATGTGTTGACTTAGTTAAGTTAGTATGCCATGTTGCCTTCTCTCCGCTCATCTTCTAGAGAAAGATAAACAACTGATCCTGATATATTTAGATTCTCTCTTTGCCAATGAAGTACTGACAAAATTGACTGCAATTTAACGGAACTAAAAAAAAAAAAAAAGGAGGGAATATAATGAAGTCTCTCTTGAGGAACTATCTTATATTCTGCTGTATTAGGGTTTGTGTGTTAAGTGACAATATTTTATTCTATTGCAAGATAGTATGCAAAGCAAACTCATGGTCACTCCTTGAATTGGGAAAAATCTTTAGTTTCTGAGCATAATCTATAATTTGCATTTGATTTTGTAATTCTAGGATGAGCTAATTATTAAGGCTGAGAAATAATTTTATTTTACATACTAACAATGTACACACACAAAAAAGATGTCAATTACAGCCACACTGAGAAAGTCAGTGACAAGTTGGCATGAGAAAAAAGGGATTTTACATCTGAGGTACAAAGAAATTGCAGTTTGAAGATGATGCCAGATTTTGGATATGAGAGGGAGGACATGAAGTGTAATAAAAAGTTTATATATAATATCTTAACTTGGAATAGAAAGCTTAGTTTCTTAGTTTGGCTCCATTAATTCACATGAACATACCATGTAAACTCATTATACAACGCTCTTTTCATCTGTAAAATGGGGGGGAAGGGTGGGGTAGGAAATGACATCCTTACTCAGTGCCTAGGGAACCTGTGGGACTCAAAAAGGAATCTCTTGGAGCATTTCTAAATAGAAAGTATATACAAATAATAAATTTGGAAGGTATTAGGAGAACTCGAATGAAGGACAGGGCAGAGAAGAATCACCCCATCTGAACTAAAAGCAAAGAGATGGAAAATAAAGTTTTTCTACAAAATCTTAAAAAAAATAACTTCTAAGTAAGATGGGGTTTAGTTTACAACTTCTGGAAACCAACATTTCATTTTAGTGCCTCAGAGTATAGAAAAATCATTTGAAAAATGGATCTGCCAGACAATCTTTTGTGTTCATCCTCTATTTGAGGGGTTCCCACAGCCCCACGGGAAACGGGCCACACGGCAGGAGGTGAGAGGCGGGTGTCTGAGCGAAGCTTCATCTGTATTTACAGCCACTCCCCATCGCTCACATTACTACCTGAGCCGCCTCCTGTCACATCAGTGGCGGCATTAGATTCTCACAGGAGCGCAAACCCTACTGTGAACTGCGCATGCGAGGGATCTAGGTTGTGCACTCCTTATGAGAATCTAACACCTGATGATCTAAGGTAGAGCTGAGGCAGTGATGCTAGTGGTGGGGAGCGGCTGCAAATACAGATTATCATTAGCAGAGAGGTCTGACTGCACAGAGACAATAATAAATCCATTGCTTGCAGACACATCAAAACCCTATCAAGGCTTCTCTGGTGGCGCAGTGGCTAAGAATCCGCCTGCCAATGCAGGGGTCACGGGTTCGAGCCCTGGTCCGGGAAGATCCCACATGCCGCGGAGCAACTAAGCCCGTGCGCCACAACTACTGAGCCTGCGCTCTAGAGCCCGCGAGCCACAACTACTGAAGCCCATGTGCCTAGAGCCCGTGCTCTGCAACAAGACAAGCCACTGCAATGAGAAGCCCGCACACCGCAATGAAGAGTAGCCCCCGCTCGCCGCAAGTAGATAAATCCCGCACGCAGCAATGAAGACCCAACACAGCCAAAAATAAAAATAAATAAATTAAAAAAAAAAAATCTACGATTCTCAAAAAAATTTCTTAAAAAAAAACCCTATCGGTGAGTGGCAAGTGAAAACAAGCTCAGGGCTCCCAGTGATTCTGCATTATGGAGGGTTGTATAATTCTTTCATTATATATTACAATGTAATAATAATAATAGAAATAAAGGGCACAATAAATGTAATGTGCTTGAATCACTCCGAAACCATCCCCCCACCTCCCACCCCTGGTCCGTGGAAAAACTGTCTTCCACGAAACCAGTCCCTGGTGCCAAAAAGGTTGGGGGCCGCTGCTCTATTTCATGACTTTGATGGTATTGTGTATTGCCATTTTACCAGTGTTTAAGTTTTTAAGGGTTGTTAAGGTCACCATGTGACTCCATTTTGAATTTACTTGTATTTGTTAAATAACATTTACTTGTATTTGTTGAATTTACTTGTATTTGTTACATATTTTCATGGTTTAATCAAAGAACAAGAAATAAAACTGTTCATAGAGTACTAGCATATATTTTGGGTCTAAAAAATAAAGTGTATAGTTTAAGAAAAATAGATAGCTTTTCCATTTAATTCATTACCCCTTCATTTACAAAAGCAAATTAATGAACATGGCAGCACTAATCCCAATATACATGATTATTCCTAAGCAAAGCTTTAATATATGACATTTTCCATGACTTATTTGAGATAGCTGCTTATCACAAGATTTATGAGCAATTCTGCCACATAAAAACTGAGACCTTTATAGTCTGGGTTTGGTCAAGCCTCCAATATTCTCACTAATTCAACTTCTATTTATCATTTGTACACCTTCCCAAGCCACTATCAACTTCATGCCACTATTAATTTCTTCCTGTACTTCTGCTTCCTTCATCTTATTTACAATAGGAAAACTCTACCTCCCTAACACGTTACTCAATATTTGTACCACTATTCCATTAAGCTGCTCATCTCCCTACTCCCATCTTCATATATGCTACTGGGCTTTTCCGATGCTCATCAAAGTAACAGTATACTATTAAAATATATTTTCTAACATTGTCAAATATTTCTGTAAACAATAATTCAACTTCTTTGCTTTAACTGAAATTTTACTTTCTCTTTCAGCTGCCTTTGCTGGAGAGTGCTCTGTTTTCTAACTTTCCCAGTCATTAAAATACTTGGTAGACTTCCATGCTAATTATAGATCACACTTCTGCCACTACCAACAAGCAATCACTTTTTGAAAATCTTCACTAAACCTTAACTCCAACTTCTTCACATGCGGTGTCAGTGACAGACACTCAAAATTCAACCCCTCTCCTGGAGGACTTCATCAGCAAGCTGACGGGCTTCCATTGCCACCTCACTAAAGTTTTTTTACAACTTCAATATCAGCAGCAATGAACCTTCTGCTACCTGAGATCAGACTTCCTCAATCACTTCTACATCTTTCAAGGTCATTTTTATATCACTTAGCTCACCTTTTACTAGAGATAGGCTATGATATCCATCATGTTTGGAAATAATCCATCTCAATGAGCTCACATTTGGCACCCAAAAATATCATGTATTTATTGAACCTATTCTTTACCTTTACTGTGATTTCCCATCCTATGTCTGTTTCCATTCCTCATTAATTAGTCTGCCCACTACATTAATTGATTCATGCTTGTTTGATTGATTCATGCTTGTTTGATTGATTCAGATAATTATTATTAATTGTTGCTGATAGATACCATACCAGATTATTAGGATTTGAGAAATTCATGACAGAAATAAAGATTGATAAACATGGCACCTTCCCTTAGGGAATTTAATTCAATAAGTTCTAGGAAATACAGTTTCATGGGTTGAATATCTAATATTTAGCAAAACAAAAATGAAGCGATGCCAGGCGGAGCTCAACAGTGAGCCTAAGGTCTGTGTCCTGAATCCCTGTAAAAATCTGTGTGGAGGATAGAATAAGATCCAGAAGTTTCAGTGTAGAAATGGAAAGGTTACAAGAATTGTAGACAGGCTGAAACAGATCAGAAGAAGAATTTGATGAGTAGGGACGAATAGTTTGTACCATGGCATCCAGAATATTGCCCAACAAAGACCAGCTGGGAAGTCACATCTCAGTGGTCACCCGCATAGGATCTGGACTACACCAGCTATACCACAGCATAGATGGAAGGGGAAATGAAAAACAAAAGAAGAATCAAGGCCTTCTTACCCCTGTCACTATGAGAACACTGAAGAAACTGGTATGTTATGAGGTCATCTTGATGAATTTCAGAACAGGATGAGGGCATTTGAAAGGCAGAACATTAACCTAAAAGTGACTAAATCGGGGCTTCCCTGGTGGTGCAGTGGTTAAGAATCCGCCTGCCAGTGCAGGGGACACGGGTTTGAGCCCTGGTTCGGGAGGATCCCACATGCCGCGGACCAACAAAGCTTGTGCGCCACAACTACTGAGCCTGCGCTCTAGAGCCCGTGAGCCACAACTACTGAGCCTGCGTGCTGCAACTACTGAAGCCCGCGTGCCTAGAGCCAGTGCTCCACAGCAAGAGAAGCCACCACAATGAGAAGCCTGCACACCACAATGAACAGTAGCCCCCGCTCGACGCAACTAGAGAAAGCCCGCGCGCAGCAAGCAACGAAGATCCAGTGCAGCCAAAAATAAATAAAAATAAATAAATAAATTTAAAAAAAAGTGACTAAATCATTAGTACAGATTTTTATATTTGTAGAGACTGTGACATCATATAAAGCTGTATTTTATTTCTCCATTTAAAGTCCAGCAAGGTGTAAAGTTGTAAATCTGGATCTTTATAGAGATCATAAATGCTAAATTTCTTATGCATGTGTAAGGAGTAGTATGAGTAAATTTGTATTTCTGCTATTACTATAAATTTTCTCTTCAGTACATAATATCTCTGTCCTACGACATCAGAAAGATGAGTACAAAATAAATATTTTCTAAGACATACCAAAACTTATAGCATCAAATATATACTGTCTTTCGAAGTCACCAGCTACCTGACACTTGTTCTCATGGGTTGACATCTCTTCAGAGTAGCAGCTCATTTGGAATTACCTATAAAGTCATTTTATAAGTGCCATAAGGAATGTAGTTATATTCCTCGGTGGCCATACCTTCAATTTCTCATCATGTCATCTCTTTCAGCATAACTATCTGGCTACTGTTGACATTTCTGCAGCCATGCATATTTTTAGCTTGAAGGGAGAATTAGTGATATCCGATCTGTCAACTAACACTCATGAAAAACAAAAAGCTCTGTTGAAAAAATTGGGATTTGCAATGATGATAAAGTTTATCAGAACCATCAGGGGAAGCAACCACAGCACTGCCCTGCCATGAATTACAGACTTAAACTGTGCCAGGAGGAGCGCAAAACCATTTACATGTAACTTCACAACATACACAGAAGATAGAAATGATTAATACTGTTGCTCACACACAAATGATTAATACTGTTGCTCACACAAGGAAACCAGAAATGGACAGAGTAAGTACTTGCTCAAGATATCCTAAGTTATGAGTGGACTTCAAAACTAATTCAGGCGGACTTCAGTCTATGATTTTGAGAATTTAGTTGTTAAATTTGCTCTTAGAATATCAGCAGATGCCTGAGTTTGCCTAACACACTCTAGGATGATTCTAGAAAGTTTGTGAGGCTGATGCAAATGAAATATCATTGTTTTCATTGCATTAGTTCCTGAAAAATTTTTAAACAAGCAATTGCCTTCATTTTTCAAGGAAATTTTGAATGTTCCAGAAGGAAATGCTATGGCTCTGTACCTTGAGGGCTGTTAGTGCCTCCGAAAGTTGGAATGAGATAAAGTGTTATATAATGAGTTTTTAAAAAACCAAATCAAAACATCACAACAGCTGGCATTTCTATCCTAAAGAACCAGGCAGGAAAAGAAGACTTTAATATACCAAAACAACATCATTTGAGTTTTGAAAAGAATATAGCAAGATGTGATCCAGGGAGCCATTCTATGTGTTTTATTTATTGTTATTATAATTATAAATGATATTTGCCACTGTTTTTGACACTGTAGTTAGGAGTATCAACAAATTTGTTATGAAATGAGAAAATGTAAATTGATTATGTTAACGATCCCTGTATGAGAAAAATTGGTTTAAAAACTTATCACTGTATGAGAAAAATTGGTTTAAAAATTGGTTCAAAATAATCTTACAAGTGCTTAAAAAAAGCAGTAGGACTCTCAACAAAAAGCAAATTCCCTGTCCCATGCCCCTTTTAATTCTATGTTTAAAAACTGAATGCTTATAGTATTAATTTTGGTTCACTGACTTTCTCTACTATGGCATAGATTTATTTCTCAAAACACCCTCAACTCCCTCACTCATCTTCCAATTTTAATTATGACATTATTTTTAGCTAAATTAGGACACAATGTTTACCTTGATGTGAGAATGTAAACTGTTTTCTCTGCCAATTCAGAAAGTGTTCTATAATTTTTATTTCCTGTATAGCTTTTTTCCCCGTGATGTCTTTCCCACCTTCCTCTTAACTTGCACTGCCTGCCTTAAATTGTTCTAAAAACTCAAAAAAGATATGAGATCTACTGAGTACTCCTTTTTATTTACCAAACACCCACCTCTCTCCTGAAAACTGCAATCCTTCTTCAATATGGACTGATGACCATCTTTAGGTCTCCTGCTTAAAGCAATTGGAACTCTGATGTCACTTCCTTTGTGACCTTCTCTTTTATGGTTTATTTCCTTACACTGTTAAGCATATAAGCAACTTCCAAAGATAAAATGTGTGGAAGGAAGTTCTCTGATTCCTCTCATGTCTGAAAATAGTATTATTCTGGCTCAAACTTAATTGAAGATATTGAGTATAGAACACCTGGTTTAAAATGCCCTCTTAGAATTCAGCAAACACTCTACTGTCACCTACAGTCTAGTGTTAATGATGACAATGCTTATTCAGTTCTCATTCTTTTGCAGATAACTTTCCTCAACCTCTTATACCGCCTCACTCCCATTCCTCTTGACAAAGAAAAAGCTTCTAAATTTCTTTATTTTCAGTTTTCTGCAATTTCACTGTTCTTTATCAGTAAATCAGGATTTATATTTCCATTTGTCTTCCTGGGCTTTGGGATGCTCCTTCAAAATGAAGGCACATTTCCTCATTTTGCCCTTTCTAGAACCCCTATTACACATATGTTGGACACCTTACACTGATTTTCTATGTCCTTCATCATCTTTCCCCTTATATTTTCCATGTTACTCATTTCTACTTCCTTGACATACTGTCCATTTGCCCATTTTTACTGATTTTCAGCAACCATACTTTCATTTTTCAATACTTCTCTGTCTCTGTATCTCATTTCTTCTCTTTTGAATAGCGTCACCCTTTCTTTGTATATAATGTCTTCTCAAATTTCTCTAAAGATATTCACTTGAGGAAGATCTTATTTGTTTATATATCTTGTTCTCTCTACGCCATGTTTTAGGCTTTCCTCAAATGTATGAGATATTCAACGAGACAATGAAAGAATGACCCAGGAACACTGTGTACTTTGGTGCAGTGTGTTGATGGGGATTCAGTGCTCCAGGGTGTGACTGGAGGATGGGGATGGCTTTTATAACAGGGGTTGCCTAGGTGCCTATATGGGAAGAACTCTCTTTTTTCCCCTGGTGCCATTCACTTTATTTCTCTTCTCCTGGGTGGCAGAAGTCAGTTTTCTGTGTAAAAGGCTTTGCATCAGTGTTGGAGGGGAGAAGTTTACGACACCCACAGTTTCATTAATATTTGTTTTCTTCCCTGACTCACATCTAACCTGACTTATTCCTGGCATTTTTTTTTAAATGATTTAATTTTTTTATTTTTGGCTGTGTTGGGTCTTCGTTGCTGCGTGTGGGGTTTCCCTAGTTGTGGTGAGCGGGGGCTACTCTTCATTGCGGTGCATGAGCTTCTCATTCGGGTGGCTTCTCTTGTTCTGGAGCACGGGCTCTAGGCGCACGGGCTTCAGTAGTTGTGGCACACAGGCTCAGTAGTTGTGGCTCACGGGCGTAGTTGCTCCGCGTCACGTGGGATCTTCCCGGATGAGGGACCGAACCTGTGTCCCCTGCATTGGCAGGTGGATTCTCAACCATTGTGCCACCAGGGAAGCCCCCTGGCATTTAATACTGATCATCTCCAAGGTTATCCATGGACGTATGTCTTATTTTTGGCTTGATCCTTCTCTATAAGAACTTGGTTACACCTTCCTCTGCCCTCAATCTTTGGTTGCCCCTCATTGGTCAGCTCTCTAGGACTTACATCATGTTGAAACATTTGTCTCCTGGTGGTACCCCATTTGTTCTTTCTTTTATTGTGATATTATACCCTTCTATTTCATTTACTTTCATTTTAATTGTATATTCAGAAAAGGAAAAAATATATATGTCAATTTATCTTCTTGAAACAGAATTTTCAACCCTATCATTTGGAAAATTAATACAAAACTTGGTACAGAAAAAACGTATAGCTCATGACTATTCAGATTTGATATTACAATGGTCTAAATTTCTTTTTCTTTATCTAAATATACTTGGAGTTCTTAGAGAAATGTCAAACAGCATAGTTATTACCTGGATATGACTGGCACCGAAATGCATTAGGTATTCTTTACTTCCAAAATTAAGGTATGATTGTGTGAACACATGAGTGAGTGCATAAATGTGTTTGTGTGTGTTTTGCATATTTTGGATGTCTAGTGCTTTAGATTCTTGTGAGAATCTTCAGAGTAAAATATTTTAGAACTGAGAGGAGCCTTTATGATTATTTAGCTCTATCTCCTCATATTAGTAATAAAGGAATCATGGGTATCAGAAGAGATGGCTATTTCAACTCACAAGATATCAGTGATAACCCCCAAACTTGTTTTCTAACTTCTAATTATATTTCCTTCTATTCTATAAAAATTCACTTTATATGAGTATGAAAATTACTGTTTTATCACAGTTTAATTCACTAATGAAAGTTTAAATCATCTCCGGTCAAAATTTTAGTAGATGACAAATAAACCAATTTTTAATTACTTCTCAGTTATGAAATGATTTTTTAAAGCACAAATGTATTAATGCATACTTTGATCAATTAAATAAATATTATGTCCCTACTGTGAATTAGACTCAGTGCTTCACAACAACACATAAAGGCAATGTCTGACTTCAGACATGTTAAATGTAAGTGTTATAAAATGCTAGGAGGCTGTGATAAATTTATATTCTGAGTATTAAGGGGAATAAGAGAGGGACCAGTTAATTCTACATTTTAATACTGGAGGTGACCCTTAACTGATTAACTCAAAAATACCTATTTTTGAAGATCAGTATGAAAATTTACAAGAACTTCTTACATCTTTTTAATAGCATTCTTAATTTAGGAACTAATATGGTTATACCTAGGAATGCTACAAAAATAAAATAAATATTAGTTGTTTTCATGTGCTGTACATGCAGACTTTTCATTTCTTGTGACTTTTAATTTTTTTCCATTTTTTGATGCATTGGCTTTACATTTTTATGGTCTTACATTTTTAGAGTAGTTTTAGATTTGCAGCAATATGGAGCAGGAGGTACAGAGATTTCCCATATAACGCCTGCCACCACACATGCACAGGCTTCTCCATGACCAACATCCCCCACCAGAAGGGTACACTTGTTACAAATGATGAAGCTGCACTGACACATCTTTACCATCCAATGCCACAGAGTTAATTTTGCTGTGGTACACTCTATATCTTTCATTTGTATATAAATAAAAACTTAGAAAAGTTGCAAAAGTAATATAAAGTATGTCCATATACTTTTCTCAAGAGTCCTCAACTGATTACATGTTGTCCATTGGATTTAGCATCTTTCTCTCTCTCAAACCATTGGAAAGTAAGTGGGAAACACCACGCTCCATTGCCTTCTGCATTCTAGACATCCTCTTACATAATTATCTAACCAATGTACAATTATAAAAAATCATGAAATTTTTCAATGACGTAATGCTATTACCTAACCCACAGGTTTTTCTCCTTCTTTGTATGTATATACATGTATAATAATGTACATGTACATATATGGCAACATATGTATGTATAGTAATATAATAATATATAGTAAATTAGTAATTTTTAGGTACATATAGTTTTAAATACACACACACACACCCCCCCCCCACATATATACATTAATAGGTTTTCAAATGGAGTTTTGTAGAAATCTAAGGTGTTATGAAACATCACTATAAGTTTTATGAGAGAAGTGGTAGTGGAAAAAAAACTTAGTTGTTGTTTTTTTTTAAACTTGGAGCACCATGTGATGTTAAAGTTTACAGTAATGGACGTGGACCAAGCAGCTCTGTTAGCTTTTCCTCTCTAATTATCTTCCTCAGTTTCTCCTTAATTCATGCAGACCAACTTGAGGGTAGGGACAACTTTTACAAGGTAATATAACATAGGAGAGACTGTTATTCTATATGTATAGGCATTTCATACACCACAACTCACTTGCCATTCTCCATACCATCATATTTGCTGGGTTTTTTTAAACACTGCAAAACATGGATTATGTAGGTCAGATATGGGTTGAATTGTGAATTTTGTATTTTTTTCTCTTTTTTAACGTATCATGTCCTTCTGGTTTATATTTTATGAATATATGTGTTTACATTGCTTTGCCAATCCAAAATAGTGACTTTTAAATATGATTTTTGATATAGAAGAAGAGCTTAAGCTTAAACCTATGTTCTGATAAGATTAGGATGAAAAATTATAAACTTCTAAAGCATGTTTATACACTATTGCAACAAAAAACACAAAAGTTTGCTTGTGTAATGAAAGCTACTTGCAACATTTTTTACATGGGTAGGTGATCTAAGTTGTCCTATTTCTTTTTTAGGAGGTCTGCAACAAATAATTTACAAATAAAGCAATAGATCCATCAAAACTGGAAGAGAACTTAACTAAAAATGTTACTTAACAAAAAAAAGTACTGATTATTTTAAAGTGCCATTGGAATCTCAAAACAAACAAAAATAAAGGTTTTATTTTTAAAAGTCACATTTAATAAAAATGATCAGGAAGCAAGTTACTCAGTAAGAGTAATTAATGCCCAGGAAAGGAAAACTGATGCCACTGGAGAGAATCTAATAACACCAGCATGTAAAATTATAGGGAGTAAAATTCTAGAACAAGTTGCAGTGTATAAAATTTCAAAGATAACATTCTCAAACAGCAGGAAAAGTCAATATGATGCTGAAAAGGTTTTGTACTATAACTGAAAACCAGCAGTTCATCTGTTCAGATGATGAGTAAACAGATTTTAGCAGTAAGTATCATGTCGTAGCATTTTCAATATTTGTAAATGATGGTGAAATTAAAGAGAACTTTTGTTCTGTTGCAAAGGACTGCTGAGACAAACAAAAGTATAGATATACTTCGCATTTTTGTCTTTATACCTAGAAAGAAAGGTCTGTCTTAGAGGGACTATATTGGCGTCTGTATTTATGGTGCCCCATCAATAGTTTGTTTCAGAAGTTTCAACTGTTAAAAAAAAAATAAGGAAGGAAAATCCTAACATTACAATACAGAACTGCATCTTCACAGAGAGATACAGGTGCCAACAATTCTTTTTTATTTCTTTTCTCTTGTAATGAGAACTTTTAAGACCTACTCTCTTAGCAACTTTCAAATATGCAATATAGTAGTATTAATTATAGTCATCATGCTGTGCATTACATCCCCATTACTTATTTATTTTATTACTGGAAATTTGTACTATTTGAGCCCCTTAACTTATTTTTCCCCCAGATTCTGGCAAGTACTCATCTGTTTTCTCTATCTATGAGATTTTTTAAAATTTAGATTCTACATATAAATGAGATCATATAGTATTTGTCTTTCTTTTGCCTGAGTTATTTCACTTAGCATATACTCCCCTGGAAGTCCATTCATGTTGTTCCAAATGACAAGATTTCCTTCTTTTTTATGGCTGAATAATATTCCATTGTACATATATACACCACATTTTCTTTATCCATTCATTCATAGATGAACATTTAGGTTGTTTTCATATCTTGGCTATTGTAAATAATACTGCAATGAGCGTGGGGGTGCATATATCTTTTTGAGTACTGTTTTCATTTTCTTCAGATAAATACCCAGAAATGGAATTGCTAGATCAACAATTCTTGATGATAAAAATGAAAAAAAATTCTGGATAACACTACAAAAATGGATAACTTTATTGTCAAAGACCAGTTCATCTAGCATATTTTAAAACTGCGTGAAAATGTGGACAAAAAGAACATAAATCCTCTACTAAGTAGAGAAATCTGATGGTTTATCAGAGGAAGACTTTTTGACAGGATGCTTTAGCTGAAAGATGGATTGAAGAAATTCCTTCAAGAATTTTTTTCTTAAAAAATTTTCGAGATTTTGCTTAGTGTTTTGAAGATGAAGAATGAGTTCAAAAACTAGTCTGCTTAAGTGATAGTTTTCAACACATAAACCAGTTGAATAAGTCTCTGCAAGGCCTTGGAGAAAATGTGTTGACTTCAGGTGACAAGATGCTTGGATTTAAAGGGAAACTAAATCTTTGGGAAAATCATGTTGCAAAAAACAAACAAACCCCACGAAATCTTGAAAAATTTCCACTGCTGGTTAGCCTTTTGAACAAGGAAGGAAACCGACAAGTCTCAAGTCCTACCCAAAGACAAGAAGAGCTGAAGAACAAAATTAACAGCATTTACCTTCTCTTCCTAGACTGAATGGGTGTGACCCTTTTTCTGAAACTTCTGCTCAGCCAGAGAACTGAACTTTGAGAGAAGACAAAGTCAGAGAGCTGTACTGTGATGATCCTCCAGTTGAGACTTACTGCTCTGTCCTAAGCAAGCAATAAGTCTCTTCACAATTTCTGTGAAAGAATATCCTGCCATTCATAAGAAATCAGGGAATATTTTGCTACTGTTTCTAGCTTCCTATATGTGTGAGCAAGGTGCTTTGTATAACAAGTACCTTGGGCAAGATTAAACTCATTTAATTTCAATTGAAAATAAATCCCTTTGTATGTATCTCAATTTTGACTGAGAAGTATTTTGTGCAGCAAAACCTAGGCACAGATTCACATCTCAGAAGTTTTATTCTTTATTTTTAGTATCAAAAATAATACTTTTTAATCAGAGGCTTATAAAAGGAGGTGAAGAAATCAATGTCTTTATATGACAATTTTGAATAAATTACTATGCCTACTTATTAGCCCCTATGATATCACTCAAGAAAAGAATGTTTTGTCAAAGTCTTAAATAAATTTGTGTTTCAAACTAACTTGTGTTCATGTTAATTAGGATTACAGTTGAGTAAATTCGCTACTGCCAATAACATTAATGGAAATCAAATTACAACTTTTATTTAAATTAAACATATTTAGCCTACCTTAAAAATAATTAAAGCCCATTTTTACCTTAAGCCATAATATAACAAAAACTTATTAAGTTTGCCTTATGAGTTTTTAAAATTTGTACAAAGAAACAAAGTTAAAGTCAAGAGGGGTAAGCTACACCTAACTGCCTTTTCTTTTTTTCTCTCTCTAGGAAAAGTTGCCTTAAGTTTTAAAAAGGAAGAAGCTTAAAAGTGCCCTTAAACTAATTGTGTATTATATATCTACTTCATTAGGAACTTGTATAGCAGAAATTTATGATAAGAATATAAGACTTACTTGGATACAAAATGATTTTTTAATGAAAAAAAACTAAAAACTAAAACTTCCTTTACCTACCTCACTGACTTACATTAAAGGGGCTATAATTTACAGGGGTGAGGAAACACACAAAAGGAGTAGACTAATGAATTGGCCAAAATAAGCACAGCCACAGGAAAATATTTCTCAACTTAAAATAGCACTGAAAATTATTACTGTAATATTATATCTACAACTAATCGATCTCATTCAATTACACAGAGCCATGGAATTCTTTTTCTATATAGGAAACCTAAAAATTATTTCAAAGATTTCCTCTGGATAAAAAGATTGAGAAATATTGTTCTCTCTTACATATTAGATGGCAGGCAGGCAGGCAGGCAGGAAGGAAAGAAGGAAAATAGAGTGAAATAGTTGTTTTCTGTTATGATCCCCTATCACTCTTAATACATTCCAGCGAGTATCTTGTAAAAACAATACTCTCCTACATTACCGCCATACAACCCTTCCGTTTACAAAGTCATCACTCATACTATCACTATGTTCCAATCCACAGACTCTATTTTGATTTTGCCAATGATCACATCAACATAACCTTTTAACTTCTAGTCTAGATACTTGTACAGAAGGTAGTATTGCTTCTTTCATGTTTCATAAATATTCAATCTGGAATAGTTGTTTAATCTCTTTCTCTCTCTTTTTTTTTTAACATCTTTATTGGAGTATAATTGCTTTACAATGGTGTGTTAGTTTCTGCTTTATAACAAAGTGAATCAACTATATATATATATATATATATATATATATATATATATATATATATATATATATCTCACCATATCTCCTCCCTCTTGCATCTCCCTCCCACCCTCCCTATCACACTCCTCTAGGTGGAAACAAAGCACTGAGCTGATTTCCCTGTGCTATGCAGCTGATTCCCACTAGGTATCTGTTTTACATTTGGTAATATATATAAGTCCATGCCACTCTCTCACTTCATCCCAGCTTACCCTTTCCCCTCCCCGTGTCCTCAAGTCCATTCTCTACATCTGAGTCTTTATTCCTGTCCTGCCCCTAGGTTCTTAAGAACCATTTTCTTTTAGAATCCATATATATGTGTTAGCATATGGTATTTGTTTTTCTCTTTCTGACTTACTTCACTATGTATGACAGTCTCTAGGTCCATCCACCTCGCTACAAATAACTCAATTTCGTTTCATTTCATGGCTGAGTAATATTCCATTGTATATATGTGCCACATCTTCTTTATCCATTCATCTGTCAATGGACACTTAGGTTGCTTCCATGTCCTGGCTATTGTAAATAGAGCTGCAATGAACATTGTGGTACATGACTCTTTTTGAATTATGGTTTTCTCAGGGTATATGCCCAGTAGTGGGATTGCTTGGTTGTACGGTAGTTTTATTTTTAGTTTTTTAAGGAACCTCCATACTGTTCTCCATAGTGGCTGTATCAATTTACATTCCCACCAACAGTGCAAGGGGGTTCTCTTTCCTCCACACCCTCTCCAGCAATTATTGTTTGTAGATTTTTTGATGATGGCCATTCTGAGTGGTGTGAGGTGATACCTCATTGCAGTTTTGATCTGTATTTCTCTAATGATTAGTGATGTTGAGCATTCTTTCATGTGTTTGTTGGCAATCTGTATATCTTCTTTGGAGAAATGTCTATTTAGGTCTTCTGCCCATTTTTGGATTCCGTTGTTTGCTTTTTGATATTGAGCTGCATGTAAATTTTGGAGGTTAATCCTCTGTCAGTTGCTTCATTTGCAAATATTTTCTCCCATCCTGAGGGTTGTCTTTTCATCTTGTTTATGGTTTCCTTTGCTGTGCAAAAGCTTTTAAGTTTCATTAGGTCCCATTTGTTTGTGTTTTTATTTCCATTTCTCTAGGAGGTGGGTCAAAAAGGATCTTGCCGTGATTTATGTCATAGAGTGTTCTGCCTATGTTTTCCTCTAAGAGTTTTATAGTCTCTGGCCTTACATTTAGATCTTTAATCCATTTTGAGTTTATTTTTGTGTATGGTGTTAAGGAGTGTTATAATTTCATTCTTTTCCACGTAGCTGTCCAGTTTTCCCAGCACCACTTATTGAAGAGGCTGTCTTTTCGGCATTGTATATTCTTGCCTCCTTAAAATATGAAACCATTTCCACTAAGATCAGGAACAAGACAAGGTTGCCCACTCTCACCACTGTTATTCAACATAGTTTTGAAAGTTTTATCCACAGCAATCAGAGAAGAAAAAGAAATAAAAGGAATCCAAATCAGAAAAGAAGAAGTAAAGCTGTCACTGTTTGCAGATGACATGATACTATACATAGAGAATCCTAAAGATGCTACCAGAAAACTACTAGAGCTAATCAATGAATTTGGTAAAGTAACAGGATACAAAATGAATGCACAGAAATCTCTTGCATTCCTATACAATGATGATGAAAAATCTGAAAGAGAAATTAAGGAAACACTCTCATTTATCATTGTAACAAAAAGAATAAAATACCTAGGAATAAACCTACCTAAGGAGACAAATGACCTGTATGCAGAAAACTATAAGACACTGATGAAAGAAATTAAAGATGATACAAACAGACGGAGAGATATACCATGTTCTTGGATTGGAAGAATCAACATTGTGAAAATGACTCTACTACCCAAAGCAATCTACAGGTTCAATGCAATCCCTATCAAACTACCAATGGCATCTTTCACAGAACTAGAACAAAAAATTTCACAATTTGTATGGAAACACAAAAAACCCCTAATAGCCAAAGGAATCTTGAGAAAGAAAAATGGAGCTGGAGGGATCAGGCTCCCTGATTTCAGACTATACTACAAAGCTACAGTAATCAAGACCGTATGGTACTGGCACAAAAACAGAAATATAGATCAATGGAACAGGATAGAAAGCCCAGAGATAAACCCACACACATATATCTCTTTCTGTTATGTCCTTAATAGTCTTGAAAGTTTGCAGGCTTTTCATGCTGTGAGGATGAGTCCTTTCTGGGTCTGGAGGATGTTGCCTCATAACCAGACTCAGGTTTCTTTAGGGTGAAGTCATCATTGAGATTTCAATATTACACCAGCATACTGTTCCTCAGCAAAACCTCAGCCCCGATTATAATTTTCCAAATTATGACTATCATTCCCTCCTTGTTTTTAGTTATTTTATTAAATACGAGTTTTTTTCCTCCCTTATTTAAAATATTTACATCAGTATGGACTCATAGGTTCCTCTTTTATTAAATGGGGTATCATCGGATACTGTCATTGATTTTGATGTTCAAACTGTCCTAGATTTGCTTAATGAGAGAACCATCAAGTAGGCTCACGTATACTTTTGACGTCTTTGTCATTCTTTGAACGTATCTTTACTTCCTAGTATAAGGTATTCTTGGACAAAAATTCTTATGCTTTAATGCAGATGCTATTTGGAAGCCAAGAACATTGCTAAGTGGATATCAATGAGTCTATGCCCATCTGTGAATATAATTCACAGGCCCTCACATACAAAGTTGATTCTCATTATTCACAGTAGTAGTTATGTGCTATCAAGTCACTGCAAATTACAAATTAGGGAATACTGAACAACTGCCCCTGAGAATGTAGGGTTAGGTTCCTCTGAGTGTCTGGTCACATTTTCACCAATTGGTCAAAATATAACCTTGTTGTTTTATGTGTGTTTCTGTTTAAAAACATCATACACAATATATATCATTGATTCATTGGCACTGAACTCATGACCAACACCACAAAAATTCATGCCTGAAGGAAGCATATTTAACACACATATTTTCTCCATAAGGCACATCATAGCCTTCTTGCCCTTAAGAAAACTAGACAAACTGCAGCACTATGACTGGAAACAGCAAAAGCACTGAGAAAAAGCACAAAAATATGAACACCATGGAACTAAATAGACCAAGAAGAGGAAGCGTGTTTACAGTGTGATAGTTGAAACAGAAGGCAGAGCATCGCCTTGGTCATCCTCAGCTGGGAACACGTAAGTCTCTCAACTCAAACTGTTCACTGTTCTGTCCATGTCCACAAATGACCATGCGGGTGCTGTATTTATTGTGGGGTTAGAGATAAATTTTAGCAAGTACATGAATTCTCAAATACTGAATCCATGAATAATTAGGAATAGTCTAATTTTTAAAAAAGGGTTCATACCCATACTTCCAATTCCAAATGAAAATCTCAAGGTTCTAACTAGCATTTTCCTCCTCTCTTGTTTGTAAATCATTTCTCAGTAGGTAAGATAATTGTAAATCCAATTATTCTTAATGTATTAATTTATTTGCCTAATCATCAAACTTATTTGCTCAAAGTAATCGAACTTGCAATCACCCTGATCACCTCTGCTATCTGACCTTTCACCACAGCACTCTCCAGGTTGCCAGGACACGCTGTGACCACCTCCTTTCAGCTCTTCCTCCCTATCACTGCCTTACTGTTCCTGGACCGTGGAACACTCCCCCTTGATGTCTAGCCTCTTTGGGTGCCTGAGCTTAATATCTCCCCTGAGACTTCCTGAAAGAATTCCCTCCCTCTTACCATCTGTTTCCTAGAACACAGATGATTCAGGCTGAGTCAATAACTAGGAATAAAATTACTGGATAGTAGAGTAAGTATACACTGAATCTTATTTAAAAAAACCTAAACAGACATTTCACCAAGGAGGATATACAGATGGCCAAGAGGCACATGAAAAGATGCTCAACATCACTAATTATTAGAGAAATGCAAATCAAAACTACAATGAAGTATCACCTCATGCCAGTTAGAATGACCATTATCAAAAAATCTAGAAACAATAAATGCTCGAGAGGGTGCAGAGAAAAGGGAACCCTCTTACATTGTTGGTGGGAATGTAAATTGATACAGCCACTATGGAGAACAGTATGGAGGTTCCTTAAAAAACTAGAAATAGAACTACCATACGACCCAGCAATCCCATTACTGGGCATATACCCTGAGAAAACCATAATTCAAAAAGAGTCATGTACCACAATGTTCACTGCAGCACTATTTACAATAGCCAGGACATGGAAGCAACCTAAGTGTCCATCGACAGATGAATGGATAAAGATGATGTGGCACATATATACAATGGAATATTATTCAGCCATAAAAAGGAACGAAATTGGGTCATTTGTAGGGATGTGGATGAACCTAGACTCTGTCATACAGAGTGAAGTAAGCCAGAAAGAGAAAAATAAATGTCGTATATTAACACATATATGTGCAATATAGAAAATGGTAAAGATGAACCTATTTGTAGGGCAGCAATAGAGACATAGATGTAGAGAATGGACATGTGGACATGGTGGGGAAGGGGAGGGTGGGACAAATTGGGAGATAAGGTTTGACATAAATACAATACCATGTGTAAAACAGACAGCTAGTAGGAACCTGCTGTATTGCACAGGGAGCTCAGCTCAGTGCTCTGTGACGACCTAGATGGGTGGGATGGGAAGGGTGGGAGGGAGGTCTGAGAGGCAGGGGATATATGTATACGTATAGCTGATTCACTTTGTTGTACAGCAGAAACTGACACAACATTGTAAAGCAATTTTATGCCTAAATAAATAAATAAAATTTTAAAAATGTTCAACACTTAATGTCTTGTTTTGGTAAGAGCTGTATATTGCCATGTACTGACACAATACCAAAATGTAAAAAGTTTGTCTAGGTGTGATGTCGACTTCTGGTTTTCTTTCTGTATTGAGTCAATCTTTCCCGGTTGATGAAACTCCCATGGAAGGGATTTATGATGATTGAGTTCCTTTTGGAGAAGCTCTCTTTAGGCAGATGAAGGGGTTCAGAGAGAGCCCTCAGCTCAAAATACTATACCAAAGTGGCGTCTATCAGGATGGCATGTCCTGAATTCCTTCGCTATCAACATAAAGTAGTTAATTCAGATTAAAGTTCCGACTGAATATCTGGGGCAAAATCAACTTAAAGGCAATGGAAAGTAAGCAAAAGAAGACTAATACTAAAGAGGAGTCCATAATTGAAGCTACACTTGTGAAAACAACAAATCTGTGAGTCTTCAGTCATGATAATCTCTAACACATGTGCTGTTGGGAGGCAGAAAGCCACTGCCTTACTGGCTTGATATGTCACAGCACAGCTTGAGGCTGGGTGAAAATCTAGACAGAAGAAAACATGGGAAGGAGGGAATCAAGGGAGGGGAGTGACAGAATCAGCATATAAAATCTATCCAAACCCTTTGCTGACCACTAAACTATACAACCACAGGGAAGGCCAGAGGGGTGCTAACAAAGAAAAAGCTTTGGAAACTGAAAAATCTCAGCAGAAATTTCAGCTCCTGTTGTCTGCAGGCAAATCCAGTCTGAGGATTAACTGTCTGCCAGAAAAAAATCATTCTTTAGAGACATAATAGGGTTTCTGAATATATTGTACAAAATTTCAAATCAAAAATAACCAATACAGATTTATAAAGAATCAGGAAAATTTGACACATACTCATAAAAAAGTCAATAGAAAAATAACTTGAGGTGATCAAGATATCATACCTAGTAGAAAAGGAATTTAAATAAACTATTATAAGTATATTAAAATATGTAAGGAAATGCATATATATAATCTTAAGAAAAAACTTTGAAAAAGAACCAAATGGAAATTCTAAAATTGAAAATTTTAATATATTCCTAAAAATTCAGTATATGAACTTAACAACAGATTTGAAAAAAGTATTGATGAAATCAAAGACAGATTGGTTATAGAAAATATCCATTTCATAGATAACAATTTTAGAAAAAGGACTACCAACACTGAACAAGTAGAATTTGAAATTAAAAACACAAATACCATTTACATTAGCACCCCAAAAATAAAATACTTAGCATAAATCTAACAAAACATGTACAAGATCTATAGTAGAAAGACTATAAAACTCTGGTGAATGTAATCAAAAAAGGACTAAAGAAATCAAGAGATACGTTCATATGTAGAAAGGCTTAATACTGTCAACACATGAGTTCTTCCCAACTTGATCTATAGATTCAATGCATTCTGAATCTAAATCCCAACAAGTTACTTTATGGATATTGACAAAATAATTCTAAAGTTTATATGAAGAATCAAAAGATCCAGAATAGCCAGCACAGTATTGAAGGAGAAGAAGAAAGTTGGAAGACTGAGACTAACTGATTTCAAGACTTACTATGAAGCCACAGTAATCAAAACAGTGTGAACGAATAGACAAGCAAATCAAGGGAACAGAAGACAGAGCCCAGAAATAGATTCACATAAATATAGTCAAGGACCTTTGACAAAGGAACAAGGGCAATTACAATGGAGCAAACATAGTCTTTCACCAAATGGTGCTGGAACAATAGGACACCCACAGGCAAAAAAAAGAAAGAAACAAAGAATCTACACACAGATCTTACAGATTTCAAGAAAATCAACTCAAAATGGATCAGAGACCTATAAATATATAAAACTAAGCTGTAAAACTCCTAAAAGATAACAGAAGAAAATCTAGGTGATCTTGGGTTTGGTGATAGATTTTTGTTACAATATGAAATGCATAATCCATGGAAAAAAAAGTTGAACTTTATTAAATTTTAAAATATCTGCTCTGTGAAATACACTATCATGTGAATGAAAAGACAAGACACAGACTGGGAGAAAATATTTGTAAAACACACATATAATACAGGACAGATATCTAAAATATATAAAGAATTTTTAAAACTCAACCAGGAGAAAATAAACGACCTAACTAAAATATGGGTAAAATATCTGAACAGACTCACCAAAAAAGATATACAGATGGCAAATAGGCACATGATAAAATGCTCAAAATCAGATGTTTCCAGAGAATTGCAAATGAGAACAAAAAACCACATACACCTTCCTTTCGGAATGGCTAAAATCCAAAACACCAAATGCTGGTGAGGATGTGGAACAACAGGAATTCATATTCATTGTGAATGTTGGAAGTCTTACACTTTGGAATACAGCTTGACAGTTTCCTACAAAACTAAACATACAATCCAACAGTTGCAATTTATGGTATTTACCATAAATTAAAAACATAAGCTGAAAACTTATATTTACATAAACACTTGCACTTCAATGTCTATAGCAGATTTATTCATAATTGCCAAAATTTGAAGCGACCAAGATGTCCTTCATTAGGTGAATGGATAAACATTAGGTGAATGGATACATTCAGGTAATGGAACATTGTCCAGTGCTAAAAAGGAATGAGCTTCAAGCCATGAAAAGACATGGGAAAACATTAAATACATATGCTAAGTGAAAGAATCCAATCTGAACAGGATGCACACAGTAGGATTCCAATTATATGACATTCTCAAGAAGACAAAACAATGGAAACATAATGAAAACAAGAACAAAATCTAATGGGAAAGACAGTTAAAAGATCAGTGGTTGCCAGGGGCTTGGGGGGAGGGATGGAGGAATAAATAGAGAAGAGGGGACTTTTAGTGAAACTATTCTGTGTAATACTGTAGCAGTGGATACATGTAGTTATACATTCATCAAAACTTATAGAATGTACAACACAGAGTGAACCCTAGTATAAAGACTTTAGTTAACAATAATGTAACAATATTGGCTCATCAATTGTAACAAATGTACCACATTAATACTAGACACTAATAATAGAGGAAATAGCGTGTGTGGAGAGGTGAGAGAGTATACAGGAACTCTCTGTACTTTCACCTCATTTTTCTGTAAAGTTAAAAACTGCTTTAAAAGTGTAGTCCATTAATATAAATCAAAAATCAAAAATCAACCATTTAAATAATTATAAGTCAACAAAACAGTTAAAAGACTGAGATTTTCAGACTAGATGGAAGATCTAAACTCAAGTATATGCATTTACTAAAGATATATGTTAAAGACACAAAAACATTGAAATTAAAGAAAGGAAAATTATGTAATGAATTATAATAAAGATGGAGTGACTAAAGTAATTATCTAAATATAGGAGCAAATAGATATCAAGACAAGGAATATTACCAGAGGTCAAAAGTGACATTTCATAATGATTACAGGCTCAATATATCAGGAAAACATAGTGTGTATAAATATGCATTCCCCCAATCACGGAAATAATGGGACAGCAAAATACATGAAGAATGGTCTGGCAAAACTACAGAGCAAATCCATAACCATGACTGTAATCTTTAACACTACTCTCAGTAACTGATAGACCAACAGTGGTTGACAGAGTGTATCAATGGAGATATGGAAGATCTGAACATTACTATCAATTACCTTATCCCAAATGATGTTTATAGACCCTACATCCAATGCCTACAGATATAAATTCTTCTCAAGTGCACCAATTTACCGAGTTACCAATATAGACACTGAGCCATGCATAAAACAAGTGTCATAAAATTTCAAAAGAAAGAACACTTACAGACGATGTTCTCTGGCCACAACAGGAGGAAATGAGGAATCAAGAAAATTAGATACCTAACAAAGCTTATATTTGGAAATATAAACAACTCTCTTTTTAATAATGCATGGATAAAAAAGATACCATAGGTGAAATTAGAAAATATTTTAAATAAATCATAAAACATATTATATCAATATTTGTAGAAGACAACTAAAATTATGCTCAGAGAGAAATATATAGCTTTAAGTTCTTATCATAGAAAGAAGTAAAGGCCTAAAATCAGTTATCTAAATGTTAATCTTATGAAGCTAGAAAAGAACAAGCAAATTAAATGCAAAGGATGTAGAAGAAGGAAAATAACTAAGAAAAAAAATCAATGACATAGGAAACAAACAATAAATTAACAAGGCCAAAGTTTGTTTTTTTAACCAATCAACACAATTGTAACAACAACCTGTAACAAGACTGATATAGGACAAGAGACAGACGTAGAGATAGAAATAGAGATAGAGAGAAAAACATACACAGAGACAGAGAGAGAAGGAAAGAGAGGAAGACAAATTAGCATTATGAAAAGGTAAAAAGGGTCTACAATTATCAGTCCAGAGATATCAAAAAAAGCTATTATAAATATCTTTATTCCTACACTTTGTTAACTTAGAAAAAATATCCTGAACTCTGTCTCATTCTTAATGTTTTAGGACATATAATTTCATATAAAAATGAGCAACTGAAAATACTGAGGTCAAATGCCATGTAAATTTGTAAGAAAAAAAGGAATAAAGAGAATAACATCCTTACACACAATGAAAGTATGGCTTAGACACATACTCATAAAGCAGATAAAACTTATAATTTACTATTTTAAAATGAAAATCTCAGAAATGAGATGCTAGTAATCAGAAAAGCATTAATAAAAAACATATTTCAGAAATAAAAATACACTGAAAGAAATACAAGAGTGAATAAACTTATTTATTATTTCTTAAGGCAATTATGAGTTTAAAATTTGTGTCCTAATTTTAAAAGGCTGTGTATTTTTTTAATTAAAAATTAAACTAAAAACAAATATATAATAGGAAATTTCAACTAAGCCAAAAGTCTGTTTTTTAAATAATATACTGATAACCCCTAGAAAATTTTTTCAAGAAAAATAATAGGAGAGGAAAAATAACACAAATTATAACCATCGTGACTGAATATGGAAAAATCATGACAGATTTAAAGAGGAGAAAATATGAAATAGTTATCAATATATTTGCTAATAAATTTGATAGTTGGGTTGAATTGGGCAAAATCCTCAAAAATAACACTAAAGCTGACAGGAAAGAAGAAAACAAAAACATAAAATCTCAATATCCTGTAGTTCTAAACTGTGTGCCAAGGCACATTAAGATGATACAGTGAACTCAGAGTGGTGTCAGAATATACTTTAAATATATTGCATATATACATGAAATAAGATTTGCAGAGAAAAATATAGCTATCTGTGATACTAGAGAAGACCAAGATTGATTAAGTACCGGATGCAAAAAGTGTTACCCATAAAAGGATTATAGTAAAAATAAGAACTTTTGTTTATAAGGTAAACTATTAAGAGAGTGAAAAGTCAATGGAGTAATGTATTACCAATAACATTTCTAAAAAAATACTAATAAACAGCATGTAGAGAGACTATATAGAAATACACAATAGAAAATCTGACAAATTTTTCTGATCGTTTGGTAAATGAAACTTAAAACACCATGATATCCCACCATACATCTACCAGAATGGTGAAGATAAATAATGACAATGACAATAATATTAAGTTTTGGAGAATGGTAACTCTCTTACTTTGCTGGAGGAAGTGTAAATTGGTATAACTCCTTTGAAAATCTGTTTTGCAACCTCCACTAAAATTGTACATACACACATTTCCCATGCTCCAGAAATTCTACTCCTAGGTTTATACCTAAAAGAAATATACACAAAAGTTCACTCAAAAATATGTACCAGAATATTCATGGCAGTAGCACTATTTGAAATAGTCAAAATCCTAGAAACTAACTGAATACCTATCAACAATAGAAGGGATAAATAAATGGTGTTACAGTCATACAACTCTACAGCGAAGAGGAGAAATACCTAAATTATGCAACTCTATGGCCAAATTCCATAAATTTAACGTGGAATGAAAAATGACAAAGATAAAAAGTACATTATGTGTTATTCCATTTATACAGATGCAAAAAGGACAAATGTTTTAGAAGTCAGAACTGTGGTTTTCCTGTCACAGGGTAGTGTTTGGAAGGGAACATGACAGGTAATTCTGAGGTGTGGACAACATTCCATTTCTTGATATCAGTGCTATTTGCAAAGGTATATTCACTTTATAAAAATTCACCCTAATATCTCTCCCTCCCCCTTTAATCTTCTCTATTGCTGTCAAAGGAAACCATCTATAATTCAAACCTAATCATGTCAATGCCCGGCTTACACATATTTTTACTCATAATATTTCTTTTATCTGGATGACTCACCCACACCTGACTCTAACTCTTACTCCTTCCTAAGATTTAGTTCAAATGTCAGCACTTCCACAAGTACCCAAGTGACCATTCATGTCCAGAGATGACCCTGTTCTCACCTCTGCTATATCACATTGAATGTAAAATCCCTAGTCCCAGGAAGCAAAAGAATTGACTCTATTAACCAGTGTAGCAACACACATACCTTAAAAAGGCAAAAATATATTCTATTAACACTTCTCATTTATTGAAGATTTGTATTTGAATCTGACACCAATAGTTTAAGTTTTTAGAAATAGTATGAATATTATTTTCTCTATTCTTTGATTAGAAAAGATGACTCAAGCAGTCATGCAAGCAGTCTGGCTTGCTTTTGCTGGTCACCTGCTTTTTTGAAACCCAATTTGTTTGCAGGGTTTATCTGTTATAACTGGACTTTTTGTATGTTCTTGGTGGTTCACTGGGAATAATATGTGCTAGCAAAATAATTTCTGATTGATTTATTTTAAATCTTAGCGATGTGCTCATTGATGTTTCTGAGTTCACTTATATGACGACAATTTGTACCAACACAAAGAGCCTGTAAGCAGGTCTACCTCAAATTCCTCAGGGAAAAGGAAGCATCACTATATCTAAATTGGAGAAAACTGTTTCATTTTTGAGTCCAAATTTAGGAGAAAACAACAATATATCTGCAATGTGAAGGGCTATTTTCTACTAATATACTGAACCCTGTTTATGACTTACTTGTTTTCCACCTCTGTCTGTTAATTAAGTAAACCAATGCCTATGGTTAGCTACTTTGATAGAGGCAATGTTAATTTCTGGGAATACAATTATGAACAAAAACGTTACGGTCTCTGCCTTCGTGGAGATTACAGCTTAAAAATTTAATAAACAAAATAAAGAACTCAAATATGATAAGTGATTTTAAAAAAGGCAAAATAAATGATGCTATGAGGCCATTTAATGAGGATTTTTACCTCATTAAATCAATGCTGACTGGAAGGTAGCCAACTCGCCCTCACAAATCTGCGCTCATCATTTTCCTCAAACTCTAGGCTAAAGAGATGATTTCTCTGAGAAACCTTATTTAATTCTATTTCACTTTGTATATCTCTGTAACTTGCGTATGCTTAGGCACTTGTACTACATTAGGACGTACCTGCTTACATATAACTTTTTAATGGTGGTTTAGCATATGTATTTTATGACACCTATTAGATAACCAACTTCCCAGAATATTGAGTTCATTTTATTTCTGATTATACCTTGTGAACTCCCATCCACCCAGATTTTCCTAAGGGCCCATGAAGATTGTTTAATGAATATGCATTGAGATAGGGACGTTAAAGCTGAGTAACAGAGGAATCCTTTACATGTGAAATGTCCTCAATTCCAGAAATAGAGCAGTAAATTATGAGGGAGCATAACCTCTTGGAATCATCACATGGGGACAATCACCTATTGCACTTGTTCCATTCAAAATTCATTCAGTGAGTTCCTGCCTGCCACAGACATTTTAGAGCTGGCAGAATCTCCCAAACCGGCATAAGGAATTTTAACCATCTCAGTTATTCAGGGTTTATGCTTATAATGAGCCCAATCTGCAGGTGTTAAATTAGCCAACAGGGAGCCTTTTTGCTGGCCCATACATGTCAGAGAAGCAGAGTGAAACAGATAAAAGAAAAGTAAAAAGAATTTATGTAGGTGATACAAAGCTTAAACTTCATTCCACAGATGGTAACTGCCTCAATCTGCAGAACAATTCTTTTATAAATGAAACAAGGTTGTTTCCTTTTTATGTTGCTCCACATAATTCTCACTATAAAAAAAAGTGTGATGCATGCACTTAAGTACATTTTTTAAAGGCCATAAATTAGCATCCACAGACCTTAATATCTACATCTCTAGTATAATCATCTGCTGAGTGAATGTAACTCTAAGTGGAAGATTCTTGTTTATTGGCTTATCTTCACTTGATGCCACAGTCCCACAGTGTTATACAATTTAACTGCAGATTTTTGTTTGCTGATCTTTCTAGTAATTTGTTTTAAAGGTTACTCCCATTATGAAATCTCATCTTTAGATGCAGAACCTTATACCTTTTGGAATTTCAGAATATGATATTAGTGATGTGTTTTAAAATAACTACACCGGGAAATATAAGAAGAAGAAGATAATTTGCTTTGGAGTAAATATACCATTATAGTTATAATACTTTCAATATGTTGAGGAATCATTTCTACAATGTTTGAGCTTTAAGAGCAGGTAAAGTTTGGAAAGATATTACTAATTATCTTATACGGAAAGTGGCAAATTTGTTTTTAGTACACTATAAAGTGGAAAAAAGTAAATTACATGACTATTGTTATTTTTCAAGCTTGAAAAATTTTTAATAATTCTTATGCAATAGTGAAATAAGTATGTATATGAAACTAGAATACTTGGGGTACAGGAACTTGTACCCATCACAGGAACACGTCTGTTGTACAAATGATACCGTTACTCTATCAAGTAATGGGTTATTAAAACAAATGATCTTACACACTCAAAGAATGAAACATCATGATAAGGTCAATCTGAGTATTTGTGACTAGTTAAACAGATTATTGTACGTTTGAAAATATAGTGACTAGTAGGAGAAGAAAATAAGACAACTGAAAAAAATGAACAAAACATGAGAGAAAAATGGAGCCTCTTTATTTACCCTTCAATCAGTATAAACACACAAAACATCAAAGGGCTTCTTTGTTTTTGTCAAATTATTTTCAATATATTATTCTAAAAGATATAATACCGTGATCAGGACCAGCATATAGAAAGAATATGAGAAATATTTTTAGCATCTTTAAATGTGTTATAAAGAGCTAGTTTAAAATAAAATTATAGTTAGATTTCATATTGTTCATATTTCATTACCTTTCCAATGGTGCTGGATAAAGTATTGCTTTAAACTGGGTGAGAAAACAGGACTGGGAGAGTGGAAATAGTAGCATAGTAAAGAGTCTTTAAATCTAGATCTGGAGCCTGCCAAGAATGCTGACCAAACTTTCTTTAGTACAAAACAGCTTGTGACACTCAAATGCATAAAGAAAACATAAATAATAAAAGCAAAGCCAGCTTTTAAAAATCCGAACAAAAATAGTTTTCAATGAAATGCAAGATTTTTATGATCTTAGAAACTCTTTGCCAGAATTTGCTTTGTGCTGCCAGGATTCATGAGAACGGAATACAAATTAGTATGTTTTGCTTGCTTTGGATGCACCTAAATCAAGTAAGTGACTATTAAACTTCACCTCCTACTGAAGATCTTTTCTCCTGTCATTAAATTTTAATTAGCTCAGCTTTTCCAGTTTAAAAAGTCACTTTTTTTAGTTTTGAATGAAGCTGCTAATTTGACATTAGTTCTTAAAAACAGCTGAAAAGCCCTGAGGCTCATCTGACAAATCCAAAGCATACAAAACTGAGATAAACCATTTGCCATCATCAGAAAACTGACTGTATCACCCACAACTATAATTTTTATTTCCAAGTGAATTATTATCTATACTGATTCTAAGACTCTATTGAATTTTTACTTCAATGTTGGGAAATTCTATGTGTCTACTAACATATAGAATACACTAATGGAATTACTTTCAAACTGTACTCTTCCAAATCATGGAAGGCAAGGCTGAGTTTGTGACTACTACCCATGCCCTCCAAAATGAAAATGAGGACAGCATTATTTTTTTTAATCCATTTTACTATAAAATGAGCTTCTATTTGAGTGTTATTTCCTTCAAGGAAAGACTTTTAATCTAAAACAAGTTTAAAAATCAATGGAATTAGATATTATCAAATAGTTATTGAGCTATCAAATTTCATATAACTATTTTTGAATCAATAATATAATGGTACCATGAATGAAAATATTATGACTTAATTAATCTTATACCCTGCAACTTAACCAAATACATTCATGAGCTCTAGTAGTTTTATGGTGGCTTCCTTAGAATTTTCTATGTATAGTATCATGTCATTTACAAACAGTGACAGTTTTACTTCTTCCTTTCCAATTTAGATTCCTTTTATTTCTTTTTCTTGTCTTACTGATGTGGCTAGGACTTCCAATACTATGTTGAATAAAAAAGAGTGCACATCCTTGTCTTGTTCCTGATATTAGAGGTAATACTTTTAGCTTTTCACCAATGAATATGATGTTAGGTGTGAGTTTGTCATATACGGCATTATGTTGAGTTAGGTTCCCTCTATGCCAACTTTCTGGACAGTTTTTAACATGAATGGATGTTGAACTCTGTCAAAAGCTTTTTCTGCATCTATTGAGATGGTCATATGATTTTTATTCTTCAATTTGTTAATATGGTGTATCACATTGATTAATTGGCAGATACTAAAAAATCTTTGCATCCCTGGGATAAATCCCACTTGATCAGAGTGTATGATCCTTTTAATGTATTGTTGGACTTGGTTTGCTAATATTTTGTTGAGGATTTTTGCATCTAAGTCCATCAGTCATATTGGCCTGTAATTTTCTTTTTTTGTGATGTCATTGTCTGTTTTGGTATCAGGTTGATGGTGGCCACATAGATGAGTTTGGAAGTATTCCTTCCTCTGCAATTTTTTGGAATAGTATGAAAAGGATAGGTATAAACTCTTCTCTAAATGTTTCATAGAATTCACCTGTGAAGCCATCCACTCCTTTCATTTGTTGGGAGTTTTTAAATTACTGATTCAATTTCATGACTGCTAATTTGTCTGTTCAAAATTAATATACAGAAATCTGTTGCATTTCTATACACTAAAAACAAAAGATCAGAAAGAGAAATTAAGGGAACAATCCCATTTACCATCACATAAAAAGAATAAAATACTTAGGAATTCACCTACCTAAGGAGATAAAAGACCTGTACTTGGAAAACTATCAGATGCTAATGAAAGAAATTGAAGATGACACAAACAAATGGAAAGATATACTGTGTCCTTGGATTGGATTAATTAATATAGTTAAAATGACCATGCTACCCAAGGCAATCTACAGATTCAATGGAATCCTTACCAAAATACCAATGATATTTTTCACAAACCTAGAATAATTTTAAAATTCGTATGGAAACACAAAAGACCCCAAATAACCAAAACAATTTTGAGAAAGGAGAACAGAGCTGGAGGAATCACACTCCCTGGCTTCAGACTACTACAAAGCTACAGTAATCAAAATAGTATGGTACTGGCACAAAAACAGACACATCAATCAATGGAACAGAACAGAGAGCCCAGAAATAAACCCACACACTTTGGTCAATTAATCTACGACAAAGAAGGCAAGAGTATACAATAGAGAAAAGGCAGTATCTTTAATAAGTGGTGCAGGGAAAACTGGACACCTACATGTAAAAGAATAAAATTAGAAATTCTCTAACACCATATACAAAAATAAACTCAAAATGGATTAAAGACCTAAATGTAAGACCAATATCATAAAACTCCTAGAGGAAGACACAGGCAGAACACTCTTTGACATAAACCACAACAGTATTTTTTTGGATTTGCCTCCTAAAGCAAATAAAAGCAAAAATAAACAAATGTGACCTAATTAAGCTTAAACGTTTTTGCACAGCAAAGGAAACTATTGACAAAATGAAAAGACAACCTACTGAATGGGAAAAAAATATTTGTAAATGATATGACTGATAAGGGGTTAATATCTAACATATTTAAATAGCTCATACAATTCAACATCAAAAAAACAAACAACCTGATTAAAAAATAGGCACAAGAACTAAACAGACATTTTTCCAAAGAGGAAATGCACATGGCCAACAAGAACATGAAAAGATGCTCAAGATCACTAATCATCAGAGAAATGCAAGTCAAAACCACAGTGAGATATCACCTCATACCTGTCAGAATGGCGATCATCAAAATGAACATAAATAACAAATGTTGGCAAGGATGTTGAGCAAAGGGAACCCTTGTACACTACTGGTAGGGATGTAAATTGGTGCAGCCACTGAAGAAAACAGTATGGAGGTTTCTCAAAAAAACAAAAATAAAACTACCATATGACCCAGCAATTCCACTCCTGGGTACATAGTGGAAAAACACAAAAACACTTATTCAAAAAGATACATGCCCCCCAATGACCACAGCAACATTATTTACAATTGCCAAAAGATGGAAGCAACCTGTGTGTCCATCAACAGATGAATGGATAAAGAAGATGTGGGATATACATACAATGGAATATTACTCAGCCATAAAAAAAGAATGAAATTTTGCCATTAGCAACAACATGGATGGACTTGGAGGGCATTATACTAAGTGAAATAAGTGAGACTGAGAAAGACAAATAACGTATGATAACGTTTATATGTGCAATCTAAAAAATACAAAAAACTAGTGAGCATAACAAAAAAGAGGTAGAGTGACAGATATAGAGAACAAACTAGTGGTTACCAGTGAGGAGAGTGAAGGGGGTAGGGGCAATATAGAGACAGGAGATTAAGAGGTACAAAATATTATGTTCAAATAAACTACAAGGATATATTTTACAACACAGAATATAGCCAATGTTTTATAATAACTATAAATGGAATATAACCTTTAAAAATTGTGAATCATATTGTACATCTGTAACATATAATACTGTACATCAGCTTTACTTCAATTAAAAATGTAAAAAAAAATATGACTTAAAACAGTACCAATTAGTCATCAGATTCATTTGTTCATTTGTGTCCAGAGACGGGGACAGATTAGAGAGAGAAGAATTTTTCTTTTTTTAAAATTATGCTTAATAAAGATTACACAGTGCTTCTTGGTAACATATTTTAATTCATATCTTCAAGACTCTCTTGGGAAACAACAAGAGAATGTGGATATCTACGAAATGAAAAATGCTATTAGCCAGCCTAAACTATCAGTTTTGTAGTTTGCTCTTTAACTATGTAAGTTATTAAAAGATAACATTAATCAGCCTTATTTTAGAGTTTTCTGAATAGTGCTAAAGATAAACTACGGTTAAGGTAGAACCTGGAAACTCAAATTTAAATACACCAAAATTAATATATCACATATAATTTGGGAGAGTTATGCGGGAATACCATCATATTACACTAGTAGAACATAGTGCCTCTCCCCTCCTCCTTTTCTGTCCTCTCTCTCGTCTCACTGTTCCTCCTCTCTCTTTTAACCCATTATGTGTTGGATATAATAAGTACAAGAACACAGAATTTTACAGCTTAATGATATAACACAAAGTAAACATGTGGTTGACCAAGGCAATTAAGTCAAGAAATAGAATATGTCTAGCACATCATAGTCCCTCTCAAACTTTCAGTCATGATCTTCCTATTTAATGTTACCGCTATTGTGACATTTATAACAATTATCTTTTTGCATTTACTTATAGCTTTAAAATCCCTAGGCACCATTGTTTAGTTTCGCATTTTATTTCATATAAATGAAGTCATTTGAGGTGTATACTTTTGTTTCTGGCTTCTTTCTTTCAAACATGCTCGTGAGATTCATTTGTGTTGTTGCATGTAGCTTCAGTTTCTTGATTTTTTTTTAATGAAGTATAGTTGATTTACAACATTGTGTTACTTTCAGGCATACTACAGTTTCTTGATTTTTAATCATCTGTCATATTTCATTTACATCTTTACAGTGTTGAATGATTCTATAAATAAAACTATTTATCCATCCTACTGTTAAGGGGAATTGGGGTTGTTTCTAATTTTAGATTAATAAACACAATGCAGTTATGAATAGTTTGGAACACATCTATTGCACATAGATCAGTTTATCAGTTTTTACCATCATGTTCAGTGCTTATTTTTAATTTTTAATGTCCTATCTAATAAATCTTTGCCTACTGAAAGACCATAAAGATATTCTCCTAAATTAACTTCTGAAATTTAATAATTTTGCATTTTACATATTGATCTACAATACATTGTAATTTAATGCTGTATTGATACAAGGTAGACATCAAGTTTCATTTTCTTCCATAAGGTAATCCAATTGATGTAGCACAATTTACTGAAAAGGACCATTCTTTCCCAATGCTTTGTAATGCCAATTTTTCCTAAATCAAGTCCTGTGCCTGTTTCTGAACTCTCTTTTGAATTCCACCAGTCTATTTCTCTTTTTCTGGACCAAAAACTCCTGTTACTAATGACTGGATTTTTATCAAAATTTTAATATCCAGTAAAGCAAGTCCTTCATTATCTTCTATTTCCCAAATGTCTATTCTTGGTCTTTGAAATTTCATATAAACTTAAAATCATTTGTGAAGTCCTACATAAAATATACAGTAAAGTTTGGAACACTGATTGTGATTACGTTGACTATACAGAATAATTTGGGGAGTATTTATATCTTGACAGGGTTGAATGATTCTTAGGTATCAAGTTTATGCTAGCTTCATCAAAACATTATTCTCTGTAATAGTCTACATAAGTTTGGTGCTATTTTTTCATTATTTATTCAGTATAACTGTCTTAGTCCAGAGTTTCCTTTGAGAGAGGATTTGGAATTTTAGATAACATTTCTTTGATAGTTGTAGTGATATTAGATTTCAAATTTTCTTGGTTCAGTTTTGATAAGACGTATTTTTTGAGAAATTTTACAATGGCATACTTTTTACAGTTATTGGCATAAAGTTATTCATAATATTTTCTTACAATTTTTTAAGTCTATGTGGGGTTTTGATACTAATTACATCTTTTAAACTCTTGATTCTTTTGCCATTTTTCTCATCAATATTTTTAGTAATTTTGTAAAATGGACTTTTTAATTGACTTGTCCATTCTTTGTACTTTTGTTTTCAATGTCATTAATTGCCATCCATATCTTTAATTTTTTTTAATTTTACTTTTTGGGTTTAGTTGTTTTTTTTCCCTAAGAAGTAAATATTTGATTCATTTATTTCTAGTATTTCCTTTTTTCCAATATATGAATTTAAAGTTATAAATCAGCTTCTAAGTCTGGCTGCATTTCACAGTTTTGAGATTCATGGTCCTTCAGTTCAAAATTCAGAAAAAAAAAACCAAAAACATATCAATAAACCATTAAAATGCAATCAAGTATACTAACTGTAAAAAAGTTAAATGATTTAATCTTTGGCAAATTGATAATAAAAAATAATAAACCCAAATAAACTATTATGTAAACTGAGCAGGTATTTTAAAAATTAACATATTTTCATATATAAACTTTATACTAGTAAATTTGAAAGTATAGACATAAAATATACAAGTTAAAGAAAAAAATTGCCAAAACTGATTCAGGAATTACAAAGTTGATTATTTCAATACTGTATAATAAAGACGAAATAAACACAGAAATAAAAAGCAAGTAATAAGCAAATAAAAAATTTGCTACAATGGTTTGACGGGCAATTGTAGAGGCGTGCAGGACAAGTTGTCAGAAAACTCAATGAGACAAAAGATAGAATGTTATTTACTTTCTAGGGCAGATAGGCCTTACCATAAGAGAATTCCTACGAATACATATGGTGCTTTTAAATATCTAGATTAAATTTGTATTAACATTTTGCTTCTACAGTGTGTTCCAGAATGGCGACTTCACATGCTTGAAATTGGAACTAATTCAGTTAACAAACAGTACTTATTTGACAGTTTTTATGAGAAATCTTTCTGGAAGCCCACACACAGGGATAAGCATATTGATTTCCTAGGTTTAATAGGCAATAAAAGAAGTGACAGTGATTTATTTATGAAATTCCTGGAGGGATGCAGCGTAGGCCTAGACAGGATTCAATGCTGTCAACCAAAGTAGACAGATTATCACAATGTATTTAGCAAATGATCATGCAGACTAAAGGCAAATATGACCCTAAGGTGAGGGACAGTGGTGTGAGCCTGACTGAGAAGAATTTACTGTAGACTGTGAATACTTTAGCCTGAATTTTTACAAACATCAAAAACATTGACACTGTTTAAGTGGTTGTTGAAAGTCATTTCTCCTTAAGAATAGTAATCAAAATAAAATTGGCTTTGAACTTTAACAACACAGTTACTTGGTGGGAAAAAAGGCCTGTTAATTTTTTAATGCACATTTTTTTAAGAAAAGAAAAATAATATCCTAAGGAAAAGACTATATATAGCTATCTATATATCTATGAAGGAATATTAATTCCTTCTCTACTGGATATTATAATCAAGTTTCTTTCTGTCATGCAGTTTTAATGATTGAGTCACTAAGACAGAAAGAAGTCCTGCTGAGTGGAAGTAATTGGGTTATCAGGGAATACAGTCATAGAAAGAAGTTCCAATTTTTGTGGAAAGTCATAATGCAAATTCCCACCAATTATGCCCATGATACTTGACTCTCTTCTACAACTCAAAAGTCACATTCTTAGATTGTCACAAGTTTCCAGTACTCACGACACTGAATTCTGTCACACCAAATATAATAGAGAGAAACTGTGTCTTTTCTATGTAGAAATTAGCAGTAAATGCTCCTTAAGTAAAATGAAATGCTGCTCAGGTAATCTGAATATTTAAAAATGCACTTACCCACCCTATTTATCAAACATTTGTTCTCTAGAATACAGAATCACTAAATCATCATGAACTAATGTACTTTTTCCAGATTTTACTGAGGTAGATTTGGATTTAAAAACTCACTTCTTGTCGTTAACACTGGAAACATAGGTAGAAATTATCTGTTCCAAATAACTGCCTCCTCAATTAATGATGATTAACAGATAACAGGAGAGAAGAGGAAAGAACTCAAGGTATGGTCACCTTCATATCACAAATAAATTAGACCAGTGACCTTAAGGTGTTTTGTTGTTGTTCATGATGTTTTCCTTTCGTTAGCTGAAAAGCTATTAATTCAATGAAATCTTTGGTGGGGACCCATATATAAAAGAAAAAAGCACTGCTGCTCTGGATAAAGCAGATCTGATACACCTGGGTCTGCTTCATGCAGCTAAGGCTACATACTATACTCATAGGATGGAGTCCTTTTCTGAATTAGAGACCCATAGGTATGTCACAAAAGACTCTTTCTGATTCAAAACAAGTTTTCTATTAATCTTTACTACTTATACAAATAATGATAATTCCTTTAGTTTTGACTAGACACTTGTTAAAACACAAATATCCTTGATTGGTTAATTAATTCAATCTATTATTAATACCACAGAATAAATTATTTTTCACATCCCTTCCTAAAGGCAAGAAAATAGATAATAAAACAGATATTATCAAGAAGGATTACATGAGAAGTTTAGGATATTAAAATCAAACTTCAGCTACTTCAAGTTTTCTAAGATGCAGATCATGTTATATTTTAATACAATTTGAATTAAATTTTATTATAAGAATAACATACATGGAATATTAGATTTGGAAGATCGTAGAGTTAGGGAGGCAGACTCAGGAATTAAGACATTCTGGCTAAGTGAGAAGTGAGTCAGGGTTGCAAATCTTAAGAGTAGCAAGAAATCTTGGCACTTGTTAAGTTGGAGAGAGAGCAATGATGAAGCTGTTGGGAGACAATCCTCCACTGGTCTTTTGTGCTTCGACACATCTTATAAAGAGCCACTGACCAGCTTTTGTTCTGAACTATCTTTTCAAGGAATTTTGTATAGCAAAGGTCCTTGGAAGAGGAAGGTAGTATCTCCTTCCAGGGCAGAAGGCAGATGCCAGGTTATTAAAGACACTATCTCCTTCTGGGGAACAGGTAAGGCAGGCTTGCCAGCAGCGCTCTTACAAAATTGGTAGTTTCCTAAGCCATCCTAACCACATCCTGTGGCCTGCTGTGCCATGAGTAATAAAGTCCTTTGTCTCTGGCCAGGAGTCTTGTATCTTCTGCCAGCATCTATAAAATTGTGGCAGGTGAAATTGTTAGCTTGAAAGTACAGTAAAATCTCAAACCTTTCTACAGTCTTTACAGCAGTATGTCACATAAAAAGGTCAGAAACTGAAAGTAGCACACCCGGTAAGTAGTACAATGGGGCCTGTGCTGGCCAAGAATTAACATGAAAATTCTACTAAAGCAGAGTTGAACAGAAGGAAAAAAAATTAGCTCACACAAGTCACGGGGAAAAGTTGAGAGAATAAAAAGAGAAGCAAGTGTTCCCCAAAAGTGATCCTCGTGTCTTGAAAATGATTATTAGTCTTTAGACCACCCCACTGGTCTAATATTAGTATGCTCCTTACCCCTGTTCCTCTAGGTCATTACAAAGAAACCCAAATTCCCGGATCATTCCTCACTGCCTTTGCACTCAGACCCACATAGCTCCTCTCTCATCTCCCCCGGCCCTCCCTGCATACACTACTTAACCTCCTTCTTTGCTTTATATTTTCCCTACAACACTCATGACCATGTGACATATTACGCATGTACTGTATTACTTCTTTATTTGTTTGGATTCTTCCACTAGAATATAAGCTCCAAAAGAGTAGAGATTTTTGTCTTCTCTATTCACTTATTAATCTTCACTTCTGAAAGAGAATCTAGTGTTGCATAAGTAATAAACATCAGTCGAGATGAATTAATAAGTAGATGAATGAACAAGAATGGTTGTGGTTAAGTTGAAGAGTTCAGCTGATTTCAAGCCTTCCAATCCCTTACTGCCTTCCTTGCAAGACCCACTCTTTCCTTCCTTCCTTCTCTTTCGTTTCATTAAAAAAATTTTTCTTTCTTCCAGTTTTATTGAGATATAACTGACATACAGTACTGGATAAGCTTAAGGCGTACAGCATAATGATTTGAATTGCACACATCATGAAATGATGACCACAATAAGTTTAGTGAGCATCCATCATCTCATATATATAGACACAAAATTAAAGTAGAATGAAAATATTTTTTCCTTGTGATGAGAATTCTTAACTACTTTTATATATATAACATAAGCAGTGTTAATTATATTTATCATGTTGTACATGACATCCCTAGTACTTATCTTAGAGCTGGAAGTTTGTACTTTTTGACTATCATTATCCAGTTCTCCCTCTCCCCACTCCCCCACATCTGGTAGCCACAAATCTGATCTCTTTTTCTGTGAGTCTGTTTGTTTTTGACATACAATTGACTTATAACACTATGTTAGCTCCTGTTACCCAGCATAGTGATTTGATATTTCTATACATTTCAAAACAATCACCACGGTAAGTCTAGTTACCATCTGTCACCATCAAAGGTGTTACATAGTTATTGACTATATTCCCCACACTGTAGATTTTATACCTGTGACTCATTTATTTTATAACTGGAAGTTTGTGCCTCTTAATCTTCCTCACCTATTTCTTTCCTCCCCCCAACCTCTCCCCTCTAGCAACCAGATGTTGTGCTCTACATCTAGACCCTGTCTCTGTTTTGTTATGTTTGTTAATTTGCTTTGTTTTTTTAGATTCCACATGTAAGTAAAATCATACCGTATTTGTCTTTGTCTGACTTATAGACTCATGGATATCCTTAATCTAAATTCCTTTATGGTTAACTAACAGGAAATGTTTGCAAATGTATTTAAATAGTGACAGACACTTCCCGCTTCCTTTTTTACAGCTCTTGGACACTACCTTCCCCACTTTCCAAAATCTACAAAAATATATGCAGCTATAAGGGGAAAACATATATGTAGTATGCTTCTGTTGGGACTTATAAATTTAAAGCTAATGATGAGATCATCTTTACTGGGTGATATCAACACACTGAAAAATATAACATATTTGGCGTTAACCTGAAATGCAAGAAACTTAACAAGGATTAATAGCTTTAGTCAATGCTTTACCTTCCAAATAGAAATCTACGCAGATGCTTAAAGGTTCATAACTTTTTTCCTACAGAAAACTTAGTTGCAATTTATACCCTCTTCATTATTCATATGAAAATGATCTAGAAGTTATTATATATAAGCATCTTTCCTCTTTAGTTACAAACTGTCCTGTGACTAATAATGTCTTCAACCCTTCGACTGAGCAGGACTTCTTCCCATGAAATGGTATAAAAAAAAAAAATGTTGTTAATGAAACTGGGACTTTTAAAGCAGCCATATTTTATTTCACAATGTACTCTGTGTCACACTTAGTACTATGTCTGGAATTCTATACATTCAAGCCTTAGATTAATGCACAATCTTTACTAATCATGGAATCCAGATTCATTCAGAACCAAGTCAAATTTTTATTTTTCTTCCCTTGAAAATAAAACTACATCATCATCCCCAGCTGGTAATTATTTGTAATTTCTTCACTCTGGTTGCATTTAGTTATTGCCATACACACACACACACACACACACACACACACACATATGTATACATACATTTATCTACATATTTATACAGATGTTTATATAGATATATTTCTTATATATTTATATACATACAAAATAAAAAGTATCCAAACAACCTGGCTGAAATTATTCCAGAAGTATACTGGGTAAAATTAGATGAGCAAGAATTCCAAATTTAGGTCTATTTTTTTTTAATTTGTGAGAAGAATATTTTTGAGGACTATTATATATAAACAATATGTTTTAGTTGTTATAAAACTCTAAAATATGATCCTGAAATCTAACCTCAGAATATCTTAATTTCATTTTTTCCAAAAAATAATATTCAAATTGTATATGTAATTCATTTTTGACTGTCAGACTGTTCACCAAGGTGGATTTTTAAACTTATTGATAGCTATTGTTATACTGCACTCAAATGTTGGTTTAATAGTTCCAACTAGATTCATAAATAGACACAATTATAAGGTACTGCTTATGACTGTTAATGATTAACTAAGAATACATAGAAAAGAGAACTAAATTATTACAGAGGCTCAGAAAGAAATTATGAGAACATTACACCGTATTATAATTTACCTTCATTTTGTAAGAAACAGTTAAAGCAAAAAAACACCTGCCAGTGATGACCTACTCCAATTCAGCCACCTTAAGCAGAAACTTTGGCTAAAAGCCCGAAATGAACACCTGCATTTACTAGTAGATCTATCTTAGCCCAGCTGATCAAAAAACAAAGGAAGAAAAAAGAAAAGCCTGTATTCCATTCAGAAGGTAAAGCTGTAGTTGCACTATTTTTATATTTTTGGAGCCAACAATTAGTGATGGAAATAATAGAGTGCGTGCAGATGGTGGTTTGGTTTCTGCATCAGGAGTTGAACAGTTTTGCTGACAGGAGGTTAAAATTAGCAGTTAAAATTAGTGAGAAAGGAAGTAAGTTGAGAGAGTTCAGTAAGTTGACCTTAAGTTCTTTAAATATCATGGCACAGTTTTAGAATCATCCAAAAAGAATGTTAGCATCATGCTTTATCAAACTCCCTCTCACATATCTCCTACCTGCTCTCCCTTCCATGCCCATGCTCACATGAAGGTGAAAAAGGACCCAGAATATCATGTTCAAGTTATTTAAAGTGCAATGAATTATTTTTATGCTGGAACGGGTACCTGTTAAGAGAAAACGGTGTCAGGGAATTCTAGGGTTTTAGAATTTCTATTCTAAATTCTAAATCAGGGATATTTCTGTGATTTTATTAATGTTTTTAGAGCCTTGGATCTTTCAAACATTTGAAGAAAAATGTAGACTTTCCCCAGAGAAAAAATTACAGGTGTAGCTGCATACTCTCACATCAAACATACTCTCACCCACATCCACATGCACACGCTCTCTCCCCCTTCTCACACACACATATTTGCATATATTCAGACTTCTACACATTTACAAAAACTCTTGTATATTTATAGTATTTATAGGTTTTTATAGACATTTTCAGAGAGTACCATGCACATCCCTGAATTCTGTCTATGGAATCAGAATAAGAATCTGTGATCCAATCAGGGGCACCAAAATCCAGCCCACTGGCTGTTTTTATAAGTGAAGTTTTATTGGAAAACAGCCTTAGTTAGTTATATATTATTTATGGCTGCTTTCATGTTATTGATATAATGGCAGAGTTGACTAGTTGTAACAGAGACTGTATGACCCACAAAGCCTAAAATATTTGCAATCTAGCCATTTAAAGACAAAGTTAGCTAAATCTAGAACAAAAGACTTCTTTATCTCTGGGGAAATAGATTTAGAAAGTTTAAATAATTTGTAAGCTACTCTGGAGAACAATCTGACAACATGGTGAATAGAATTAATAAGACTATTTTCTACTACAAGATCCCGAATGCTAGATAAAATACAAGAAAATCATAAAGCTTTGCCTCTGTATATGGCAGGGAACCACAAGTGAGACTCCTACACAGACTCTCATGAGGCTGCCTCTAAGTGACAGGAGACAAGAACTTCTCCACCCAGTGACCAAGGAGTCATGAGGCATGCTCATCTCTCAGGGCCAAGGTTCTCTAGAAGGGGGATGTAGAAGAAAAACCAAAACAAATGATCATCTGTGAAAGAAATCAAACTTCAAACTTATGCTACCAAAATTCAGTCTGAACTTATACTCCAAGGCAAGATACTAATATGATCAAAGCAACCTGCTATGCAGAGAGGTGTTTCTGAAATTCAGGCCTCACAGGATTTCTACAAATTAAGCAATCATCACCAAAGATTAGTTCACAATCCAAAAAAAAACCACGAAACAACAACAAAGAAACAGAGTCAGAAGACACACCCAGAAGGGAAGAACCCAGGAAATTAAGAAATAGAAGAACCTGAAAAAAACCTATAAAAGAAAACAATAAAATTAAAAAGTTACACACCAGGGAAATTGGCAAGTAGATTGGTAATATAACCATTAGGATTTATATAAATGAAAATGCAGCTATTATAGGTTAAAAATTCAGCAGAAAATCTAACCAAAAGGATAAAACTGAAGAAAAATTTCAATAGCTAAATAATAGCTGTGAATAAATTGACCTGAACACAGTCCAGTGATTTTTCCTCCAGATTCATTGACATATAATTGACATATAACATTGTGTAAGTTTAAGGTGTACACTTATACAAGTGTACACTTGATACACTTATTCAAGGTGTACACTTGATACATTTATATACTGCAATTTGATTACCACTGTAGCACTAGCTAATATCTCTATCACAATTACCATTTCTAAAAGAAAATAGAAAACAGGAAAAAAGAGGTTAAAAGATATCAAAAACAAAATGAAAAGGTATAATATAATATAAATAAATAATAAGAAGGTTGAGAGAGGTAATATTAGGAGAGATAATAGCTGATAATTTTCCAGAATTTTTGAAAAATATTAATCCTCTTGTTAAGGAAGCACAATGAGTTATTCCCTCTACTGATAGACAGATATAGATGACTGTCTATACCCCTTTCTATATCTATCTATATGTGTGTGTCCACACATACATACCTCCTCATATGTATATAAAATAAACTGTAGAAAATCAAAGCAAAGAGGTTTCTTAAAAAAGAGAGAAAAGACATTATAAAAATGACATTACAAAAATTTATGCCAATGGCAGGATTCGTATTTACAATAGTGGACAGACACTGAAAAACATTTTTCATTTGCTCATCTATAAAAATTAACACTTAGTTATTCATATGCCACTAAGGTATCATTCAAGACAAGGATAAAAAGAAGTATTTCCAGACAAAAGAATGAATGAAAAGGTTTACTACTGGTAGACTGCGGTAGAAAGTATTATGCATGGTTTATATTAAGACAAAAAGTAAACCTGGAATGGAAGAAAGAGATTTAAGAAGAAATAATGACAGAACAAATGATGGTTTTTAAGACTGAAAATTACTGTGCTGTTTCTAAATAAGCTGGGGAAATATAAGACTATGATGAATAGCAGGTATAGGGTGATGGCAGTGAAAGTGGTTCCCGGTTATCTCAGCAAGCAGCTGTCTCAGGAACAAGAAAAAATGGGAATTCTCAGCAGAACAGCAGTGCTCTCCCTGAAGGAATTAAACAAACTTCCACTGAAAATTCAATGGTCTCTTATGAAACACTGGAATATTCTGGAAATCCATGTAGAAGCATACGGATGCCAAAATCAGTTCTGAATATAGCAAAACAGAAGTCTTGCCCAGAGCTATCAGCCAGATACCTTATTTGCAGCCTGTTCACAGAGGAAGTCCTGATAAAAAGTAAAGCCTACAGCAACCTGGGGTGTGGCATCTGCACCCTTAACACCGGTAAGATTAATGCTCTCTGAGAGTGTCTCCAAGACATCTACGAGACTTGTGATCTTTCAGAAACTGGATATGACTGGGAATTGTGTGTGACCGCTATCAATAGCTGTATTCACCGTCTTAGATATGACCTCACGAAGTCCACATCCAAATCACAGCCGCCTCCAGCAAGGACTCCTTAGACAGAGCCAAGAGGTACTGGCTTAGCTGACTGAAGTACTTGAATGTCAGTCATCTTTTTTTTTTTTTACACTACTGTACCATCCTCTAAGTTTCTCAAGTTATTAATTCCAAAATTAGCCTGTTGTAGTGGCATTGTAGTTCTGCATTCACATCTACAGAAATAGCCTACGTTCTTTTTTTGCCCACAAGGGAGGCAGAATTGCATTAGGAAGATGTGTAATGTATCATCTCATGAGTAAAGTAATGGGCAGTATTCCAATAACAACCTCTGAATAAGGGAATGGTAGTAAACGCCTAAAGATCATTTTCATTGCTGTTTTAATGTAGAACGAGAATAGCACTTTTAGCTCTTAATGACAGATGAAAATGAGTGTCAGTGACACAGATATAGATAGTGATGTAGAGAACCATAGTTGGATAGGCAACTCATAATACCGAGCATAGGAACTTGCAGGTAGTAGACACTCAACATGTCAAGTGAATCGGCAGTACAGAGCTTAGGTTAAGCTACACTGACTGAGAAGGGTGGTATGGTTTACATATAACCAAAACATCCATGCTGGCTTTCTTATGCATCCATCAGTAGGGGATTCATAGGATTAACATCATATTGTTTGATGTAAGCTTTCCAGAGATGAGACCTATGTTCTTTTGATTTACTTCTGATAAGAAGAGAATTCTTCTAATTACCTTCTGATAATATTTTATCATGAAAGTTTGCTAGGAGTCAACATAGAAAATCATATTAGGAGACTTTTCGGTTCCATTGAAGTAATTTAAATTTAAGAACATATCACTATGTACATAAAGAATCTGACCAGATTTCAACACTAACTTTTTTATTTTTTGGTTTCTGAAACATCTAAAGATTTTAATGTTTACTGTTTTTATGATTAATTCTATTAACTGAAATGCATACAAGTTTAAATCTTACAAAGTTTAAATGGAAAAAAATTTTATCAGAAATTCAATTAGAAAAAAGTGATCTTAAAGGTTATTGGCAGCATTATTGGGGAATTAAACAATAATTCCATTTTGCTCATAAATAGAATTTTATTTTTTTTATACTCAGGGTGCAATGCACTGCTCCTCCCCACCATCCCCATCAGCTCTCTAGCCCAGCCTCCCCTGCCTACTATCATATCTAAATCCTCACACTGAATGCCACTTCCTCCATGAAGACTTCCAGCTTACCCCCTCCTAGGAATTTTTTTTTTTTATTGAAGTAAAGTTGATTTACAGTGTTGTGTTAGATTCTAGTGTACAGCAAAGTGATTCAGTTATACATATATATATTCTTTTTCAGATTCTTTTCCATTATAGGTTATCACAACATATTACCTGTGCTATACAGTAAATCCTTGTTGTTCACTAGGATTTTATTTTTAACTTAAGCACTTTATTTTAAAGTTCTTGAATGTTTCAGCCACAGGAAATATTGTATAATTTCATTGTTTTTGATTATTTGTGTTTAAGAAACAATTTTGTCAGTTACAATGCCATCTTTCAGCTTTCAACCTGTTGAACAGTCCTCAGTTACATTCGTTTTAGAGTGTTCCTTGTTATTGTTCAAAGAGCAAATTTTTTCCTTGTGAGAGTTCAATCTTTAGTTATGGCCATTTGATTGTGGCCCATGGCTGTGTCTTAAATAACTGACATTAATTAACTTCTGATTTTTAACAAGGCAAAGAAGAAATTCAATAGAAAGTAATAAGTAGGTCAAACGATATAATTTGTGTGAAAGCTGACAAGTCTTGTTATTTTTGTGACTTTTGAGATAGTTTAAGATGGTTTTATGTGATCAATTGGTACAACAGATACATATTTTCATATATCTTTTGAAAATTAAATTCAACTTTTAGAGTATTTTAGTGAAGTATAGCATAATTAGTTTTATAAAGATAAAAGATTTAATGTTTACTCTATTCTCCAAATAAATAATTTGCTATTAGTTGCCTTTAGTTTAATAAAACTACAGTATTTCTATGCATATCTTTATATGTTTAGGCTATGCCTACAATGGTCTTAAAAAGTAGATAATTCAAGCCAAAAAGATCTTCCAGATTTTTAACTTCAGATTAACTCATCTAAATTAGTCTGCGGCTTCACCATTCACTTTCGCAAATAATTTTACAAACTACTGGTAATAGAGTTAATATAGAAAAGTAAATTTATATCCTAGGCAAGATTAAATTTCAAATTGTGTATGCAGAGTTCAAATCTGATTTCTATTTTGTGGTATCTGAAATATTCCTTGGATTAGAAGCAAACTTACAACAACGAAACTTCATATTTACAGAAGTTTTTCAAGATTTATGTGGTTAACTTTATTATGGTGGTTGCTTACATAAGTTATTAGACCAGCCCTGTCCTATAGAACTTTCCATTATGTTGGTAATATTCTATAATTTTACATTGTCCAATATGGTAGTAGCTAGCCATATGTGGCTTTTGAGCACTTGACATGTGGCTAATTAGACGGAGGAACTAAATTTTAAATGGTACCTCATTTTAGCCAGTTAAAATTTAAATAGTCACGTGTGGATAGTGGCTACTATATTTGATAGCACAGTTTAGAATGCACTTTATTTTTTTTCTAAGTATTTAAAATTGTCCCCGCAGTTTGAGTCATAGTAATATACACATAACTTCTTTAAAACCACAATGATTGAGCAAAATAAGTTTCATAAAGGTGTTTCAGATCTTATTTAGACTAAATTAGACCCTTCTATCTTCAAAATTTCACAGGTTAATTTTACTATTGTATCAGTCCAATGTTAAACATTTTAAATGCCTGTTCACAAGTTTTGTTTTTGATAAATAAATTTATCTTTAAAAAAAAAAGAAGACTTTTGCAAAGAAATTTAAACCTTAAACACAGATGTGTCATGTAATACCCTTGGCCATGTAGGCTTTAGAAATAATGTATCCAAAATTAATTTGCTATATTATTCCTCTGCTCTTAGGAAAGAAGACTCTTAGCTCGTCTAGAATACAATCATTTTTCTAAACTAATTTATTCCTAAGTTTTCTAGGATCAAAGGCCAGGGTATGTACATGCAGTAGTTTTCTATCTTCCCCAATGGGTCAGAGAGACAACATTGTACTTCTGACGTATCAGTCTTTCAAGAATGCCAGCAAAAAGCAATGAATAGTTAGTTGATCATGGTAACCAGTGAAAAATTACCAACCCCAAAGCTCACATTTAAAATAAATTTATTATAGTTTGAGGACTTTAAGGTTATCTCACCCAAGTTTCTCTGAAGACCAGAACTCTGATTAGTTAACTATTCCAACACTTATAAGTAGCCTAAGTTCCACAGATGGTAGACAATCCCATATATGGGCTATCTTATCTAAGGCTAAGAATTTTCTTCCTTGTTTTTGGAGGAATTCTGCTTCTCTAATTTGTAACTAGTTAACAGATTTGTACTTATAGACTAAAAATGCACAGAATGTTTCTAAAGATTTTCTACCTGAAGATGGGAAATTTTCTCCCTAGATCTCCAGCAAATGGCTTTAAAACAGAAGTTAATTTTCCAGTTTCCTGAACAGCAATTTCTCCAAAATAACTGAGATTAAATTACTAAAATCACTCATGGAAAGAACCCCATGCTTGAGAAATATAATACAACAATGAATAGCAGGTACAGGGAAGCAAAAGCATTATTTCTCATGTAGTATGTACTCCAAGACCCTATTCACTCTTTAAAATCATACATAGCTTTTAGTCATTGGTAGCCAAAATCAAGAATGCTCATTTTACAAATGAACACAGCGATAGAGTATATGATATTTTAATATAAATTATGCACTAGTGATATAAACTAAGCCACAGTCTGTATATTAAGAAAAGCCAGATTTGAAGAGCAAATAATTCAGTTATATGTATGAAAATATTATATAGATGAAGATATATCTAAGCACATATGAAGATCATCGGACTGACTAGATGATCTTGGACTCCATTTCGCTTGTAACTTTACATGATACTACCTGATACAACTTTAGAACAACAACATTCCATAACAAAGCTTCTAAGTGAACAAAAGTTTTTGATGTACTGTCATTATAATTTTACCTATATCCTAAAACAGGAGCTTTAACACTAAAATATTATGTTGCACTTTTTATTTGACCTAGGATTTCATATTTCTCACAGCTATGTATTAGTACATATTTTAATATTATCAAAGAACAAATAAACAAATGTAATAAACACTTATAATGGGAAGGCATGTCTTAGTAATATAAATTTAAAAGTTGTCATAGATTTCTGACAACTACACAGGTATATCTTAAGATTTTCATAGAAATCTAACTACTTTTTCTTTCTGTTTGAAAGGAGGTAATATTAATCCCATGCTGATTTGGTGCCTATAAATGGAAGGCGTGGGTGGGCTAGGATCATAAAAGGGAGGCCGGGGAGTGTTAATAAGGGGATGTTAGTTGGAATGGGAACGTGTAAAGCCTAGATAGTTAAGTCATGCTTTTAAATACGAAGTCCTGTATCTCTTTGCCTTGGGGTTCATATGAATACAAAGGTAATCAACAAGTTTGAAATTAGGAAATGGGGGAATGACATCATTATGTAAGAACAAAGGGAAAACAGACTTAACAAGATTAGTTGTCTGCATAATCTATCTGATCATTTGTAATGCAAATGCTGAACACATCAGTTTAGCAACTTAATTTTATGCTAAGTAATTTTGGTGTCCTAAGGTCATGTTACATGCCCATAACACTCTCTACGCTCCTCAGAGCTATGATCACAGTATTATTTCTCTTTCATTTTTAATCTTTCTTTTCAGTATTTTGAGTTCCGTAAGGGCAGTGATCAAATCTGGCTTGCTCACTGGTATTTGTCCATTGTCTGAAAGATGTTAGGCGCTCAAGAAACATCTGAGGAGTATAATTATAAACACAATTAGTTTGGTTCACTTCTGTTTGGTCAGGTATTTATTGAATGCCTACTACATGCTGGGATAACAAAGATTAATAAAGCAAGGCACTTCCATAAAAAGCAGCCACACTGATAATACATGATAGTCCATATCTCGTGGCCCATCTATGCTCTAAGGCTGTATAACGTGCTATGGGAGCAAGGAAATCAGTCAGAACTCAGCCGGCAAGTTCCAACAACACTTTCTGTCTAAACTGAGTCCTGAAATAAAACCAAAGGTTTGCCAGTTAAATCAGGATGATAAAAGCATTCCAGGTCAGGGGGAACAGGACAAGCCATTTCAAAAGCATGAAAGAGCATGATGTATGAGAAATTTTTTACGTCATCAACTATTGTTTATTATGAAGCAATGGTTGAAACTTATTTTTGCAAAATCTGTTTCCAATTGGAAGCACTGTAAGACTCCATTGTCTGATTATACATGTAAATTAGTTTTTACCAAGAAAAAGTATCATGATACAAAAAGGAAGTTATAATGTTTGTGGACATTTGGGCTCAGAATAACAGAGTAGAATAAAAACAATGGATTCAAGCATTTAAAAAAAGGCAGCTCTCAAGAAGATATACATTATAGTTAATATATAAAGTGCATGTTTTTGCATTTTTTCTGTGATGAGAAAGGTGTAAGTTATTTTCCTACACAGCCCACATATATCCTTTTAAAAAATAATACTTCTTACATACATTCTCATTATGTGGACTTTTTCCCCAGTGGATTATATATTACTGCATACATATTATTTTGGGCATCATCCAACTCATTAGAGAAATTACTTAGAACTTTACAATGAGGGGAATTTTTAGAGTTGCTTTTACTCTAGCCTATTTATAAACTTTAGAAATAAAGAAGGAATACTTGTTATTCTTAAGAATCTACTTAATGTTCTGCTATTGGTGTCCTGAATTTCTTAATTTTTAAAAAAGGGTCCTGCGTTTCCATTTTGCACTGGGTCAAATGATGTCAGACAAATTATGTAGCCAGTTTTGCTTCCTGTTTTCTTTTGCTTACTACAGAGAATTATTATTTGTTGTTTGCATTTTTGTTTTGTTTTTAGGAGAATTCTAATGCTTTCACAATAAAAACTTATCTATCTATTGATATATATCCATATATCCATATATATTTTTAAATTATATGCTTATTTATTTCTGTAAACTACTGTGGTGTAACACGAAAACTTTCAATTGTCATGATAATTATTGAGTATCAGTAGCTTCTCTAAAATATTAAAATTAAAAGCATGACTCACAGAGAAAGAGAGGTGTTAGAGTCTATCACTACTACTTACTGCTCTGAAAATGGAAGGAGAAATGTATTTCCTCATTTCTCAGACCTCAATCAGCACCAGTTGCTCACCTTTGAAATAGCTGCAGATTTTAATGTATGTATTTCTAGAGAAATTTTTACATTTAGTTAGAATGGTGTAGCTTGTATTAGATTAATACTCCTGGTAGGGGCTAAAATGAGATAAAGTTTTTTAAAAGGTATTTAAATTTATCAGAGAAAAACAGAGACAGCCAAGACTTAAGGAGGATCACTGAGGGAAATCAAATTAAATGAAACCCGAATCCTGCATATCATTTCATCTTGAGATATTTACCAACTCCTAAACAATACATGCCTGGGGTGAGATGTTAAGAATGTTAAAAACAGATACTAAAGGCTATAACACTAATTAGAGTTTCTAGAGAATTCACAGTGCTGGAAGACAAAAAATTGACATGACAAGCCTGACAAGAATGAGGGGCTACGGTTAAAACTTAGGCTTTTAGTTGAGACTCTGAAAAGAGGTAAATGGAGTAAAAGGGGAAAAAATAGACAAATCTGAGCTAGAATAACATGATGTGCCTACATTCCATCTGCCTATAGGAAGAAAATGAAATCTAGTAGGGAGAAACAAAATAGCAGCTAGAGCCTTTGCCATCGTTCATGCACATTGCATTCAATAAAATATATCATAAATAAAAGGAAATAAGACCAAATGACAAAAATCAAGAAGAACATAGACAAAGCAATAAACCCACAAGTGAGACAAAGCAATAAACCCACAAGTGATCAAGATGCTAGAGTTTTCAAAAATGGACTTACATTACAACTAACAATTTTAATAAAATAGATAAAAAGATGGAGAATTAAACCAGAGAATTAAAACCCATGTATAAAAAAAGGAAGGAAACAATTCCTCAAAATTAAAAATACTGTAACTACAATTAGGTGTTCAAGACATAACAGGAGAGAGGATTAGGGAATCTGAAAACTGATAATCAGAAAATACACAGGTAGAAATACAAAGAAAATATAAAGATAAAAATTATAGAAAAGTTAGAAAGAAATATATGGGATATGGAAGATTCAGAATGTGTGTACTTAATAGTTCCAGAAGAGAGAAACTGAAAGAATTAATGTCTTAAGAAATACAAGCTGAAGATTTTTCAAAATTTATGAAACTTATCAAACAACAATATCAAGAATCAATATGAATGCAAGGTAGTGTAAATACAAAGAAAAAGCACAACTCAGCACATAATATTAAAAATTTGACAAGTGGAAGAGATATACTTAAAGTAGTAGAGGAAATAAGACAATTTTTCTTCAAAGGAGTTAACTGTAAGTTTAAAAACTGACTTTCAATATTATATTTATTTATTAATTTATTCAAGATTTTCTTATATGATAGTTCTTTTCAGCTGTGCTTATACAACACTGGATTAAAAAACTGATAAAAATTATGCATATATTATGTTAGATGGGGATAAATTCTAAGGAGTAAAATAATTCAGGAAAGAAGATAGGGAGGACGTTTGCTATTTAAGCACTTCACAAGGAAGCCAGGTGGACATTTGGGGGAAGAGTTTTCCAGGCCAAGAAACAGCCTGTGCAAAGAACGTGAGTTGGGAGCATGCTGGGTGTGTGATCAATGAAGGCGAAGAAAGTCTAGGAGGTTGGGGCCAAAAGCAGGTGGAAAGAAGCCTAAGAGAGGACCAATTCATTAAGGTCTTACTATACTATATTAAAACTTTGTTTTTTTATTTAGAGTGAGATGCAAAGCTAATGGATAGTTTTGAGGTGAAGAATTACATGATCTGACTTAATGTTTTGATAAAAATCGTTCAACTTGTTGTGCTGATGACAGACTACAAGAAGGCAAGGGCAGAAGCTTGGAGATTTTTTGGAAGATATACCATTTCTACTGTTTTCCTGTTTCCAGAGTAACTGCTGTGAAGTCTGCTGTCAATTAATTAACTGTCATTTCTTTGTGATAATCTATCTTTTTTTACTGACTTCTTTAAAAATCAGAATGGCTGGGGCTTCCCTGGTGGCGCAGTGGTTGAGAGTCTGCCTGCCAATGCAGGGGACACGGGTTCGAGCCCTGGTCTGGGAAGATCCCACATGCCGCGGAGCAACTGGGCCCGTGAGCCACAACTACTGAGCCTGCGCGTCTGGAGCCTGCGCTCTGCAACAAGAGAGGCCGCGACAGTGAGAGGCCCGCGCGCCGCGATGAAGAGTGGCCCCCACTCACCGCAACTAGAGAAAGCCCACGCACAGAAACAAAGACCCAACACAGCCATAAATAAATTAATAAAAAAAAAAAATCAGAATGGCTAACACAGAAAGGAAGAAAATTGTATGGTTTGAAGAGAACACAGAGCAAACGGAACTCACACTGCTTGTGGGAAAGTAAACTGCAATAACCACTTTAGAAAACTAGTCGGTACTATCTATCAAAGCTTAACATATATACACCCTATGACCTAGCAGTCCTCCTAAATTTATACCCAACACAGATGTGTACACAGTTATCAAAAGATATGTACAAAATCACTTATAACAGCACAATTCTAAATAGACTGAAACTGGACCCGTGTCCAAAAATAAGGGAATACATAAAAACATTCTGATATATTCGAACATCAGGAAATAATGCAGCAATGACAATGAATAAAGTATAACTTTACGTACCAACATACATGAATCTCACAGACATAATGTTTTGTCTGTTTGAAATGCCCCTTTTTATTTCTAGCACCCCCTACTTTCTTTCACAAGATGCTCCAGACTCATCTTGCACTTTCCTTCCAATCAACCATTTCTTTAAGGAGCCTTGATTATCTTTATTTGAGAATGGATCTGGAAACTCCCATCAAAGAGACTGGAGTGCTCATTTCTCTTAAGGTGTCATTGCTCCCAGGTCATTCCAGACCTAGGAAATGACAATGAACTCTTACTGATATTACCCATTCCAAACCAACACCTCAGGGTTTATTCCAGTTTACCCCTTTCTTTACATGTAACCATATTCTCTAAAAATGAGAACCTTGACTTTTATCATCAATATATTTATTAACTTGCTCAATCTTCAAATATGCATAGTATCAGAATTTTTGAACCATACTGTTGTGAAAATTAAATATCTAAATTAAAATACATGTGTAGAGTTCTTTTTTTCTTTAATCTTTAGTGGATAATCAGAAGAAGGTAGTTACTTAGGTCAGTTATTTTCTTCTCTACCCCCATTAGTGTGGTTTATTAACATTTTTGTCAATTCGGCTTTTAGCATTGAAAAGGTTCCTGTTCACCTTTAACGCTTGTGCACTTAAATTATACTAGGTTTGATAATACCCTTATTTTCTTACTGTTTCTATGTGCCTGTTATACCTTTGGCCTTCCCTTAAAAATGTGCCTCTGTAAGTCACTTTGTTTAGATCTGCCTTTTGAATATAACATGACTGAGTCTTGTTTTGTGAGCAAATTAAATATCTTTTTTCTTTAAAAAGGTAAACTAAGTTCATTCACATTTATTGTTGTACCAAATACGTTTGGTCTCCTTTCTGTCATAACATTCTACAATGATATGGTTTATGTTATAATTTTATGCTTCTTTCTCTATATGATGTGATCTTATTTTAAGTAAAAAAAAAATATTTTGGAAAAGTATTTTTGTTCCAGTTATTACCTCTGTACTTATACCATTTTTATGCCCTTAATTCCTACTTTTCATAAACTTTTACTACATGGTTTGTCAGCTTTTAAGCTATCTTTTACTCCCTACCTATTGTCTATAGAAGTATCAATAGGTATACTTTAAACTAATACAATGTTACATGTCAATAAAAAAAGAAAACCAATGATCTCATTCAAATTTCCTTTTTAACTTTTTTCCTCCCATTTAAAAAAATGTACTTTGTCACCACATATAGAACTTGTACATTAGTAGTTCACCCTCATCCCCACTATTGTTTTAGCATTAAATTTAAATTGCACATATTAAAATGCTCAGTGTCAGTCCTGTTGCTGAATTTTCCCCTGCCATCTCATGTTTTAATGAAGCTCCTTCTAGTTTTCCTATGGAGGTCTCACTAGTAGAGAATTCCCTAAATTCATATATGTTTAAAACGTTTTCTATCACCTTTATATTTAAGGAATGCTTAACTTGATAAAAAATCCTTGGTTCACACTTTCATTGATTTTTTTGCATGTCTTGCTCTATTGTGGCCTTGCTCTGAATGTTGCTTTTAAATAACTGAATGCTGTTCTAATTCTTTTTGCCTTGTAACTTATTTGATCTTTTTGTCTAAAGAACTTGAATATTTTTTAATATCTTCAAAGTTTAATAGTTTTATTAGGGTACTTCTAAGAGCTAATCATCCTCAGTTAATTTTCTCCTGTTTGCCCTTTCAATTTGTAGATTCAAGTCTTAACTTATTTTTCAAAAGATATCTGGGATTATAGTTTAAAATATTAGTTATATTCCATTATTTTTCCCCAAGGGGTACCTCTTTTTTTCCTTTTATTCTTTTTTCTTTCTCAGATGCTATGTGTTTCAAAGACAGCCACTTCAAATAGTGAGAACTTTAAGTTTTCTTTGTAAGGCATGCTGTGAAAATTCAGGATACTTTATTTTAGAAAGTATTTTCAAAAAAAAAAAAAAAAGAAAGTATTTTCACAATTGTCCTACTCTTAATGGCAGCAGTTTTAGAATAACTTCAGGCCTAAGGCTAGCCCTTCTCTTTTCTCTTTCCAGCACTTCTCTCTCTCTCCTCTCCTCTCCCCACTAACTCCCCGTCTCTCTTCCGCACTCTTTCATTCTTTCTGCCTGCTCTTTTCAACACAAAGCCTTTGCAGCAGGGTATAGTGTACACTGGAATCTATTGACTTCTGCACTTACCTTTCCCACATTTTATTTAATTTTAAAGTTTGAGCATTCTCTATTTCCAACTTACACTGAAGGCATGGTTTTGGTGCATATTTTTTTTCTCTTCTTCTTCTTGCTCTATTTTGTTTTAGGAGGATATATTGGGAGATGCAGACCTAGGTAGCTGCTGTTGTCCTATCAACCTGGAAGTCTCTTAAACATATTCTGTGATACAAAAGCAAAGCTATATACAGTTTCATTTTCTCTCTTTTGTACAAAAAAGAAATCACACTATGCATACAATTATACTTCTTTTTAAAAAGAATACATTTATCTTGAAAATCTGTCCACAGCAGTTTTGACATTTTATCACATGCATAAAGTAATATATTTGTTACTAAAAATTTTCCCATGCTGCTAAATTAAAAAGCTATGAAAAAAATAGGAACCGTATACCCAGTGTTAATGAAACTTATAGCCAGAATACTAACAACAATTCCTAAGGAAAAATACTAGTACAGTTAAAGACACAGCAGATCATCAATAAATGGAGCACTATAATAAGTATATGCTCTTCCTAAAAAAATAAAATAACGATAGCTCAATAGAAGGGGATGTAAGGAAGAGTTGAAGCTGTTGGGTTCTGGGAAAATTAAAGAAGATCACCCAATAGCACTGGGTCAAAAAAGAAGAACGTGGAGTGGACATTCATCATGTACGTGAGCTACTTTTGTGGCTTGGTGCTTTCGGCTGACGCTGCAACACTGCATTCAACTGCTGGTGCTTGCTGGCACAAAATAATCAAATGCTGGGAAAATTCCCAAATAAATCAACATACAGTCCATCTTCTAGTGATATCATTCCTCTATTTACCCATCACATGTGACCTTATTTGTATTCCATAAATTGGCTGTATTCAGGTCTCTCTCTCTCTCTCTCTCGTGCGTGCATACACACCCACAATTAAATGTGAATTAGAATTTATAAAAAGTATCCTCTGTCAGCTATTCCCAACTTCCCTTGTAGAAGTGCCTGATGTCAGAAGTTTTAAAGACTCTTGTGTGTACTTTTTGAAATTGACTGTTTCTTGAATTTCCTTATTTCTGACCCTGGATTCAGTTTTCTTGTTCCATTAATGATATGTCTCCATCATCTTAAATCATGTGGTTAGCCTCATCTTCCCATTTTCTTTGGTTCTTGTAGGTTCATACTTTTTGTTTGAAGTCTTCCAGGGACATTTTAATTGATACAAACCCTTTACTGACTATATATAAAACCCCTCAAATAGCCAATGTATAATTATTCTTAAAATTAATAAAACTATCAGTAAAAAGAAAAACAATTCATCTTCTCTTTTAAGGCTACTAGATTATATATTCTGCTAAAAAAAAATAATTCCTAACTACCAAAACAGAACTTGTAATATAACATTTGGTTAACACTGTGAGATTTTGAGTGGAACAACCTAGTTTTGAATTTTGGATTTAGCCTTTACAAGCTGTGTGACTTTCAGCAGGTGGCTTAACTTTTCTGATCTTCACTTTTTACAACGTGTACATCACAGAGTTGTTGGGTAAGTTAAACGAGTAGAGATGTGACAGGACTTCATATATGCTACATTTATAAGTTTACATTAAAGAGATGAGACATTCAGTATCTTAATGAGTTATTTTTGTCTCTTGTCTAAACTTAGAGGATATGTATTAGGATAACTAGACAGTTAACCAGAAAATAACCCTAATGAGATAAATAGGATGGATTTGATCCCAGCATGGGGCCTGGGGAATTGCTAGAGAACATACTCATTTTTGGTTATTGCTGTGTAGAGATTGAGCTTTGGAGGAAGGGGGAGCCATGTACAACCATGCTCACCATCCTTCAGAGATTCAATGATAGCTGTCTTACATGGTGATAAATGCATTCTATTACATAGTGTAAAAAAAAAAAAAAAAAAAAAAAAAAAGCTGAGTATGAATAAAACTTATAAATGTGACATCACTTTATGGAAAAATTTTGCAAACATTATCTATGTGCTTCTGAATATGCTATATAGCCTAGAATTCTTTTGTTATTGTTAGCCAACCACTAACTTACAATCATATTTAGGAAATTAAGGACAGCTCTGAAAGGTGAAGGATTCCTTGAGTCAGCAATACTGTGTCACTTCATAAGGTTGTTTTCCTTTTGGGACTAACATAGAACTTACTGATTTTGTTTAGTCAGCCTCCTGGTCCAAGGTTTCTTCTTATCAGCACCCTTTCATATGATTCTTAAACACAGGAATAAGGATTACAGAGTACTGTCTAATTTATTTTTAAAAAAGATATTCCAGTGAGATGCTGACTTTAGTTTTTTGGAGGAAAGATTGAAATTGCCTACAATTTTATCATCAGCAGTGATGGACAGACTTTGAAAACCTTAAGTATGTCTTCAAACTGCTTTCACATCATTATCCATCTGTCCCAAAGGGTCTCAATTTTTGAGTGTTGATTTTAAGTAAACCTTTTCATATTAATTTTTCTACAAAATGTTCTGTACTGTATGCCATAAGCGACAAGATTCCTACTTCATAATGTTAAGCATAAACCTGAAACAACCCTGATTTTATTTATATTCACACACAAACTTCTTTTGAGAATGGCTAGATCACCTAGTTGTTTTTGTGTGTGTGTGTATGTCTGTGTGTGTGTGTGTGTGTGTGTGTGTGTGTGTGTTCAAGAGACCTCAATATACATGTTCAATGATGTAAATGTACTAATGTTAAGAAAAATTTCTAAAATTACAGGAGGTTTTTACTTGATGTTTTAGATTGATTAAAAATATGTATCTTGTAATACAGTTTAGTCAAACTGTATTATTTCCCTGTATAATATACAAATATTATACTGGCTTTCCTGTAAATATTTTCTTTCTAAAGAGATACAAGTTAGACACATGTTTAATTCTATATAAATCATACATTTCTTATCTTGCAAGTCAATCAGGATACATTTGAGATATGTATGGAGTGCAAATGCGGATAAGCCATTTGTATTCACTTTTTATTTATTCAATATATATATATTTTAGTGCCTCCCATATACCAGGAATATCTTTAGGCCCTGTGGCTGCAGCACAGGAAAATAAATGAAGAAATTTCTAACATGGAGTTCGCATTTTAGGGGTGGTGGGAGAGAGACAATAGGATACTCACATACACTCACACATACACACACACGTGCACACACAGGCTATAATTAAGAAAACTGGAAAAGAAAAGAAACGTAGATGTAAAAGACAGGTACTAAAAAACAAAAAAGAGACAGTTCCTCAAAAAGAATCATTGAAAATCAATATTGGAAATGTTCATGCATGAACTAACATGAGAATAATCTGTACATAAGTCCCATCTTTTTAAAGTCGTTTTCCTTATTGTTGATTAATAATTTTATAGTGACTTAAAGTTAACATAGAGTTCTGATGTAAAAAAACACTCTATATGTCTTAACTGATAAATATATACAATGGTAGATCCCCCACTGAATTTCACCATCCTACGTTTCATACACTTAAGTAGGAAAATTTTTGATGATTTTAAGAAAAGTCAAAAAGAATATACACACACACACAAGTAAGCATGTGTGTATGTGTGCTCACACGTTTGTGAGTTATATGAAAAACAAGGAACATCCTCTAAGTACTTACCTTGTTTGTAAAAACAAAGCTTGGGTATAAATTGTGTCTTTTGATAGACACTTATTTCTGTACAAGCCTTTTTTCTTATCAGTATAACAATATCTGTTCTGTCACCATCACCATGGCATATCTATAAGACACTAATTTTTTTACAAAATGTATCAACCTATTCACCCATTAATCAAGCACCTGCTCAATATACTAGATTAAAAATGAGTTAATTCATGGTAATTTTCATTAATTACTACTACGTTACTATGTTGGGGGAGCCTGGGTAACAGAGTAAGTCAATTCTATTTTAAGAAGAGTCTTGGAAAATACAATATTTAACCCAAATGAAAAATATGTTTAATGGTGAAATTTCAGACATGCGACATGTCAATGAACAAGTATTTTGTATAGATGAACTTTTATTTTTTACCTCCTGGTAAGGTATATGATCATCATGTTTAACAGCAGATATCTTTGCATGTTTTATTTTAAGAATATGCACAACTCACTCCCCCCGCCACCCCCCTAAGAAATAATAGCAATAATAACGTAGGAAAGAGCTTTTTAGGTTTTCCTAACCTGAGATTTATCTGCTTGCCTTTTGAGGAATAGAGATACTGCCTCAGAGAACATACTGGCTTTAAAAGTCAGGGCAAGTGGACCTACAGATTATCATACTAAGTGAAGTTAGACAGAGAAAGAGAGAGAAAGAGAAAGACAGAGAAAGACAAATATCATATGATATCGCTTATATGTGGAATCTTAAAAAAATGATACAAATGAACTTACTTACAAAACAGAAATAGCCTCACAGACAGAGGAAAAAAACTTATGATTACCAAAGGGAAAAGGTGGGGAGAGGGATAAATTAGGAGTTTGGGATTAAAATAAACACACTACTATATATAAAGTAGATAAACAACAAGGACTTACTGTATAGCACAGGGAACTACACTCAATATCTTGTAAAAACCTACAATGGAAAGAATCTAAAAAGAATATATATATCTGAATTACTATGCTGTACACCTGAAACTAACACAACATTGTAAATCAACTTAAAAAAAAAAAAGTCAGGGCAAGTGCTATTGAGTTCAATCAGATTTTTTTTCAGTACTTTCTGTAAGTACTGCTAACATGCTGATAATAATCATTTCAAATAATTTCAAATAAACATAACTATTGTAGTATTTTTTGTAAATGACAAGATCATTTGGCCACAAAAGTGTGGGTCTATAGGAATATTTCTATCAAAAATATAATGCTGCAGGTATAGGTTGAAAATACATAAGAGAATTGCTCTGGATACTACCTTATGAAAAAAACAAAATGAAGTCCATTTCTCTGGTACCGACATTATTTAGATAAAGTATTCTCTGCCCTGTTGTACCTTTTGCAAAAATTTTGGATTGTACATATACTCAAAAATAGCACTAAAAATCATTGTTTGCTGACAAATGGAAGATACATGTTACTCTCTACTGTTACTAGATTTAAATGTGAAATATCAATATAGTACCTTTTTCTCCACAACTTCCCTGAATACCTTGAGGACTTGTTTCCCATCTTTGTTTTACTGACAAAGGTCAAGTCCTTCTTTCCCAACTCAGATATAAATAGTCTTGAAACTGGTGCTGATAATTCTCATGCAAGTACTGTATACTTTTACCCTATTTTTTTATTCATAAAAATAGTATGTATTGTTCTGTGTGTTCTAAGAATTTGTATTAATGAAATGTGATACTTTTCCAACTTGATACTTTCACTCAATATTCTATTATAGAGATGTAGGTATCCTGATATACACAGATGTTGATTATATTTCACTGCATGAATTATAGTTTATTTAGCCACATACGATGAAACAACTACACTTTTAGATAAACTACATATAAAAACATTCCAGTATTTTAGGTAATTCATCTTCACACATTCTCCCTCAGGCTAAGGTAAGTAAAAAGAAGACTTGAGGTGATTACAACTTCGTTTTACTGTCTCCTCTGATTTACACTTAAGTAGGAAACACTTTTTAGTACCATCGCTACGGCTATTTTTATTTAAGGATAGTTAAGATATGAATCCTATGACTATAAATTGCAGATAGGTAAATCAAGAATTTAATCTCTCTCCCAGCCTCAGACTGCAATGCAGTTTGTAGCACACCTGTCAGAAATGCACGATGCACTGAATCATAAAACTATAATTCAGATCAGATCCAATCAGTCACAGTGTTATCATCGGCTGTTTTAGATATTATGTGGATCTGGAGCTCAAGAATCATTCTTTAGCATAAAGACTATTTAGTATAGCACACTTTATGCCTGCTGCACAGATCATTTCACTAGGAGAGCATTAAAATAGGTCTGTTTCTGATACGGCTGCATAAGCCATTTTCTATGGAGGATCTTTTAAAAGATCCTTTCTTTGAAGAAATACTCATTATTTAAAATGAATTAAACTTTAATGTATTCTCAAATAAGGCATTTTACCATATTCTTACACAATTCTGAGATACACAAGGTATATACTGTTAGCTAAGAAAGTGAATTTCTCTTGTAATACCTGATGTGCTAAATAGAAAGTAAAACATTTTTAATGGAAATAAGTTATTTAATATATAACTCACAGTTGCTGTAAATACCCTCACATTTATGTTTTCCTTTAGAAAAAAATTTCAGCTTGACCTTAATAAAACATTGGAGGCCTTTTTAAAGCCTGTAAAAAATCAGCAAAAGATGGATAAACCCATTCGATGGTCTCTGCTCAGCTCCTCCAATTCTTTGGCCCTGCCTCTACCACAGTTAGGAGAGGGACATATCTTCTCTGAAAATTAGCCTGGGCTTTAAGAATCTCTGAAAAATTGTGCTTACTAAGAAAGGATTGAAGAATGTATTGAAACCATATTCAATACGCATTTTAGTGTATATACAATATCTCATTTAAAGTACACACACACACTTTTAAAATAAAAAAGTCTGGGAAGACATATACATCAAACATTACATCGATTATTGCTGCAGTGTGACTATAGATGTTGTTTACTTCTTTATTGTATATAGGACAATATTGTAAACAGTGAATATTTATCACTGTTTTGTGAATATCACAAATGTACAGAACATCTACTATATAAACGCTACTGTTTTAGGTTCTGAAAAGTGAACAAAACAGTGTCTTTACTATGGAGCTTGTAATTTTACAATAATTTTTATTTAAAAATGAAATACTTTAAGTTTGGTATGATGACAATTTTGTAAACTTTAGTACTTGAAAGCCAGATTATTTCTTCATGATGAGAAAGAATAATTCTTACTTCTTTTTCTGTATTTTTAAAATTTTTCTAAAAGTATGACTTCATTATAAAAACTTAAAAATAATCTAAAATCTTAGATGCAAGTATTTCAATTGACCAAATTATTTCTTAAATTATGGTTTACATTCTTTTTTGTCTGTTCCAGTTTTATCTCCCACTGAGAAAACATTCATCCTGAAAGTGAATCTTCATTTTATTACCTCCATGTCAACCATTTTATTTTCTCACTCTCTTTCTTTTCAAAGGTCAGCATCTATGTGATTTGACTTTTTAAAGCTAAAATTTTGCTTCAAACTGTTCCCAATAAAGATTTTAATACAGTCATTTTATCTCTATTTTTTAAATTTTGCTCTATTTAATCAATTTCCTTTTATGTTATATTGTTTCTTCTGATCTCTCTGTTTGCTCTTCACGAGATTCTGCTTGAATTTCATGAATTCATTTATCTGTGTTTTATTATGAACTTAAATTCATTTTCTAAGTTATCTTTGATTCATTGTAGCAAATTACTTTTGCAGTGTAGACCTGGCTCCCAATTTTCAGAGCGACATACCTTTCCATTGGTCATGCAGTTGTAGACCCACGTTCTTTGTTTTACGTGCTTGTGGATTTTTTTTTTTAAAGAATTTTTTCTTATGTGCATATCATGATGCTAATTAGATTAATACATATTTCACAAGGTATAAGGATTGTCCATTCAGTGGCTTCCAACATGCTGATTCATTCTAATTTTCACTCCTAAAGCAGGAGTGCTTGTTTATATGATGCAGCCCAATTCTTCTTGTCTATAATACATTTTTATGAGTTTCTACTGCGTTATATTTTTATTGAGTTTCATATTTTATGGGTTTCTAAAACATAAACGTATAATTTGCAGTTTACATTTTACACAGCCTGTTCCTATTTCTTCTCGCACTTCCAACAATTTACTTGAGAAAACTATAATCCTCAGGAAGTAATTAGTCGTCCCCACAGTGGCTGTTAGCAGAAGTACTGATCCATTGATTTTCACTGTAGTTTCAAGTGCAGATTTCATTTTTTCCTATATTTTCATAAGTATTCTAACTGATAGATAAGCAAAGCTAATTTAAGACCTTATACTCAAAATGCCATTTTGAGATAGTACCAGGCTGGTAAAAAAAAAAAAAAAAAAAATCACTAGAGAATGCCACTTAAACCCCAAATGAGTACAAGACAAATAATACTCAAAATCATAGTTATTTTAAGCCATTAGAAAGCTGATATTGGAATGCAAACCTAATGATCTAAAATCCAAAAAAGTGACCAGCCCCTATTAGATGAGCTCAGTGGTGGACTTAGTCTTTAACAGAGTAGTGAGAGGACAAAGAAACAGCCCTAGATGCTGGTAAGAAGAAATCAGCTGAAAATTAACAAAGGAGATGACTGTCTCTCCTGGAGTTGAAACAGAAGTGAGAGAGTCACTTGCTGCCAAGGAGCAGCAGGGGGCCTGAAGAAGTCGGAGGGTGTACGGTGGGGAAAAGGAGAAAGCTACCAGGTAATCTGAGCCTCACACAGCATCAGGCAGTGGTCCTCTATCCCCCAATCCTACACTATGACTTGGCAAATGAAATGGCCTGAAGATGTCGGAGGGTGTACGGTGGGGAAAAGGAGAAAGCTACCAGGTAATCTGAGCCTCACACAGCATCAGGCAGTGGTCCTCTATCCCCCAATCCTACACTATGACTTGGCAAATGAAATGGCCTGACTTTTTATGGGAAATACTATCATTTATGTCAGTCTTATTTTCCTTTATGCAACCTTTCTGACATTCAATCAAATATTATGAAATGCAAGAATATAATGTTAAAATAATTTTTTTAGACTGAAGAGAAATAATTCCATAGAGAAAACGGATTCTGAGTACTCTAATGGAGAATGCCTGGAAGAGTAAATATATGATAAAACTAACAATCCCTTTTCAAAAAAACTCTTCATAAATTAGTAGTGGGACTCTTTAATATCCCTCTTTCAATAGTTGATAGAGGAATTAGGCAAAAAAAAAAAATCATTCAGTGTATAGAAGATTTGAACAACTCTGCCAAACAATTCAACTTAATTGATATTTATATAATGTCACACCCAATACTGGCAAAAACACATTCTCCTCAAATGTAATGAAACATTCAATGACATAAACCATATGCTGGGCCATAAAACAAGTTACAAAAATTTTGTTAGGATGGAATTTGTACAGAGTATGTTTTTGAACTATGATAATATTAAATTATAAATCAGTAAGTATGATACATCCAGAGAAGCTACACATGCTTGAAGATTATACAATACACGTCTAGTAGATCATGAGTCAAAGAAAACGTCTCAACAAAACTAAGAAAATATTTTAATTAAATGATGAAAACACAACTTGTTAAAATTTGTCTTACAGCTAATGTGTTTAGATTTATAGTATTACATGCAATAATAGAGAAGGAAAAAGGCATAAAATCAATGATACGAACTTTGACACTAAGAAGCTAGATGAAAAACAAATTAAACCCAGAGTAAGTCAGAGTTGTCTTTAAAAAATCATCCTATATAACTAATTTACTTAACATAAAAGGAAGAACATTATATGATAACTTCAAAAGATACAGAAAAGACATTTGAGAAAATTCAACATCCATTCATGATAAAACTTCTCAGTAAAGTAGGAATAGCAGTGTATTTTTTCAGCCTGATAAATTAAATCTAAAAAACAAAATTAAAATAAAAAGTCCGACAGCTAATATCATACTTAATGGTAAAATATCGACCACCTTCTCCCATGATCAGGAAGGAGGCAAGGTGTTCTAGTTTTACCAGGGTGATTCAATATTGTACTGAAGGCCATAGGGAACGCAATGAAGTAAGAATAAGAAATAAAAGATGCATAGATTGAAAGGAAAGAAGTAAAAGTACCTTTATTTTTAGATGACTTAATTATGTACTCAGAAATTTTAAGAAGCCTAAAAAAAAAGAAAGCCCACAAACAGAAAACCTAGCTCTAATAAGTGAATTTAGCAATATCACAAATACATAAAGTATAAAATTAATATGAACTTCTAAATATGAGATATGAATAATTGGAAAATAAAATTTAACACATATGTTATAGAATCAATAACAAATTAGATATACATATATGGTTAAATTTAACAAAAGTCATTCAAGAATTCTACACTGAAAACAAACTTTAAAGAAAGAAATTAATGAGTATCTAACCCAATAAAAAAACAAAATATTCTTGGACTTCAACACAATATTTAAGAAATATATATTCTTTCCAAAATTAATGTAGAAAAAAGGTCAATAACTTTTTTATTCTAAAGAGGAATAATAAATATTTTAGGCTTTACAAGCCATACAGTCTCTGTCACAATTATTCAACATACCATAGCATGTTGTAGCATAAAACCAGTTATGTCAATGAATGAGCATAGTCTTGTTCTGATAAAAACTTACAAAAACCGTGGTCAAATTTGACTTTGGACTCTTGCTTGCCAATACTTGATAGATTCAAAACTCTATTAGTAGGTCTCTGAATAGATTTTCAAAACATGTTGCTAAAATTTTTTTGGAAATCCAAATAACCTACAAGAATCAAGTGATCTTGGAAATAAGAACAAAATTGGACATCTAAAAGGATCTGACTTCCATACTTGATTTATGGCTATCGTAATAAAGATACTGTGGTTTTAGAGAAAGAATAGACAAATAGATTAACATTCAACAAGTGTCAAGCCATGTACCAACACATAAACAGTTAATCTTTAACGAAATTGCCAAAGCAATTCACTAAGGAAAGAATAATCCCTTAGTAAATAGTACTGGGACAATTACATATCCAGTTTAAAAACTAAAAAAGAAAACAAAAGCTTTGACCTCTACTTCATACCATACACAAAAGTTAATTTGAAATGAATCATAGTGCTAAATATAAACCATAACTAGAAAACTCCTATTAAAAAAAACATAGAAGTTAGCCTTGCAAATTTGGGATAGATAAAGATTCCATAGAAATGCCACAGGAAAAAAAAAGTTTCAGAAGAAACTGATTAATTTTACTTTATCAAAATTAAAAATTACTGGACATCAAAATCCAGCATTAAGTAAATAAATAGGCATATCACAATAGGGAGAAAATATTCATAATATCAATATATATTAAATAGGAACTTAATTCCAGAGTATACAAGAACTCTTCAAACTCAGGAATAAAAATAAACAATCTAATATAACATGGGTAAAGCCTTAACAGAAGCTTCACAAATGAACATATATAGATGATCAATAAGCACAAAATTTGCTCAACATTATTAGTCACCGGGGAAATACAAATTAACAAGAGTTAACACTACACAATCATTATAGTGGCTAAGATGAAAAAGACTGACAACACCAAATGTTACAGAGGCTGTGGAGGAACTGAAGTCTCACATATGGTTTTGGGGAATGTAAGATTTGCAACTACTTTGGAAAACTGTTAGGTAGTGTCTTAGAATGTGATAAGTACCTTTACCCTATGACTCATCAATTTTACTCCAGTAAAATGAAAATATATGTCTCCAAAAAGCCTTGTGTAGTAGTATTTATACAAAGTTAGTTCATAATAGTGAGAATTGGAAACAGTCCAAGTGTCCATCAACAGGACAATGGAAAAACTTTGTGACAGTCATATAATTAAAAAAAAATATTCATCAAAAATTGCAAACTAGTGATATATGCAAACACATGGATAAATATAAAAACATTAAGTTGAGAAAAAAATCCAATTACAAAACAGTATACACCCTATGATTCCCTTTATGTGAAGTTCTAGGTAAGTCAAGAAATAAATAAATAAATACTAACTCATGGTGATAGCAATCAGATTAGATTGCTTCTTGGGGTAGGAAAGAATTAACTGGAAAAGGGCATGAGGAAACTTTCTTGAGTAATGGCAATGTTCTATTTTTTTAAGTTATGTGGATTTCATTGAGTGAATCCATTGTCAAAACTGACCAAACTGTACACCTAAAATCTGTGCAACTCACTATGCATACATTACACCTCATAAAGTAAGATTTTTAATAACTCAAAAAGTCCAAAAAGCAGGAACCAGGCTGATTTTTTTAAAAGATATTAAGAAGATTGAGTAACAAAAACAACAAAAAACAATGTAAGAAAAAATAATTTAAGGCTCTTTGGCTCTTCATGGAAACTTTGGTGCATATGTGGTGGTTTCTAATTCATCTGTAACTCAGAACTTTCAAAATAGCTAAAGTTAGGTGATTTCAGATTCTTGGCTCAAGCCAAAATGACTAAAATAGTTGTTAACCCATTTATTAAATAATGTATACTGTACTCTTCTTAGTAAAATTGCTTAAGAAATCAAATGATATAGCTAGAATTGCTTAATGCTTGAAGAAAGAAAATAAGGAAACAATTTAACTTGCAATGAAAGTTAGCAGGTGTTACATAGATTTATAGATTACAGCTTTATATGGGACAATCAGATGGTTATTGGCAGCACATAAATATACTTTCTTACATAGAGTTAGTGGCACCATCCTTCTCCACATAAAGCAAATGTTACCTAACTCTGTAACACCATTACTACAATAAACAATTAATTACTTGTTTTCATGACTGCTCTCTCTCTCTCTATTCCTTTCTCCACTCCCAAGGGAAACTCTTATAGGGCCTTACTGGCCTAGTCATCAGAGCTGAGCACAGTTCCTAGCTCAATATAGGAGTTTTGAATTTAGTAAAAATAAAATGTAAGAGAAAATTAGTCATTCCTAAATCTTAGGGTCAATAGGACTTTTTTTTTTTTTTTTTAGAATCAAATATAAAAATATGGGCCAAATAGCAAAAGCCAATATGCGAGGAGGATTTGGAGATCATAGTGGTTTAGAAAAACCCTGAAGAACTCTGTAGTAGCCAAGAAAAAAATTATTCAGCAGAGTTGTGTATACTTTTTACAGTTCAAAAAATAATATTAACCTTCAATGTGAAAACCTGTTTATACAAGCACAATTTGGAATAAAGTTATTGACTTGAATATCTATCTATACAGATGTCTAACCCTGCTGGTGAAAGCATGATCATTCCTGAGATTGCATTAAGTCAACTCTCCAAGGACTCTCCAACCATCCTCATTACGTTTTGGAATACAGAATGATAGACAAACCACCTCCTCTTAGAGTGGAGCAAAGATAAAGTAATTTGTAAATGGATTTAAATAGCAATGGGGCAGCTCTGAAGATTTATGTACAAGTTTGGACTAAGAATATACATTTCATGAGACAAATAGGTAATATATTGCCTCTTAAATTCTTACCAAGTCTGAATTTTGTTACTCTTAACCAGAAATATCAGTATTCACAGCACAGACTACAGATTTCCAAAACTTGACATTAATTAGGCTGAAGACATTTCTTCATTGACAGCTTGGAACTTTTTGGTTAATGATGAAATTAAATTTCATGAATATAAAGCAGTGGAAAAATTATTTCCTTTTCATAGAATTAGTGAATTTTATAATTTCCTTTAAAAGTTTTATTAATAATAGTAGCTGTCCATATATCAAACTTTTACTAAATAGCATTCTATAACTTAAGAACTCTGAGGTCAACAACTGTGTTTTTATTTTTGTCTAACTGATACACACATACTACATATGTTATATATAATGACAATCTCTGAAGACATCAATACAGAATACAAAGGCTATTCATTTTCATTTCTTAATCAGAAGAAAAGTGACCATGCACAGAGACGAATACAATTTAAGATTGGCCTTTATACAGATTAGTACCATTTTAACAAAAGTGTACAAAAATTGATTTGGGCAAGAAAAGTGAAAATGATGTCCATCTATTTGCCAATTAAGGACTTCCCAGGTGGTGCAGTGGTTAAGAATCCACCTGCCAATGCAGGGGACACGGGTTCAAGCCCTGGTCTGGGAAGATCCCACATGCCGCGGAGCAACTAGGCCCGTGAGCCACAACTACTGAGCCTGGTGCTCTAGAGCCTGCGAGCCACAACTACTGAGCCCATGTGCTGCAACTACTGAAGCCCGTGCGCCTAGAGCCTGTGCTCCGCAACAAGAGAAGCCACAGCAATAAGAAGCCCACGCACCACAACGAAGAGTAGCCTGAGCTTGCCACAACTAGAGAAAGCACATGAGCAGCAACGAAGACCCAACGCAGCCAAAATTAAATAATATACTTTAAAAAAAAAAACTGCCAATTTTTTGCAGATGGAAATGCTAGTACTTTATGTCTTAAATGTCACTTACGACACAATTTGGGAAGCCAGATACAGCTGGCTTGTAAGAATCAAGATGATCTATGTGCTTTTTATGACCACAGAGAGCCTGATTCCTGAATGGTTTACTGCCTTCTCAAAACAAAGAATATGTTAATAATGCCTGTATCTGTTGGAAGAGTGTTTTTTTCTTTTTTTGATTTATTGCATTGGCATTTAAATGACTAATATAAGTATGAACTAGGGAAAATTCACATAGTAGATGCCTAAAAATTTTCAAACAAGTTTGTATGATGAAATATACTAGCGGTAATATCAAAAGACTTAAGTTCTTTCTTCATCTTTCCAAGGTACTAAAAAATTATCTCTACAAACCTCAGTTTTCTAGACTAAAACTTCGAGGACAGACACTATACAATTGGTCTAGTTCAACATTATTATAAGGACTAGATGCCACAAGCATTAAAGCATTTTTTGAATAAGAGCTACATAAAACACATAAAATATTGGGAAGTTAAAATATTTGTAGAAAGATAATAGTTCTAATGCTTCCCTTTCTCCCATCCTAGACTACACAACTTCTTTTCTGCAGCAAAACCAACCACAAATTCTCAGTGGCTTACAAAAATAACATTTATTTTTAACTACTGATGTGACGTCTGCTGGATTGTTGTACCTCAGACAGTTGGTTCAATTTTTCTTGGTTCTGTTGGGTTTGACTAGTTTATAGAAAATTTGAATTGGGATATCCAAATGAAAATACTCCCTGGAAACTACATTAATCCATTCAGATATCCTAGCAATGAATTTTATAAACATGCCTCCTTTAATGTTTTCTCTGTCCCAAGAAGATATCTTAAGTGGCCATTACTCATTTCACTTTTCAACCTTATCTATTATGATTTTATAAAAGAAATAGTCACAACACTCCATGCTGAAAGTTCTAGAATATCTATTTTGTTTCTTCCAATGACACCCTGATTGCAAACAGTTACACACCTTTTCTGAATTAAGCTTCTTGTAGTCATTAATAATATGAAATTAATAACAAATGACTTGCAGTAGTAACAGTCTGTCTCGAAACTTCTTCTCCCAAAGTAAATTCACTAGGTATATGTTCTGTATCTACTTTAACCCAGCTGATAGTTTTATTTGCCAAAGCAAAACATGAATCACCATTTTTTCAGTCCCTGTAACAATAAAATTTATAAGCCTCTAGTCAGGCTACCAAAGAAAAAAAACTACAAAAGAAGACACAGATTACAAATATCAGAAGTTAGAGAGTACCCATCACTACTGATCTCATGGCCATTAAAAGGTTAATAAGGGAATATTATAAACAGCTCTATGCCCATTAATTTGATAATTTAGATGAAATAAAACATTCCATTAAAGGCATAATCTAAAGAAACTCACACAAGGAGATAAAGATAACCTGAACAGGTCTTTAGTTACTAAAAAAATAAGTCAATAGTAACCTTTCAAAACAGAAAGAACCAGTTCCTGAGGATTTCACTAGTGAGTTCTACCAAATATTTGAGGAAAAATGACACCAGTTCTCTATGATTTGTTCCAAAAAACAGTAGCAGAGAAATCACTTCCTAACTCATTCTATGAAGCCTTCATTACCCAAATATGAAAACTAGACATGACAAAAAAATAACATGACAAAAAAAACACCTATAAACCAATATTCTTCATGAAAACAGATGCAAAAACCTTCAACAAAATGTTAACAAATAAAATTCAATCATGCATATAGATAATTATATACCATAAACAAGTGGGATTTATTCCAGGTATGTAATCCATCCCATCAACAGCCTAAATAAGAAAAATCATATGATCATATTAATAGATGCCAAAAACTTATTTGAAAAAAATCTAATACCCACTATAATAAAAGAAAACAACACAAAACCTCTTATCAAAGCAGAAATAGAGGGGAACTTCCTCAACTTGATTTAAAAAAAAAAAAAATCTGCAATGAGCCTTGTAGCCAATATCATATTTAAAGTGAGAAACTAGATACTTTCCCTCTAACATCAAGAACAAGGCAATTTCTCTACTATTAAACTTGTCCTGGAAGCCCTCCCAAATGCAGTAAGAAGAGAAAGTACATAAAAGGTACACAAAACAAAGAGGAAGAAATAATACACATGGCAAATAAAGCATATAAGAAGCTGCTCAACATTATATGTCATCAGGTAACTGCAAATTAAAACAACAATGAGATATCACTGCACATTTATAATGACTAAAACCCAAAACACTGACAACAACAAATGCTGACGAGAATGTGGAGCAACAGGAACTCTCATTCATTGCTGGCAGGAATGCAAAATTGTACAGCCACTTCAACGTGGAAGACAGTTTGGCAGTTTATCTCAAATCTAAACATAGTCTTATCATATGATGCACCAACTGCACTTTTAAATATTTACCCAAATGAGCTGAAAACTTATATTTGCACAGAAACCAGCACAAGAATGTTATACAGCTTTATTCATAATTGTTAAAAACTGGAAGTGACCAAGATCTCCTTAAATAGGTAAATGGATTTAAAAACTGGTATAACCAGCAAATGGAATATTATTCAGCAATGAAAATAAATGAAGTACCAAACCATGAAAAAAAACAAAAACAAAAACAAAAAAAATGAAGGAACCCTAAATGCTTAATACTAAGCAAGATAAGCCCATCTGAAAAGATTACATACTGTATGATTCCAAGTAAATGACATTCTGCAAAAGACAAATCTATGAATACAGTAAAAAAAAAAAAATCAGTGGTTGCTGGGGATCAGGGACGGGCAGGGCATAAGAGGTGAATAGCTGGAGCACAGAGTGTTTTAAGGCAGTGAAACTATTCTATATAATACTGTAATGGTATATACATAATATTCTGCATTTGTCTAAACTTACAGATCTATAACACACAAAGAGTGAACCCTAATGTAAACTTTAGGAAACAATAACATGTTAATAATGATTCATCAATTTTAACAAATGTGTCAAACGAATGCAAGATGTGAACAACAGGGGAAACCAAATAGGGGAAACTATATGTGGGGGAAGAGGGTATATAGAAACACTGTTTCTGCTTAATTTTTCTGTAAATCCCAAAGTATTCCAAAACAGTCTGTTAATTTAAAAATGTTCCAGTTTCACTACTGCAAGTAAGGAGTATGAAAGTCCTCACTCTGTCCTAATGACAAAAAAAAAAAAAAAAAAAAACCACTGAAAAATCAATAACCTTTTTTGCGTCTGTAAGAGAGGAGAGGACACAGGCAAACTGCTGCCCCCCAAGAATGGAGAGAGACTGGTGAATACAGAGAGTCATGGCTTACCTGAGCAGAGACCTGCAGAAATCACCACGTCTGGCCAGGATAGAAAAACCTGAACCGTAATAGACGAATTGCTGGAGGCTCTGTGCAGACAACTCTGGGAGTTTAAAATTCCAGAGAGAGCCAGTCATAGCAAGATCCTCACAAAAAATACCTCCAGGAACTCAATAAGGTTCCCACAGTAGATGGAGAAAAACCCCCACGCATTTCCAGCAGGGGAGGGGCAAAGGAACCATTTTGAAATTGGCAAATATTGCTAATTACTGAAGATGATTGCTCAGTACCTTGGAGCTCATTATACTATTCCTTCTACTTTAGTGAATGTTTGGAAATTTCCACAATAATAAAAACTATGATAGAACATTAAAACCAAAGGAAAGGAGTAAAAAAGGAAGAAAAGGAAAACAATAACCAGAGTACAGGGCTGCAAGGCCTGCCCTCAAGGGCAACTAATTAACCAGAGCCTAACCTGTTGGGATATTATCAAAGCCAGCTGACCTGAGGGAGGGGAAATACCCAACTCCAGCCAGCTCTTACTTTCCAGGTAGGAGAAGGGAAATACCTGACTACAGCCCACTCTAGCCACCCTGCCCCACCTGAGAGGGGAGGGTAAAAACAGAGAAATACTTGTCAAGTTTGCAGTCTAGATGCATAGGCTAACTAAAAGACTAAATGACTAAAAGATTCTGAGACCTAATCATAGGAGTACAGAATGCTTCCCTTGCCCCCTACACCTCACCACCACAATACTAAAGGGCCATTTACAGCTGTTCCTTTCACCAGGCACATTATATCCAGCTATCGAGAAAAAAATTACAGGGCAGACTGAAAGGCAAAAAAACACAATTTGAATAGACGGAGCAAGCATCAGAACCAGGCATGGCAGGAATGTTGGAATGATCAGATGAGGAATTTAAAACAACTATGATTAATATGCTAAGGGCTCTAATGGATAAAGTAGGCAGCATGCAAGAACAAATGAGCCTACTTTTGAAGAACAATGTAAGTAGAGAGATGGAAATCCTACGGGGGAAAGAAAAATGCCGGAGTTAAAACACACAGAAAAAAAGAATGCCTTCAATGGGCTTGTTAGTAGTCTGGATACATCTGAAGACAGGATCTCCGTGCTTGAGGGCCTACCAACAGAAGCCAACAAAAGAGAAAAGAAAAACCTCAAAATATAAATAATATAATCATCAGTAATATCATCAGTGTAGCTCAGGTCTGTCTACTAATGAATTCTCTAACTTTCAAAAATGTGATGAAAAGTTGTCTTCCACATACACATTAAAAACGAAAGTTTTCTTGATTTGTATCTTAAATGTCACTTAGGACACAAAATCAGGAAGCCAGATGCAGCCAATATTTAAGATATAAATTTGTTGATTTCTAAGATTTTTGCTTTATTGAATCTGAATACTGAGACGCAATGGATTAAAATTTAAAAGAATCTTTCTTGTCTTAAAGATGATTGAGAATTGCAATTTAAAAAAAACAGAAACCACTGGTAAATGGTATTTAATGTAAAATAACTTTAGACTTTAAAATGGTGGAACTCTAGACAGTCAGAAAAAGAATACATATGTTTTTCTGTAGGTAGACAGAGCATGCTAATTTCCTGGTTATGTTCAGAAGGATGGAAGAATAACGAAACTGAAAAAAGTTTGGAGTTTGGAAGAGATATTTTGGAGTTTGGAAGAGATATTTATAATGAATTACACAGCTGAAAATCTGGAAGGAAATTTTCATGCTAGGATTTAAAATGTAGGTATAGTAAAATCATCTTCTTAAAGGAAGAGATATCAGAGTGGATTAAGAGAGAAAATAAAACCTGCCATATAGTAAATCTATAAAAGATTTATTTAAGGCAAAAATATTTTCAAAATTCTAAAATCAAAGGGATGTAAAAGTATATAACTAAATGAAAGATTGATGGTGGGGAGTTTATTAGTACAATACAAAACAGAGAAGAATTAAGGCATTAATCCTGAAATTTGATACTGCTTACTATTAATTACAAAGGGGTTTGAATTAATTGAGTATAGGAATCTCAATAAAGCTGTTAACAAAAAAAAGTTTCTTTTTGGTATGACCAATGATCCTTTTTCAATTCCTCTTAAACATCATTAGATTTAGATGTATCCACTTTAGGATAAGTAGGGGATTTACAGTACTTTGAATTGATACAGCCACCTGAGCCAGGGTACCTTACCATCCTTGAGCTGCTAATTACGTGTCAACAGTATCTGAAAGCAGCACTGTCAATGTCCTTTCTGATTTTTATCTTATTCTTTATCTATCACCTGAACAGTTGACTCAACTAAACCATTCTTCTTGTTGTTCTTGTTCTCATGCTTATTTTTCTGGTCATCAATTTTTTTCTTGTGAATAGCTCAAACCTTTTTCTCATTATTAAAGCAAATGCATGGCAGATGTGGTCAGTGGTGGATCATTTTCTATCACTCTCTGACCTTGACGTTGAAATAAGGGGGCCAAGCAAAAGGAACTGCCTTTATCACAAGATGAATAGTTATTTGGAACAGAGACTTATCATTTTCATTGGCTCGTCGGTTGTCATCGTATAACCAGTCTTAGCTTGCTTGTACACACTACATCTCAAGGGTTTTGGGAATATTCCATCGTTTAAAGAATGTAAGAAAGTCAAACAGTAATCTTTTTCGGCATAAACGTGATCTATTCATACCTTCTCTCCTTCCAAATGGGTTAGTTTTGTTTGATTACATCTACTATGAAATTATTAGTCTCCTGTTCATTTAACTAAAGAATCTAAGATAGCGAAGATTCATCAGGCAGTTGCTAGTATTTTTAAGGGAACTGCCACACTCCTTTGAACTCCACTCATAAGCTTCCATGGTTACCTCTCTACTACATTCTGTGCCTGGGAGTATGGTGTAGTGACTAATGGCCACACATGAACAGAATCATAACAACACTGTGTTTTCCAAACACCCAGCAGGACTTCTGGTGTACAGAAACACCCTTTTTTCTTTTTACTTCTGTTTTACCTAAGATGATTCACTCTTTACTTTCTCTTATGTTTTTAGCAATTTTACTTACTTGAGTGTAAGCAACTAAGTAATAGTTTTTCTCACTCTTTTCCTCTCAATTTGCCTTCCACAGGAGTCAAAACTTCTCATTCATAAATAACAAACAAACTAGCAAACAAACCTCTGCCACAGAGGTTTGGCTGCTTCATACTGAGAGTGGGTCAGCAACTGCCCTGGGATTAAAATCTCCTCACGTCTTCTTTTTCTCTCCTTTGCCTTACTTCAAAGTGCCCGCACCATACTTAGATGTAGGTCTGAAAGTCAATCCTATTCATGACCCCAACTTGTAATATCTACAAATAATCAGGTAGTAGCAGGGATCTTGGATTCTGGTAGATAATCAAGCTCATAAGGCACAGTAGCCTTCACAAAGTGCCATACTTATGAGTTTTAATAAAGGGTAACAGAGAACACAGCAAGCACAATGGTAGTAGAGCAGTGGTCCCTTGATACCCAGGAACAGCTTCTGAAACTTCCAGAAACTCCTCATTAATTAAGATTATGACTGAGAATTGATACTGAATTTAATAACATGGAGGTGACTGGCTACTTTGACAAAAGAGCTAGCGTGTCATGTTAGGGTAAAACCTGATTAGAGTGGGTTAAAGGGAACTTGGAGAGGCACTGTAATCAACTCTGGATAATACTCTCAGTGAGTTTTGCTATAAAGGGCAACAGAGGAATGGGCAGAAACTTGAGGCAAAGGTCAAGTCAAACGGTTTTGAAATAGAGAAGTCTGCTGATGGTAATGAGCCAGTAGAGAAGGAAAAATAAAATATGCAGGGAAGAGAAAAGCACTGCCAGAATGATGTACTTGTTTAGGCAAGAAGAAGTGGGTGTTGGACATGGCTGGAATACTTGGAATATTTCCACATTGTTTTTGTGTATCATTACGCGACTTATCGTTAATTTTAGGCTTCAGAAGAAATAAATATATACCAGCATCTCTTTGTTTCACTGTCTGTATTTTGGTTCCTTTTGAATATTTGGTATTATGATTTCTTGCAAAAATGCTTTAGGGTCAATTTAACTCTGAGAGATAGGGAAGCCTACTAAAATCGCTTCCCCATTCCATGGTACCATGAAGAAATGTTTTCCAAGATTTTAATTACTCAGAGCAAACTACCAAAATCAAAACTAGTGTAAAGGATCTGTGCATAACTGATATTTTCTAGACCTTTTTTCGGAGAAAGAAAACAACAACAACTGTAGCTCACACAACAATGACAATCTAATCAATAATTTGGCTGACCTCATAGCCACTCACTGGAATTCCAGGTGTGTTTAATATGCATGAGGCAAAAGCAATCAGATGAAGACGATGAATGGTTTACAAGTTGGAGGAATGTTGTGCCATGTTCTGGTTTGTTGTCCCCAATGTACAGATTCTGGTGACAGAGTTTCATTTATCCCATTTATTTTTGCCCTACTTGTTGATGCCATAAATACCCTTTTTGGAGCCAAGCATCTGGAGATAACCAGAGAGATGGAGCCCAAAGCACCCATCACTAGGATGACAATAGAGATACTGGCTGAAAATCTGCTCTCTCAGTACAGGGCCAGCCAAAAAGAACATGAAAGCCATACTTTTCCTCTTCCATTACTTACTCATCAGTAGTCTTATTCTTGCCCCTAATCAGATTTCTTTAAGTCCAAAGCTATTTAAACACAGCCATATTTCTTATGCTGAGCACTCAAATTTAGCCTCTTTTTGTCTCGGTTCCCTTTCATTTTTGAATAAACACATGACTGAGAACTATACTGATATTAGACTAGAGCACAAGCAATCTGGTCACAATTATCAGCATCTAGTTAAAGGACCTTTTCACTGAGGCACTTTCTTTTACTTTCCCATCACTTAGCATAGATTTGACTGCAGATGGCTGCTGCAGACTGCACTTGATCCAACTGGAAATATGACTTTCAAGCAACTTTAACTTACTCATCATTGTTATATGGTCACTTTACCAGTGATTTAAGAGCAACACTTACCAACACGTTATTTATCTCTCATATCATTAACAAAATCCCTAATCTAACTGCAATATATAATCACTTTTTCAAGATTAAAATCTTGTTTTTCGAAGTAACAATGAAATTACAGTTTGAAATGTATCTGTCAAAATGAAAATTCTGTCAAAATTGAATGTTCTGTAACTTATATTATCAGCATGGTTTTGTCGTTTCTGTTCTATTTGGCTCATGTTACAGATAATTCCACAAGGCCCAGGCAAGCTAATTAATCCCAGGTCACATAAGCTTAGGTAGCTTGCTGTCACATTAGTGGTCCTACCCAGCTATTGGGAAAAGGCAGAATGACAAAAAATGCCACGGAACATCAGGTCTTCCTAATAACGCCACTGTCATTTTTCAAATTGCTGCCAAATCCCTTCTTCAGGGCAGCAGCAAATGCCAATGAAGACTGAGGTATTTGTTAGGGGGCAGGATAACTACCTTACAAATAGCAAGGGGAAAGCATTACATGTTCTCTGGTGTTGAAAAAACAGAGAGAGAGAGAGGAGAGAGAGAGAAGGGTCACTGATTATCTCTATTTTGGAGACAATTTCTATCTTCTCTGAACTGGAAACCCCAGTAAGATCAGTGTGGCATTGGCTTTGACTAAATTAGGCTATTTGTGTGATAGAATTTAACAGTGTGTGAGATTATTAGCTTATTATCACTGAAGTGGCAGCCATCACTGCCTTGCTACAGTAAGAGTAAAAAAGGCTGTAGCATCAGCTTTTACTGATGACAGTAATTTACTCTGTCAATGTTTAAACACTTCATGGAAATCAAAACCTGAGACTAGAACTCGAATGTCTGGTTGACTTTTTTGTGTGTCTATGAATATTCAAATCTACATCTTTGGAGAAATCATTGTTTTCAGCTGGATGTTCAGAACACATTTATTACAAAGATCAAACAGAAGTTTAAATCAATTCTTTTCTTATGAGCCTTATAATTTAACTAAAAGGGTGCAAGATATTGGTGCAAGGACTTTAGGGTCGCATATAGGCAGAGGGCCCAGTGCTGGTCCACAGAAAAGCAAATTCTTTTATCTGATTTCTTCAAATGCTTCCTCTACCAAACAATGATGGGATCTTCTATTCCATAATTAATACAAATTGTGACTACTACTATCTCTCATAAATTTTTAAAAATTTCTGCAGCCTAGGGTGAAAATTATTCTGTAGTTTAGTGGGGAGAGAGAAAAGAGTACAATAAAGCTACACCCCACTACCAACTTTTGGCACCTCATCCCACTAACGCAGCTTTATTTTTCTCCAAAGCAACCTAATACTTTACACAATAATTTCTCTACTGTTCCTCTTTTTCACAGAACGAAAGAGCCAAGCGGGCAGAAATTTTGCTTTGTTCCCTGTTGTATCTCCAGTAAACCTAGCATGCTAACAGACCTTCAAGAAACATCGACTGAGTCAATGAATAAATGAATGAATGAATAAATAAATTTGGGTGCTCACAGATGGTGAAGTAACACACACTGAACAACAAAGAGAAGAATGGACTATGGTGATTTTGCTTTCTACCTTAGGCTTCTCTCAGTTTGGTAGAGAACACTGACATGTTTGTATATATAAGATTATATATATCTATAGTCTTGAAAAGACTTATATTGCAACAGAATAAATATACTCCCAAGGAAAGGAAAAGGGAATTCCCTGATTTGTTTTTAGAGACACTGTGTTCTATTAACCTTCTCCTTAACTCCCTGTGGATCAAGACCCTTGCTTATCTTTCTGACATGCAAGTCACTACAGCAATTTTGGTCCCCTGGCTTCTGGAGGTTAAAAACTCCCACCTCTTCTCTCTTGCTTTGGGGTCCCAGCTTCTCTACTGCTATAACATCAAGCTCTGTGATCACTGTCTTACCATCAGTTCTGGACTACGGAAGAAAGCCATCATTGAAGCCATAATCGTGCTAGCATCCCTTTCACCAACATGCTCCTGATGGCTTTGGTGAACGGATGTGTCCTCTGGGCATCCTTGCAGAATATAATCCTCTGGTGGGTGGTCTGGTCTCACATAATAATATATTCCTACCTGCAAAATCACTTTTCTGAGCCATTTTGACTCCTCCTTGTACTGTGTGCCAAGCAAACTCAGGCATTTCCACTTTGCTCAGTGTGGACAATTCTTTTCCCCAGGTTTCTAAGAGACACTCCAGCAGTGAACTTGTCCCATACCCTGAGTCTTCGCCAAGGTGTTAAACTCCCACGTCTGAGAAAGTGCCGCCAGGTCTATGAATTCTTATTTAACCACTCTTATGCCCTGGGCTTCCCATCCCTGCCACCCTAAAAGCAAGCACCATCCAAATCCAATCCCAGGAATGCTCGTCATACATACTAGCTAATTCTTGTTCCTTTGGGGTGCATATGACCAGCTGCCAAGGTTCTTGATTAGTTCCAAACCCTGCTCATCCTTGTATTTGCAATCCCTGTTTTCCACTTACCTGTATACTCTCTCTACTCCTGATCTGGTCTGACTGTAGTAGCATTGCAAAGTAAAGCAGAAAGGTGGAAGAAATCATGCTCTGTTTTCAATAACCCGGTGATAAACAAGATTGATTGAGGCACTTTCAGGCTTTGAATGGGAAACACACTGCACGCATTAACATAGGAATATTGCTTAAAGTGGCTACACTTACTATTTGTTTTATCTTGAAAAGGAGGCTTTCATCAAACGAAAACATAGAAAGCTGATGTTTTTTGAAATGTTCACTTCAATTATTCATTTATCTAAGAAGAAAATCCTTACCCGTTTGGATATAAAGTACCAATGAAATATCTTTAGGAAGAAACAAAATGTTTAGAGGTAAAGTGTCTATGAACTAGAGAAGCCTAAACAAATGGGAATTTTCTGTTGACAATGTTTCAACAAAATACTATTGAAAATTGAAAACTATAAAATGCATTTAAGCAGCTAATTTTCTACTTCAGAATCCCCTCATGTATTTTGCTAAGAAGCAACTTTAACCTATGCCCTAGTAATGACAAGGTTGATGCTTTCCGTGTTTCTGACAGGTGCTCTCATTAACATCACTCATAACCTTATATAACAAACATAAAAATCATCACTCAAATGAGAAAATGGAGATTGAAAAATGAAAAACAACATGAGATTTATGAAATACATACATATATAAACTTATTGTCAGCCAGCCCTGAGTGATGGCACCAATTACCCAATGCAAATTATATACATTCATGCTTTATTTTTTAGAGTAAACTTGTCTAAATTGTGTTATTGTTCCTTTATGAAAACCTTGTTCTTTACTTCTATGTGTGTTTTTTTTATTTCAATAGCTTACTGGTTTTACATAAATAGGTTTAAAATATTTTATATTAAATGTTTGTTGATCTCTTATAGAGGCACCTAAATACATTGATGGGTCAAATTATAAATATATAATTTATTATAATCACCATGTTACATAAATGAGAAGGATTTATTGTTTAATTCACGATCTATAAATTACTCCCCAAAGGTTTCTCTAAGTTTTGTGGGGGGAGAAGAGGGTTGGCAAGGTTGTTCAGTTGATAAAATAATAAACTTATTGCAGCTATAATCTACTTATGTATTGTCATAATGTTTCCTTTCACAAAGGGTGTTGGAAGTTTTCTAGTCATACCTTAAATAAAAGGCCATACAGTTTGGAATTTTGGAGAATAACGATGGTAAATTTTAAAATATTTTAAATTCATACAATATATTTTTCCTAAAACAAACTGGAAGCTTCATCTATATTCTAGTTTTGTGTATCTCTCATAATTTATCAAATGTGAGGTAAGATTAAAAACCACAACTTTCATTCACTAAAATGCATCACTAAATTAAAAACAGGAAAGTAGGTCAGTGAATTCTTTCCCTATTGTGTAAACATATAGAAGAAAAATTTAGCATGCGTCAATTCCATCAATAATATCAATTAATAATCTCTACTTGCATGGGTGCTCCCAAATATTTCATATATTTATCAAACTTTGATTTTATTTGCGAGTATAATAGCTAACCTCCAAAGAATAAGAGGGTCTGTGGTAGCCTTAATTTCAACCCTTCATATTCTGTTTATTGTTAACTCTGAAATGTAAGCCTGTATTCTAATAGCACAAATGCGTTATTTATAAGATGAACTTCTTATTTATTTCCCAAACAAGGGAATTTTGAGAATAAAAGGGGGACTTAAAAACCCAGGAGAGTCCCAGGCAAACATGGATTTATAGTTGCTTTAATCATTAAACACTGTTGACAGTATAGCCATTTCTAAATTCAGAAGCTCCCAACTGCCTTCCCTTTGAATCCCTGATTCCTACTGTAGGGTCGAATTTAGGTAAAATAGAACAGCACTGAGGAACACAGACTCTATACCCAGCCTGCATAGGTTCAAGCTCAGTTCCTCTGCTTACTAGGTGTGTTGTCTTGGGAAATTTACTTCAACTCTCAATACTTTATTTCCCCTATCTATAAAACAGCATCAAAGATTTCAGTAAATATTTCATAATTTGTGATGATTGAGTTATTAGGTATAAAATATGTAAAACAGTGCCTAGCACACAGTAAACTATTATAAAGTACTATTATTTGCTAAAATATATTATAATAAGTTATCCATATAAAAAGCAGGAGAAAAAAGACTGAATCACATTTTCTTAATATTTTATCTTATTTGTTCCTAATCAAAAGAATTAATGGTGTGATAAGTACACACAATGAAGAATGAGGTTTGGCTGACTAGATGTGAGATAGTCTTAATTTTTCTTAAGTTCACATCCCTACAGATTTCTGTGCGTGTGGGTGTTCAATGAGAAATTAATTAGGTAATTAGCCAATTAATTAAAAACTTTCTTAGGCCAGTTTTAGATTTATAAAAAACTTGAGAGATTTCCAACGTACACTTTGCACCCACACGTGTAGCTGCCACAATTATCACTATCACTCACCAAAACGGTATATGGTATATTTCTTACCAAGAATGAACTTACAATGACACATTGTAACCATTCAAACTCCGAAGCATAGTACCTGAGGTCTCACTCTTGGTGGTGTGCATTCTACGGATTTGGACAAATATATGATCACATATATCCATCATTATAACATAATACAGAGCATTTTCATTGTCCAAATAATCCTCTGGGCTTTGCGGATTCTTCTCTTTTCCCTTCTCCCCCAACCACCACTGATCTTTTTCGTGTCTGGAGGATTGTGTCTTTCAAGGAATTGCTCCATTTCAGCTAGGTTATCAAACTAGTGAGCATACAGTTGTCCATAGTGTTCCTTTGGAATCCTATTAATTTCCATGGGATCTATAGTGATGTTTTCGCTTTAATTACTGATATTAGAACTTTGGTCCTTTCTCTTTTTTTTCTTTTTTTCTTTTTTCTTAGTTAGCCTGGCTAGAGGCTTACTGGTATTATTGATCTTTTCAAAGAAACAGCTTTTGGTTTTATTGATTTTCTCTATTAATTTCCTGTTTTCAATTTCATTTATTTCTGCTCTAATTCTTATTCTTTTAAATTTCTGCTCACTTTGTATTTAGTTTGCCCTAATGTTTATAGTTTACTAAGGTGGAAACTTAGATGATTGATTATAGAGCTCTCTGTTTTTAATATGCATTTAATGCTGTAAATTTCTTTCTAAGCCCTGGTTTTGCTGCATCCTACCAATTATTTAAGTAGTGTCTGCCCTCATTTAGTTAAAAATATTTTTTATTTCTCTTGAGATTTCTTCTTTGACCCATGTGTTATTTAGAAGTGTGTTGTTTACTCTCCACCTACTTGGGGATTCTGCAGTTTTCTATTATTGATTTACAATTTAATTCCATTGTGATCTGAGAGCAGACACTATATCATTTCTAATATTGAAATTTTGTTAAGGTGTGTTTTATGGCCCAGAATGTGGTCTATATTGGTGAATATTCTTGTGAGCTTGAGAAGAATGTGTATATTCCTATTTTTAGGTTAAGTAGTCTACTGATGTTAATAATATCCAATTGACTGATGGCGTTGTTGAGTTCACCTATATCCTTATTGCTGGATCTGTCCATTTCTGAGAGAGGTGTGTTGAAATCTTTAACTGTGATAGTGGTTTCATTTATTCCTCCGTTCAGATGTACCAGTTTGTGCCTTACATACTTTGACACTGCGTTGTTAGGTGCATACACATTAAGAATTGTTACGTCTTCACGGAGAATTGACCCGTTTAACATTATGAAATGCCTTCTTCACCTCTGATAACTTTCTTTGCTTTGAAGTTGGCTGCTTGGGATTAATATAGCTACTCCTGCTTTCTTTTGATTAGTATTAACACAGTATAATTTTCTCCATCCATTTACTTTTAATCTATATGTATCTTTTTATTTAAAGTGCATTTCTCATGGACAACATATATTTGGGTCACATTTTTAATCCACTCTCAAAATCTCTGTCATTTAATTGGCACATTAGACCAGTGACACTCAAAGTGATTATTGATATAGCTGGATTAACATCTACCATATTTGTAACTTTTTTTCTATTTGTTGCCCTTGTTCTTTCTTCCTACTCTTGTTTTCCACATTTTTGCTGCCTTTTGTGGATTTAACTGAGAATTTTATGGTTCCATTTTCTCTCCTTCTTAACATACCAGTTGTACTAATTACTTTTTTTTTTTTTTACTTATTTTGGTGGTTGTCCTAGAGCTTGCAATATACACTTGCAACTAATCCAAGCCGACTTTCAAATAACACCAGATCATTTCACAGGCAGTGTGAGTGCTTTAGAATAACAGAATAGTCCTAATTTCTTCCTCCCATCCCTGTTACCAATGCTTTCATTCATTACATTAATATAACATATACATAAGGATAGGTACGTAGATATATAAATATCCCCAAGTATATACATAAACATACATAATTGAATACATTGTTGCTATTATTTTTTGAACAAACTATTATCTGTTAGATCAATTAAGAATAAAAATAATAAAATTTTTACTTTATTCTTCCTTCCATGTTCTTCCGTTCTTTATGTAGATCTGTATCTCTGTCTTGTATTATTTTCCTTCTTTCTAAAGAACTTATTTCAACATTTCTTACAAGGCAAGTCTGACAATAAATTCCCTCAATTTTTGTTTGTCCAGGAAAGTCTTAAATTTTTCCTTCATCCCCGAAGAATAATTTTTCAGGGTACAGAATACTATGTTAGTGGGGTTTTTTCCTCTCAGCACTTTAAATATTTCACTCTATTATCTTCGTGCTGGATGGTTTCTGGGGAGAAGGCAGATGCAATTCTTATCTTTGTTCCTATATAGATACATTCTTTTCCCCCCTGTAGCTTCTTTCAAGCTTTTTTTCTTTATCTCTGATTTTCTGTAGTTTGAAAATGGTATTCCTATGTGATGCTTTTCTGGCATTAATCCTGCTTGGTTTCTCTGAACTTCCTAGATCTGTGATTTGGTGTCTAACATTAATTTGGGGAAATTCTCAGTCATTATTGTTTCAAATATTTCTTTTTTTTTTTTTTTTTCTCCTCCTTCTGGTATACTTATTACACAAATGTTACACCTTTGTAGTTGTAAGATACAGTTCTTAGATATTCTATTCTGTTTTTTTTCCAGTCTTTGTTCTCTCTGCTTTTTCACTTTCCAGGATTCTATTGTTATACCCTCTAGCTCAGAGAGTCTTTCCTCAGCTGGGTCCAGTCTACTAATAACCCCAAGTGTTTTTTATCTTTAGCATTTCTTTTTGGTTCTTAGGATTTCCGTCTCTGTGCTTACGTTGTCCATCTCTTCTTATAAGCTTTCTACTTTATCCGTTAAGAGCCCTTAGCATATAAATTCTAGTTATTTTAAATTCTTGGTCTGATAATTCCAACATCCTAGTCGTATCTGGTTCTGATGCTTGCTCTGTCTTCAATTTTTTTTTTTTGTCTTTGGGTATGCCCTGTAACTTACTCTTGATAGCTGGTCATGATGTACCAGATAAAAGGAACTTCTACAAATAGGCTTTTATTAACATGGTGGTGAGGTGTGTACAGAGGGGAAAAGTTCATATAGTATTATGATTAGGTCTCAATATTTTCGTGAACCCACAGCTCTGGACTGTTAACTTCACAAGTGTTGCTCAGTTATTTTCTCTCATCTTAGGTGGGACAGGACGGTTAGAGCTGACTGAGGTTGGGCATTTCCCTTCCCCAAGGTCAGTGAGGCTCTGATAATATGCCAGCATCTTAGGCTCTGGTTAACTAACTAGCTTCTCCTGAGGGCCCATCTTGTTAAGAAGAACAATGTGTTCTGATTTATTACAAAATGGTTCCTTTCCTCCTCCCGCTACATGAAGGGTTTTTCTCTGATATTAACTGTGGGAATCTGGTCAAACTCCTGGAGGTGAATCTTACAACACTGTGGGTACCTTCCGATGACTGGGTCCCTCTGGAATTTTTCGCTCTCAAGAGTTGCCTGCACTAAGCCTCCAGAAAGTCATCAACTCCAGTTTAGGTTTTCCTACCCCAGCGCTGATTCCCATGGCAGTTTCCCCTTGTGACTCCCTGTATGCACCTGTCTGTTTCTCCAGTCTTGGGGGCAGTGGTTTTCTCTGTGCTCTCACCTCCCTTAGGAATCCAAAAAGTTATTAAGTCTTTAGTCTGTTTGGCTTTTTACTTATTGTTAGCATGGAGTGGTGACTTCCAAGCTCTTTATGTGCAGAATTAGAAACTGCGAGTGTTCCCCAACATATTTTTACCTACCTAGCAACAGCAGCCTCAGTTCCAACCCTCTCTCCAACCGCAGGATCTTGGACACGATAGCTCAACAAGCTTACAGCTTGCAGATCGTAAAGATGTGTGAATCACTAACTTGCATAACATTAATTTGTCCCATTTTAAGGCAAGGAGATTACCAAATGGCCTGCTGTTGCCAGTGGAGTAGGTATTTGCCTTTGAACGTGCTAGTATGTCCCCTTCACTTTTCAAAGCCTTATAATTCAGTACAGTGAGGGCACAGATAAGTCACCTAGCATCTGGCACCAATTTCAATCATAAGTTACTGACAAGAAATCAGGCCCCATGGCAAATCCAGCTTCCAGAAGTGGACATATCAGAGGTGTCGGGATGACGTTTGTATCCACTGCTCACTGTCTGCAGAGCCTGTGCCCACTGAGGGCAGCAGCCTTTCCTTCAGCTGTCTCTGTTTTGTGTCACTGTTTCCAACTGTGAGGACTCCAAGTTTGTTTTCAGCTCACCTAGATATTCTTTAAGCTATGCAATATACTTTGAATATGCTCTTTACAACTAAAATCCCTGATTGATACTCCAGATTTTTATTCCATATGTGTTTTTTTCTTAAATAACCTTCTGAGAAAGCAAGCAAGAAAGGAACAAATGGAGAATATGATATTTTTAAAACAAATTCGTCTATTTTCACAAGTGGAGACTATTTGTATCCTTCTCACAAAAAATATTTTTTCACTTGTGAACAAAAGTACACAATTACTCTATACATTCATCATTCTGCAACTGCAATCACTGAGTTCTCCGAAAATGTATATGCTCACATTATAAATTCTAAGTAATCATTGTTTTCCAGCATGTATTTTAGGTTTTAATATACATGCAACTCATGAAGTCAAGTAAATGCATAAATAGTTTTTAGAAATTCTCTGTCATGTTCATATTCATGTTCTTTGACTACCTGTTGTTGATATCTCATTTTTGACAACTTTAGCTTGAAAAACCCCAGTTATCTAACAAAAACAATTAAAAAAAACTAGTAGTTCAAATGATATTGTCATCAATACTTATGACATTAAGATTTACAGCAAAAACCTGATGAAAATGAAAAATAAAGACAATTGAGAGAGTTTCAAAATTACCTAAAAAGAAATATATTTGATCTCTCTAATTTCCCTTAACTTTCCTAGACTCAGTTACCATTCTGTAGAGTTGCTTCTTTGGCACTTCACATACACTTGTGTGTTCTGCTGAATTGTGCTGTCATAAGGAGGTGTTTCTATATATTTTGTATTTCACATGTTAAACTAAGCATCTGTTGTACACTCTCCTCCCCCCAGATACGACTGGAGTCACATGGTTATAGGTAATCCATTTTACAATATTCTTTTATTTTCCATGATTCCAGGCCTAAGTTCACTCCACATTCAGAATAGCTCTCTTCATCTTTCACTTTTGAAAAATAGCTTCCGGAAGAAACTGACTTGAGGCAGTAAAAGGCCTACGAACTAAAAGTGAGTTAAATTTGAACTGGACCTCTGATTTCCTGGATTCAGATTCTTTTTCATAGCCCGAGGAAATTCAATTAACCCAACCTTCAGAATCGAATTATATTCATTGTTTCAAATTGACACTCACTTTTCTCCTTTCATTCATTAAACATTTGTTAAATTCCTATCATCGAATGTCTTCACAAATCCAAAGTGTTTCTGTTGGAAATGCTTTGTCTTCTACATAAATTTCAAGTTTACACAACTCATTGTTCTTCCAATATGCTTTCGTTGGCTTATTGTCTCTTCTTTAGTTAAGTACCATCGAAGGGGGAGATACCAGTCTAGATCACATTTCTGTCATATATCCCAGCTTCCCTGTTAAAGCTTATTAACCCTCTATTTGTAAAGAATTGAATTAGATAACACCTCTAACCAAAATGCAGATGTTTAGATGGTAGATTCAACATATTAGAGTAGGAAAGGCATGTAGAGGCCGAGTCAGTCATCTCATATAAGAAAAAAGGAAACAACACAAAAAAGAATAAAAATTTTATAAAAGACCTAGCCAAGAGTACAGTAACAATTATTGAGAGTGGAGTAGGACACAGGCTTCTATGCATTTGTTCCAATCTCACTATATATACTGCTACTTCTGGAACTATGCTCACTAATGCCACTTCTGCTACACTTGCTGCTAATACTACGTTATAGTTTAAAACTATGTTGTAAATCTAAAAGAAATATTTTTGGTTCTTCTAAATGTGCCAGGTCACCATTCTTTATTATTTTTTATCAGGTTACCTTTTGTAATAGTAAGGTACTTCATGGAGAAAAGCAGGCAATTAGATTTAGAAGCCAGATGTCAGGAAAATATTTAATCTCACATGAAAAGAATTCTGATTAAGACGCTTAATAAATGTTAAAAGATCAATGCATTAATAGAGAGGATCAAAAAGATAGTTAATTCTTATTTTTTGATAGCTTAATTTAGATTTCTTAAAAAATTGTAACATGCTAAACAACTTCATAATTCCTGTATGAATGATAGCTATTATTTTTGACATTCCAAATACTCTACTTTTACTCTCTAAATCTTTTTTTTTTTTTCCCTTTTCCTATTATAGTACTGTACTCTGGGGATGTGGCTATTCCCTTTGCTAGTTACCAATATGGTGGACATTTCCAAAGTAAAAGAGAAAAAAATCAAATGTTATTATTTGACAAGACATTGTGTTTCCATGGAAAATGCATGATTATTGGAAGTCAGTGAACTGAATTTTGGACCCGATTCCACAAAGACTTTGATATTAGTCCTAAAAACCTTTGTGTAGCAATGTGGTAATCTATAAATTTTGAAAACTGTAACAGCTTTTCATAACTCACAGGAATGTCTTAAGGGTAAATTAAAGTGATAAAAGGCCACAACCACAATAGCTACTTATTAATCTCTTACTATCTGTGGCAGAGTTAAATGCTGTACTTTCAAGGAAAGGCAGGACATGCATCCCCGCTGCCCAAAAGGTAAAATCAAATAAACAAGCCCAGACCTAACAAAATGGAAAACTATGTACTGATATGGGAAAAAAGAAAAGAAATTTAACTTAAGCCTAGGCTCTGCTATGAATAGTTGGCTAATTCCTGAAAATGTACTTTATATCAATGAACATTAGTGTCTCTATTGTAAAAACAAGCATATTTATTGAGATTACAGTTTGTCTTATGCCCCGATCAGATCTAAGGTATTATGAATCAATGCTAAGTGCTATGTGAAAGGAATGAGAGGTCTTGAAAGACTTCATGTCGTCTTTTGCAACCTCATTTCTGTGTGTTCCAAGCTAAAACAAGAAAACTAAGACACATAACAAAATATGGTTCTAGTGGAGTTGAATTTCTTGGATTCTATTAAGATTATATATGATTTTTAACAATATATATCAAAAAGAGTTCCAAGTATAAGCAACCTTCATTATTTGTTCATTTCAGAATACAGTAAGTTTACATTAGTTGAAAACTAAGGAGCATTAAAAGGTCATTTTCAAGAGTAAATAGAATGTAAGTGCTAAAAATGGAAAATGACTTTGTATGGCTTTGAGACAGAATAGAATACAGAAAGAGAATGTGCTTTTAAATGGCGTATATAAAGTCTGAAAATTATGCAGCCTCCTTTTAAGTGTCTGCCACAAATAGAGACACTATCAGTTGAAAATATTCATTTTAACATTACTGACCTTCGGATACTTAAGGATATTTCAAATGACATTCAGAGCAGAAATGAGAGACTGGTATTCAACAATTTAATATATATTCAAATGAACATTATAATAGGAGGGAAATTTATGAAAGGGAATTTATAATAGCTCAAGAAATGTTGGTAGATTCTTAGGATAACTTCAATTGTGTGATTACAAAAAGACCGATAGGGTCTTCAGATGATTTCCGATTATATTCTTTTGCTTTAAAGAAATTTTCTGTGATGCCCAAGAACCTTTCTTAGGCTAAACTTTTTAGCATTAGAGGATTCTGACTTACCCTGAACTGCTAATCTTTAACTTTCTAGGGAATGACGAGGGTTCTCTGTAATTTTCTACTAAGTATGGCTATATCACCTATATAGGACTGGGGTTCCTTTAACTTTTCTCTCCACCTAGGTCATGAAACAGATCTTGTTTTTGGTACTGTTTTTTCCATTTGCTTGTGTATGTGTATGTGTGTGTGTGTGTGTGTGTGTGTGCGCGCGCGCCCCCATGCTGCATATTATAATTAAAATTACCAGGATGCAGTATATTGAAATGAACATGTTCTATTTTTTTTAATCCTATCCCATCTCTCTTCTACCACCATGTAGCAGAAACATATATTATAGGCCACTAAATACAAAACAGATTTGCTAAACTTTCAAACTACAAAGCCTTTTACAGAATTTAAAAGAAAAAATGTGAATCCTGGAAAGTTAAGTTGCTTGCCTATTGTTAAATAACTTGATCTAATTGACATTTATGGAATACTCTATCCAACAACAGCAGAATACACATTCTTCTCAAGAACAATGAGCCGTTGGCCAAAATATGCACACTCTGGGTCAAAACACAAACTTTAACATATTTAAAATGATAGATATCAACTAAATAAACTAGAGGTAAATAATGGAAATGAAGCAGGATAATCCTTATATATTTAGAATTTAGGCAGGATACTTCTAAATAACATATACATCTAAAAAAAGACCCTCAAGAAAAATTAATGATGAATGAGGACAGAGTCTCTGTTCACGGAATGGAAGACTCATTATAATTAAGATGTCATTTCTTCCAAGTTTAACATATGGATTCAATTCAATCCCAATCTAAATCCCAGCGAGGAATTTTTAAAATATTGATAAACGGATTCTAAAGTTTATATGGAAAGCTAAAAGATGAAGAATAGCTAACATGATACTGAAGAAGAAGAACGAAGTTGGAAGACTCACATTACCTGATTTCAAGAATTATCAGAAGGATGCTGTAATTAAGACAGTGTGATATTAGTGAAAGAATATCCGTGTGGACCAACAGAACTGGCACTACAAACTCAAGATTCACTATAAAGCTACAGTAAACAAGACAGTGTGGTATTGTGAAAGAATAGACATATAGAACAATGGAACAGAAGAGAGAGCCCAAAAATAGACCCACAGAAATAGAGACAACTGATTTTTAACAAAGACGCAGCAGATCATTCCGTGGAGAAAGAGTAATCTCTTCAACAAATAGTGTTAGAACAAACGGATGTCCATAACAGACACTGCCAAGAGAACAACACGCCACAACTTGGAGAAAATATTTGCAGAACACATATCTGATGTTCCACCTCATTTATTATTAGGAAATACATATATTTAAAAACTTAGAAACCACTACTCACCAATTAGAATTGCTAAAATAACAACACTAATTAAACAACAACAGCAATGGCTAAAATAACAAAACTTGACAAAACCACATGCTGATGAGAATTCAGACCAATACAAACTCTCATTCATTTCTGGTGAGAAGGTACAGCCACTCTGGAGGGCAGTTTGGCCGTTTCTTACAAAGCCAAACATAATCTCACCGTGCAATCCAAAAATCACATTCCTAGGTATTTATTTATCCAACTGGTTTGAAAACTTATGTCCATGCAAAAACCTGCATGCAAGTATTTATAGCAGCTTTAGCCATAATTTCTTTAAAACTAGAAACAAGATGTCCTTCAAAAGATAAATGGATAACCTAATTGTAGAAATCCATATAATGGAATATTATTTAGCAATAAAATATAAACGACCTATCAATCCATGAAAGATCTGGAGGAACTTTAATGCATATTGCTAAGTTAAAAAAATCCAGTCTGAAAAGTCTATATACCATACTGTTCCAATTACGTGACATTCTGGAAAAGGCAAGTATACAGAGACAAAAGAGATCAGTGGTTGCCAGGAGCTGGGGTTGGGGTGAGTTGTGAGGGTTGTATAAGTGAAGCAGAGAGGACTTTTAGCATGGTGAAACTATTCTGTACGATAGTGTAATGGTGGCTACATGCCATTATGCACTTGTCAAAACCCATAAACTTTAAAACACAAGTAAACTTGAATTTATGCAAAATTTAAAAAATCATTTTGGAGGTTGGGAGACCCTAGTAAGGAATCCATACAATGATGAGACTTTAACAGTATTAAAAATGTATGAAACACCTTCACTTAAATTAGGGTGAAGTGGTGCCAACATAAACCAATGTGGAAATGAATGAATGAATAGAATCTGCAAGATTAAAGACAAAAGGAGTTGTATGTATTCTAGTTTATAAAATATTTCCATGGGGCATGTGGATATGGGTTAATAACTGTGATACTATATACATATACTGGAATTAAATTAAATAAATAGGTGGTGGATTGTGGGAGCCAGTTCTCTTCATTTTGACATTGGAGTTTATAGATAAGCAAGGGGATGAGATGAGACTGATCTATGTGGTACCAGATGAGTTGGAGACATCAGTATGTACTCATACTTCACTTCATATAGATACAGATGAGTACATATAGAAATATTTATAAGTATGTGCCTATATACTGGTTGGTACCCACACATATGTCCTTGCACTGTCAGATGAGATGACCTAAATGAAACCACACCCCAGTAGTAACAAACAAAGTGGTACCCAGATCGTGTTTTCAAATAACATTCTCCAGTAAAACCTCCAAGACTCTTTGGAGAAATATACTAGATGAGCCTAGAGCAGAAAGTAAGGAAGTTCTAGGAAGAATAGAAACAAAACAAAAATTAACAAGCAAGTAAAAAGCATTAAAACATATCCCATAAGCCATAGAGAAAGAGTGGTCAACTGAAAGGGTTCCTAAATGCCAACGCTGGAACAATCTGACTACAGCAGGAAAGGCAGAAAAAAAAAAAAACAACAACAGTAATTTTACAGTGGAGAAGCTTGACAAACACTACCCCAGCCAGGTGATCAAGGTCAACATCAGTAATGATAAATCATGTTGTTAGTATTTACCTTTTATATACTGAGGAAAATGGTATTTTACTTCTGTGTAACCACAGAAGTAACCACAGTCTAATTATAAGAAAAGGATTTTTAAAAATCCAATAGAGGAGCATCCCACAAAATACCTAACCAGTACTCCTCAATACTGTCAAGACCATCAAAAACTAGGGAAGTATGAAAAATTGTCACAACCAAGAAGAGCCTAAAAAGACAGGACAACTGAATGTAATGTGGTATCCTGTATGGAATCCTGGAACAGAAAAAGGACATTACATAAAAACTAAGGGAATCTAAATAAATGATGGATTTTAGTTAATAATAATGTATCAATATTAATTCATTATTATACAAAATGTACCATACTAATGTAAGATGTTAATCATAGGAGATACTGCGTATAGGTTACATGGCAACTATCTGTACTATCTTCTTAACATTTCTGTAAAATTGTTCTAAAAAATAGTCTATTTCACTTTGCCGTACACCTGAAACACTGTAGTTCAACTGTATTTCAATTTAAAAAAGATTTCTACTAAAAAGCCTATTTTTAAAAAATCGATATATTGGAATATAAACATACATATTTCAGATTAAAAATACAATAAAATTTTTTAAATTCCATAAGACAAACATAATACAAAATATACAAAAATATGAACATAAACTTTCAAAAAAAGATATATATCAACTACACATGCAAAAAAGTGCCAACATTATTATGTATCAGAAAAATGCTGATTAAAACTACAATGAAATGTTTGTACCCACTGCAATGACTAAAATTAGAACTAAATATACTGGTTAAGATGTAGCGTGACTGGAACTTTCATGAATTGTGGGTAGGTATTTAAAGTGGTGCAGCCACTTTTGGATAACTGCCAGTTTCTTCTAAAATTAAATATACATCTACCGCGAGATACAGAAATTTCACTTTTGAGTATATACCCAAAGAGAAATGAACACATATCCCCACAAAATGACTTGTATAAAAATATTTGTTGAAGTTTATTCATAGTAGCGTAAAACTAAAAATAATCTAAATACCCATCCACTGGTGAATGGATAAACAAAGTGAAAAGTTTTTTGTTTTGGTTTGGTTTTAGTTTTTAGTTTTTGGATTTCCTATAGAGTAGAATGACCAACAATAAAAGCTGCATTTAAGGTATAATTTTAAATTCCCCGATGATCAAGTAAAGTGACCCCATAGTAACAGGAAAATACTAAAACCTAAAAAAGCACATCAATTGCTATTATGTATTTTGAAGTAGTAAATGATATCCTCAAATAGACAAATATAAGGATACAATTCATTCAGGTCCGTACAGAATATATGTAATCTTGAATATGTTTTTGCAACTTCAGTGCCATTTGGAAAATAATGACTTTATTCTAATGTTAAGACCCATACAAGAAGCCTACCTAGTTGTTTAGTTTTGTTAAATGATGTTCCATGTTAAACTCTTAACCTTGATAAGTTATTTTCACTTCACCCCATTTTCAATTGCACAGGTATACAAACACTGTGTATTTTTTACTCCCTGTTGATATTATTTGCCAGGTTACAAACTTAATACCTAGCTCTTCTATCCCACTTATACAGATAAATCCATCCTCTGGTTCAGTGCAGTAGCTGGCAAGTAAATGTATGCATCATTATGATTAGATATTTGAGAAGAGTCTACGAAGTAAGCACTATTAACTTTGATGAGAATTTGTTTTGTATGAAATGGACAATAATGTTGGCCAAAAATTCTATGCACTTCTATAGATTTCTCAGCTTTAGACAACCAGTCTTAGGTTTGCAATAAGGGCTGTGAAATATCCTTTTATTTCTCCCATATACAAGGAATGATTAAGAGAAATTGAGGCTTTGTTGCCCTGAAAGCAACCACAGTAATTACCAAACCTAAACACAAGTCAGCTCCTATTTGACTGATTCAGTGTTCCATATGTGTATGCTACCTGGTTTTTCTAGAGTTCACTAAAAAAAAAACCGCGTCATCAAAAAAAGAGCAAGAAGAAGGAAAAAACTTTTGCAACAGACAGAGTCAACAGAACAAGGTACTAAGAAAGATAGACTGTTTAAAATGTAATTGGAATTGCAGAAGAAAAAGAATAAAGGAGAGTACATTTTTAAAGAAAATGTCAGGAAAATTTCCAAAGAACACTTTAAAAAAGTAAACAATATATAAGAAGCAGAATGAATCCAAAACAAGATAAAAACCGACATACACACACGTGCATTAACACAAATTCAAATACAAACGTCCAGATACATCAAAGACACTTATGAAAACCCAACATAAAAAGGAAATTTTAAAAGTAATGAAAGAAAATAATGTGCATTATCTAGAGGCAAAAAGTTATAAAATGCAAAAGATTATCATTAAAGACAATTAAGCCAGAAGACATTGGAGTGTCATCCTTCAAGTATGAAAGAAAAAGAAAAAACTTAAATTTAAATTAAAAAATTTAACCTAGATATTATACCCAGAGAAAATATCTTTTAGAAACAAAGGGAAATACAGATTTTTCAAACAAATGAAAACTGAGAAAAGATATACTGCCTGCAGACTTGTACTGAAAGAAATGTTAAAGAAGCTTTATAGGAAACAAGAATATGATACCAAATAGAACTCTGGATTTAGACAAAGAAATACAGAGCTCTGGAAATGCTAAAAATAAAGATAAAATATTTTTACTTATTTTAATAGCTTTAAAAGATAATTTACATTCTAAAACAAAATAATAGCAGTATATTATGGACTTATATGTAAAGAATAAATACTTTTTGTCACAATAGCTTAGTTTCATGTAAATGGAATTATTAAGTATGTACTCTCCTATGCCTGATTTCTTTTACTCAGCATAATAAATATGAGATTAATTCACATATGTATTATAGTATATGCTTTTATCACTGAGCAATATTCAATTATATGAATACACCACAATTTTTTTATCCATTCCCTTATTAACAGTTAGGTTATTTCTTTTTTATGGCTATTACAAAGTTGCTAAGAACATTTGTGTACACCTCTTTACAAGCACAGATATCTCGCAGTCTCAATAACATCTGCTGAAAAGACTATTCATTCTCTCTTAAGAATACTTTGCACATTTGCCTAAAATCAGTTGTCAATGTACACATAAGTCTAATCCTGGATTTTTCATTCTATTAATCAGTTTATCTACCTAGACTCTAATTCCACACTTTCTTGATAACTGTAACTTATTAATGAGTCTTGAAAGTTGGCTGTGTTTAACATTGTTTATCAGATTTTTGGTTAACCTAGGTCCTTTGCATTTCTAGTCGAATTTTATAATCACCTTGTTAATTTCTACAGGAAAAAAAAAACCTGTTTGGACTTTGGGATTGCATTAGTCTATAATTCAATTTGGAGAAAATTTACATCTTACATATTGATATTCAACCCATAAACAAAGTATATCTCTCCATTTACTGAGAACTTTTTAAATAACTTTCAACAATGTTTTGCAAATTTTAGTGTACAAATCTGACATATCTTTTGTCATATTTATTCTTAATTATTTCACATTTTTATGCTATTATAAATTTCTTTTATTACTTCAAGTTTCTGATTATTCATTGTTAAGTGTATGAAAACAGTAAATTTTTGTCAATTATTTGCATCCTAAAACCGTACTAAACCCATTAATAATTCTAGCATGTTATTTTAGTTTCCATTAAATTTTTTACACAGAAAATTATGTCATCATCTCACGTCAAATAAAATTTTATTTATTCCTTAATAATCTGGATGCGTTTTTCCCTTGCTTTATTGCACTGGTTATATCTCTACTACAATATTAAATATAAGTAGTAAGAGTGGATATCCTGGTCTTGTTCTTGATCAAAATTTTTCAACATTAAGTATAATGTCAGTGGTAGGTTTTACAAAGATGCTCTTCATCAAGCTGAAAAAGTTTCCTTCAATTCCTAGGTTGCTGCAAGTTTTTCTCAGGAATGAATATTGAATTTTGCCAAATGCCTTTTCTACTGAGATAATCATAAGGTTTACCTCTTTAAATTTGTTAATATGGAAAATTACAGTGATTCTTTTTGAATGTTAATACATTGAAAAATTTGCTCTTAATAGCAGTAACAACAAAAAATAATGTAGCTTCCCCATAGATAAATGTGATTTACTCCTGTATAACACTGAGAGTTAGACAGGATTTGATTGCTAGAAAAGACTTATGGGACCCAAAATGTCTATGCTCACTAATTTATGATTTATTTTAGAAAAAAAGATATAATACAACAACAGCATTAAAATAAGAATATGCATCTTGATCAATGGTTGCATCACAGACTCAAGCTTTAATTTTTCTTGCTTCATAATAGCCATAATAGACTATATTCTTTATCTCTCTGATCAGAAACCACCAAGGTGGGCTCATAACACCTAGAAGCCTGAAATGGAGTCTCAGCTGGAGATTCTTATACCTTGCTAATAAGGTAGGCCTATTTCTTGTTATGTAAACAGTGCTGTGGCAGAGCCCGCCGGGAATCTCGAAAGTACAAATTATCAACCTCACTGATCTCAATAAACACCACTAGCTAGCTGAAACAAATCATCCCAAAACTCATCACAGGTTCCACTGTATTAACCAGTGCATTTCATACCTTAAGCAGGGGCCAGTGCCCTATAGGTATTTCAGGAAAGCTGCTCAGGCCAATTCCAGGCCAACAGAATTAACTCCTCACAAACCTTCCCACTCCACCGAAAAATCCACCAATATTTCTCTGTCATAACACATTTTTCATTAGTCATCAAAACCAATCTGATTTATAGTTATATATTTATTCAATGAATGTATAGTTTTTAAATTTTTGATCCTCCAAAAGGAGAACTTGAGATAAGGACTTGGGTGCAGATATTTTTTTTGGTGGGGGGAGGATTGAGCCCAGAATAGAGATATTATGGAACAAAGTGAATGATTTATGGAATAAAGAAAGTTCTCTATCAGGGTGCATTATATATTTCACATTAGTGAACTACAGAAGCTCAATTCTACTAGCAACCCTTGAGAATTTTTCAAAATGGCTCCCAGAAATGACTTCCTAATAGATGAAAGGCTGGGGCGAGTAATAAAGAGTTGCAGGGATAGCACTATAAGGTACAAAGACTGCAGAGCTGGAAACCAGTGTAGAGTGAAAAAGAATGTAGAATAATCTCCACCGACGGTCCCAGATTTAAAAGTCATCTACTTTTTTGATTCGAGGCTAACTCTGGAGACTAAATTATTCTCATTTCAGTATCAATTAGCAGTATCTTTCAAAATGAAATGATCATTTCTAATCACTCTACTGGCACTTTTTAGAGTTGAGATCACCTGGACAAAGATCAAAAGAGTTTGCTCTTTCCTTTTATTTTTAGGAAGCTCATAGAAATCCTTTCTGACAACTGTCAGATTTTCTACTGCTTTGTCGAGCAAAGTGATAGATAGCCTTACAGCCCTTGCGAATGAATCTTTCAAGTCAGAAATCAACTCTTGTAGCAACTGAGAGTATGCAATATAAACAGATGGTTCCATATTCCCAAAGAAGTGTTTTTATATATTTATTTATTTTGGTGTTTTGTACACAATTCATGCTTTGATAGATTAGTGACTGAAAGTTTCCTTGAAGAAGACTGGAATGATTTGAAATGATTTGAATGGAAAGAAGATGTTATGTCTGCATTAGATCTGTTTTTGTTTGGTTAGAGAATAAATGGTAGCATTTTGCTTTTAATATTCTCATTGTAGATTTTGAGTTCACAATTAGAAAATATTCTTTCATTTTAGAAATGGTTGTAACTAAACACTAGACAGCAGAGCAGAGAAAGTATTCCTTTTAGATTGTCCTACTGTTCTTCAGATACTGTTTTTTTTATTTTCTGAGCATTTTGTGAACAATAAGGTAAATAATGACAATTTAATAATCAGCTTCATAAAGCTTTGGTAAGTTATTAACAATTAAATTACTCACCAACAGCAGTTAACACAAGAATTAGACTTTAACAGAGCAATGTTAACGTGAATTTTCCAGGTAGTCCTTATCGAAAGGAGAAAATGTATATTGCATTTAATATACGATAGCAGACTCCAAAATAAGAAACTGTGTTAAATATTACATTAAAATGCTAACTAAAAATTCTAAAAATAAGATGATTAATATTTTATATTTATATGTTGTAAAACCTAAGTAATTGAGTGAAAATTAAATATTAGAATACCCTTAAATAAATTAACGGATGAATATACACCCAAGTAAATAAATACTCTTTCGTTACTTTCAAATATCGAAAATAACCCCTCCCCCCCCCCGCAAAAAAAGAGAGAAATGATTGCTCCCAAAGTCCTGTCCTAATAAATGGGTGATATTTATATTTTATTTTTATTTTAAAAACCTTTTACTTTGAAATAATTTTAAGCTAACAGAACAGTTGCAAAAATGGGGTAGAGTGTGCCCTAATTTAACATCTTATATATCTATGGCACAATTACTGAAACTAAGATATTAGTTATTAACTAAACTACAGAATTTATTCATATTTCACCATGTTTTCACTAATATCCTTTTTCTATTCTGAGATACAATTCAGTATCACACTGAATTCAACTGTCATCGATATGTTCATCCTCCAAACCATGACAGATCCTCAGTCTTGTCATTCTAGATCTTAACAATTTTTAAAACTACTGGTTTAGAATTTTGTAGATTCCATCAATTTGTGCGGTTTTGAGGGTTTTTTTTTTTTTTTTCATGAGACAGGTGACATCATGAATTTGGGGGGAGAACACTACAGGGGTGATGTGCCCTTCTCAGTCATGACATCAGAGGAACGTGACATCTATCCATATGTATCGCAAAGGGAAAAACTACAAACTCTACATCATCAAACATGTTTCTCCAGTATAATGTTATCTTTTTTCCACCTGTAATCAAAAAATATATTGAGAAATATCCTTTGAAACTGTGGAAATATTTTCTCCTTAAACTTTCACCCTCTAGTATTAGCATGATCTGTGGATCTTGCCTGCAGCAATTATTACTGTGGTGGTTGGTTACTAATGTTGTTTTTCTATTTTATTTTTTCTATATTTACTAATTTTGCAAAGAGGCGCTATCCCTTTCCTCCCATTTTATGCCTTTGTTCAATCATTTACTTGTATCAGTAGGGATTCATGCATATATATTTTATTATTTGGGTTATAATCCAATGCTGTTATTTACTCTGTCGCTCAAATTGTTCCAATTTTGGCCACTGGGAATGTTTTTAGCCTGGCTTCTATGTCTTTTTGACACTGCATCTTCCTTTTTCTTGAGCGCTTTATTACATTCCGGCAAAATAAGATGCTCTCATTTCCTCCTGTATTTTCCTAATCTCAGCTTTAGAAAAAACAACTTGTCAGTGGGTTTAATACATACTTGAAAATAACATTTTTGTCTTTTTTTATTATGGTCAAATATACAAAACATAAAATTTAGTGTTTCAATCATTTTTACTGTACATTTCAGGGGCATTATATAACTTACATTGTTGTGTAGCCAGCACCACCATCCATTTCCATAATTTTTGTATCTTCCCAAATTGAAACTCTGTCCCCATTAAACAATAACTCTCCCCTGGCAACTGCTAGGGGAGGTTTTTCTATTTTTTGTCCCCATGAATTTCACTATGGTAAGTACCTCATGCAAGTGCAATCATACAGTATTTTTCCTTTTGTTTCTGGTTTATTTTGCTTAGCACAGTGTCTTCAAGTTTCATCCATATTGTACTTAGTACATGCGAGACTTTTATTCAGAAGGAGTCATCTTTAATGTTTTCATGTAATTAATATTCTTATAAAATTTTACTTTCTTATGATATTGGAATACCAGTTATTCATTATCATGAGATCACCTTATTTTATATTAAAATATTGTATTATCTTAAATGCTTTAGTAAAATATCCTGCTATTGATAAATTTGTAATTTGCAAAGTGAGATTACTGTTTAAAAAGGCATGCCTTAAAACTGCTGCTTCCATTAGAATACAGAAATATGCAGGGAAATGTCACTCCAACACTAAAAGTGAGAATAATTAAGATAATCCAAAAATAAAAATGTTAAACCAATCAGAGATCTTAGGCAAAGTGACCACCTAATTACTAAAAATCCAAAATATGACAAGTGCCTTTCAGAAAAGATGTAACATGTAACTTCCATCTTTGGCAGCAATAAATGGAGAGGGAAGTCACCAAACACTGGAGAGAACAAAGCAGACCAACTTTTAACAATTTTTTTTCAACTTTCAAGTATAGCTTGGAATTACAGTTTAGTTTCTCTGGGAGTCCTAGATTCAGGGTAAATCTGCATACAATTGCTACCTCTTTCCTAAGGGCCATGACAGAATGCTTACAAGAAAGATTGGGAATTGGGTATAAAATCTCACAAACTGAGAAAGACCCCTTCTGAAACACAGACACATCAGTCATTCTGTATCCTGAGGATGGAACAGAGGAAGAAAGAATGAAGCGAATCCCTTCTGCACACCACACACTACAGTGACAAGAGGCAGTTAAGTATCCACCTTCAGGAGAAAGAATACTTAAGACTGTGATTAGAGTAACTGATCAATTTTTGATTATAGCTTAATCTGTTCTGTTTCTCTGAGATCTTATGATGGAATCCAATGCCAATGTCTTAATCTCAGTTAACATGCTTATAGGAAGCCTAACTGCTAGGAAACTAAGCCAATGTATAATCATTCAGTCATTGTAGTGTACGTTAATTACCAGGAGTTAGAAATAGCCTCTTTGACATTGGTCTTGCTAAGGATTTCTACTTGGATTGGCTCCTAAAAATCATACACAAATGTCCATAACTACAGCCTCTCTCCCCTCAGTATAATCAGGTTTGGATCCAGCTCTGTGTGATAATAAATCCCTTTTACATACTGTCTCTGAAAGAAGAAAATTATGCACAAGCACCACTCTCTTCCCCACTGTATTGCACACTAGGGAATATACTAGGTAAGAGAGTGGTGCTTGTGGATAATTTTTTCCTGCTGTATACCTCAATTATGTGGGCCTGCAAATAAGGATGTACAGTCAGTTAAGAATTGAACTGCTCTGCATAACAGAAGGACATAGTGAAGAGAAAAGAAGCAAGGAACCAACAACTGTGGGTTTCATAAAGATGGCTTAGCCTGTGTGATCCATGATATGATTCCATGCAAAACTCCCGCCAAATATTAAGTACATCTACTAAATAAATGATTGTTTTATGTGAATATTTTTTAATTGAGAGAACAAAAACCGCAACTAAAATTCATGTGAGCCTCAGCATGGAACAGAACAAACGTGACAATTTAAGAAGTCACCACCTGAGAAGCAGAGGAGGCCAGGAGAAAGAAAGTGCTGATGAAATTAGTAAAAATCTTCAGAGAAGACTTGGATTTTCATAGGCCATGAGATTGGTTGGGGGGGCTCAAGAAGATTTTATCTGGATCGCATATGCACTGGGTCCACCAGGTGTCATTTCAGTTCTAGCTGCTGTCAGAATTTCCCTTTCTCATGCTAATGAAAGTTGAGAATCCTAAACTACCCTCCAACATCGCCACACTCCAGCCACACAGTATTCTATTCCATCACATATGTCAGTTTAAATGTGAATATGTAATGTTTGGATGTAAGCAAGTAAGATTATTGCCAATGGATGGAGGCCAAATTTGATAATAAAATACTCCCCAGTAATAGAATCATAAGTGCGAGGGATGTCCAAAATTTGAAGACCTTGAATTTAATAGATTAATGGATGGAAATAATTATGGAAATAGGTGGGTGAGAAACACTTGGAATTAAATATTTGGAATATTAGGTTTCAAGGAGTATTTACTTGACATGGAATTAGAGCTTGAATACTTTAAGAAGAAAAATATATCTGGGCTTGGGATGATTAAAGGCATGATTAGAGGGAAAATACAGGAGCAATATAATTCTTAATAGTAACAAGATCTCATCTGGGTAGCTACACTGATTACATGTACATTTTCCTCTTCTTCTACTTTATCGATGAATATTTTGTGGCCTGACATACATTTAGTGTGCAATTTTCTTACATACTGCAGAACAAATAAAATATAGAACTGACAAGTTTAAACTGAGGACTAATTTTTTTTTTTGACATGTGGCTGGAATATCATCATCTCACCATCCTAAATCAGCCTCTCCATTTTCTTCTCTTTCAGACCTACTTTCACCAGAAGTTCTTTGAAAACTTAAAAACAGAATGATCAAATATGAAAGAATATTAAATATTGCCTAATTCATCAACCATCTTTTATAAATAAGGAAACTAAGTCACTGGGAGATTAAAATGATATTCTAGTTAGTGGAAAAAAAATGATGGACCACAGTACAGGTTTGCCTGTTCCCAGTATACTTGGCCACACATGCTACTCAAATCAGTCTCAGCAAGAATATCTTAATACCCCCAAATCTGATCCTGTTAAAGAGTCAAAACTATTAATTATGTTATGTGTTCTAAGAATGAAATTAAGCAACGTATGACTTTCATTTATAACCTGTCTGCCATCAGAGTAAATCTGACCAATTGTGAGGATTTCATTTCTGATTTCCTTGTATGAGAAATGTTGGGATATTTATACAGTTTAAATGCAAATAGCTGAGTTACCGCTATCTACGATGAAGGAAAAGAAGACTTTATTATTACTATTTTTCTATACTTCTTACTAGATTACTAGAAACACTGCTCTCAATTAGCAAATGTTTTCTATTTTCGAGTTTGGAGCAATGCAATGGCCAATCTCCTCCCATCTCCTTCTCCCCAACAAAACTCAAGACAAATAAATACATATGGAATAATACAAAGAAAAAGAAATCTCTGATAGCCTCTTTGTGCGTTTTTTTTTTTTTTTTTGTATCTTTCTTTCTATTATTACTTGCTATGTAGGCACAGGTAAACCAATAAATTGGGAAGGTGATGAGCTTCGCTCTCTGAAAATAGGGTTCCATGTTAAATTATTGATCCAGCAAGGAAAAGATATGAAGCACAATCAAAAAGAAGATCTGTACGTTGACCCTTGTGATTACAGTGTAATTAGAGTGGTGTTTTGTTGGGAATACTAATCTATCAACATGCCAACTTGCTGCACCAGAAGGCATATCAATAGTTTCTAATTCTTTCAGCTATTTCAGAGATACTCTGAAATTTGAAGCAACATGTCATGGCAAGCTAAGTAATTGCCTACACATTAGTGATAATACATTTTTCTATTGCGTAAAGTCCTAGTTTACAAAAAATAACAAATTGAAATTATGACCTTCAGCCCTAAAATATGTATTCGTTCTTGAAATATGAAAGTATGCAAATATTAAGATCACATAATAACCCTAAATCCTTTATATGTTATGCACTATAAGTGGAAATAAACATAGTACTATGATAAATTTATTAATAATAAATGCAGCAACAGCAATAATAGTAATAAAAATAAATTATAAGATAATTCCACTTGAGCTAAATTTAATATAAAATTAAGAGAAAAGGATCTTATTTGGTTGTGTCATGCATAAAACAACCCTGTGTGTGTAATATATGCTAAATAAATACTTACTAAATGAAATAAATCTATTATATATCCCTATCATCAAGATTTGGTTTGAAATAATATTTTCTTCTAAAAGAAATGTCCATTACTTGGAGAGTAGCTCATTACATGTTGTGATGGAAGAAAAAGAGATGTACACCTAGCACATGTACTTAGTGCCAAAAAATTTTTTTTAAATCTCTAAAATAATTTTGGAAGGACAAAGGGTCCGCCAATAGGGCCTCCCCCTGTTCAAACTGTTATAATTTGACATCAAGTATTGAAAATAATTATACTTTATTCAAAGAAGTTGAGAGTACAAAAAGCTGTGAGAATAGTTTTATAATCAAATCATGAAAATAAACATAAAAAGTACCAAGAAGAGTTTTGATATAAAGTTTAACCATATGAAGATAGAATTATGCTATAATTATATACATATATGCATATTATATATATGCTATAATATGCAGGTGTTTGGTTTCTTTTATTAATTATACATCACTTATACAGTATAAATACATTTTCTCCTAGCTGGGTAAAGAGAGATGTGGAACTGTGAATAAACCAACCTGTTGGGTGGGATGGAGGAGTACAGGAAATAAACCTGTGTTCAGGTATGTGGAATATAGCAAATAAAGAGATTATCCAAGTGTACCTAGATGGAGATGAAATAAACAAAATCATCCTCTCACTTTCTGGGAGATAAAACCTCTTGATGAACCCTGTGATACAAAGAGTAATAATGATATAAATATTAAACTGGGGGTCAAATATCATGTATATGACTTGGTAAAGTTGGGAAGGAAGTAGACTGGAGTAAATGTCACAGGCTTGAAAAGTTTTAGTGACATTACAAAAGAGGGACATTGCTTGGTTATTTAAGTAAGAATAGTCTAACAAACTGTAAATTCAAATTAATATGGAAAACTCAAGCAATCCTTTTTTTCCTACCATGGACATAAATTGAAAATCACTCTGGCCTTGCCAACTCAGAATCCATAAACAAATGTTCTTATTTCTTCAGCCTGGATATATAAACATAAGTACTCCTATGTGTCAGTAAGATTTACATGACTACAGGGATAATAAAGAAATAAAACAGTGTGCAATGACAGTAGCAGATATAATAACTTTAATCACACTTTTGTAATTTGTTTATTTTTTAATCTGGTATTTTAAATACTTAGAAGAGTTTAATTAAACAATAATCATGATTTCTGAGAGATTTAATTATGCTTTAAATCGATGTTTAAGAACTTTTGTAATGAGATTTATTGACAAGTTTATTAGTTGTAAAATTTATAATTAAATAATGAAGACAATATGTTATGAACTTAACACAGTGAGCATTAGCCAAACTATAAACTGTAAATTTTTCTGTACCCATAAAAGTCCTTTAGATATTAAAGATCTACACATGAATGAAAGGAATTTATCTGAGGCCGGGTAAAAAAATGACACAAGAAAGTAGTAGGCTGAACAATCCCTGGAACTCATACAAAGCTGTGAAAGGTCTCATTCTTACCAGACAAATTAGAAAAACCTTAGATGTATCTCTCCTAGGTAGATGGGTCAAATTAGTACCAGACTTCAGGAAGCTCTTAACATTCCCTAAGAAGTTCAACAAAACCCAACAGAAAATTGGAACAGATACTTCACCAAGAAAGATATATGGATAGGAAGTGAACAAATGAAATACACATTCAACATAATTATTTCTCAGGGAAAGACAAATTAAAATTCCAAAGAGATACCACTACACATCCATTAAAATGACCAATGGCTAAATTTTTTTCAAAGTCCGAAAATCCCAAGTGTTGGCAAGAAGGTGTACCAATTGGAATTCTCGTACATGTTTGGTGGTAGTCCAAAACGAGTTAGCGAGTTTATGAAACAGTTTGTTACTGTCATATACACTTAAACATTCACTTTCCATATGATCCCCAATCTCACTCCTAGTTATTTTTCCTAGAGAAATAAAATTACATTTCTGTACAATAGTCTGTACGACACTGCTTATAGAAACTTTATTCATAATAGCTAAAAATATGAAATAACACAAATGCCTATCAACTATGAAAGGACACATTGAAGACTTTACACAAAGTAGGCCAGTATTATTTACTTGGACTATTTTATTCCAACAATTGCTATAGTGAGATTCACAAGAGTTTTGATTTTCTAATGTCATATTTATTTTCAGTCTCAGTGGCATTAATGAAGTTCATTGTTTTTAATGATATGAGGGGAATTAATTAAGCAATTTATATTAATGTGACAGAGACTATAACTTCATTAAGAAAATGTGATAGGGCAAATATGGCAAAATATGAACTAAAGAAAATCAGAGGATAGACATGTTGATCCACCAACCCTTTAAGATTGTTTGTCTAAAAACAGAGCTACCATATGATCCTGCAATCCCACTCCTGGGCATATGTCCAGAGAAAAACATAATTCAAATAGATACATGCAGCCCAATGTTCACTGCAGCACTATTTACAATAGCCAAGACATGGAAGCAACTTAAATGTCCATCGACAGATAAATAGATAACGAAGATGTGGTGTGTATATATATATATATATATATATATATATATATATATATATATACACACACACACACACACACACACACATACATACATACAGTGGTATATTACTCAGCCATTAAAAAAGAGGAAAATAATGCCATTTGCAGCAACATGGATGGACCTAGAGATTATCACACTAAATGAAGTAAGACAGAGAAAGATAAATATCATATAATATTGCTTATAGGTGGAATCTAAAAAAAAAAATTTATACAAATGAACTTATATACAAAACAGAAATAGATTCACAAACACAGAAAACAAACTTACGGTTACCAAAGGGGAAAAGGGGGGAGGGATAAATTAGGAGTTTGGGATTAAAATATACACACGACCATGTCTAAAATAGATAACCAACAAGGACCTACCTTGTTTAGAGAGCTAAACAAGGCATGATTGCACCACAGTCAAGGAGAAATCAGTATCATATTTAGGAAAAAACGTATTGAAGCAATGCTACAGAGTTACACTATGAAGTATCTCTTTTAATAGTTCAAATAATTTTTGGATTATTAAAAATCTACAGAATATCATAGCTTATTATTGGATAGTCTGTTAAGTTCTAGCTATGATTAATGTTTAAGAATTTCTGTAAATATGAATAAGAAGAGAGATTTGTTAGTGGTAGTCAGCTATGGATATTGATGAGCTTCTTGTTACTTGAGGAAGAAAAAAACAAGAAAAAAGATCAAAGATCATGCTGCTAATATCACCTCACAAAATACAATAATAAAGACCTAGATTACAGTATTGGACATTATTTGACAATTGTTATATATTTGCTATTACATATTATCTGTTTTATCCAATTATCTAGGCCTGCTTCTTACCCAGAGAAATTAAATATTACATTTAGTCAACATTGAACAATATGTAAAACAAGATGCTTTCCTGGTCTTCTCCACCCTGCAATAAGCATGTGTATCCATTTATTTTTAGATGTATTTCAAACTATAACTAAAATGTTTCTTGAGTCTAGGATATGATTATGATGGTGACAACAATGTCAATAATTTTACTACTTTGGAATCCTATCTTACATGGGGACCAGTTCTACATTTGGCCTGTAGGTTAAAAATTGTGTGCAGCTAAGATTATCTTTTAAATATTTTTGAATTATCCAATTAAGTCTACATGATTTGCATCAAAAACCCTGTATAATACTATGATAATGATGATAACTAACAGATATCAGTGCTTACTGTGTACCAGATTTTCTTCTAAGAAATTTGTATATACTTTATGCATATTTACTTATTTAACCTTCACCATAACTTATACTAAGGTGCTATTATGTTCTGATTTTAAGGTCCACAGAAGTCAATTAATTTGCCTAAAATACAACAGATTTCAAATGGTGTTACTAGAGTTTGAAATAATAAAGTCTTGCTAAGACAGTATTATTACACATATAATAAACATATATTATATATAATGAACACATTAATGCACAATATATAATAAATATTATCAGTTTTTAAGTTCTAGAAGTACACCCAACACTGTGAATTAGAAGCATTCACGTTATGAGAGACACTGGAAGAATTGATATTTAAAGAGAACAAGTAATTTGCTTTCTTCATCAGATGGTTACTCTGAGATACACGCTCATCAAAAAGAGCAGAAAGAATTTTATGGTATATAAACTATGTCATAGGTATGGTCATTAACTTACTAGTAAGCCACATTCAAACATTAAATTATATGCCTAATTAGTAAGAAGGAGGTAACTTGAATTCTATATAAAGGAAAACCAAACAAATTTATATCGGAACTGTTTTGGTTCTAAACTGACTATGAAAACAACTGGTTTAATAGAAGAAATAAACAAAAAAGAGGAAACTCACTGCTAGAAACAGTGATCAGTTGCAAACTTATAGATATATTTTTAATTAAAAGAAGTTTTGTTGTTGCTCAAGGCTGTCATAGGAAACATTTTTACTCTATGTTTATTACATTCCAGAATTAACATGTACACACACACATATTACTCTAATTCTATACCCCAGAATTTTTTTAAACGATTTCTGAATGGAAGATTACAATAGGTTCGGCATAAACATTCAAGAAGGAAAACAAAACAAAAATTTCCTTGTATATGATGGTGTATCTTGTATAAACAACACTTCCCTCCAACAAGAAGTAGCTAATCTGACTATAACAAAACAAAACGTCTGTTTGAAAGCATTAGAGAGCTACCAAGGTTGGTAGGCTTTAAAAAGCCAAGATTCTAGAAAGAAAGAATATACTCAGAAGTAAGACTCATATTCAACAGTACTTTGATTTGTAAACAGCATAGAATGAGTGACTGAGAAGCTCAGAAAAGTGTCTGCTAACCAAAGATTCTACAGTCTCTTAGGACTGAGGAGATAGAAATTGAATTCCTGGGATATCAAGTCACCTAGGGCTAGAAGGACAAGATTTAAGAGAAAAAGGTAATATGGAGAACAGATTTACAAAGAGAGTCTCTCTGAAGGTCATAAGCCAATTCAAAGCAGCCACTAAGGGGCTGAGAGCCTAAATAGTGCTCAGCAATCTCACAGTGCTGGTCTGTGGGAAATGAGCAGAATAGAATTTAGGCTGCACCAAGAGGGTGATGATCTATTTAACACTTTAGGCTTTGAGTTGGAACTATTAATGAGACACAATCTAGGAACAACTGTGAATCAGATTTGGATCAGCCATCAATAGCTGAAGTCTAACTTCATATCACCCCAAATTTTGATAGATTTATTTTGTTAATGGTTTTGGGTAATTTTGCAAGGTCTATATGAAATCTGAAGTTAAACAATGTACTATTTATCTAGAGTTCAAAATAAATAACAAAAGAAACTTTGTAGAGATGATTAAATGTATAAATATTATATAAATGTAAATAATGAAACCATATAAAATAAATATATCCTGAGGAAAAGAAAATATGTTTGATTTGTTACTGTTGCTATAATGTCTTGCAAATAAACATGTGATTTGATGTGAGACTGAACAAAACAAGTGTGACAATTTTCATAAAATAATTTTGCTAGGCCTGAAAAAATTTGGATTCTGAAAAACAAAATATTTTCTAGCAGCATCTGTTTTTAAATAAAACTCACTTAAGAAAAAGGAACTAAATTTTAAAAATGGATGCTGCTAGTAAATCTATTATAATTGGGAAAGTTAAATCTCAACATTTAAAACAAATCAATGTTTTCAAGAAAAATAACTGCAATCTCAACACTGATCAAATTATAAGATTATATTTACAAAATGTATTGTTCAATTTTAATTCTTTGAATTTCTGAAAGACTGTTACTGGTGTTTTAGAAGTAAAACATACTAACCTTCATAGAGAGCGTGGCTTAATGACTGGAGCTATAATCGAACACTACAAATTTAGAGCCATATTTTTACCTGTATCAACAATTTGATATATGAACTAAACCTTACCAGACTTCATAATCCATGATAGAATTTCTTTATTCACCAAATTTATCTGATTTCAAACTCTGAGTGTGATAATATTTTCAATAGTTACAACCTGATTAAATGATAAATTTACATATGATAAAATGTATAGAGCCTTTTTGTTTGCTATAGTCAGTTATGTCACACTTGTTAGCTCATTTACTAAACACCCATGAGCACTCACAATTTGCCATTTTGTTAGATTCAGGACAGATCCTACATTTAAGAAAGTTATTGGCCATTAGTGGAATACTTATGTGTAAAGAAATTAAGAATATGTTTTAAGTTAAAATGATAAATGATTTTGGGGAAAAGTTGGGACACAATCAAAAGTGGTCAATCCAGGTAGACATCAGTCAAAATGGTGAAGTAGGTAGCTCAACAGATACACTAAAAATACTGAGCAAAAACTGTCAAAACCAACTTTGTCTGAAGTCTGAAAAATAGTCAAACGTTTATGGCAACAAAGCAAATAAATGCTAAATCAAGAAAAAGACCATTTAAAAATTGTTGGCAAGCGTTACAGCATTTTTACTTGCTCTAGTCCCACCCTCCACCCTAGCTTTGTGACAGTCTTAAAGTAGGGGTAGCCCATGTTCCCAGTGTAGGTCCCTGGTCTCTGGTTGTAGACAAAAATGCATTTGTTTGTAACTGTCTAGGAACTACACTGTTTTACCTACCTTGGAACTTTCTCAGGACGGAAGTGAGGCCACATAAGGGACATTCCTCAAGAACACTGTGAGGCAAATGAATGAACCAATGCAACCCTGAGCAGAAGTTTACAGTTGAGGAAAACAAACATGACAAACATCTCAGAGGACAAGCTTGAGAGAGTGCGTCTTTGGGAAATTAGAATACTGAAGGCACCATGTATACCAGGAAGTTTAAAAATCCATGCCTATGCCCAGAGAAGGATGCACACTCCGAGAGAACTGAGCTATACTTAATCTTTCAACTCTGACTGAAATTTAGTCTCAGGGAAAGCAGTGAGACTAAGGCAGAGTTTTACATGGCCTTCCTAAGCACTGAAGGAGTGCCCCATCTCAGAGCTAATTTGCAAATACTGAGAGAATTTTTTCTCATTTCTTTCTTTTTCTCCTCTTTCTTTTGTTTTTTGTCTTGTTTGGACTCCAACTGTTAAAGAAATCTCTGTCAAAACACTAGCTGACCACAAGCTGAAAAAACAGACTTCAGAGACTGCCCACGACAGAGTACAGATGTTTACAGAAAAAAAAGTTGCAAAAGGACAATCCTGAAATCAGCAAAACAATGTGACAAATCACCTATAATTGGTTGTTAAAGAGATTAACAGCCAATTTTTCAGCAGAAACCAAGGAGGCTAGAAGGCAGTGAGGGACATTTTTGAAGTGCAGAAAGAAAAAAACTGATATCTAGAAAAATTACCCTCCAGACTTAAAGAAAAAATTAAGGCATTCCCAGGTAAACAAAAGCTGAGTGACTTTGTTTCCAGTAGACCTGCTTTATAAGAACTGTTAAAGAAAATCCTTCAGGAATAAGTAAAAGGACACTAGATAGTAACTTGAAGGCAAATGAAGAAATAAAGAACACCAGTAAAAGTAACTACGTAAGTAAATTCAAAAGCCAGTACTACTGCATTTTTGGTTTGTAACTCCTTTTTTGCCATGTGATTTAAAGGACGAACGCACAAAACAATATTTACAAATCTATGTTAAGGGGCACACCATGCATAAAGTATAATAATTTTGGCAACGTGAAGGGGGAGGAAAGGAGCTATATAAGAGCAAGGTTTGTGTACACTATGAAGCTAAAGAGGTATTAATTCAAAATAGATTGTTGTAAGTCTAAGAGGTCAAATATAGTCCCCAAGATAACCACAAGGAAAATAGCTAAAAAATATGTAAAATAAAATAAGAAAGTAATTGAAATGGTACATACAAAAAGTTAAAATTAAAGACATTAGAAGTCCAGAATCGAGGAACTGAAAAACAAAAAAGGTATAGAAAAAAATAGCAAAATGGCATAAGTTGTTTTTTATTAGTAATTACTTTAAATATAAATAAATGAAACTCTCTTATTAAAAGGCAAATATCAGAAGAATGGATTTTTTAAAAAAGAAAACAACCCGACTAAATGTCTCTACCTACAAGATACTTAAATCCAAATACAGGTTGACAGATAGGTTGACAGGTTGAATATGAAGAGATGGAATAAGCTATTCCATGCAAATAATAATCAAAAGAGGACTGTGTGGGCACACTAATATCAGACAAAACAGATTTTAAGTCAAAACTCTTACAACATACACATAAGGATATTATATATTGATAAAAGTGTCAATTCATCAAGAAGACAGTACTTATATATATATGCACCAAATAAGAGAGTTACAAAACATATTAAGTAAAAATTGTCAGACTTAAAGGAAGAAATAGTTCTATAATAATAGTTGGAGACTTCAATATTCTCAGGTAGACCATATGTTAGACCACAAAACAATCCTCAATAAATTTAAGCATAGAAATCATATAAAGTATTTCTCTGACCACAATGGAAAAAAACTGGAAATCAATGCCAGACAAAGCTATCTCAAGAAAACTATAGACAAATATCACTGATATATACAATTACAAAAATCATCAACAAAATGTTAACAAACCAAAATCTAGCAGCATATTAAAATGATTATATACCATGGCAAGTGAGATTTGCCAGAAATATCTCAGAAATGCAAGGGTGGTTCAACAAAGAAAAGTCAATCATTGTAATACACTGCATTAACAGAAAAAAAGGAAAAAAGAAAACCAATAAAACATGATTATCTTAGAGTCTTCCAAAGAAACAGAACCAATAGGATATATATTGATGTATATAAAAGAAAATTTATTATAGGAATTGGCTCACATGGTTATGAAGATTGAGAAGTCTCATGATCTGCCATCTGAAAGCTGGAAAACCAGGAAAGGTAGGGATACAATTCATTCTGAGTGCGAAGGCCTGAGAACTGGGGAGTAGGGGGAGTCGATAGTGTAAGTCCCAGTCTGAGTCCGAAGGCCCAAGAATCAGGAGGGCCAATGTCTGAGGGCAGGAGAAGTTGGATGTCTCAGCTCAAACAGAGAGTGTAAATTCATCCTTCCTCCTCCTTTTTGTTCTATTCAGGACTTCAACAGATTGGATAATGCTCACCCACCTTGATGAGGGCAATAGTCCTCAGTCCACTGGTTCAAATACTAATCTCTTTCAGAGACACACTGACGGACACACCCAGAAATAATGTTTATCAGCTACCTGGGAATGGCTTAGCCCAGTCCATTTGACACAAAAAATTAGGCATTAAAATAATTATCCCAGTCGATGCAGAAAAATCATTTGAAAATATCCAATATGCATTTATAATAAAAACACTAAACAAATTAGGCATAGAAGGGAACTTCCTCAACCTCATTAAGGGCATTTAAGAAAAGTGTATGTATAATAACACTGAAAAACTGAAAGCCTCACTCAAATCAGAAAAAATTTAAGGATGCCCACTTTCACCACTTCTACTCATGATTATATTGGTAGTTCTAGCCAGCCAGAGCATTAGGCAAGAAAAAGAAATAAAATGCATCCAAAGTAGAAAGTAAAACTATTTGCAGATAACATAATCTATTTTTAAAAACCTAGGAATCTATAAAAAATACTATTACAGCTAATAAGCAGACTCAGCAAAGTGCAAGACACATGATCCATACACAAATACCAGTTATATTTCTGTACACTAGCAATGAACAATCCAAAAAAGGAAATTAGTAAAACAACTTGATTCACAATAACATCTAAATGAATGAAATACCTAGAAGTAAATTTATCCAGCCTAGTGAAGATTCATACACTAAAAACTACAAAACATTGCCAAAAGAAACTGAAGACCTTCACAAATAAAGACAACTGTGTTCATAGAATGGAAGAGCTAAGATGGCAACAGTACTCAAATATATCCACAGATTCAGTGATATAAATCTCTATTAAAATTTTAAGTCTTTTTTTTTTTTCAGAGATGGAAAAGCTGGTCCTCAAATTTATATGGAATTACAGAGAGCTTCTTAAACAAAACTATCTTGAAAAAGAAGAAAAAGTGAGAGGACTCACACTTCCAGATTTCAAAATTTACTAAAAGCTACAGTTATCAGAAGAATGTGTTATTAGCATAGAAGAGACATATAGACCAATGGAACAGAATTGAGAGTCCAGAAATAAACCCATACATCTATGTCCAAGTAAACAATGGTGCCAAAACCATTCAATGAGAAAAAAAAAATTAGTCTCTTTAACAAATGGTGACGGGACAACTGAATATACACATATAGAAGAATGAAGTTGGATCCCTATCTCACACCATATCCCAAAATTACTCAAAATGTATCATATATCTACATGTAACAGGTAAGACTACAAAATTCTTAGAAGAGAACATAAGGGTAAATCTTCATGACCTTGGGTTTGGCAACTGATTCTCTACATGATACAAATTGCTCAAGTTTAATGGCTTTTTTAGGGGATAATGAAAATACCCTTGAAGTTGGTATAAATGATGAATACATAACATTGTGAATGTATTGAACACCACTGAATTGTACAGTTAAAATGGTTAACTTAATGTTCAATGAATTTTACCTTAATACAAAAAAAAAAAAAAAGTCAATCCAATCTGTGTCATGGGGAAAGGCTTCATTTAGGAGATATGCCTTAACTTGAGCCGTGAAAAATGAGGTGTGTACAAGGGAAAGGAGATGGGAATGTGGAGGAAGTGCAAGTGGGAAAAGGGTAGTGTAAAACATTCTTGGTTAAGAAGTCACCATGAGAAAATGCACAGAGGTCATCATCAATATACAATGTTAGAAGACGGCAAATGACTTTTGAGAAAAAAAATGAACAATTGTGAAAGGGCCAACAGGATATCCAGAACTTCTTCACCATGCACAACAGTCTGTATTTAACCTTTAATGTTTGGAAGTTACTGAATCATCGGTATAAGGGAAAAACATGGTCAAATTTGCCTTTCAATAAAGGTACTATGGAGACCGGGTGACTGGTATAGCAAAACGGAGCAAAACTGGAGATCATGAGAATAATTTCATTAGTTTGTGTGAGAGACACAATAATGAAGGCATAAACTATATCAGGAATCTTGGAGATTTTGATGATATTCAATTATGGGGGGCATGTGATGAATGTGACAGTTTAGCAGGATTTAGCTGGTAGGGGTATGAATTTGAAGCTAGAGGCAAAGAGAGACTATTATGGTGTTCTGAGATTGGTATATGAATTGGTGTGATGGAATTAAATAGAAAAGGACACATTTAACAGATGTTTCAAAGGAAGAAATAACAGTATTTTGGTAACAGTACAAATAAGAAATGAGGTGAATAAATGTCAATGACTCCTTCAAAATTGCTAGTTTGTAAAACAGGGAAAATGATGATGAATTTAATATGGTGCAGAAGTGGAATTTTAATTGTTTAAGCTAGAGGACATACTTATCCCCATTACCTCTATTCCAATTTTAAAATAAAACATGATGTTGTAAAAAAAAAAAAAAAGTAGTGTGTTTAGATCCTGAGTGAACTTGAACAAGTTACTTATCCTCCGGGCTTCTATTTCTTATCTACAAAATAGTTTCAAAATTGAAATTCTTGCCTTTCAGAAATGTGGGGGAGGGATGAGGGGTCATGTCAGTAAGATGTGTATACCAAATATGATAATAACTGCTAGTCGTAACTAGTATTATTGTTATGATGATAATTACTAGTTACGCTGAAAGGACCAGTGTTCAGGATTTAGAAACAGGGATAATGCTGTAAAATTTTTGTAGCAGGAAAAACTCTCATACATTTGCCCTCGACTCATATAATTCTTTTTACTCTGGGATACTTTTCTCAGTTACTTATCTTTTAGCATCTCAGGAAATATTCCAGGCCCTATGATGCTCTTAGTGAATCAGGTCCTATTATGCTCTTAGTTACAAAATTTATACTAAGATGATCAAGTTGTCATATGTTCTAATTTTATCAACCTTACTCAAAAGCTCTTCAGTCAGACAAGACAATGAAATTTGAGGTGATATTCAAGCACCCTCATTCATATTTAGACTGTTAATAGTATGTAAATGCAATGTCCTCATTCACGTGTAGACCTTCATCGGTAGTAAAAATAGAATTTTCCATGTTCACTGAAGGGATTGTGACTTAGTAGGGGAGGAGACTCCACGTAACTTGGCAAATCATATTTTGAAATGACAGTATTAATGTTTTCTTGCCTACATTTAATTTTAATCCATTAAAGTTAAAAGTAATAAAAATCAGTGATTATAGCAATTTAATATAAAGGCCAAAATGTACATGTTTTATAAAGCCTTACCTTCCAGAGATGCTTAGCAAAGTCTTAATTACCATAATAAAATTTATTTCTTTCTCCCAGAGAAAAAGATCAGAACTAGAAACGATAAGTGGTATACTTAATGGTCAACTGCGAAGTACTATATGAGAATCAAATATTTGGCTCTGGAGTATTAAGCTCCCTGGATATTGCTAGACGACCTTTAAGAAAAATGAAAAAACTACCTGAAGATTTAATTTTAAAATTCAAAACAGAACATTACTAACGTGCTACCGCTTTCAAATTTCACTGGTCATATATACTAGATAGGAAATACGCTATAGAATAAAAAGTTTCATCCTAATCTTTCATGTTTTCTATAAAAGATAAAACATAATCTTCCAAGCTTAAGGCTGTATATCTAAAGGTAACGTTTAGTATTCTGAGTGATAAAAATGGAATTGCAAACATACTCTCTGCCAGGGTGTTTCTCTGGTAATAGAGATAAAAGATTGCCATGAGTGTAGTATCCTTCAGAAGGAAGTCTGATTCCAACATTGGGAGCAATTTTATTTTCCCCAGTCAAGTCAGAAAAATGTAAAATGTGTGGTGAATCCATCGCTAGAAAAATGGTTTAAATCAAGGCTCATAATCAAATCAAACATATTTGACTTTTATATTTTATAGTTAATTTTTTTACTTATAATCCGTAACCAGAAGGCAAAATTATATAAATAAATTTCAGACCAATTCTGCTTGCTGGCATGTTTTATTATTTTCTCCCAAAGTTGACAGATGACACTGTTGTCAATTTAAAACCAGCTTAAGTAGACATACAGTGGCCACCTCATTAATTCCACGTATAATTTGTCTTTCCTTTACATAAATCAAAGAGTGTTAGGACTAACTGAGATTTTATTCGTACCTAACTGCTTCGTGATTATAATATTTATATGCTGTTTTAATTTTATTGAAACCATTAATAATCAACACTAATTTTGAGCATGCATTTTAATTTTTCTCTAAGAATGCAAATATATACATATATATGCATATACATATACATACACACACACACACACACACATATATATATATATATATATATATATATCAGACCCTGAGCAATATTTATTATAGAAATATGAAAGGGATTAGAGATGACCCTGTAGAAATTCCACCTGCATTGTAAGATTTTAAAATAACTATGATTTATATGTTAAGAGCTCTGATGGAAAAGGTAGACTTTTCAAGGTCAGATAGGTAATTTTAACAGAGACATGAAAATCATAGGAAATAATCAAATGGAAATGCTAGAAATAAAAAAATACAGCAACAGAAAAAAGAATGATGTCAGTGGACTCATAACAGTCTAATATATGTAATTGAAATCTCAGAAGAAGAGAGAAAGGGCAAAATAAATATTTGAAGAAATAACAGATGATAACTTTTACAAAATTAATAATAGGAACCTCACAGAACCAAGAAACTCAGATAACTCCAAACAGGATTTAAAAAACAAACCAAACAAAACAACAAATAACCTCAGCATATCTAGGCATATCATATATAAACTGCTCACAACCCAAGTGAAAGAGAAAATCTTTGAGACAGTCACAGAAACAAAATGCATTACATACAGGCAAATAAAAAGAACGGTTATAGCAGATTTTTTCATTTACAAATGATAATGGAAGGAATTTTTCACCAGCAGAACTGGACTGTAGAAAATATTAGTGAAAGTTCTTTTAGGCAGTTAGAAATTGGATACAAACCTGGACCCCTATAAAGAGATAAAGAGTGCTAGAAGTGAAATAAGTGGAGATAACCACAAATTTCCTTTTTTCTTAATTTTCAATGCATGTAAAGATAATTGACTCTCTAAAGTAAAATAGTCATGCTTTAGTGTATATTTATAGCACAAGTATAACCAAAATGTGTAACAAGAGTAGCACAAAAGTTGTAAGGGAAGAATTGAGAGTATACTGTAAACTGCTTAAACTATAATGAAGTGGTGTTATAATATTATTTGAAGGTAGACTCATTCATAAAGAAGTAAATAATAAGGAAACCACTAAAAACTTCTAAAAAAATATCAAGTAAAATGATTATGGGGGTTAAAATGAAGTGCTAAAATTAGTTCATTAAAAAGATCACAGAAAAACAGGGGGAAAAATTCAATAATGACTTGATGGAACAAATAGAAAACAGCTAGCAAGATGGTAGATTTTAATCCAACAACATCTATAATTACAATAAATGTTATAGACTAAAAAAACTGTTAAAATACAGAAATCATCAGATGAAAATCAAGAAATAAAAAAAGTTACACCTAACTACATTTGTCTATTTGATCACACACACACACATACAAACACACATACATATATATCCCACAACACACATTTCAAATATAAAGACATAAAAAGTAAAAGAGTGGAAAAGTATCTATTAAACCAACAGTAATCAAGAGAAAGTAGGAATAGTTATATTAACATCAGATTAAATGGATTTCAGCACAGAAAGATCCCCTAGGATGAAGGAGAATAGTAGGTAATGATAAAGATATCAATCAGCCAAAAATCCGTAACAATCCTAAATGTATATAACTTAACATCAGAGCTCTAGAAAAACAATAATGATACAGAAGACCTGAAAATCACTATCAGCCAGCTTGATCTAACTGACATTTATAGAGCCCAACAGGAACAGAGTATATATTTACATCAAGGGCACATGGAACATTCACTAAGATAGACCATATTCTGCTCCATATAACAAACCACACATTTAAAAATGAATTGGAATTAATCAATGTATGTTCTAGAGATAATAATGGAATTAAATGCAAAATTAACAAAAAGAGGTTAGCTAAAAACTACCCGCAATATTTGGAAATTAAACAGAACACTTCTAAATAATGAATGAATCAAGGAGGAACAAAAAGAAAATTGGAAAATATTTTAGTTTAATAAGAACTAAATACATATTAAAATTTTGGGAATGCATCTAAAGCAGTGTTTAGAGGACTATTTGTGTCATTAAATACTTGTATGAGAGAAGAATTAAGATCTATCGATAAGCTACCAGTCAAAAAAATTTTTAAAGAAAAATAAATCTAAAAGCAAGTGTAAGGAAGAAAATAATAAAATTGACAACTGAAAAACAATAGAGAAAATAAATAAAACAAAACCTATGTGTTTGAAAATATCAACAACATTGATAATAAACCTGACTATGAAAAAAAAAGAAAGCATAAATAACAAGTATCAGGAAAGAGAAGATCAACACAGACCTGAAAGTTAAGGGTACGGTACAATTCCAGGACAATAAACGGATGAAACGGCCAAATTACTTGATAAAACTGCTATAGCTCACTAAGAAGAAATGAAGAGGCTAAATTGCCCTTTATCTTTTAAAGAAACTGAATTTGCAGTTAAAACCTTTCCAACAAAGAAAACTCGAGGCCATATAACTGCTGCCAAATATTTAAGGAAAAAAAAAGAATAGTAATAATTCTACACAAACTCTTCAGAATATAAAAGATAACAAGAACACTCCTTAATTCACTGTAGGAAGCTGCATTATCCTGATAACAAAAGTAGACAGAAACTTGACAGAAAAATAATTCTACAGGCTAAAATTATTCAATAATATGTTAGCTCAGGACTTCCCTGGTGGTGAGGTGGTTAAGAATCCACCTGCCAATGCAGAGGACACTGGTTCGAGCCCTGGTCTGGGAAGATCCCACATGCCGCGGAGCAACTAAGCCCATGTGCCACAACTACTGAGCCTGCGCTCTAGAACATGCAAGACACAACTACTGAAGCCCGCGTGCCTAGAGCCCGTGCTCCACAAGAGAAGCCACTGAAACGAGAAGCCCGCGCACTGCAACGAAGAGTAGCCCCTGCTCACTGCAACTAAAGCACGTGTGCAGCAAACACAACCCAACACAGCCAAAAATAAATAAATTAATAATAAAAACATAATATGTTAGCTAATTGCATCCAGCAATAAAGAAAAAGAATAGTACATCATGACTAAGTGGCTTTAATCCAAGTGTTAAGTATAGCCCTTGCCTATACTTCATCTGCTTCTGTTGCACTGAAACATCTCCCTCAACTACCACTGAAGCCTTATAAATGTTTCCCTGTGACCAGCCGATAAATGAGAAAAATCTTAGGATTGGCTTAGAAATAGTTCAATATGATATGTTAGTTTAAGCCAAAAATTGACTACTGTCCTGCTAAGGTCCCATTCAAGAGGTCTCTAATAGTGAATGATGAGAGAAAAGTGCCCAGGCTAAAGAAAAGCAGTACTCTTGCATGTATACTTTCTGTGGAGGAATACTGGCCTGAAATAAGGATATACAGGGTGCCATGGCTAGTTGATCAAGGGCCTGAAAGAGTGGAATTAGGAAAATTAAAGACGAAGAAGTATGAAAAATAGATGCATATATGGACTCATGTGAGTGTGCACTGGGTGTGAAACTCTGTCTCATGTCAATACGCACGAGAGAGTGTAGGGGAGACACTAAGAAACCAAGTGGACAGGGTGACTTGATAAAAGAATATCAAAGAAATTCTGCCCTCAGCCACCCTAATGGAATAAAGAATAGAGCAGCCATGGTGCCAACACCTGGGGCCAAGCTTGAGACCAAAAGTATGCACTTTCTCTTTTTTGAAGCTGAGGTAGCATCTGCCTCTACTGAATGTCTGATCCTCCATCAATGGAGAGCAGATCTGAGTCCTTGCTATAATACGATCACAGTTGGAGACCACATAGCTATTTGATATCAAGAAGAATATATTGGACCTCTTCAACCCTGGGGGGCAAAGCCATTTGTCTTTCATGGAAGTGAGACTAATTACAGACACAAATTACAGCCTTTCCTACTCACAGCGCTTCAGGCAGCATCACTATCCACTGGTGTTCAGAATGCCTGATTTATAAGCATGGAATTTGGTATCTAACATTTTTGTGTCTAAGATTTTATGTAAAGGATGTAGGATATTCAGAACCATTGGCTGTATCATATCCCGCATGGCCTTAAAACAGTCAGCTTCATAAAATATTGGAATGGGTTATTAATGGATCAAGTAAGATGCCAGCATGGGACTGGCATTTAATTTGTGGGCTTTGTCCTTTAAGATAAAACAATGGTCAATGTAGATTGCTGAGTTGCAAACAGCTACAAATATGGATATAGAAGTTGAGGGGTAGAAATAGGATTGGCCTCTTCTACCATCATTCCACTGACTCAATTATAGGTTTTGTGTCTCCTGTCCTTACAACTATAGGATATTTTGGATTAGAGATCCTGTTTTCTAGATCGTGGGACCTTAACCAGATTACAAGTAAAGGATTCTGATGAACCTAAAATTCAGAGGATGAACATATGAGCATCCACATAACTGCCACTTATTCAATTTGGACCTCTCATGCCAATAAACCATCAAAGGAAATCTATGCTACTTGGGGTATCAAACTAGGTATCATAAAGATTTAGATTTGATGCTATATGGGGAAAGTAGAATAAGTCTGAAACTTGGAAGATTCACTAAGTCATCTCTTATTGATTTCACATTTGGGGATAAGAGTGAAGTTTCAACTGCAACTTGGTAAAGGGCAGGGAAACCAAAGGCTTACATTTCTTAGAAATCAAAGTTTGGGTCACCTCAACAGATAAGCTGAAGTGTTAGCTGAGGGTGAGGGAAACAGAGAATGGGCAGTAGAAGAGGGAGATGATGAATATCAATTATATTTCCAGAAGCAGCTGTACAGGAAAAGATCTTAGCCTATTCCTCACAGTCTCCTAGATAACAAGTTTTTAAGAGATGAGTTCCAACCATCATCTTAAGAGTTAGTGACAGAGTAAGTTTAATGTGAAATATGAGAAGTTCTGAGCATGGCAAAAAAAAGCACAGTACCAGATGCTTTATGTACCTCATGTTATGTCCTCTAACCTATCTCTGATTTCTGCTACAACTATGGTAAGCAGTCAGTGCAGGTCACAGGCCTACCTTAAGTCTATGCTGCTGGTCTCTCCCAATTTCTATTACAAAGACTACGCTATATTGGTGAGAACCCTCTTGGTCCTTGCACAAAAGGAAAGTTAAAAATACAATACAGGGGGAGACCTTCAAGATGGTGGAGGAGTAAGACATGGAGATCACCTTCCTCCCCACAAATACATCAGAAATACATCTACATGTGGAACAACTCCTACAGAACACCTACTGAACGCTGGCAGAAGACCTCAGACTTCCCAAAACGCAAGAAACTCCCCACGTACCTGGGTAGGGCAAAAGAAAAAACAAAAAGCAGAGACAAATGAACAGGGACAGGACCTGCACCTCGGGGAGGGAGCTGTGAAGGAGGAAAGGCTTCCACACACCAGGAAGCCCCTTCGCGGGCAGAGACTGCGGGTGGCGTAGGGGGGAAGCTTCGGAGCCACGGAGGAGAGCGCAGCCACAGGGGTGCGGAGGGCAAAGCGGAGAGATTCCCGCACAGAGGATCGGTGCCAACCAGCACTCACCAGCCTGAGAGGCTTGTCTGTTCACCTGCCGGGGCAGGCGGGGGCTGGGAGCTGAGGCTTGGGCTTCGGAGGTCGGATCCCAGGGAGAGGACTGGGGTTGGCTGCGTGAACGCAGCCTGAAGGGGGCTAGTGCACCACAGCTAGCCAGGAGGGAGTCGGGGGAAAAGTCTGGACCTGCCTAAGAGGCAAGAGACCATTGTTCAGGGGTGCATGAGGAGAGGGGATGCAGAGCACCGCCTAAACGAGCTCCAGAGATGGGCGCGAGCCGCGGCTATCAGCACGGATACCAGAGACGGGCATGAAACGCTAAGGCTGCTGCTGCCGCCACCAAGAAGCCTGTGTGCAAGCACAGGTCACTCTCCACACCTCCCTTCCCGGGAGCCTGTGCAGCCCGCCACTGCCAGGGTCCCGTGATCCAGGGACACTTCCCCAGGAGAACGCAAGGCGCTCCTCAGGCTGGTGCAACGTCATGCCGGCCTCTGCCGCCGCAGGCTCGCCCCGCATCCGTACCCCTCCCTCCCCCTGGTCTGAGTGAGCCAGAGCCCTCGAAGCAGCTGCTCCTTTAACCCCGTCCTGTCTGAGCAAAGAACAGATGCTCTCAGGTGACCTAAATGCAGAGGCTGGGCCAAATCCAAAGCTGAACCCCAGGAGCTGTGGGAACAAAGAAGAGAAAGGGAACTCTCTCCCAGCAGCCTCAGGAGCAGCAGGTTAAATCTCCACAATCAACTTGATGTACCTGCATCTGTGGAATACCTGAATAGACAACGAACCATCCCAAAATTGAGGCGGTGAACTTTGGGAGCAACTGTAGACTTGGGGTTTGCTTTCTATGCCAAATTTGTTTCTGGTTTTATGTTTATCTTAGTTTAGTATTTGGAGTTTATTATCATTGGTAGATTTGTTTATTGACTTCATTGCTCTCTTCCTCCTCTTCTTTCTTTAATGTATAAGTATATATATTTTTTTCCTTTTTCTCTTTTTATGAGTGTGTATGTGTATGCTTCTTTGTGTGATTTTGTCTGTATAGCTTCGCTTTTACCATTTGTCCTAGGGTTCTGTCTGTCCTTTTTTTTTGTTTTTCTTAGTATAGTTTTTAGCGCTTGTTATCATTGGTGGATTTGTTTTTTGGTTTGCTTGCTCTCTTCTTTATTTATTTATTTTATTATTTTTTAATTTTTAATAATTATTTTTATTTTTTATTTTAATAACTTTATTTTCCTTTATTTTTTCTTTCTTTCTTTCTTTTTACCCTCTCTTTTCTTCTGAACCGTGTGGCTGACACGGTCTTGGTGCTCCGGCTGGGTGTCAGGCCTGTGTCTCTGAGGTGGGAGAGCCGAATTCAGGACACTGGTCCACTAGACACCTCCCAGCTCCATGTAATATCAAATGGTGAAAGCAGTCCCAGAGATCTCCATCTCAATGCTAAGACGCAGCTCCACTCAATGACCAGCAAGCTACAGTGTTGGACACCATATGCCACACAACTAGCAAGACAGGAACACAACCACACCCATTAGCAGAGAGGTTGCCTAAAACCTTAATAAGGTCACAGACACCCCAAAGCACAACACCGGCGTGGTCCTGCCCACCAGAAAGACAAGTTCCAGCCTTATCCACCAGAACAGAGTCACCAGTCCCCTCCACCAGGAAGTCTACACAATCCACTGAACCAACCTTAGCCAATGGGGGCAGACACCAAAAACAACAGAAACTATGAATGTGCAGCCTGTGAAAAGGAGACCCCAAACACAGTAAGTGAAGCAAAATGAGAAGACAGAGAAACACACAGCAGATGAAGGAGCAAGGAAAAACCCCACCAGAACAAACAAATGAAGAGGAAATACACAGTCTACCTGAAAAAGAATTCAGAGTAATGACAGTAAAGATGATCCAAAAACCTGGAAATAGAATGGAGAAAATACAAGAAATGTTTAACAAGGACCTAGATGAAGTAAAGAGCAAACAAACAATGATAAACAACACAATAAATGAAATTAAAAATTCTCTAGAAGAAATCAATAGCAGAATAACTAGGCAGAAGAACAGGTAAGTGACCTGGAAGATAAAATAGTGGAAGTAACTACTGCAGAGCAGAATAAAGATAAAAGAATGAAAAGAATTGAGGACACTCTTGGAGAACTCTGGGACAACATTAAACACACCAACATTCGAATTATAGGGGTCCCAGAAGAAGAGAAAAAGAAAGGGATTGAAAAAATATTTGAACAGATTATAGTTGAAAACTTCCCTAATACGGGAAAAGAAATAATTAATCAAGTCCAGGAAGCACAGAGAGTCTCATACAGGATAAATCAAGGAGAAACACACCAAGACGCATACTAACCAAACTATCAAAAATTAAATACAAAGAAAAAGTATTAAAAGCAGCAAGTGAAAACCAGCAATTAACATACAAGGGAATCCCCATAAGGTTAAGAGCTGATCTTCCAGCAGAAACTCTGCAAGCCAGAAGGGAGTGGCAAGACATATTTAAAGTGATGAAAGGGAAAAACCTAAAACAAAGACTAGTCTACCCATCAAGGACCTCATTCAGATTCCACGGAGAAATTAAAACCTTTACAGATAAGCATAAGATAAGAGAATTCAGCACCACCAAACCAGATCTACAACAAATGCTAAAGGAACTTCTCTAGGCAGGAAACACAAGAGAAGGAAAAGATCTAAAATGACAAACCCAAAACAATTAAGAAAATGATAATAGGAACATACACATCGATAATTACCTTAAATGTAAATGGATTAAATGCTCCAACCAAAAGACAAAGACTGGCTGAATGAATACAAAAACAATACCCATATATATGCTGTCTACAAGAGACCCACTTCAGACCTAGGGACACATACAGTCTGAAACTGAGAGGATAGAAAAAGATATTCTATGCAAATGGAAATCAAAAGAAAGCTGGAGTAGCAATTCACATATCAGACAAAATAGACTTTAAATTAAAGACTATTGCAAGAGACAAAGAAGGACACTAAGTAATGATCAAGGGATCAATCCAAGAAGAAGATATAACAGTTGTAAATATGTATGCACCCAACATAAGAGCCCCTCAATACGTAAGGCAAATGCGAGCAGCCATAAAAGGGGAAATCGACAGTAACACAATCATAGTAGGGGACTTTAACACCCCACTTTCACCAACGGACAGAACATCCAAAATGAAAATAAATAAGGAAACACAAACTTTAAATGATACATTAAACAAGATGGACTTAATTCATATTTATAGGACATTCCATCTAAAAACAACAGAATACACTTTTTTCTCAAGTGCTCATGGAACATTCTCCAGGATAGATCATATCTTGGGTCACAAATCAAGCCTTGGTAAATTTAACAAAATTGAAATCGTATCAAGTATCTTTTCCAACCACAACACTATGAGACTAGATAGCAACTACAGGAAAAAAAATGTGTAAAAAACACGAACACATGTATGCTAAACAACTAAATAAGCAAGAGATCACTGAAGAAATCAAAGAGGAAATCAAAAAATAACTAGAAACAAATGACAATGAAAACACGACCACCCAAAACCTATGGGATGCAGCAAAAGCAGTTCTAAGAGGGAAGTTTAGAGCAATACAATCCTAGCTCAAGAAACAAGAAACACCTCAAATAAACAACCTAGCCTTACACCTAAAGCAATTAGAGAAAGAAGAATAAAAACCTCCCAGAGTTAGCAGAAGGAAAGAAATCATAAAGATCAGATCAGAAATAAAGAAAAAGAGATGAAAGAAAAAACGGCAAAGATCAATAAAACTAAAAGCAGGTTCTTTGAGAAGATAAACAAAATTGATAAACCATTAGCCAGACTCATCAAGAAAAAAAGGGAGAAGACTCAAGTCAATAGAATTAGAAAGGAAAAAGGAGAAGTAACAACTGACACTGCAGAAATACAAAGGATCATGAGAGGTTACTACAAGCAACTCTATGCCAATAAAATGGACACCTGGAAGAAATGGACACAAATTCTTAGAAAAGCACAACCTTCCAAGACTGAACCAGGAAGAAACAGAAAATATAAAGAGACCAATCACAAGCACTGAAATTGACACTGTGATTAAAAATCTTCCAACAAACAAAAGCCCAGGACCAGATGGCTTCACAGGCGAACTCTATCAACCATTTAGAGAAGAGCTAACACCTATCCTTCTCAAGGTCCTCCAAAACACAGCAGAGGGAGGAACACTCCCAAACTCATTCTACGAGGCCACCATCAGCCTGATACCAAAACCAGACAAAGATGCCACAAAAAAAACAAAACTTCAGGGCAATATCACTGATGAACATAGATGCAAAAATCCTCAACAAAATACTAGCAAACAGAATTGAACAGCACATTAAAAGGATCATATACCATGATCAAGTGGGGTTTATCCCAGGAATGCAAGGATTCGTCAATATATGCAAATCAAACAATGTAATACACCATATTAACAAACTGAGGGAGAAAAACCATATGATCTCAATAGATGTAGAAAAAGCTTTCAACAAAATTCAACACCCATTTATGATAAAAACCCTCCAGAAACTAGGCATACAGGGAACTTACCTCAACATAATAAAGGCCATATATGGCAAACCCACAGCCAACATTGTTCTCAATAGTGAAAAACTGAAACCATTTCCTGTAAGATCAAGAACAACACAAGGTTGCCACCTCTCACCACTATTATTCAACATAGTTTTGGAAGTTTTAGCCACAGCCAACAGAGAAGAAAAAGAAATAAAGAATCCAAATTGGAAAAGAAGAAGTAAAGCTGCCACTGTTTGCAGATGACATGATACTATACATAGAGAATCCTAAAGATGCTACCAGAAAACTACTAGAGCTGATCAATGAATTTGGTAAAGTAGCAGGATACAAAATGAATGCACAGCAATCTTTTGCATTCCTATACACTAATGATGAAAAATCTGAAAGAGAAATTAAGGAAACACTCCCATTTAACACTGCAACAAAAACAATACCTAGGTATAAACCTACCTAAGGAGACAAAAGACCTGTATGCAGAAAACTACAAGACACTGATGAAAGAAATTAAAGATGATACCAATAGATGGAGAGGTATACCATGTTCTTGGATTGGAAGAATCAACATTGTGAAAATGACTATACTACCCAAAGCAATCTACAGATTCAATGCAATCCCTATCAAACTACCAATGGCATTGTTCACAGAACTAGAACAAAAAATTTCATTATTTCTATAGAAACACAAAAGACCCTGAATAGCCAAAGCAATCTTGAGAAAGAAAAACAGAGCTGGAGGAATCAGGCTCCCTGACTTCAGACTATACTACAAAGCTACAGTAACCAAGACAGTATGGCACTGGCATAAAACAGAAATATAGATCAATGGAACAGGATAGAAAGCCCAGAGATAAACCCACGCACATATGACCACCTTATTTTTAAATAAGGAGCCAAGAATATACAATGGAGAAAAGACAGCCCCTTCAATAAGTGGGGCTGGGAAAACTGGACAGCTACATGTAAAAGAATGACGTTAGAACACTCCCTAACACCATACACAAATATAATCTCAAAATGGATTAAAGACCTAAATGTAAAGCAAGACACTATAAAACTCTTAGAGGAAAACATAGGCAGAACACTTTATGACATAAATCACAGCAAGATCCTTTTTGACCCACCTCCTAGAGAAATGGAAATAAAAACAAAAATAAACAAATGGGACCTAATGAAACGTAAAAGCTTTTGCACAGCAAAGGGAACCATAAACAAAACGAAAAGACAACCCTCAGAATGGGAGAAAATATTTGCAAACGAAGCAACTGACAAAGGATTAATCTCCAACATTTACAAGCAGCTCATGCAGCTCAATATCAACAAAACAAACAACCCAATTCAAAAATGGGCAGAAGACCGTAACAGACATTTCTCCAAAGAAGATATACAGATTGCCAACAAACACATGAAAGAATGCTCAACATCACTAATCATTTAAGAAATGCAAATCAAAACTACAATGAGGTATCACCTCACACCGGTCAGAATGGCCATCATCAAAAAATCTGCAAACAATAAATGCTGGAGAGGGTGTGCCGAAAAGGGAACCCTCTTGCAATGTTGGTGGGAATGTAAATTGATACAGCCACTATGGAGAACAGTATGGAGGTTCCTCAAAAAACTAAAAATAGAACTACCATACGACCCAGCAATCCCACTACTGGGCATATACCCTGAGAAAATCATAATTCAAAAAGAGTCATGTACCACAATGTTCACTGCAGCTCTATTTACAATAGCCAGGACATGGAATCACCCTAAGTGTCCATTGCCAGATGAATGGATAAAGAAGATGTGGCCCATATATACAATGGAATATTACTCAGCCATAAAAAGAAATGAAATGGAGGTATTTGTAGTGAGGTGGATGGACCCAGAGTTTGTCATACAGAGTGAAGTAAGTCAGAAAAACAAATACTGTATGATAACACATATATATATGGAATCTAAAAAAAAACAAAAACAAAAAATGGTTCTGAAGAACCTGGGGGCAGGTATAAAGACGCAGACGTAGAAAATGGGCTTGAGGACACGGGGAGGCGGAAAGGTAAGCTGGGACGAAGTTAGAGAGTGGCATGGACTTACATATACTAGCAAATGTAAAATAGATAGCTAGGGGGAAGCAGCTGCATAGCACAGGGAGATCAGCTTGGTGCTTTGTGACCCCCTAGAGGGATGGGATAGGGAGGGTGGGAGGGGACACAAGAAGGAGGAGATATGGGGATATATATATAAGTATGGCTGATTCTCTTTGTTATAAAGCAGAAACTAACACACTATTGTAGAGCAATTATACTCCAATAAAGATGTTAAAAAAAAAAAAAAAATACAGGGACTTCCCTGGTGGTCCAGTGGTTAAGATGTCATGCTCCCACTGCAGGGGGCCCAGGTTAGATCCCTGGTCAGGGAACTAGATCCCACATGCCCCAACTAAAAGATCCCGCACACCACAAGGAAGAAGATCCTGCGAGCCTCAACTAAGACTCACCATAGCCAAAAAAATAAATATTTACAAAAATAAAAATAAAATGAAGTATTTGTAAATACTTAGCCCGAAGGCCAATATCTTTTTTTGTGAAGAAACACCAGAAGCATTTCTAATAAATCAAGGTCAAGACAAGAATATCATATAACAAAAATTCTAAACACTACAGAGTTCCAAAACCTTCCAAAGTTTCCTCCTATCTTGTTTCTTTTCTTGTTGTGGTAAGAACACTTAACATAAGATCTATTCCCTTAAAAATTTCTGAAGTGCACAATACCTTACTGTTAGCTATAGGCAATAAGTTGTACAACAGATCTCTAGAATTTATTAATCTAGCATAACTGAAACTTTATACCACTAAATAACTCTTTTATTGAGGACTGTCTGTTCAAATCCTTTGTTTTAATTTGGTTACTTGTTTTATTCTTTGCTATTGAGTTGTAGGAGTTTTTTAAAATATATTTTGGATACTAACCCCTTATCAGATAAATAAATAGTTTGCAAATATTTTCTCCCATTCCGTAGGTCATTTGTCAATTGTTTCCTTTACTGTGCAGAAGCTTTTTAGTTTGATGTAGTCCCACTTTTCTATTTTTGCTTCTGTTGCCTGTGCTTTTGGTGTCATATCTAAGAAATCATTGTCAAGAAGCTTTTCTCCTATTTTTCTTCTAGGGGTTTTATAGTTTCAGGTCTTAAACATAAGTTTTTAACCCATTTTGAGTTGATATTTGTGTATGATGTAAGGTAAGGATCCAATTACTTTCTTTTTTTTTTGCATGTGGATGTCCAGTTTTCCCAACACTATTCTTTCCCCATTGTATATTCTTGGCACCCTTATCAAAGATCACTTGATTATATATGTGTAGGTTTATTTCTGGACTTCCTATTCTGTTCCCTTGGTGTGTGTATCTGTCATCATGCCGGTACAATGCTGTTTTAGTTACTGTAACTTTATAGCATGTTTTGAAATCAGGACATGTAATGCCTCCATCTTTGATCTTCTTTCTCAAGATCTATGGCTATTCTGGGTCTTTTGTGGTTCCACATAAATTTTAGCATAGTTTTTGATATTTCTATAAAAAATGTCAATGGGATCTTGATGGAAATAGTATTGAAACTTTAGATTGCTTTGGGGAATATGGACAGTTTAACAATATTAAAGTCTTCTAACATATAAACAAAAAACGGAAAGGAAAACAGAACAAAAAACAAAGGGACATGAAAAAACTTTGGGAGGTATTGGATATGCCTATTACCTTGACAGTACTGATAGAATCATAAGTGTTTGCACATACCCAGACTCATCAAATTTTACATATTAAATATGTGCATTTCTTTGTATATTAAGTAAATAAATCATACATACTACAGAGAGTCAGAAAAGTAGAAAAACATGCATTGTTTTTAGATGGGAAGATATTTTTAAAAATCTTACCTCTAAACAAGTTTTTATGTAAATTGAGTATGATATGAATAAATATCCCAATAGTCTCCAGCTAAGAAATACATTAATTATACAATGCTTAAAGCAGTGCACCATTATAGTGGTCCTATTATTTACTGGTGAAGATGCTTGGTTTTGTGTGACATCTATCCAAGGCAGAAACATAATCCCTGCTATTTTTAATTTGCTCTGCCCTGCCAAATTACACAGGACTTTGTTATTACTCAGTTATACCTTGGCCATACAGATGGCCAAGAGGCACATGAAAAGATTTTCAACATCATTAATTATTAGAAAACTGAAAATCAAAACTACAATGAGATATCACCTCACACCAGTCAGAATGGCCATCATCAGAAAGTCTACAAACAATAAATGCTGGAGAGGTGTGGAGAAAAGGGAACCCTCCTACACGTTTGGTGGGGATGTAAATTGGTGCAGCCACTATGGAGAAGAGTATGGAGGTTTCTTAAATAACTAAAAACAGAGCCACCATATGACCCAGCAATCCCACGCTTGGGCATATATCTGGAGAAAAACATGGTTCGAAAGGATATATGCACCCCAGTGTTCACTGCACTGCTGTTTACAATAGTCAAGACATGGAAGCAACATAAATGCCCATTGAAGAGGAATAAAGAAGACGTGGTACATATATACAATGGAATATTGCTCAGCCATTAAAAAAATGAAATAATGCTATTTGCAGCAACATGGATGGACCTGGAGCTTATTATACTAAGTGAAGCAATTCAGCCAGAGAAAGACAAATATCATTACTTCTTTATTTTTTATTCATTCTCTTGGTTATTTTCCTGCATTATTATCAATTTTATTCTCCTGTAATTTACCTCTTAGTCTTATTTTCCAAGATGGCTTTATCTTTCTCTTTCTTTCCTAAATTTAATCAATCTTGTTACATTTATTCTTACTTTTTAAAATCTACATTTATTGTTAGTATTTGAGTTTCTTAAAGTGTTTTCATATCCCCAAATGTTTTCTGAGGTATTTAATTCAATTTGTTACATGTTATAGTTTTTTTTTTTGGTGATTTCTTTCAATGGGGGTGATTTAATTGCTAATACGTTTTAAATTTCAATGTCTGTTTTTTCTTATAGTAGTTTATATAACTAAACATTGCTCTTTATAGTCATTTGAAATTACAACTTCATATACATTCTACTACAGTTGCCATTTATTGTCACTACCTCAAAAAGTTAAATGTTAATGACATTTGCTGCTAATTTATGATATTGTTCACTCATGTAAATCATACTCTCTGTGTTTACAGAGTGTTACAACTACCTATCCTAACAATTCTTTTTGCATCAAGTATTATTAGTGGGTATTTATTAACAATGTTCCTGTACAACTTTAAGATAAAACTGATATTGTCCAGTGTGTTTTGCAACAACATAATTATGTCATAAATAATGATCATTAATTTTTAAAATGGAATTTTACTTCTGAGGAGAGTAAAATCATACATAACACTTTGGGGTTTTTCAAACACCAATAAGTAAAATACTTTTCTATGTTGGCAAATAAAAATAAGCTCTAATTTTACTCTACCTTTAATATTCCCTAAAAATAATTGATGTGAAGTATACATATTTTAATATATAATTAAATTCTCAAAAAACCAGAAGTATTCCAATAAGAGACAAAATTCTAGTAGTGCTTTAATATAACTATCATCTGCTCTTTCTCACAAATTTTTGGGAAACATTTAGCATAAAAACATGTTGAAAATTCAGTTTCTATTTTTATTCTTTAAGCTCTCTCTACCTTCTTACATAGTATGCATGGAAAGAAGCATATTTTTAGCAGCTAGTTTACCTTTAAAGAGCTGAGCCAAGTTTTCACATTTAAAATTCATCCTTAACTCAGGTAAGAAAAAAATATATTTTCTTTGATTTTTATCATGAAAATAGTATAACTTTCCTGGCAGAAATCTATAGCTATCTATAATCTGATTACTCAGAGTAGATAAGAGTCTATATATTTCCTTGAATCTTTCACTTTAACACTTAGTGAAAGTGAAAAAAAAGTTTATACCCTAAATATTTTAATTTATCCTAGCCTTTCTCAAGCAGTTGCTGAAGTAAATAAATTTGTTAGTTTTCTTTTCTTTTTTTTAACATCTTTGTTGGAGTATAATTGCTTTGCAGTGTTGTGTTAGTTTCTGCTGTAAAACAAAGTGAATCAGCTATATGTATACATGTATCCCCATATCTCCTCCTTCTTGCATCTCCCTCCCACCCTCCCTATCCCACCCCTCTAGGTGGTCACAAAGCACTGAGCTGATCTCCCTCTGCTATGCGGCTGCTTCCCCTTAGCTATCTATTTTACGTTTGGTAGTGTATATATGTCAATGCTACTCTCTCACTTCGTCCCAGCTTACCCTTCCCCCTTCCCATACTCAAGTCCATTCTCTACATCTGTGTGTTTTCTTTTTTTTTTTCCAACTTATCAGGCATGCAATTGTAACAAGTTATCTATTTGCAGTACAACACTTTTTACAAGCAAGAAATAGTAGCATTTTGCTATTCACTGACATTCTTCAAGTCTCTACTGATGTCTGTTTTTACTAAACAAGGAAGGGGAGACCTGCAGCGAGTGGGTGAATGGCCAAAGCTTATGTAACAACTGCCTGGGAATTAAAATCCTTGTTACAAAAAACTATTTTCAATGAGTTTATGCTGACCCCGATTCTATCTTTGCTGTCCAGGATTTTTACTTTGAAGCAACCTGTTGGGTTTCTTGACAGATTTCTATATTACTGAATGATTATATCTTGCTAGTTAAGGGGAAAAAGCTGTTAGAAAAATAAAAACAATACCTCTACAGTGAATTTGATGAATATTAAATGAGTTTGCTATTATTATAAAATTTGTTTGTCCTATATATGGAGGCACTTCATCACATCTGACATAATTAAATTTAAGGACATTACAGCCTCGATAATGCAAACATCAATGAAAACTAACCAAAATGACATTCTAAATTCGAAAGATTTCTTATTTAAGTGTTCGCCAATTTTTGTTGCATTTATAAATTTTCACATTTAAAATCAATTTAATACTTCTTCATCTCCTCCTCAAGTACGTTCTCTTTCCTCCAACAAATTTATCCATATTTCTGTATGTTTCATACATACAAATTCACATTTAGGTACACCTCTCTCTCTATGTTTATGTTTAAAGAATTTCAAAAAACAGTAAGTTTGATTGAACAGAGGTGTCTATTTCCCGGTATCTTGAATCTCTGTTAGGAATGGACACTATAGAGCAAAGTATAACATGTATCTGAAATCTGAATTTTTATTGGTTCCATAAACAATGAAGTGTTTCTCATGTACATATAAGCATTTTCATAGCAAGATACTAAAAATAGAAAAGTCCTAGTATATAATCATTATATGGTCTTTAAGACATTTAACTTTGTTTCACACAATTTTGCCTATCTCGCTCTAATTTTACAATTCCAGTATGTCATAAAAGTCACTTTATTACCTTATATCAGAAAATTTTCAATGAAAAATAACAAATTCATTTTTTTCTTTTTCCTTATACTTATGAAAGGGTGTAGAAATCTCACTTGAGAATTCATGATTAAAGGCCTGCCTTCAAAAGGCTCAGCTGCTGATATTCACATTGGGTACTATGAAAACAAGTTGGGCTAAAATTTAATTTAAAGGGTTCTTGGATGTTAGTGGCATGAGTTATCTGCCTGAAGCAAATTCAGATCCTCACTGGAGGAAGATAAATCAAACTAGACCATAAAATACTACAACTGACAAAAAAATCAAATGATTGAGAGCACAACTGAATAGTGTAAAATCAAAGAAAAATACTTTAGCAAGAATGAAACCCAGGAGAAATAAAGAGAGAAGAATTAGATCCATACAACCGTCACATATTGGAATCTTCAGAGGCAGAATAAAAATAAATACTTAAAGAAATAAAACATAAAAAAGAAAACACTGATAGGTAGCAAAACTAAAAAGATGACCACATACTTGAAACAAAACCAAATATAACATTAAGAAAGTGAATTATTAAAATCAAAACTTCATACTAGTAGATTGGGCATATAAGTCTGGAATTGGCAGATCACTTTACCACTTTTATAATTCCATGGTTCTATACAAGTCACTTCCTGATCTAAGCCCAGAAATATCTCCCATGAGTAGAAATTCTTTGAAAAATATAGTTCAATTTTTTCTCTATTGTAGCTATTATTTTAATATTTCAAAGTAATCATTTATTTTTAAAATATACTATTTATAAGATAATTACCATACTTAAAATCTCCACTGTTTGCATTTGTATGCCAAGTATAACTTGACGATCCTTTGAGTGGGGTGCAGGGAACAAAAAGACTAGAAAAAAATATATAATGCAAAATGTTAAATTCATCAATGAACCAAGATATAAGAAACATTTTTAAGCCAAAAATTAAGTAAAAATGTGAAAAATAGATTGTTACTTAAAGTGTCCTTCAGCTTGATAGCATTTGCAGTAACAGGTAAAAGCAATATTAATTGCCATGCACTGGTGGAGAGTGGGTACCAGGAGACAAAGCTCAGATTTAGCAGAAGGGAGGGAATAACACTGGAGACACCCAGGATAAATATGGATGTCTTTCTTGTTGCAGAAGTATTCTCTCAAAAAACAAAGAGTAATGTTTAAAAGCTGGCTAAAACATTTAAGCAATAGATAAACTTGATTAGTTGAAGCATTATGTAGCTTTCAGGACAGCAAAGACTTGAAGAGAAGGGAATTATAAAGAGGTGATCCCAACATCTAGCACAACTTTTTCCCTTGAGGTATCTGCCAATTCCAACAAGGTTGATGGTGGGTTGAGAACAGAAATCTCATTAAGAAATGTAGAACAAATATCGGACTTCAATTACCCAAGGAAGATAGTCCCTGGAAAAATTCCCAGGTTGGAATACCAGACAGTTCTCACCATAAGATAAGGATAGACTGAAAATAGACAAAGATTCAAGCTGAACTTCAAATCATCTCAACCCTTGGTTCCACTTAGAGGAGAAGGTATACTCCTATATCAACTGCTATCCAAAACTAAGAGTGAATTCTCTGTGAATTCCTTAAATTTTTTTAAAATTTTATTTTAGATGAGGAATAACCAAGAGAAAAGAGATAAAAGAAACAGATTAACAAGAGAAAAATTTTAGAAATTATCAAATAAACACTATTATCAAAAATTTTGATAATTTTAGAATTATCAAATAAATACTTTAAAATAACTATGACTAGTTTTCATGAAATAAACTATGTGGTAAGAATATTAGTAGCTAACTGTAAAATGTTTAAAAAAAATAGAAAGGGAGGAAGGGAGGAAGGGAAAAAACCAGATAATTACTGTATGATTTTCCTATGCAATAATAAAAGGGAAAATTCAGTAGATTTGGTTAATAGCTGACCAGACATGATTGAAGAAAAAATTAATAAACTGGAAAATTAGTCCTATATTAGTGAGTTTGGTCTGCTATAACAAAAATATCATATACTGGGTGACTTAAACAACAAAACTTATTTCTCACAGTACTGGAGGCTAAGAATTCCAAGATCAAGATAGTGACAGATTCAGTTCCTGGTGGGAGACCTCTTCTTGGTTTGCAGATGACCACCCTCCTGCGGTATCCTTGCATGACAGAGGGAGAGAGATCATCCCATTCATGAGGGCTCCACCCTCATGACCTCATTATTTCCCAAAGTCTCCACCTTCAAGTATCATCACAGTGGAGAGTGGGGCTTCAACATGTAAATTTTGGGGAACACAAACATTTAGTCCGTAGCAAGATTTAAGAAAATACCCACACTGAAACATAGAGAGAAAAAAAGATAAAAATAACAAATATATTGGAGTGATAATGGTACCATATGTGTAAGAAGAGGTCTTGAAGAAAGACAGAGAGGGAATGAACAAAATAAATATTTGAAGAGATAATAGGCTAGACTTTTCCAAACTGATAAAAGTGGATTGACTTGATTGACTTTGCCGTCAAGCTAAATATATAAGAAGGACTGGGAAGGCCAAACAGGATAAATATAAAGAATACCATATTTAATACATCATAATAAATCTGCTGAAGACCCAAGAAGGAAATATGAGAAACAATGAGGAAAACAAAATAGAAATATAGCTGACCTTTGAACAATATGAGGGTTAGGGGTACTGACCCACTGTGCAGTCAAAAATCCACAGATAATTTACAGTTGGGCCTCCTATTAACAATTCTGCATCTCAAATTCAACCAACCGTGAATCATGTATTACTATAGTATGTACTTGTCGAAAAACATCCATGTTTAAGTGGACTCATACAATTCAAACTCATGTTGTTCAAGGGTCAGCTGTACAACGCAACTCCCTTAAAGGAACAGCAATAAGACTAATATTTGTCTTCTCAAAAGAAACAGTGGAGAAGACAAAAAACTATTGTTTGAAATGAAATACCATACCTAAAATTATATTGTTGCTAAAAATATCCTTCCTAAATCCATGCAAAATAAAGACATTTTTAGATAAAGACAAAATTACATTGTCATGAGTAGTGGACATAACTTACAGATAATCCTAGAAAGTATTCTTCAGGCAAAACCAAAGATATGCAGTAAGAAATGATTATCAACAAAAAGTATAAATATGTGGGTATGTGAATACTGACTTTGTAAAACAATAAAATTATCTCATGGACTTTAAAATATACCTAATGTTAGACATATAACATCAATTAAAAATATGGTGGGAGAGGTTAATTGAAGTTGAAATACTGTGAAAAATCCCTACACTGTGAAAAGTTAAGAGAGTTAATTTATTTCATAATCTAATAAATCAAGAGTAAATGCAGTAATCTCTAGGTTAACCACAAAAACCAGAGTAAAAGGATGTATAATGAATGAGTTAAATGGGAAAATGAAAACGTAAGAATAAAAAATATTAATCTAGTAAAGGATAAGAAGATGGAGAAAAGGAACATAGAATAGGTTATAAAATTAGAAAAAAAAGAGTAAAATGGTAGATTTAATTCAGATATATGATTTATTACTTAACATATATGTCAACTACCAGATTGGTTTTAAAAATACACTGCTTATAAAAGACACATCATAAATATAATGACCCAAAATGTTTGAAAGAAAAATGGTATATAACTAAACACTCTCAAAAGCAAAGTTGTTTTAGCTATACAAATGTCAAGCAAAGTAGACTTTAAGAAGTACTACCGAGACAATGTGGAATATTTAACAATAACTAAATGTTACACTATTAAGGAACTAAAATAATACTAGATTTTATACTTAATAATAAAGAAAGCAAAAATTGATATAACTAACAGGAGAAATTTTAAATTCCACTATCATGGGAGAAGTTTTTTTTTATAGAACTTAGTAATTAAGAAAATAAGTCAACAACAATCAACAGGTTTATAGAAGACTTGAAAAATAATTTGACATAATAACCATATAGAAAATACCATATCTAACAGCAGAGTACACTTCTTGTTCAAGTGATACTGGACAATTTACTGTAATAGACCATGCTGTGAGATAAAATAAATCTCACCAAATTGTAAATGTAATACATAGTATATCCTCTACACGTTTTATAAGTAACCTAGAAATCAGCAACCAGAAGATAATTATAAAATCTCCAAATTCGGGGAAAGTAAGTATTAACCTTCTAAACAACCTATATATCAGAGAGAAATCACATTGGAACTTAAAAAATAATTTGAAATTTAAAATGATGATAAAGATATTTTTAAAAATGGGCAGAAGAACTGAATATACATTTTTCTAAAGAGGAAAAGCAGATGGTCAACAGGCACATGAAAAGATGCTCAGCATCACTAATCATCAGGGAAATGCATTATCAAAACCACAATGAAATATCACCTCATACCGGTCAGAATGGCTACTGTCAAAAAGAACACAATACAAATGTTGGCAAGGATGTGGAGAAAAGGGAATCCTCATACACTGTTGGTAGGAATGTAAATTGGTGCAGCCACTATGGCACAGTATGGAGGTTTCTCAAAATACTAACAACAGAACTAACATGTGACCCAGCAATTCCACTCCTGGGTATATATTCAAAAAAAAAAAAAATTAAAAAACACTAATGCAAAAAGATACCTGCACCCCAATGTTCATAGAAGCATTATTTACAATTGCCCCAATGTATGGAAGCAACTTAAGTGTCCATCAACAGATGAATGGATAAAGAAGTGGTACACACATGCGCGCGCACACACACACACACACACACACACACACACACACACACAAAGGAATACTACTCAGCCATGAAAAAGAATGAAATCTGTCATTTGCAGCAACATGGATGGACTTGAAGGGCATTATGCTAAGTGAAATACGTCATACAGAGAAAGACAAATACTGTATGCTATCACTTATATGTGGAATCTAAAAAATACAACAAACTAGTGAATAAAACAAAAAAGAAACAGATTCACAGATATAGAGAACAAGCTAGTGGTTACCAATGGAGAGAGGAAATGAGGGGAGGGACAACATAGGGGTAGGGAAAAAAAGGGATTTATGGAATTATATGAAATCATGTGTGTGAAACTTTTGAAAACTGTAAAGCACTATAAAATTCAAAGAAACTTTCATTCAATAAAAAAGTAAGATATCTCAAAATATGATGGATATAGCCAAAGTATACATAGATGGGAATACACAGCCTAAAAGATGTTGTACTATAAAGAAACTAAAACCTATGGTTGAAAAACAAAAACAAAAGCCAACTTTCTTGCTAAGAAAACATGTGCTTCAGGCCTTGCTGCTTAAAATCTACATATTATAAAAGAAGAAAGGTTAATAATAAATTGGTTAAGCAACCTTCTCACGAAATTAGGAAAAAATAACAAATTAAAGCTAAGAAGGTGGAAGTAAAGAAACAATATAGATAAGAGTAGAAATTCAGGAAATAGAAAACAAATACACAACAAATAGGATCAACAGAGCTGTAAGATGATTCTTTGAATAAATTAATAAAATTCATAAGCTGTTATTAGGCCTGAACAATGAAAAGGAAAGAATAAACCACATAAGGAATAAAATAACAGATATTGTTTTTGACTCTAGACATTAAAAATTTTGAGTCCATTTTAAACAACTATGTCATCTAATTTGAACGTATAGATAAATCTCTAGTAAAATAAAATGCATTCAAACTTACATAGAATAAATGAAAAAGATCAAAAAGATAATTATAAAGAAACCTAAACCTATAAATTATTTTAAAAACCGAGACTTTCCTACCAAGAAAACACTTGCCTCAGATATTTCCCTGTTGAATTCTTCTACCTATTTAAGAAATAAACTAACCTTTTTTTTTTTTTCAGAAAACAGGAAAGAGAGAGCGAGATAGACAGAAAGGGAGAGAGAGAAAGAAACCCATTTTATGAAGCCAGCATAACCTTGACAAAACCTGGTGCTCAATCTCATTGGCACAATAGATGAAAAACTCTGGAACAAAATATCAGCAAACAAAATATGGAAAGATATGTCATATTTATGGTAGTTTAATTTTAGGAATCTAAGGAACTTAAAGGGGATTAATAATAGAAATCCAAGTGGAAAAGGAATAATTTTAATTCAGAATAAGAAGAAAATTTTGTGATCATTAAATGGACAAAGTGGAATTAATAACTGCCACTAAATTACATTAAGTGCCATTAAGTGTAAAAGTGGGAATTAACTGCCTTATCCAATATCAAGAGTAATTTATAGCTGCAGAAATTAATGCAGGGCATCATTTGACAAGTTATAGATAATTTGATAATGGAAAATAATTACTAAACACTGAACTACATTAAAATAAAGAATGTTATTCATCAAAAGCACCCTAAAGTAAATGAATACACAAAAGACAAATTGGAAAAATATATTTACAACATTTAAAACTGACAGAGGCTAAGAATCAAGATTATATAAAGAACGTCTGCATAGTAATAAAAGACACAAGAAAATTATGGACAGTCTCTCCACAAAGGATGAAATCAGAATTCTCAATAGGTAGGATTTTTTTAAAATGTTGCCCTTCATTAGCAATCAGGGGACTGTATACTTAAAGCAGATAAGGTAATTTCCACACCACCAGATTGGTAAAATTCACAAATTATTACAGACACCATCAAGTATTGGCAAAGACAAACAGTAATTTGATCATTCACATTCCATTGGCAGGAATGCAAATTGCTTCAACTATTTTGGAAAACAATTTGGCATTATTTCATAAAGTTGAAGTTGTGCCTATCCTCTGACCCAGATATCCAACTGCTAGGTGTATGACCTAGTTAAACTCTTGCCCAAGAACACTGGGGAAGATATAAGAATGTCCATACTACAACTGTGTTGTACCTATGTGAGATATGAACATAAGGACAATGGGCAATTGTCTATTAACAACACAATAACTAAACTGAAGTACATGCACACACACAATGAAATACAGTACCTTGGAACTGTGACTATGGAGGGAAAGTAAGAAAGTTAAGGAAGTTCCGGTTTACTGACTTTAATATTCACTACGTAACACAGGGTTGGTAAATTGGATAGTGAATTTGAAGGGAGTGGTAGAAATTTACACAGAATACCCAGTGTCTCTGGGGCCCCAGCTGAGGTTGGCAATCATAAATCAGTAATGGCCTCCATCAGCAGTATTAACCACTTACCTCTAACAACACTTGGCAGGAACTATTAGCCTATGGATAAATTCACTCACTTATTCACTCATTCATTTCCTAAAATATTTATTAACAACAATGTCAGGCAATATTGAATTCCTACTTTATACAAAGAACAGCTGTATAACGTGGTGAGCCACTTGATATACAAGTTGACTTGAAGGCAATTTGGTCAGCTAAGGGAATTTAATAAATATATATAACTCTACATTTTAAATATATGAATGTTATGATAGTGGCGAAATAAAATCCCAGAGAAATTCAGAAAAGTTAGCAATAACAAACTAAAAGTTTCTCTAAAAGTAAATGTAAAAGCTTTATCTACTTTATATTTTTAACATATTTTTCTGTCATTCAGATGACTATGATCTGCTGATTTTTCTTATATTTTAGCTCTCTCCCACATTATCTTTTGCCATTCTGAATTTGCTCTTATTTTTTTGAACAGAAAATAAATTGGTTTTTATTCACATTCTTCTTTTAGATTTCAAACACAGAGTAATTTAAGTTTATCACTCTAATATTCAAAAATGAACTCATCATAGGGAAACATAAAGAGACATACAGTAGAATACAAAAAGGAAACTTTTGTATATGCCAGTAAGTATCTTAGTAAAATTACCCTGGACAAGCAATTTCACCCACTTAACCCATTATGAGGATTTTTAACCAAGAGATATCTAAATTTTTATTAATATTAAAGAAACTAACAAAAATTAAAGGTACATGAGACCAATCTATTGTCTGTCTGTCTCTCACACACACACGTACGTACACACACACACACACGATGCTAAATTTCAAAAACACGTTCACAATATAAATGATAGGATTAAATGAAAACATTCAGAATAATCTATGGCGAAAAAATCAAGTGGCAACACTATTTTTAAAAAAAAGGAATAAGGGCAAAGGGCAAAATATGAGTTAAAGACGCAGACTCCATTGTTTCTTTATATTACCTATGCTATATACTTTTTAAAAGGAAAGCAAATTATTTATATTTTATTATCCTCACTTAGTTTATCTGGAAAATAATATTTTCATCCTAGAAGGACTGTGTGAGAAGTATTCAAGGAAGAAGCTTAGTCGTGTCATGTACTTCAAATCCCACTTTGGTTGACAGCACCTACTGTCTACGAATCACACTTGGAAGTGTAGAAGAAACATTATTCTTGACTTTTTAAAATTGGGCACTGATCAAGTACTATGTAAAACAAAAAATGACTAAATTGTTAAAAATTACCTAATGCTATAGAGACCCCCCAGAACACGAGTGTTAACAAACAATCCCTGTTTTTCTCCAATCCCTTTGTTTGCAATTTAGTGTGAAACCTGAAAACCAAAAAGGGGCCAGCTGCATAAAAACTTGGATACATAAGTAATGAAGCATATTAAAAAATCAGAATAGAAATGGTACCTTAGGAAAGGTGGAGAGAAACAATGAGAACATGTTGAAAGAATGGGTTCTCATGAAGAATAAATATATTATAGCTCAAACTTAAGTAAAGATATAATAACTTAATACTCCGGTTGATTAGTAGGGGAGAGAATAAATGTGGTGACCTTGTATTTCCAACCACAGGTATGGACCCTGGGTAGAGGAATCTGTAAGCTTCAAGAAGGCAGATTGGAGACAGTAAGTAAAAGTTCTCCTTTTCTACCTTGGGTATATCATTTAAACTTGTCTTTGTTCCCACCAATTGATATATCTAATGCAGGAACACTGATAAAATCAAGCAATACTGAAGAATTCATTGCTGAAATTATGGAAAATATTGGTAGATCAGAGATGTCATAACAATTCCCAATAGAATCTTAGTGAAATGAGTGGGGATGATTCCATTCAACCATTCACCATGGCTATTTGGTCATCCATTGCTGCATTATTTCCTTAGTAGCTTAATATTGATCTTGAAACTCTATAAATTGAAGCACATTGCATGAATAAGGAGGGCAGAGAAAACCTGCCTTGCATTTAGAAAGTATGACACAGTCATCCAATTGAGAATGAAAAATGTCCGTTTCTACTTTCAAACTCACTCTTCTAGAGGCAGATATCTACTCCTGAAAATAACATTATTGCTTACATTTTATTGGGTGCATACTGCTTGAGGATTAAAAGTAAATATGCTTCATGGATTTAGGATCCCAGTTCACTAAATAGGATGTGGTATTACCTTTTTTTTTTTTTTTTTTACAGTCTGAGAATTATTGCCTGGTGGTAATGCCAAGTGTCCTAATAGCAGCTGAAATCCAGCAGTATGTGAAATGATGTTATTTACAAAGTTAGGAAAATATTCTTTAATATAAAAGTTTCCATATAATTGTAAAATACTATTTTATCTGATAGTTTTATCTTTGTATTCAAAAATAAAGTATTTTATAGCAGAATGTTTTCATCTAATATATAAAAGGAGAATTCAGGACTTCAAGCATGAGAGTCTACCAGAAATTCAGCAAATATTCCTATAAAATTCAAATAGACCATCACTGACTATTCCTTTGTGTATATTATTTTCTCTGAAATTACAATATAATTTTATTTTCTCTTTTATTCTGTTACTGATAAGAAATGGTAAAGGAAGTGTGATGAAAGATGTTGAATACACACAAGGCACTCCACACTCCCTCAATTGGATAGTTTTGAATTTTCTTAAGACTGAGTTATATGTAAGTGTCTTTTAGCAAGGCTTTCAAAGTCTGTGCTTAATTAATTTAAGCACAGGACTCTATAATTAATTATTTAATAAACAAAGACATCTATTCTTTGGGTCTTTGAAGAAACACTTGCTGCCTTATTCCCTCTTGTTTTACAAGTAGTCTGTTAATTATTAGTCAGATAACTGGGGCATTTAGTCTTGGCTCTATCACCAATTAGTTTTGACACTGGATAAATCATTTGATAAACTTACACTTCTGTCTTTCAGTTTGTTCATAAGTAAAATGAGGATCTTACGCAAATCAGTGATTTTTCATGTTTTGTCTGATAGAGTCACAGATTTATGCAGAGAAAACTTGAAGATGCCATGAGTTAATGTTGGAGAGCTCCAGAGCTCAGGGGGTCTCCTCTAGACTGTGGCTACACTCACCCCCTTGACATCCACTCTCATGGCTTGGAATACTGTATATTTGTACATACCTCTCAAATTGATATCTCTAGTTCACACCATTGTATGATTCATATATCTAGATGTGTAGTCCAGATTCACATATCTACTGCTATTCAACCTCTCCACTTTGATGCCGAATAAGACCTCTCAAACTCAGCCTGGTCAAAACTGAACTCTCGATCATCCCCCCTCACACTTACTCCATCGTCACATCCCTTAATAAGCTTCCTTATTTTAATAATCTTAGCTGCTCAGGCCAATAATTTTGGAGTCATCTTGACCCCTCTACTTTTCTTACACCCCACACATATTGATCCATCATGAAATCCTTTCGTGTCTACTTTTAAAATATATCCATAGTTTGGACTTTCTTCCTACTTCTACCGTGTAGTGGCCTGGTATGACTCCCCAACGTGGATAACTTTGATAACCTCACACTAAGTTTCTTTCTATGGTCTATTTTTAATATAGCAGCCAGTCTGATCATTTGTCTAAGATAATGTCAGCCCAAGGCTTGAACCCTTCTAATGGCTCCTCTTTTCATTCACTCTGAAAACTAATTTCCATACAGTGTGCAAACAGGCCCTACGTTATTTCTCACCCTGTTATGTCTTTGTCCTCAATTCCTGTTACTCACCTCCTGTTCCAGATACACTGAGCTCCTTGCAGGTTCTAGAGGCCTCTCTTACAAAGAGCATGGCCCCTTCTTGGAAGCCAGATATCCACTTGGGTAGCAATTCACTTGTCTCCTTTACGATTGTGCTCAAAACCCCACTTCTCAATGAAGTAGCACCTTATTTACAACTACAAACTCTGAAGTACCACTATTCCTCACATTTTTGTTTCCAGGCCCCCCTATTTTACATGGCATTTTTCACCTTCTACCATGCTAGACAATTTTCCTACTTATTGCCTACTGTTTTATCTTTCTGTCATTCTCCTACAACATAAACTCCATAAGGACAGATGTTATATTTTTTAACAGTTCTATCCTAAGTACATAGATAAATGTGTGGCTTATAAATGTAAATATGTTGAATGAATAAGTCGATGACGAAATGGATAATGAGGGGTATGTTGCATTGGAAGGCCAAATCTTTTTTTCTCTCTTTTATCACCAAGTGTTATTAATAAAAACTGCAGTGTATACTGTGTCATTGACAAGATTTCTGATTAGGCCTTAATGCCCTCATTAGAGGCATGAGGCTTTCATTTCACAGTTAAAAACAAAATTAGAAAGGAAAATAATTAAACATTTACTTTCAGTGTGGCCAAATATTTCTGATCAATCCAAACTTCTAACATATGACAAATCTACATGCTAAAAAATAAGAGCAAAAGGCAATGAAGTCCATGGAGTCCATGGAGAATGAACAAAGCAAACAGATACTGGAAAGGAGTCAACACTTGGGGCTGTGAATGGCATTATGAGTTTCCTGTTTCTATAGACTTTATCATAAGAGCAGATCCTAGTGTGGCCACATAACACGGTTAAACCCTAAAGTCTTATACTTGAAAAAACAGGGTCAAACACATACACTGCAGAATAAGGTGAAAATTTCCGGAAACGAACTCTATCCAAATGTTTAACTAACCTCTGAACCAGGGGTGAACAGGGCAGACTCCAAGTACCCTGGCTAAGATAAAAATCACCGATTTGAAATTTGCCTTACCAGACACTGAAAACAGAGCTTTAACAGTTTGATTTTAGCCAGATTAGCTGCATACCAATTAAAAAAGATAATTTTTAGAATCCAGACTTTATATAGCATATCTTTTGAAATGTTTGGGAATACCTTCCAAAGTGATTTAACATACAAAAAAAATTACTAGATAAGAACTATTATAACTATGCTCAAGGACATTAAGAAAAATATGCTTAAATTTTAAAAAGAGAAAATTTCAGCAGAGAAATATAAACTCTTTAAAAAGAACCAAATAATACATTTTAAATGAAAAGCACACTCAAAAGATTCTAAAATTTAGTGAGAGACATAAAATTATAAGTTCAAAACCTCAGTGAATACCAAAGAGAATTAATAAAAAGGAACCAAACCTAAGCACATGACAGTCAACCACTGAAAACCAAAATGAATTGAAAATATTGAAAATGAGAGAAAAATAACACATCACATGCAGTGAACAATGATTCAAATGGCCCAAATTACTACTGACATCGCACTAGACACCATGGAAGCTAGAAGCTAGAACAATATTTTTTAAATGCTGGAAAAAAATAAAACTGTCAACCCCTAATTCATCACTTTTTGCCAGTCACCTTTGCTATCCAACTTCCTTTTATGGACCTTCATTTTCTATCTATACTCACTCCTAGATGATGTCATCTAGCCTCATGGCTTATAATATTACCTATTTACTCTTGATGTACAAATATATGTCTACAGCCAAATATGAGCTACAACCTTGTATATCCAACTCCATACCTCTACTAGGATGTCTTCAAGTTTCCACAAATCAATAAGGCCAAAACTGAACCAATCCCCCCCTTCAAATTGCTCCACACAGTATCTTCTCCATGTCAGTTGACAGTGGTTTGACTCCTATTTCTCTCCCTCTCACTTTTCATACACATTTTGTCAAGTAATTATATTGGTTTTACTTAAAATGATTTCTGGATTCTGACCACTTACATTCTCCCAAAGCTACTGCACTGGTCCAACCATCAGCATCTCTTTCCTATAATACTGCTTCCACCCTTACCTTTTGTCATCTTACCTCTCTAACCTATTTTTGCCACAACAGCCAGATGTCTTTCATTTCATTCCTCTTTTTTAAACTTTCACATAAACTCCAGTCACACAGAGTGAAAGTTAAAGTCCTTGCAATGGCCTTCAAGGTCTTAAAACAACCACAGCTCTTTTACTCTTTCCCTCCTCCTGTCAAACTAGATACAAGCATCGTGCTTTTCTTTAAACATATCAGAAATATTCCCAACTCAAGGTCTTTTTGTTATATCCTATGTTTGAAAGTTCTTCGCTTAGATAGTCATATGCTACCTCTCTTTTTAGATTTAATGGAATTTGCTAAAATGTTACTTTCTAAGCTCTTTTTATATTCTATATGAGGTATTTATTATGGATAGTTTATTATCTGTTTCTCCCACTTTAATAAAAGTACTTCAGGATGAAGTTCATTTGTGACAAATTTGTTTATGGATGTGCTTTTATTCCTGAAATAGACACTCAATATATGTTTAAAGAAAGCATGAATTAATAGAATTTGTCATCTCCTCCCTTATGACTTTTATCTTTTCATGATTTTGCTTTCAGAGGAATTTCTATGGTTTTTCTTTCCCCTCACAGTTTTAATTGTCCTTAGTATCAACATTATTTTGCGGATTTATATTTGCTATTTTATTTTTATATTTCCTTATCTCTCATTGAAGCTTTTCATCTCATTCCGTTTTTCTTTTTTTTAATTTTTTTAATATTTATTTTCTTCCTGTTCTGTTCTGATGGATTTGGGGTGAGATTTTGAGAGGCAATGTATCCCTACATCCTTGAGAATACTGCCATCCATGTTCTTTTTCCCTTGTTCTTTCAATACATTATCAGAGATGTACACATCCTGTGTGAATTCTCCTGTACCTTTTTTGGTAGTATTTCTATAGGTTCCATTAGAAAAGTGTTTCCTCAAAATAGGGGGTATCTCCCCATATTCAGGATTTTGTATAGCACGAACTTGCATATCCTTCAAGTCTATTTATATCTACATGGGTCCTGGTAGAACTCCTTTCTTGGACTGTTCAGCTCATAACTGAACATGAATATGCCCAGCTCATAGCCCACATGTCAGTGACTGGCAACATTTAAAGTACTTGGATTGAAACAGAATAAAAAAGTAAATCAAAAAGCCACAATGTAGTGAATGTTCAGCACATACATGACACTGGACTAAATGTTTTGTGTACCTCTTCTAAGCAACAACCACATGAGAAAGAATTTAATTACTGTGATTTAAAAATAAGGAAGCTGAGGCATATAAAGAATAACTTGACCAAATACACAACAATTTGAAAATTGTTAACCTAGAGATTATCATACTAAGCGAAGTAAGTCAGAAAGACAAATAACCATATGATCAGCAGATGCAAACTATTATATATAGAATGAATAAATAACAAGGTCCTACTGTATACCTCAGGGAATTAAATTCAACATCCTGTGATAAACCATAATGGAAAAGAATACGAAAAAGAATGTGTATATATGTATAACTGAGTCACTTTGCTGTACAGCAGTAATTAAAACAACATTGTAAATCAACTATACTTCAATATAATTAAAAAGTAAAAGAAAATCAACCATACTTCAGGCCTTTTTGATTTCTAAATAAACACATATTCTTAAATATTGTGCTCTTCATTTGCAGTGCACCAGATGTGTTAATTGTTGTCCCCAAATTGCTCAACTACCAGGTCTCTCCATCATTCCACTCCCTCTGGTATTACTTCTTAGTGAGTATTTCACCTGTCAAGATTCAAAGATGCATCACTACCAGCCCAAACATCTAATCTCTACCGTTATTTTATAAGAATTTTAGTCTTTGAATAAATGGAGACAACAATGAAATACCACTACACACCTATTAGAATGGTCAAAATCTGCAACACTGACAACACCAAATGATGGCAAAGATGTGAGGTACTAGGAACTCTCATTCACCGCTAGTGCTAAATGGTACAGCCACTTTGGAAGACAGTTTAGTGGTTTCTTACGAAACTAAACATAATCTTACCATATGATCCAGCAATCATGCTCCTTGGTATATAACCAAAAGAAGTGAAAACGTGTGTCCACACAAAAACCTGTACATGGATGTTTATAGTGGCTTTGTTCATAATTGCCAAAACTTGGAAGCAATCAAGATGTGCTTCAGTGGGTATTATGGGAAACAGTATGGAGGTTCCTCAATAAAACTAAAAATTGAGTTGCCATATAATCTAGTAATCCCACTCTTGGACATATATTCAGACAAAACTACAACTAAAACAGATACAGGCAGCCCTATGCTCATAGCAGCACTATTCACAATAGCCAAGACATGGAAACAACCTAAATGTCAAGCAACAGATGAATGGATAAAGAAGACGTGGTACATATATACAATGGAATACTACTACTCAGCCACAAAAAAGAACAAAACAATGCCATTTGCAGCAACATGGATGAACCTAAAGATTATCATAAGTGAAGTAAGTCAGAAAGAGAAAGATAAATACGATATGATATCACGTACATGTGGAATCTAAACTATGACACAAATGAACCTATCTATGAAACAGAAACAGACTCACAGATAAAAAGAAGATTTGTGGTTGCCATAGAGGAAGGGGGGTGTGGGAGAGGGATGGACTGGGAGTTTGGGGTTAACATACGCAAACCATTATATATAGAATGGATAAACAACAAGGTCCCACTGTACAGCACAGGGAACTATATTCAATATCTGGTGATAAACCATAAAGGAAAATAATTTTTAAAAGAATATATATATAACTGGATCACTTTGCTGTACAGCAGAAATTAACACAACATTGTAAATCAACTATACTTCAATAAAAAATAAAATATTAATAACGTGCACTACTGGAACTTTCATACACTGCCACTGGAAGCGTAAACTGGTACAATTACTATGGAAGTACACACTATCTACGAAATTGAACATATACATTCCCTGTAACCCAGCACTTTTACTCTTCAGTATCTACTCAACAGAACTTTTAGTTATGATCTCTGAAATATACGGACCTGAAGATAATAGCCAAAACTGGAAACAACCCAAATCTCTGTCAATCGCAGAATGGACAAATTGTGATAGATTCATAATGGAATACTATATCCAACACTGAGAATGAACAAACTACAATTATATGCAATAACAATGGTAAATCTCACAAATACCTTGTTGAGTGAAAGAAGTATGTACAAATTAATATATACTGTATGATTCCATTTCTATAAAGTTAAAAAATAGAGGAAACTGATTTATATTGGTAGAAATCAGAACAGTGGTTTACTTTTGAGGTAGGGTGATGATCAGAACGGCCACCAGAAGGTATTCTCACAAGGGAACAGTCAGTTTTCCTAATGTTACAATTTTTTATCTGTGTTTTGATTATGTGGATAAGCCCATTTTGTAAAAATTCTTGGAGCTGTATTTTTTTGGGGGGTGGGGGGTTGTATCATACATATGCTATACTTTAATAATAATAATAATAAAAAAAAAAGGATGTGCTTCAGTGGGTAAATGGATGGACTGTGTTACATCCAGACAATGGAATATTATTTAGCACTGAAAAGAAATAAGCTATTAAGCCATGAAAAGACATAGAAAGAGCTTAAATGCATATTACTAGATGCAAGAAGCTAATCTGAAAAGGCTAAATACCTTATGACTTCAACCACATGACATTCTGAAAAAGGCAAAACTATGGCAACAACGGAAAGATCAGTGGTTGTGAGGGAAAGGGGGAAGGGAAGATGAATAGGCAAAGCACAGAGGATTTTTAGAGCAGTGAAAATAATCTGTATATCATAATGACATATATATGTGATAATATATTTGTACAAATGCATGGAATGTACAACACCAAGAGTGAACTATAAGGTAAACTATGAACTTTGGGTGATCATGATATGTCAATGTAGGTTTATCCTTGGTAAATAAAATATCATAAAATAACATGTGAGTGACTAATGGATAATGGGGGAGGCTATTCGTGTGTGGTGGCAGGGAGGATATGGAAATCGCTGTACTTTTTTGTTGTTGTAAACCTAAAACTTCTTTTTAAAAAACGTCTTATAAAAAGATATGGAGGATGAGAGTTTCTAATGGGAAGGATAACTAATTTGATGCATAAAAGAACAATCATTCATTTAAGTACGCACTACAAGGTAGAGAAAACGAGACAAGTTTTCTGCTTAGTATAAATCTCAATTTTCACAGAGATAAAGGGCTCTTCCATTTATTTATTTAACACAATTGATTGGCATTGAAATTAGGAAAACTCTTCTAGTACTATTGTATCATTTCCTTTAAGTCCTAGTTTATAATGTTATTTTAGGTTTTCACATTGTCCTTTGTCAGAGTACTACAGGAAATAGGTGAGATGGCAATAATGTGAGATTTTGCCAGACATCAAGTTAATCACCAGTAGTAACTTTTATGTGCAACTCCTTTTTGGAACCATGAGGAATCTTAAATAACCTGCCTAATTATGTGTAGGTAGAAATAATTATAGAAGTCCAATATGGGCCCCATCCATGCCTATTTTCTTCAGAAAAGGATTTTTATCAGAATATATATTCATAGATGCACAAGGATAAAATTAACTACCGTCTTTTCATTGTGATGACAGTTATAAATACATAAATGGTTGAATTTCATTAGGTTTTCTTTTAGAAATATTTTTATTTAAAACATGTTCAAAATATAACCTTTCCTTAACATTTCTTTGTATAGAAAAGGAAAAATGTAAGAGTTTCTATTTGAGTTCCAAAGATAAGAAGGGATTATTTTGAATGTCCTGAAATAACATCCAAAGCAGATATACGGAATACCTAGCTTCTGATGTTTGCATTTTGACAGCACACTTCAGGGAAATCATATTTTCTGATGTGAATATGGTATTGAGAATTTGTACTTTGAATTATATTTTGGAATTTATAATCTTAGCTTCCTCTTTTATGCCTCTAGGCTTGTTCTTTTTCCAGAGAAAAGAAAAAGATAATGAGAGTTTAATTGAATAAATAAAACATAAACCTTTCTGTTTGAAATGAAGTCACTATTTCTCTTTTGTTGATGAATCAGTACATTTGGTAAATCTTACCATATTATAAGTAATATCTTACCATATTACTATATTTGGTAAATATAGTAATCGTGCTAAAGAGTGTAGTAGATTTCATGTTAAATCTCATTTTAGAAAAATTTACAAAATTTATGTTGGTAGTGTTTTAAAACAACAAGCTTTATCCCATCAATGTCCACACCATCAGGAGGGAAATACAGCATAAAAAAGCAATCCAGTACTTAGTACAGAGCATGAAAACTGCTGGCACTGTAATTGTACTTTGCTGATATATCTTTTCAGAGGCGTATTTTTGCCGCCCCAAAAGAATCAGTTCTACTTGATGAGCGCTCCACCTTGTAGGTAAAAGCGGTGCCAGCATTCACATAAATGACAGTCTTTTTGGTATTATATTCTAAATAGCAAAACAGGGCTCAAAGCCCAAAATAAATCACTCGCCTGTCAGTGATACTTGTGATTTATTCACAGGACACTAAGCTTTTCATGATTTTTTCTTAGAAATATAGCAAAAATATGAATAGTACAATGACACGTAACATAAGTTTAAATGAACTCTGAAGTATAAATGAGAATTTTTTTATTTACAAAACAGAAACAGACGCACAAACACAGAAAACAAACTTACGGTTACCAAAGGGAAAAGAGGGGGAGGGATAAATTAGGAGTTTGGGATTAGCAGCTACAAACTACTATACATAAAAAAGATTAACTACCAGGTCCTACTGCATAGCACAAGGAACTACATTCAATACCTTGTAATAAACTATAATGGAAAACAGTATGAATATATATACATATAATCTGAATCACTTTGCTGTACACCAGAAACTAACACAACATTATAAATTAACTACGCTTCAATTAAAAAAAAAAAGTAAAATAAAATAAATGAGAGCTTCTGTCCTGGAAATTGGGAAGAAACAGAGGTGATAAGGAAACAAAGGAAGAATCATCAAAATGGCACAGAAAGACAGGGAAAAAGAGCTGAAGGAATACTAGCTCCAAGTAATCAGATATTATTATATCTAGGATAAACAGTCTATTTTAAAAGAATAGAAATTTTCTTGTAAAGGGATTTACTATTCTTGGGAAACTGGTCTACAGTCATCTTAAATTCCTGAGTTGACTGAAGAAGCACCTTATGAAGCATTAAATCCACTGCCACAGCCATTCTGAGCAAAAACTTTGCCACATTAACTTTCTTTTTCTTCCTCCCATTTCAAAATATACTCCAGCTCATACTTTCAATACTCTCAGGTTTGTTGTTTTATTACTGCTATTTCCTACTCTCATTCTTGTTTCCCCAAAATTTAATACTATCCCTCACACATATTTACTTCTTTGTTCAAGGCAAATTCTTGAATCTGGGAAATGGTACTTTCACAAATAACCTGAATTTGTAGTAAGTGTGGGCACTATTTTAGAGAAAAAACACTGAAGAGATTTGGGTAAAGAAACATTATTTTCCTTAATTTTATTCCCAAAACAGACAGGGAAAACCTTTGTCATGAACAGAGTGGTTAGAGACAGAAATATCCTTCTTATCTTGCATGTTGTGCAAAAGTGAAATGACAAACAAATGGCAAACCCATTTTCAGTTAATCTCAGAGAAGATAAAACTCACATATTAAAAAAGTAATAATAATACAAAAACAGTTGCCCAAAGCAGCTAAGTATAGAGAGTCCTACAGAAAGTAGTGTGGAGATGGGGTGATTCCTCAGAAGAGTGAGTCCAGGGGCAGGAGATATAAGAAAATGCTGGCAAAATGTCTGCTGATAAATTTGAACATCTGGATGACAAATACACCTTACTGAGCTGACCAGAAGAAGGAATCGAAAATTTGTCTAGTCTGATATCTCTTGAAGAAATTGAATTCATTATTAAATCTCCTGCCAAAGAAAACCTGAGCCTCCGGTGAATTCTTCCAAAACTTACTGAGAAAAGAGATTTGCCACATAATTCCCTGATAATTAAAAAGAGGGCTTTCAACTCCTTTTATGAGGAAGCCAATATGAAAAGACCATTCTGATGTCTTAATTAAAGAGTTAAGAATCGGATAGCCTTGTTAACAATGCCCTTTGAGACAATGTCTTCTTCAATTTCCCCAGCGAATAATATATAGCCCAAATGTGGTCCTGATTGCTCATAAATTAAATTGAGAATTAATTATTCTATTTTTTATTGGGTTGTTACTGACAAGTTTCCTTCCATCATTACCACCAAAACCTAAAAATAATTGAGAAGACTTGTCAGATATCAGGAAATACAATGAACGCCAGACTAGGTACACTACTGTTGCTGGATATGTTTTAAATTTGGGATCCTGTAAGGATCTGTATTTTGACTATATACTTTCACTTGGAACACTGAAACAAAAAAGGAAAAGGATGTGGAATGGAGAATGTAAAAAGGCAGATTCATAACAGCATGTGATGAAATTTGTTCATTATCAACTCATGTGTCTACAATTAAGAAACACTAGATAAGAGAAAATTAAGAAAAACAGATATTAGAGGTGAAGATTAGAGACAGTAAGAGCATCGAATACAAGGTTTCACTATTAGTAAATCTATCTAAATGTAGCAAGAGTGAACTGCTTATGTAGCAAACAAGCCCTGGATTGCTGACTGGAATATGGGGTAAGACACCTGCCTCCCCACTCCTTCCCTGTGGATTTAAATGCTTTGTAGAAAATGTTGAGGACTTAGTCCTCTGATTAAAATCACCACCTGCTAGTTAGAAGATACAAATAATTTTGATAGTTTGACTTGTGTATATATATGTGTATGTATGAATTGTCAATATGCATCTGTATATTTAAATGAATTTCAATAAATAAACAAACCAAGGTGACCAGAATCCAAATCAAGCAGGGACCATTATCTCAGAAGCACCCCTCGTTTTCTCTTCTGTTAATAACCTCTCCTCAAGCTAACCACCATTTTGACTTCTGACACCATAAGTTACTTTTGCCTATTTTGGAAAACTGTATAATTGGAATCATACAGCGTACAGTCTTTTTTGTCTGGCTTACTTTGTTCACTATTACGTTTGTGAAGTACATTCATGTTGTTTAAGGTAGTTCTGCTTCAATCATTTTCACTCCTATGAATTTAAGTGGTATGTGGCACACAAAACGGGAAAGAGGGAGAGGAAGAGGGAGAAGGAGAGACAGAGACAAAAAGTAAAAGAGAAAAGAGGAAGACAAGGGATGTAAAGAAGACTTTGTATCTGGAGGGAAGACAACAATAACCTGACTGGACCCAGGTCAAAGGGGGGATGAAACTACAAAAGTCTCAGCAGATGCCAGGTCCTGGTCTTAGTGTCCCTTCCCCTAATGCCTTTATTTTTTTAATCTGAAAATATAGATGTAATCTCAGGAAAAAGGATCAAGTCACTTAGTTGACTGATACTAAGTCTTTGCTACTTTTGTGGGCTAAAGACTCATTTTTTAAAATAAGAAAGTTACATTCTTGTACAATTTATTAATGTAGCCTATAGTTATGAATATCATACATCACCTTCCAAATGGGAAAACTATCCATACATGCACACAAGCATCACTGAGAGTTGTGCTTTTCAGCTCTTTAGAAGGTGTATATTATAGATGGAATTCATACTTGTCCCCAAGAAACTCAGTGAAGAAGAGATGAGAGAAAATAAAGCAAAAGGATAAAGAAAAATAGACCCAGTTGGAGGAATTCGGCAGATCTACATGATGAGTTCGTTTTGAAATTCAGCAAGTTTCCAGCTTTGGGACATGCCTTGAAACTCTGACATAGTTACTGCTTGTTCAACAGACACTGGGACTGAAGTGAGCTTGCAGGATTTAAGGTAGAATCAAAGTGAACCAGTAAAATGCGTATATTTTGTCAGCCACAAAAAAAGGTTCATATTCCAAGCCAGCGATAGGCTTTTACTCAGTACTACCTGCCCATCCTCCTTTGTCCCCCAAAACCTCTCTAACGTGACGCCACATACCTCTAATCCTACAGTGAAACTAGTTTGGGAGAAACAAGCTTCTACTGTTTAAAAATCACTGCTTCATCCTGTTAATTTAACCAGGAAAAAAAAATAGCTGTGCCAATAAGTTTCCTCCTTCAACGTAAAAAATTGTTTTTAATTTTAAAAATGAGGATTTTTTTTTAATTAAAAGGAGAGTAACATTATGTAATTTCAGATATTGAAATGAATATCATTCATATCCTAAGTTTTATTCTGGTCCTAAAGGAAATCTTCACGTATTCTGCATGACTGCTCAGAGGCTGCCACTATGTCTGCCTCTCTACTGAAGAGCGACTTCTTAGGCAAGGACAGTAAGTACCTTTCTCTACCGCTCCAAGGGGGAAGGGGGACGGTCATGGATTTTAGTGTGTTGGCAATAGAAGTTACAGAAAAGTCATGAACACTGGAATTGCATCAAAATATCATAAACCTACAACTGAAAACCAAACGACAAAGACTTGTAAATCAGTAATGAAAGCAAATGATTGAACTGAGGAGTAAGGTTTTTTGTTGATTTTTAAGGGTTAAGGATGCCATGTTATGTCCTTATTTAGGAAAGACACTAGCCATACAGTAAAAATTTCCAATATAGGAACATATAATCACTGAATTTGAGGAATATATGATAGTGTAAAAAAAATAAAAGTCATCTTTGCTCATTCTGTGAAACTCAGGAAATTAAAAAAGAAACCCTTAAGACTATAATCTTCGTTCCAAAATGTATGTTTTTCTTACCTATTATAAGAATCTACAATCAGATTTTTTAGCATTCTCAAGATGTTTTTAATGTTCTTAGAAATAAGAAAAGATAGTTTTTAAATTAATAATGAAGCTGAAAGAGCTCAGCAGAGAAAGAACACATAAATTTGAGACCATTTCAGTCAGTTATTAAGAAATTTGGCAAAAAGTTTTTAAGATGATGAAAATGAGACATTCTAACTTGTAAATCATTTGGGCTAAGAACAGAAGATCCAAGATGCTGCCAACAAGGGTCTTTCACAAATACTCTATAACAATTTGACAACTGTAATTTGGTATTTTTTATATGCAAGCAATTGAAATGACAGAGACCACCTACCAGTGCAATTAAAGAGGCAGAAAAGAGTAGCAAAAAAAACAAAACTCTGAGACTAGAGTGTAAATGAAATTGTTATGCATTTTCTTTACAGTACTTATTCTCAATATATGCCATTTTTAGAAGAACATCAAGTGAGTTTATAAAAATTTGGGAAATCATTTCTATTACCCTATCTTATAACATTTAGAGCCACTTAACATAAAAATACTATTTTTAGGTGGCAGAATTAACCTTCTATCTTCATTTTTCTCTATTATTAGATAAAGAGTAATGTGAACACTACAAAATTTGATAGTGTTTCCAATCAAGTAGACTTACCTTTGTTATTCACACGGAGTATCCAATGAAATTAATTAAGCACACCACCCAGGTATGTCAGCATGTGACTGCTGATTATAATTTCTGGAACTCATTATTCACAAGAATAAATTACGAGGGGAGATTATTACAGACTAAATATCTTAAGAATACCAATAATATTAGTGTTTGGTTTAAATATTGACCATAATATATTTAAAAAGAAAAAAAAAAAACACAGAGATAGCTTGGCTGAATGTAAAGGAGTTTTCCATTATGATTGAACTCATAATTATGATATGAACTCATGATTTAATAGTGTTTTAGAGTAAATGGATTATACTAATCTCTTGTAAGTGGGCAATTATCTTTATCCCCATTATTTGGTGTCAGTTATTCAAAAACAGACATATACTGTATTTCTTAGATTATAGGGGTTTTGAGCATTGTTTAATTTTAGCTGAACTGAAATATTTATATATTGAGTTGGCCAAAAAGTTCGTTTGGATTTTTCCATAACATCTTATGGAAACACCTGAAAGAACTTTTTGGCCAAGCCAATACATATATGTATATGTAAATACATATATTTGAGGGGAAATTCCTGGGCTAAATTGTGCTTAATATATCTAACTTTATCATTTATAAGAATTTAGATGATTGTATTATAAATCTTTGGGACACTTACAGAATTCATGTACTATTACCCCCAACACTCAAAGACAATTCAATAGTAATAGATCTTTAAATAATTTGCCTAATTTTGAAAATGACATAAATTAGAAATTCTCCAGTGTTCAGTAAGTCTCCATTAGATAATGTGCTATTATTTCACTTCATACAAAATTAAAAGAATCTATGGGTCATTTGGTATCATCTGAAAACTTTTACTTATTTTTGTTTATATCTAACAAATAAACACACTATAATTAATGATTTTTAAATAACATTAATTAGAACCAAAACTTATAATACATTTACCCATTTTAAAAGTGAAAATGCCAAAAAACACATAAATTTAATACAATTTTTACCACATAAAAATGAATGAGTGTAATACGAAGAACTATGAAGTCGGTAAAAAAATATATATGCGTGCGTGTGTCTGTATTCACACACACACGACTGATTTATCTTTTCTGTGAATGTCCTTAACACAGAAGGAATGCTGAAGCTTAACTGAAGCTGAGAAATGTTAGTTTCCACAAAGGCATTTATTTTACTTATTACAGTGTTAATGAATGAAAAATTTCATGTATGGAATAAAAAGCACCAGTGTATCTAGATAAAGGAAGGATTATTAAAATTATCTTTCCTTAGTTCTTGGTCTGTAACCATTCAATCAGTATAATTTTTAACGTTATTAGCTCCATTGTGAAACAGTAACCAGCTTTTTAAAAATCTTTTTTATTTTCTCAAATGCATTTTAGGAGGAAAAGGATAGATAGTGACTAAGTTTTTGAAGACAAAGCTTATCTTTCCTGTTCCCAAAATAGTTTGGGGAATTGGAATGAAATAGGTTTTATAAAGTAATTTAACTTTCAGAAATATTTAGTTCAAAATATACACAAGGAATCTGAACTACTTTGAATACGGAACCGTGTAAAGAATTTGGACTTTTATGCAGTAGCTACATAATTAAAAACTAACTTTAGTGTTAGAGATAATAAAATCATTATAAATATCATTTTCAATAATCCTTTAAAACATGGTCAATCTTTCTTGAGAAAATTAAAATATTTACAACCACAGAAGGTCAAACCTTAGTTGCTTCTTAAATTATCTTGACATAAAAGATGTTAAAGTGACACAGAAAGTTTGTCTGCAAACTTTGATTAGAGTAGCTCTGAAGCCAGTTCACAACCATATATTAATAAAATAAGTGAAAGAACCTCCTTAGAAATTTTCTCTTTCATTTAAATAAAAAAACTTTTAGAATGCAGTTTTACCATCACAACACAAATAAATATTTAAAGAGTGTAAAGATTCAAATATGACTAAATCGAATAGCAACTTTATTCATAATTTCCCCAAACTGGGAACAACTCAAATGTCCCTCAACTAGTATACAAACCATGGCATGTTATACAAGGAAATGATACTTGAACAACAAAAAGGGACCTGCAGTTGAGATATGCAATGACATGCACATGAATCCTCAGTGCATTTCTCTAACTGAAAGGCTGTCTAAAGATTCATGTCATGTGATTCCATTTCTATGACACTCTAGGAAGGGTGGAGCTCAGGAAATGAACAAACCAGTGATTGCCAAGAACTGGGAGGATAGGAGTCATGCATAGAAAGGTAGCACAGGGGACTTGAGAGTCAATACACCCCTCTGCACAAAACTGTGCTCATGACTACATGACTCTCTGCATTTGTCAAAACTGACAGAAAAATGCACCACAAAAACTGAGATTTACTCTATTTTAAATTTTAAAATATCAATAGGATGTGGGGGAGAATATGGAACATTAACTGTGACAAATGATTCAAACTGCTTTCCAATAAATCAAAAACTAAACTGAAGAGTATGGGAAAGAAAGAAGCTAACCTCTATAATGGGAAAATAATGTTTCAACTGGATATTGGAAAGACAAAGACAAAATGAACTGCACAGAAACTCTGTATTCTAGTTGGCAAATTTGTTTCAAACAGGTAGGGTTGAGGAAATTTTGAAACTACTTTATTTTTAAAATACGTTGGAAAATATAAGTAAATACAGTATAGATAAGATTTCTATAAGAAATCTAACAGATTTCTCACTGTAGGAAAAAGAAGTTACAAATAAGGAAAAGGGCAAAAAGTAGAATGAACACTGGGATGTTGAATTTGAGGTAGAGGTGTCCATACAGACTCCTGAATATATTATTAAAATACACGTACAAACAAATAAACAGAGGTGTGTGTGTGTGTGCATGTATGTGTGACTTAGTACATATACATGAATTTCCTAGCTCTATTCACAAGAAAGGTAAGAAGCAGTGACACTGCAGTAGCAACGAGCACACTAGCTCCCAAACCTCAGTTTCTGAATATCACACTGCAATTAAAAAAAAAAAGATCCAGAACTAGAGCAAGGGAAGTTCAAGATGAGCCTGGAGCCTCTTGTACTGATAGAAAGTGCTATAAAATAAATAAGCTTGTGTTGGGGTGTGTGGTGAGTGGGTTGGTAAAGGTATATTGAAAGGGCACAGATATCATATGTTAATTACATCTCAATAAAACTGGAAAAAAAGAAAAAGAATAGTTCCCAATGCCCAAAGTTGGAATGGCTTGAGCCACAAAATAAGTAACAACAGTACTGGATAATCTAAAAATAAAATAAATATCCATAAATCTATACCAATTTAAATCAATGCTGAAGACAAATAACTGGAGGATAAGTAATAACTTTTCCTTATAGATGGATTCCAATGATTAAACGTAGAAGGAATGAGGGATACAGAACATTACATTAGAACAGTACTATGAATACTAGATTAGTGGGTGAGATTTTGAGCAGAAACAGGATATTGGAATAATCTCAAACCATCTCCCTCAAAACGTTTGGTAATCACAAAGGGAAAAATAGTAACTTGACAATCAGAGAATGCTGGAAGATCCAAGTAGTCATGGTTAATATTACCAGTAATGAATGTTAACATCATTATACCCCCTAATTTAAAACAATGAGAAGAGTATATCACCTCTCTGGTATCCTTCCCAATAATGCATAACCGTAATTTTAATCATGAAAAATTCAAACACAAGTTGAGATACATTCTACAAAACATCTCACCAGTTATCTTCAAGAGTCAAAATAATAAAAAAAAACAAATAAAGAGTTATAAATTAAGAGTTAGCTAGGAGGGGCAGTTTATCTTTTAACAGTCCTGGTGTCAGAAGAGGGAACCAAAGGAGGGCACCAAGAGCCACCAGGAGCAACAAGCACCCAGGACACGACTCGTTGGGACACCCCACTCACTCTGGATCCTCTAGAAAGCATCCCAGGAAAACAGCAAAGGGTGAGAATTCTTACTAAAGTCGGCTCTCCTAGATATCTATCTGTGGTGCCTGGACAAGAGAGGAAGAATTGCAGGAGACCTTCAAGATGGCAGAGGAGTAAGATGTGGAGATCACCTTCCTCCCCCCAAATACATCAGAAATACATCTACATGTGGAACAATTCCTACAGAACACCTACTGAACGCTGGCAGAAGACTTCAGACCTCCCAAAAGAGGTCCTCAGACGACCTACATGCTGAGGTGGGGCCAAATCCAAAGCTGAACCCCAGGAGCTGTGTGAACAGAGAAGAGAAAGGGAAATCTCTCCCAGCAGCCCCATGAGCAGCAGATTAAATCTCCACAGTCAACTTGATGTACCCTGCATCTGTGGAATACCTGAATAGAAAATGAATCGTCCCAAAATTGAGGTGGTGGACTTTGGGAGCAACTGTAGACTTGGGGTTTGCTGTCGGTATCTAATTTGTTTCTGGTTTTATGTTTACCTTAGTTTAGTATTTACAGTTTACTATCACTGGTAGACGTGTTTACTGATTTGATTGCTCTCTTCCTTTTTTTTTAAGTGTATATATATGTATATTTTTTTCCTTTTTCTCTTTTTCTGAGTGTGTATGAGTATGCTTCTTTGTGTGATACTGTCTACCTTAGCTTTTACCATTTGTCCTAGGGTTCTGTCTGCCCTTTTTTTTTTTTTTTAAGTATAGTTTTTAGCACTTGTTATCATTGGTGGATTTGTTTTTTGCTTTGGTTGCTCTATTCTTTCTTTCTTTTCATTTTTAATTACTTTTTAATTTTTTATTGTTAATATTTTTTGTTTTAATAACTTTTTTTTTCTTTCTTTTTTTCTCCCTTTTGTTCTGAGCCATTTGGCTGACAGGTCTTGGTGTGCCAGCTGGGTGTCAGGCCTGTGCCTCTGAGGTGGGAGAGCCAAGTTCAGGACATTGGTAGATGAGAGACCTCCCGGCTCCACGTAGTATCAAGCAGCAAAATCTCTCCCAGAGATCTCCATCCCAACGTTAAGACCCAGCTCCACTCAACGACCAGCAAGCTACAGTGTTGGACACCCTATGCCAAACAACTAGCAAGACAGTAACACAACCCCACCCATTAGCAGAGAGGCTGCCTAAAATCATAATAAGGTCACAGACACCCCAAAACACACCACCAGACATGGTCCTCCCCACCAGAATGACAAGGTAGAGTCTCATCCACCAGAACACGGGCACTAGTCTCCTCCACCAGGAAGCCTACACAACCCACTGAACCAACATTAGTCACTGGGGGCAGAAACCAAAAACAACGGGAACTACAAACCTGCAACCTGCAAAAAGGAGACTCCAAACACAGTAAGTTAAGCAAAATGAGAAGACAGAGAAACACACAGCAGATGAAGGAGCAAGGCAAAAACCCACCAGACCTAACAAATGAAGAGGAAATAAACAGTCTACCTGAAAAATAATTCAGAGTAATGATAGTAAAGATGATCCAAAATCTTGGAAACAGAATGGAGAAAATAAAAGAAACGTTTAACAAGGACCTAGAAGAACTAAAGGGCAAACAATGACGAACAACACAATAAATGAAATTAAAAACTCTCTAGAAGAAATCAATAGCAGAATAACTGAGGCGGAAGAACGGATAAGTGACCTGGAAGATAAAATAGTGGAAATAACTACTGCAGAGCAGAATAAAGAAAAAAGAATGAAAACAATTGAGGACAGTATTAGAGACCTCTGGAACAACATTAAATGCAAAAACATTCGAATTATAGGGATCCCAGAAGAAGAAGAGAAAAAGAAAGGGACTGAGAAAATATTTGAAGAGATTATAGTTGAAAACTTCCCTAATATGGGAAAGGAAATACTCAGTCAAGTCCAGGAAGTACAGACAGTCCCATACAGAATAAATCCAAGGAGAAACATGCCAAGACACATATTAATCAAACTATCAAAAATTACATACAAAGAAAAAATATTAAAAGCCACAATGGAAAAACAAGAAATAACATACAAGGGAATCCCCATAAGGTTAAGAGCTGATCTTTCAGCAGACACTCTGCAAGCTAGAAGGGAGTGGCAGGACTCAAGTGATGAAAGTAAAAAACCTACAACCAAGATTACTCTACCCAGCAAGGATCTCATTCAGATTTGATGGAGAAATTAAAACTTTTACAGATAAGCAAAAGCTAAGAGAATTCAGCACCACCACATCAGCTCTACAGCAAATGCTAAAGGAACTTCTCTAAGTGGGAAACACAAGAGAAGAAAAGGACCTACAAAAACAAACACAAGAGAAGGAAAAGACTTACAATAACAAACCCAAAACAATTAGGAAAATGATAATAGGAACATACATATCCATAATTACCTTAAATGTAAACAGATTAAATGTTCCAACTAAAAGACGTCGACTGGCTGAATGAATACAAAAACAGGACCCGTATATAAGCTGTCCAAAAGAGACCCACTTCAGACCTAGGGACACATACAGACTGAAAGTGAGGGGATGGAAAAAGATATTCCATGCAAATGGAAATCAAAAGAAAGCTGGAGTAGCAATTCTCATATCATACAAAAGAGACTTTAGAATGAAGATTATTACAAGAGACAAAGAAGGACATTACATAATGATCAAGGGATCAATCCAAGAGGAAGATTTAACAATTGTAAATATTTATGCACCCAACATAGGAGCACCTCAATACATAAGGTAAATGCTAACAGCCATAAAAGGGGAAATCAACAGTAACACAATCATAGTAATGGACTTTAACACCCCACTTTCACCAATGGACAGATCATCCGAAAGGAAAATAAATAAGGAAACACAAGCTTTAAATGATACATTAAACTAGATGGACTTAATTCATATTTATAGGACATTCCATCCAAAAACAACAGAATACATTTTCTTCTCAAGTGCTCATGGAATATTCTCCAAGATAGATCATATCTTGGGTCACCAATCAAGCCTTGGTAAATTAAAGAAAACTGAAATCATACCAAGTATCTTTTCTGACCACAACGCTATGAGACTAGGTATCAATTACTGGAAAAAATCTGTAAAAAATACAAACACATGGAGGCTAAACAATACACTACTAAATAAGCAAGGGATCACTGAAGAAATCAAAGAGGAAACCAAAAAATACCTAGAAACGAATGACAATGAAAACACAATGACCCAAAACCTATGGGATGCAGCAACAGCAGTTCTAAGAGGGAAGTCTACAGCAATACAATCCTACCTCAAGAAACAAGAAACATCTCAAATAAACAACATAACCTTACACCTAAAGGAATTAGAGAAAGAAAAACAAAAAATCCCAAAGTTAGCAGAAGGAAAGAAATCATAAAAACCAGATCAGAAATAAATGAAAGAGAAATGAAGGAAACATTAGCAAAGATCAATAAAAATAAAGCTGGTTCTTTGAGAAGATAAACGAAATTGGTAAACCATTAGCCAGACTCAACAAGAAAAAAAGGGAGAAGACTCAAATCAATAGTATTAGAAATGAAAAAGGAGAAGTAACCACTGACACTGCAGAAATACAAAGGATCATGAGAGATTACTACAAGCAACTCTATGCCAATAAAATGGACAACCTGGAAGAAATGGACAAATTCTTAGAAAAGCACAACCTTCCAAGACTGAACCAGGAAGAAATAGAAAATATAAACAGACCAATCACAAGCACTGAAATTGACACTGTGATTGAAAATCTTCCAACAAACAAAAGCCCAGGACCAGATGGCCTCACAGGTGAATTCTATCAAACATTTAGAGAAGAGCTAACACCTATCCTTCTCAAACTCCTCCAAAATATATCAGAGGAAGGAACACTCCCAAACTCATTCTACGAGGCCACCATCACCCTGATACCAAACCAGACAAAGATGCCACAAAAAAGAAAACTACAGGCCAATATCACTGATGAACATAGATGCAAAAATCCTCAACAAAATACTAGCAAACAGAATCTAACAGCACATTAAAAGGATCATATATCGTGATCAAGTGGGGTTTATCCCAGGAATGCAAGGATTCTTCAATATACGCAAATCAATCACTGTGATAAACCATATTAAGAAATTGAAGGAGAAAAACCATATGGTCGTCTCAATAGATGCAGAAAAAGCTTTCAACAAAATTCAACACCCATTTATGATAAAAGCCCTCCAGAAACTAGGCATACAAGGAACTTACCTCAACATAATAAAGGCCATATATGACAAAACCACAGCAAACATCATTCTCAATGGTGAAAAACTGAAACCATTTCCACTAAGATCAGGAACAAGACAAGGTTGTCCACTCTCACCACTATTATTCAACATAATTTTGGAAGTTTTAGCCACAGCAATCAGAGAAGAAAAAGAAATAAAAGGAATCCAAATCAGAAAAGAAGAAGTAAAGCTGTCGCTGTTTGCAGATGACATGATACTGTACATCGAGAATCCTAGAAATGCTACCAGAAAACTATTAGAGCTAGTCAATGAATTTGGTAAAGTAGCAGGATACAAAATTAAGGCACAGAAATCTCTTACATTCCTATACACTAATGATGAAAAATCTGAAAGAGAAATTAAGGAAACACTCCCATTTACCACTGCAACAAAAAGAATAAAATACCTAGGAATAAACATACCTAAGGAGACAAAAGACCTGTATGCAGAAAACTGTAAGACACTGATGAAAGAAATTAAAGATGATACAAACAGATGGAAATATATACCATGCTCTTGGACTGGAAGAATCAACATTGTGAAAATGACTCTACTACCCAAAGCAATCTACAGATTCAGTGTAATCCCTACCAAACTACCAATGGCATTTTTCACAGAACTAGACAAAAAATTTCACAATTTTTATGGAAACACAAAAGACCCTGAATAGCCAAAGAAATCTTGAGAAAAGAAAACGGAGCTGGAGGAAACAGACTCCCTGACTTCAGACTATACTACAAAGCTAAGTAATCAACACAGTATGGCATTGGCACAAAAACAGAAATATAGATCAATGGAACAGGATAGAAAGCCCAGAAATAAACCCACGCACATATGGTCACCTTATTTTTGATAAAGGAGCCAAGAATATACAATGGAGAAAAGATAGCCTCTTCAATAAGTAGTGCTGGGAAAACTGGACAGGTATCTGTAAAAGAATGAAGTTAGAACACTCCCTAACACCATACACAGAAATAAACTCAAAATGGATTAAAGATCTAAATGTAAGGCCAGACACTATAAAACTCTTAGAGGAAAATATAGGCAGAACCCTCTATGACATAAATCACAGCAAGATCCTTCTTGACCCACCTCCTAGAGAAAAGGAAATAAAAACAGAAATAAACAAATGGGACCCAATGAAACTTAAAAGCTTTTGCACAGCAAAGGAAAACATAAACAAGACGAAAAGACAACCCTCAGAATGGGAGAAAATATTTGCAAATGAAGCAACTGACAAAGGATTAACCTCCAAAATTTACAAGCAGCTCATGCAGCTCAATATCAAAAAACAAACAACCCAATCCAAAAATGGGCAGAAGACCTAAACAGACATTTCTCCAAAGAAGATACACAGATTGCCAACCAACACGTGAAAGAATGCTCAACATCACTAATCATTAGAGAAATGCAAATCAAAACTACAATGAGGTATCACCTCACACCGGTCACAATGGCCATCATCAAAAAATCTACAAACAATAAATGCTGGAGAGGGTGTGGCGAAAAGGGAACCCTCTTGCAATGTTGGTGGGAATGTAAATTGATACAGCCACTATGGAGAACAGTATGGAGGTTCCTTAAAAAACTACAAATAGAACTACCATACGACCCAGCAATCCTACTACTGGGCATATACCCTGAGAAAACCACAATTCAAAAAGAGTCATGTACCACAATGTTCTTTGCAACTCTATTTACAATAGCCAGGACAGGGAAGCAACCTAAGTGTCCATCGACAGATGAACAGATAAAGAAGATGTGGCACATATATACAATGGAATATTACTCTGCCATAAAATGAGACAAAATTGAGTTATTTGTAGTGAGATGGATGGACCTAGAGTCTGTCATACAGTGTGACGTAAGTCAGAAAAAGAAAAACAAATACTGTATGTTAACACATATATATGGAGTGGTATGCACATATATACACTACCAAATGTAAAATAGATAGCTAGTGGGAAGCATCCCTCATAGCACAGGGAGATCAGCTCGGTGCTTTGTTACCACCTTGAGGGGTAGGATAGGGAGGGTGGGAGGGAAACGCAAGAGGGCGGAGATATGGGGATATATGTATATGTATAGCTGATTCACTTTGTAATAAGGCAGAAACTAACACACCATTGTAAAGCAATTATACTCCAATAAAGATGTTAAAAAAAAAAAAGAGTTAGCTAGGAGGAAATTACAACAAACTGTAATGTGGACAAGCTGGTAATATCCAAAAACTTCTACACTATAATTAATATTATTGTACCAAAATTAATTCTTCAGTTATGATAAAGATTCTATTGTTATGTAAAAAGCTGCCATAAGGAGAAGCTGGATGATGGGTATACAGGAAAGCTCTACATTTCTGTGACTCTTGTATAAATCTAAAATTAGTTCAAAGTAAAAAGTTGAAAATTGCTGTCCATGCATACGAAGGTATTTTTTTTGTCTGACATATTAACTACAATTTACTTCGAATAAAATATTTGGGGTTCTAATTTTCATTTGTGCTCTATTTCTGAACATTTTTAAAAGATCCAGAATAAACTGGCATAGAAAATGTTCCCTTTTCCACTGTAGTTACAATCTTTGTCAAGACAACACATTACTGTGCTTCCACTTTCCTCCCTCACTTATAATGTTGTCATGAACAGAGAACATCTGAAGTCAAATGTTCAAATTCCCTAAATGCTTTATATTTGAAATATTAAAGATTGAGGATTGTGCTTCTTTGACCTTCTCATTATTCAAGGTGCCGTTTGGATGACCTTTGTATTCCCGTTGATTACTTTCTATAAAAACTGATATTTTTTAAGGAGTAGACAATAAAAAAGCAGCTTGCCTATTAATTATGGCTGTTGCCAATTTTTTTTTTTTTTTTATACAGCAGGCTGTTATCTATTTTATACATATTAGCGTTTATATGTCAATCTCAATCTCCCAATTCATCACACCACCACCACCACCACCCCTCCCCCCGATTTCCCCCCTTGGTGTCCATTCGTTTGTTCTCTACGTCTGTGTCTCTATTTCTGCCCTGCAAACAGGTTCATCTGTACCTTTTTTCTAGATTCCACATATATGCATTCATATATGATATTTGTTTTTCTCTTTCTGACTTACTTCACTCTGTATGACAGTCTCTAGGTCCATCCATATCTCAACAAATGACCCAATTTCGTGCCTTTTTATGGCTGAGTAATATTCCATTGTATATATGTACCACATCTTCTTTATCCATTCGTCTGTCAATGGGCATTTAGGTGGCTTCCATGACCTGGCTATCATAAACAGTGTTGCAGTGAACATTGGGGTGCATGTGTCTTTTTGAATTATGGTTTTCTCAGGGTATATGCCCAGTAGTGGGATTGCTGGGTCATATGGTAGTTCCATTTTTAGTTTTTTAAGGAACCTCCATACAGTTCTCCATAGTGGCTGTATCAATTTACACTCCCACCAACAGTGCAAGAGGCTTCCCTCTGTTGCCAAATCATATTATGAAACCTCTTTGGTTTTCCAACAATTGTTCTGGACCTGGAGCTTTAACAATATGGATATAAATATTAAAGAGTTTCAGTAAATAGTTTAATGAGCACACAGTCTTAATTTTTGGATCTCAGTAATGTGACACTTCTGTTTGTACATGCATTTCAGGCAATTTACTTATTATAAGTTATTAAAATATTGGTTTAGTCTGGACACCATCTGCAGTGTATGCCAGAATGTTGGTGTCAAAGCAGTTGCTTAGTCATACAGTTTATATTTAACCAGCTCTCTAAATATTTGTTAGAAAAGGACACATGTAAATACTGACAAAATAATATTTATAACAAAATCAGTTGAAATAAATCATATTTAGGGAAACATTGTTTGAAGTGCCTTGGGCTCATCTCGCATCACAAATATTCTACACTGGATCACTGAATCAATTCCAGTGAGAAACAACTCAATATGTATTTTTAAAATTTAGACTTTATTTTTTAGAGAAGTTGTTTATAGCAACACTGAGGGAGGAGTAGAGATATTACTTACATATACCCCTTGCAGCACACATCATGTTACTTGCCTTAATATCCATCTGGATAATCTGTTTGATTATCACTGTTAATGATTTACATACTTTTGCTTCTGCACTGTAACTTCAATTGTTAATGGCAGGTCCTGGTGGAACAGTACAGCATTTTGGTTCACGTACTTGCCAACCAAGACCATAGACACTCAGTGCTTTCTGGAAGCACTTTGTAGGTACCCAGGAGTCAAAAAATTACCAGATTGCTCTCTGGATGCAGTGTTAGCTTGGATCATAAATATGTCTTCAGCATTTTGTGTTAACATGCTCTCTTGGAAGGCTAAGCGGTGTCTCATGAAAAAACATGCCAGTTGTATTTTTGTCTCACAGGGTTTCCCAAAAGCTATCCTGCCTCACCACTGTTATCCTACCTCACTGGAGAAGTCTCCAACAGTACTGTTAAATTCCTGCCTGTTAGCAAGTTACATAGCAAGTTTTAAATTTTCCTTCATCAGAAAGCATATTTGACTTTAACATCAATTATTGTAGAAATCCTTTTGCTTTATGAAATCTTTGCTAATCCATTAGCCAGAATTGCTCATGTCATCAAATTTGAACCTGGGTTTTGTTTTGGCTCGAGTTCAGCTAAATTACTCCATGGTACTGCTGCTTTGGCATCCATTTTGTTTGATCAAGCAGACTGCGAGGACCTTAAACTGACACAAGCCCCCTCATGCAAGCCCAAACCCTAGGAAACAGCCCTCAGAGGCACAAGAAATGTACGTTTCTTAAATGACTTTCCCAGTAGCCCTTGTAATAAACAGCCTTCCCCACTTCCCAGGGCCTTCTCCTTATATACCACTTAGATAGGACCCTCACAAGATTACCAAAACCACGTTCTTTTTGGTTTGAATTGACCGACCCAGCCTTAGCCCAGGAACCCCAATGCACTTCACTTGTGAACCTAATAAAGGAATGTGCCCCAGGTCCTGTCTCTCTCTCCCCACTCTCTTCCCTGCCTTGACCTCGCTGTGTGACCCCCTGAGGCGTGCTATGTACTTCCTCCACGACCTGTGAGTAATAAACTTCTCTATTTCAATTTCTCTTGTGGTCTTTTGTTGGACCACCGCTCACCATCGGGAACTCTGTGCTTCACTTTGCAAATGTTAGCTTTAAAAACTCATATCATGTTTCCATTCTTAAAATGTTAATTTGCTTCAAGATTTTCATGAATGTATCCTGTAAGTATGAAAGACTATAATACATTTTAATATGTTCTACAACTGAGGCTGATTCAATCAGTTCATTTTTTCCATTTGAAAATACAGTTTTCTTATAAGTTTGAAGATAATTATTTATATGCCATCTTTTAAGCTCAACTGCAAGTTTATCATAGGGCTCAGGCCTGTAGTACCTTCCATTCAATGACAGAGTTCGATCTTAGCCTGATGACTATTTGTGGATAAATTTCTTCTCCTTCTTCTTCTCCTCTTGTTTTTTTCTGCTTTCAATGGCAGCAATTGCCCATATATCGATATTTTTAGTTGCAGGCCAAAGTCTCTCTGATGGCTTAATTGAATATTTCATGAGTAATTTTCCTCTCTTTTCTACTGAAAAGGAGTCTAGTAGATTCTTAATTAAAGGGGAACAGAATCTTCCTAACTCATCATACTTCAGAGGATAAGGTGTCAATAAAGAATTATACAGTATACTAGCAGTAATAATATTAACATAAATAATAAAAAGTATAACACCAAAATAGCTCAACTTTATGGTATTTCACACATGAAAAACTTTCACTCACATTCTCTCATTTCATCTTCAAGGTCATGTCCAAGTTAGGTTTGTAAGGGAAAAGTCCTAATATATCCTTTTACAGATGACTAAAGTGAGACACAGAATGTGATTTGACTTCACTAAAATCTGCCATTTAAAAGAAGCAGGGTCTGATCTTGCATAGGGGTCTTGATGTTTGTGTGTCCTGACTAACCTGCTATGTAAAGAGTGAATTGTTAGCTTTTAGAGCGCGCCACGTTTATTTCCTCTCTTATATTCCTAACTATGATTTGAAAAATTATTTTTAGTGACTAATCTTGAGCTAACAATGTGCATCCTTTTCTTCTCAGATTCTAATTACATTTAAGACACTACCTCTTTATACTTTCAACTTGATAGCTCACACTTGACGGTATCAAACTCATCACTTGACTGCCCCATCTGTTATGGGATTGTTGTCATAACTTTTATTTTGACATACATTATTAACCCCATACATAGCTTGATGCTGCCACAGTTGGTAGCAGTTTCCTTTTACAGTTTAAAGTTCTACCAATGGGTGACTTTAATATCCCAATTTCCATTTACTAGTGATGGGAGGAACAAATGAATTGCATAGGATGATCTCTTAATGATTGATTTCAGGTTGATGGGCATTTTTATTTGCAGCCCTTTAGGCTTCCAGTCTCTTTACAGCCGAACTAAAGCAAAGCTATTCGAATAACAAGGCTTGGGAGCCACATCTGCTTGTTAAATGAAAGTAGAGCATAGTCCCTGATTCTCTTCTCTACCCAAATCTAAAATCTTCTCAGCATTGACAGGGAAAAAAAAAAAAAAAAAAAAAAGAGTGCAGTGGTTCTCTAGCTAAGATGGCAGAAGCAGAGATTGTTCTGTCTACAGTTAACTGTGGATTGCATCTGGCTACCCTAAAATCTTGGTAACTTTCCAATATAGCTCTAATTTTAGTGGAAAAGATTTATGGTTGATACTTCGGCTTTCACCACCATGAAATGGGAAACCACATTAAAGTACAGAATCTGGAGCCAAGCTAATCGTCTTACCTGAGTAGTTGGACACCATGTTAGGTGAGGGATGAGGAAAATACGATTTTTTCTGCTTATCAAGGGGCAGCCATGCCCGCCAGTTACTGAAAATATATCCTCCTTAATCCAGACCTTTAGTGTACAATCAAAATTGCTTTAAAAACAGATAGCCCCAAGTGTCTGGTCTTTTAGGACATACTGAGGTTTCCAAGAACCTTGAAATGTAAACACCTGCAAGGTTAGGCCCCTCCAGTCTTCCTGGAACCTTGGAGGCTTAAGGAAGGAGCTTATTCCCAGGCTGTAACCATTTGACCTTCTTGTGAACAGATAAATTCTATTATTCCCTCTTTCTTTTTTTTTCTTTACAGCACTTATTACAGGTTAATATTATTCTATTATTCTCTCAGGTTAATCAGCTAGACAGATGACTAGAGATCTAATTCTCCTGGAATATCAAGAGTCTTGCGAAGCTTGGGCTTTTTAAGGAACACTAATGAATCCAGGAAAGCTTAACCTTCCTACAAAGGGAAAATCATCTTCCTTGTGGGAGATTGGATAATAAGAAAGGAAAGAAGAGGGGAAAAAGGGGAAAAGTGAGAGAAAGAAAGGGAGAGAGACAAATGCCATCTTGTTCCTGATTTGCTAGATAAATCTTTAATTAGTCATAAAAGTGAGGGTTATGAAAACCTAATTCTAGCAGTACAGAATGGATGAGGAAGCCTGAAGACATTCATAATGCAGTGATGTGGGAATCACGAACTTAGCCAGAAGCTGCTTTGTGATACCTAAAAACTTGATGGATGAATACAAGTTACAGTCAGAGAGAAAGAAAATCAGTAGAAATTATGTTTTCTTTATTTTTCTAAGTCTAGAGATTATACTTCAAACGTTCATGATTGACTGCATGGGAAATTAGTCACAAGTCACTGTGTTACAAAACTATATGCTTATTATTGATGATATCAATGTGCATGCTTACAATAAACTACATTTTAAGCTTGCACCTTTCAATATAATATAACGAGAAGAGTTATTGTGCAATCATCCGGTGAAGGAAACAAAACAATCATTCAGATTTATTAGGATCTGTTTTAGGACAATACTTATTTTTTATTTGACATAGAGAGACTAATATAAAGGGAGACAAATTTTTTTTTTTTTATAAAGGCAGATAAATTTTTGATTGAGGCCATGTTTTAAAAAAAATACACTCTTCAAACATAGCCCATCTATACTTTTTCAAGGGCTAAAATTATATAATGGGTGAGTTGGTTTTAACTGGCATTTTTATAGTATTTAAATATAAATCTTTAAAATCTGTGAATGCATTTTTAGACCATTTATTTTCATTGTTCCCCTGACTTAACAATAGAAGTTTTTTGGAAGTAACTAGAACTAACACACAAGGGTTAAACTCTAAATGTAGATTAATATTTTAATAAAAAGAGTATGTTTACTTAAAAGGAAGCTAAATAAAAGCAGATGGTTATTGATTGACTAGAATTATTTTTATAAAAGTATTTCTCTTCTGTATCCATGAACATTAATTCTAACATGTACTCTAACTCATATATTTGAATACAAGTAGACAATGAAAAAAATTAATTCACGTTTCAACAATTATCATGAAATGTAAAATATTTATGGACCAAAAATCAGTAAGAAAGAAGAAAAAACCCAAATACAAACAGATTAATCAATGAATTTTTTTATAAAAAACCACAATGAAATACAATCTTACTCCCACTCAAGTGACAAGAATTAGATTCTAATAATTAATATTTGTAATGGGGCCACAGCTGTGGCTCAGGGCTGGGCTCTAAGTGAACAGTGGGAAACTCTGTAAGGCTTTCCTGATAGTAGCTGCTCTGGGTTAAGCACAGAACAGAGATACTAGAGCAAAGAGCAGTCTTGGGGACACGAATTCTGGTCCTGCCAGGTTGGAGAAACCTCATTATAACCTCCTTAACTCCTCTGAAAACCAATTAAGACAAGAGAAAATCCTTACTACGGAAGTAAGCATTTCCTAGAATGCACTCTACTAGATTTTAACAAAGCTTAAAATAAAGATTTAATCAGGTATTATGGAAGATAGGCTCTGGTGAATGAGTCCTGAGCAGCTCAGGGAATACCTTGAGCTTTACACAGATTCACATTAAAAGTATAAATCTACGGCTACACAAATTCAAAGTGTTTAGCCAGCCATCTGAATAAGAATCAAGATGCTCAAAAGAAGAAAACAGAGTCCACAGTCACGGCCAATGTTCAATAAAAATAAATACATATACAAAGAAAGAAAATTTGATCCATAGTCAATTAAATATAAGTAGTCAATAGAAAATGAACATAGGACCCCAAAGTTGAACTCAGTAGACAACAGACAGCCACATATTCTCACTTCTTTCTTTTTTCATTTTAAAATTCATAGTCAATTATTGTAATCCTCCCTTGCACATTCCCTTAACTTCCTTGCCCTTCCTGGCTTTGTCAAGAAAACTATTCCTTTTGTTTTGCTTTAATGCAAAGTGTCACTTACTTCAAGCCTGTTTCCCTGAAACTGAATGTAGCTGGGGAATAATACAGAATTGTGACTATTATATTCATGCGACTATTAATGCTGCTGGTAATATTACATTTCTCTGGTCAGTCACTTTCCTCCTTTTCTAGATGACTAATTCTTATCTCCTCTCTCCTCAGGCATTCAACATTTTATTCTGCACTAAGAAAGTTGCTTTATTATTATTATTATTTTTACCAGTAAAATAGAAACAATGAGAAGAGAACGTCCACACCCTTTCACACCACATTTACTTACAAACAAAATTCCACAATTCTCCCACACAATCAGTTTTTCTCTGTCCATTAGGTTTCTTCCATCAGTATTGAATCACACTCTTTTTTTTTTCTGTCTTGACAAAGCACTCCCATTAGTTCATGTCTCCTTCAGCAACTACACCATTCCTCTGTTCTGCTTAACAGCAAAATCCTCAAGTTAATTACATGTGCTCACTGTACTCAAATTCTTCTTATTCTCTTATAAACCTACTTTTATCAGGCTTTTGCTGGCATCAAGACATAGATTCTGTTAATGTGTGCTCACCAAAGACTTCTAAATGCTAAATCTAAAGATGAATTCTCATTCTTTATCTTATTTGAACTATTACCAGTACTTGAAACAGTGTACCACTCCTATGACACTGAGGCACTGCCTTCACTTGATTTCTAAGAGATCACACGCTCTGGCTGTCCTCCTTCTTACTGTCTTCCCTTTGATGGTGGAGGGTCCTAGGGCTCCATACTCGAAAATCTCCTCCATCTATACATGCTCTCTTATGTCTATACCATCCAGACCCTGGCTTAAATGTTTATATGTTGATATCCAGACTCATTTGAACAATCTCCTTGAAAACCCCATTTGGAAGTTTAGTAAGCATCTCTAATACGATTCAAAGGTGGACACCACCTCTCCCTCCTACAATATGCCCCATCTGCAATCTTCCCTAATGCCACGATGTCAACTCCACCTACTAGTTACTAAAGCCAAAAACTTTGGAGTGTCCTTTCTCTCATTCCTCCATCCAATCTATCAGCAAATAAAATGATTTTCCTTTCAAAATATAGCCAGAATTCATAAATTTCTCATCACCTCCACTGCTACAACTCTGGTTTAAGCCTCCTTAATGCTTCACCTGTTTATTGCTAAACCTCTTAAGTATCAAGAGCTATCCTGTTTCTAACCTTGATACATCTTCCATTTGTAATCAACAGGGTAAAAGCCAGGATGAACCTACAAGATATAAATCAGATCATGCCTAAGCTCTGTTCAGAACCTTCCATTTCTCCCCATCTCACTCAGAGTAAAGCCCACTATCCTTACAATGACCTTCACAGCACCAGAGGGTTACCTCTCTGACCTAATCATCTACTATCCTCACTCACAGACTGTCCACTCCAGCAATTCTGCCTTCCTTGTGGTTCTCTGGATAGTCCCAGGCACACTCCCACTCGGAGCTTCTGCCCCTGCTGTTTCCTCAGACTGGTGCCTGATGTTCTCCTTCACTTCCTTTTAGTGTCTGTGTAGATACCACCTCTTCAGTGAGTGATTTTATTAAAGCTCTGTCAACCCTTACCCTATCGCTCCTTATTTTTACTTCTCTACATAGCAAGTATCATCTTCTGAGGTACCACCGTTATCCCTAGGTATCATTAGGGTATCACTTCCAGGACCCACCAGGAATTCCAAAATCTGAAGATGCTCAAGTGCCATAGTTGTCCCACCATATACTCAGGAAGTCCACAGATTCCTCAAAACCACCAATCACAAATTTAGTGCAAAATCCGGTTGGTTGAATCTGTGTTTGAGGAACCTGAGGTTACAGAAGGCTGACTGTATACAATTTAGTTATTTTTTGGTATATCTCTATTGAAAATGTATGCATTACAAACAGATTGTTTTTCTTATCTATTCTTTGCTGCATTCCACATTTTTCAGTTCCTGGCATACTGTAGGTGCTCAATATTTATCTTTGTAAGAAATAAATGTTCTGAAAGTTGAGTTTCTCCTACATCTGATATTTTTAAAATTCTTACAGGGTTTTTCTTTTTCTGAAGTAATTTTTTCATCTGAGCTTTACTTATTACTTCTAAAACACTCTGCTATAACAACTCAAAAAAGTTATTAATTTTGCTGAATTTTTCTCTGGCTGGGGCAAAGGAGGAGGACCCCACAGCAGCCAGTAGTGAGAGACAAAGGACATCTTTTCTTCCCAGGGGACCATCTCATCTCAGGTTTCAGCAGTTCCTCCTTCAAGGTGAGTATATCACCCAGAATGAGAGGTGAATGATTCAAATTAATGCCTTATAATTCACAGATTATGCTTCTAAAATCAGATGCCACTTCAACCCTTTTCTCCCTCATTCCCCATTTTAAGGCCCTGACTGGCCTAAAATTGGTCACATAAGAAGCTTAGTTTACAGAAATTAAGAAAACATCGATCACATTATTCCTTCAACTCTATACTACCTGTTTTCTGAAATTTGAAATCCCATCTGTATTTGGCCTTTCTTCTCCCATACAGTTGTAAATGTTTACCTGAGAGTCTAATCACTATAGCAGTGGTGTTCAGCAGGGACAGAAACAATTTTGCCCTTAAGGGAACACTGGGCAGTATCTGGAGACATTTTTGGTTGTCACATCTGGTACGTGCTACTGTCATTTAGTGGTTTGAGGACAGGGGTGCTGCTAGACGTCTTTCAGTAAGTGAAACAGCCTTCTACAACAAAGAATTTCTGGCCCAAATGTCAACAGTGCCATGGATGAAAAACCCTGGACAGTAGGCATCTAAAAAATGAAAACCTTCCAAAATAATTTTAGTGATCATCCAATTTTAAAATATATTATATTTACTACTTAATAATCAAAGAAGAATTCACTGAGCTAAAAAGTATCTGTCTATAATGTTATAATGTTCTAAGTCAAATACTTCGGAAAAAATAGTACACGTTGTAATAGAGAAGTTCAATAAAATCATGTTCTTGGCAGGAATTCTATTTTAGTTCAGAGTCATTCATATGATTTGTTAGATAAGAACCGTTTTAAAGCAATGAATTACAATTGTTCAAATATATTCATTTTATCAGAATGTGTCTTTAGCTGAACATTGTGCCCTTTTCAAACTTTTTAGACCTAGGCATTCAAATTCCAAAAATATCATTAACCTGAAGCAGGTCAGATCCTGAACATCTAGGTAACTGGCCTATAGATTTTTCATTCATGTACAATCAACTGCAATTCTCTTGTTATAGACTTTTGAAAAGAGTTTTTCAAGACCAATAACTTAGATATAATATTGAATTCATCCTTTTATGAAATAATAGATTTTCAAAAATACGTTTATATATTCCCCTTCCAATCACTTTTCATATCCTTTTCTCTCACAGCAATTTAATCATATTTCTTTTGTAGTTTTCATGGAACTCAGGTAAACAGACAGAATGAATCACAAAGATTGGCACTAGTTTAGCCCTCTCCTCTGAGGACTAATACATTGGCAATGATTTACTTAGTCTATGTGCTCCTATCCTATTCTGTCCGCCATCTCTCCACACATAAATACAATTTCAAATTGACTATGTTCTTTATTTACTTGCCTTAATTTTTATAGTTGAATCAGATTCTTTATTGTCTACATAACATCTTGCTTAGCATTCTTTGTTTTGGACATTGGTAACATGCCATATGCGATCCTCTGTTACTTATTTCTTTTCTCTACTTAACTTTATTATTCCAATATTCATATCCTTTGTAATTTCCACAACTCCAAGCATAGTAATAATATTTTAGGAAGCATTTCTGTGACAGACAATGCCTTTACATGCCTTCCATAAATTATCTATTTTATTTTTTATGAGATAGACACAATGAATTTGAGATAAACATATGAGAAAATTGAGATATTGTCTTACTTTGCCCATTTTTAGATAGTCAATGGCTAAACTGGATTGTGAACTCAAATCTATTAGGACTCAGTATACTTCTTATGAATATAAGTAACTAATTTTTCTCCCAGCATTAAAAAGTGAAAGTCAGAGAATGGATTCAGTACGGTCATAGAAAATATGCTCACTAAAAAAAAAATCTTTCTCTCTTCTATTGATATACTAGCAATAACAAATATTAATAGGTGCTAATAAACATGCAGCTTTAACATCTCTCTACAAGTTCAAATATACCCTAATAAAAAGCCCTTAGTTCCACTAGTAAATATATCATAAGATGACATATATAAAGGATCCCCATATTTCTAAAAATATCCGATTTTGAGTATTGTTTTCTCTGCTCCTTGTTGTGGATTTAGAGTCCAAGTCACTACAGATCAATGGAACAGGATAGAAAGCCCAGAAATAAACCCACGCACCTATGGTCAATTAATCTACAACAAAGGAGGCAAGAATATACAATGGAGACAAGACAGTCTCTTTGATAGCTGGTACTGGGAAAACTGGACAGCTACATGTAAAAGAATGAAATTAGAACATTCTCTAACACCATACACAAAAATAAATACAACATGGATTAAAACCTAAATGTAAGACTGGATACTATAAAACTCTTAGAGGAAAACATAGGCAGAACACTCTTTGACATAAATCGCAGCAATATCTTTTTGGATTCACCTCCTAGAGTAATGAATGGGACCTAATTAAACTTAAAAGCTTTTGCAAAGTAAAGGTAACCATTAACAAAACGAAAAGACAACCCACAGAATGGGAGAAAATATTTGCAAACGATGAGACCGACAAGTGATTAATCTCCAAAATATACAAATAGCTCATGCAGCTCAATATCAAAAAAACAAACAACCCAATCAAGAAATGAGCAGAAGATCTAAATAGACATTTCTCCAAAGAAGACATACAGATGGCCAAGAGGCACAAGAAAAGATGTTCAATATCACTAATTACTGGAGAAATGAAAATCAAAACTACAATGATATATCACCTCACACTCAGAATGACCATCACCAAAAAGTCTATGAACAATAAATGTTGGAGAGGGTGTGGAGAAGAGGGAACCCTCTTGCACTGTTGGTGGGAATGTAAATTGATACAGCCACTATGGCGAACAGTATGGAGTTTCCTTAAGAAACTAAAAACAGAGCTACCATATGATCCAGCAATCCCACTCCTGGGCATATATCCGGAGAAAACCATTGTTCAAAAAGATACATGCACCCCACTGTTCATTGCAGTGCTGTTTACAATAGCCAAGACATGGAAGCAACCTAAACGTCCATCAATAGAGGACAGATTAAAAAGATGTGGTACACATATACAATGGAATATTACTCAGCCGTAAAAGAGAACGAAATAATTCCGTTTGCAGCAACATGAATGGACCTGGAGATGATCATTCTAAGTGAAGCAAGTCAGAAAGAGAAAGACAAATATCATATGATATCACTTATATGTGGAATCTAAAAAAAAAAAAAAAAAGATACAAACGAACTTGTCTATGAAACAGAAACAGACTCACAGACTTAGAGAACGAACTTATGGCTAGTACCAGGGAAGGGTGGTGGAGGAGAGAGAGACTGGGAGTTTGGGATTCACATGTACACACTGCTCTATTTAAAATAGATAACCAACAAGGACCTACTGTAGAGCATAGGGAACTCTGCTTAATACTCCGTAATAACCTAAATGTGAAAATAATTTGAAAAACAACAGAATCATGTATGTGTATAACTGAATCACTTTGCTGTACACCTGAAACTAACACAACATTGTTAATCAACTCTACTCCAATATAAAATAAAAATTAAAAAAATAAATTAAAAAAAACAAGGTCCTACTGTATAGCACAGGGAACTATACTAAATATCTTGTAATAAACTATAATGGAAAAGAAAAAATAACTATCCTTCTAATAAAAAAAATATACACTCTACTATACTCCAGTATAAAACAAAAATTTTTTTAAAGGCAAACGTATAAATCTAAAGCAAAAAAAACATAATTGTTCTTTTCTTGCCACTATATTGACTGAAGTTATCCTTGCTATAGTTCAAGGGAGTCAATATATACAATGCATTATCCATTCTCTGAGTTCAAAACCCACTGAAAGAGAGGAGTCAAAAGTATCAAGACTGGGCTTCCCTGGTGGTGCAGTGGTTGAGAATCTGCCTGCCAATGCAGGGGACACGGGTTCGAGCCCTGGTCTGGGAAGATCCCACATGCCGCGGAGCAACTGGGCCCGTGAGCCACAACTACTGAGCCTGCGCGTCTGGAGCCTGTGCTCTGCAACAAGAGAGGCCACGATAGTGAGAGGCCCGCGCACCGCGATGAAGAGTGGCCCCCACTTGCCGCAATTAGAGAAAGCCCTCGCACAGAAACGAAAACCCAACACAGTCAAATAAATAAATAAATAATTTTTTTAAAAAAAAGGTATCAAGACTAAAATGTCAGCATTATTTCTGATAAAAGTTAGGTTAAGGAGGTGATATTTTTCTGCAAGCAAGTAAGCTTACTAATGCTCCTCCACAATATTGTAACCCCAGTCCACAAGTTAGATCTTATGCTCTGTACCTAATGTGAATATTCATAATGTGAATTTAGTTTGCGAAATTCCTGTATGTACTGAACATTAGCAAATATACCTTGCAAAATCCCCCTCCACTCCCACTGATTTTATATGACAGTAGTAATTGTATGTGCCTCTGGATGATACAGCAATAAAATTTGCTAAATAACATAATAAATATAATAAATATAAAGTAATAAAATTTGCTAAATAAATGTACTTTACAAAATTTAGGAGTCAGCTTAATAAATAGCTCTTGTATCTGCTACTTGCAATCTGATCGATGCTTTGAAAATATTAGGATGATTAGGAATTAAGTTCTTGTACTAGACAAGTTTACATCTAAAAGGTGACCATAGATATGGGTCTCTAAAAATAAAACATACAGAATGTGTTGATTAGGAGAGGCTAATTCTGTCTGTGGAGATTCAATGAAAAGTTAGGTAATGAACGGATTCTGGTGCAGCCAATACCATGTTCACAGGCAGAGAGATGGCCCAATGGCAGTCCAGGAGTAGGGGGAAAATTAGCATAGTTTCTGGGGTCAGTAAAAGCAATGTCTGGGTAGGAAACATTTAGTCATCAGTGGGTATGAGTGGAAGGTATCTAACTTTCTAGTTGCATTCAGACTACTTCTTTTCATTGTCTCTTCCCTCTAGCTTTACCAATTTACAGGTGTTCCTCAAAAATTCTATGCTGTTTTACCTCTTCAAGATTTCTGCATTAATTTTCTCTGCTTGTTTGTAAATATTTTGAATTTTTTAGGAATAGTTTTAGTACCATTCCCATCCTTGGAAATACTAGACAAGATGACAAATAAAATTTGGGGAAAGTACTATGACAATTAATCTTTTACGCATTTAGAAAAATCATTTCATGTAACATTTTATTTAATCTTTACAACAGTCCATGAAGTAGGCATTTATTTTCTACACATTTAGAAATATACAACTGTAGTATCTTTGTATGGTGACAGATGAGAACTAGGCATATCATGGTGATCATTTTATAGTGTACAGAAATACTGAATCATGCTGTTGTGTACTTGGAACTAACAAAGTGTTGTATGTCAATTATATTTCAATTAGCCATAAAAAGAAACGAAATTGAGTTATTTGTAGTAAGGTGGATGGACCTAGAGTCTGTCATACAGAGTGAAGTAACTCACAAATACTGTATACTAACACATATATATGGAATCTAAAAAAAAAAAAAAAAAAAAATGGTTCTGAAGAACCTAGGGGCAGGACAGGAATAAAGATGCAGACGTAGAGAATGGACTTGAGGACATGGGGAGGGGGAAGGGTAAGCAGGGATGAAGTTAGAGAGTGGCATGGACATATATACACTACGAAATGTAAAATAGATAGCTAGTAGGAAGCAGCCACATAGCACAGGGAGATCAGCTCGGTGCTTTGTGACCACCTAGAGGGGTGGGATAGGGAGGGTGGGAGGGAGAGGCAAAAGGGAGGAGATATGGGGATATATGTCTATGTATAGCTGATTCACTTTGTTATAAAGCAGAAACTAACACACCACTATAAAGCAATTATACTCCAATAAAGATGTTAAAAAAAATAAAATTAAGATATACAGTATAAAAAAATATATGTAGATACCGGGAAGAAATGCATTAAAATGCTAATGATGGTTATCTCTGGGGGATGGGGATTATGGGTGATTATTAATTTTACTTCATGTTTTTATGTATTTCTAATTGTCTGCAATGAACATGTATTGCTTGCAGAGTTAGAAAGAGAACAATAAATGTCATTAAAAAAAGAAAAAAAAAAAGAAATACACAACTGAGACTCACAGTTAAAGCAAATTACTTCATGAGCTAACTCATGAATTATACGGTTCATATTTAAACTCTAAATCTCACATAGTCTTCCAGTAGAAAAAAATGAACTTCCATTAAAACAAAACTCCAACAGAGCAGTGGCACTTGCCCAAGGTATTTGCTCCTTTTTAATCTCCTGCTGTCATAACTCACCAAAATTTAAATAGAAAGTCAAGTTATTTCAGATCTAATATTTGAACACTTTTGCATGTACTGGGGAAAATAAGTGGATGCAAGCCAGTTGAATTATAAATGTATTACTCTGAAAAAGAAAAATTATTTTAATCCCTGCATTTAAGACTGGCATGCTGCAATGAATATTATACTCTCAAAATGGTATAACTTCATGTGCCTAGGCAATATTTTCATGCCCATTGCCAAGAACAGTACATATTTAATGACGTAAGAATTGTTACTATTCTAAACCCAGAAATGTCAATATATCTAAATTTTTCATAATTTTTATTCTATAAATGCTATTAAAATATTAAACATAAGCACACAGTGACTCATATTTAAAATGTGTTATAATCATCATCACTAAGTGGTATTTTTTATTTAAAGTCAACCTCCTTTTTCTAACCACCGACACCCACCATTCATTATGGATTTTGCATGTGGAAGACAAATTAAGCTTATTTTTGATTTTAAATAAATTTGAGAGGAACATAATATACTCTTTAATCATCCATTATGCTTTTACTGTTTAATGGACTTATACAGATATTTTATATACTGTACTTCAAACTCTTTTTGGAAGCAAATGATTTGTAAATTACTACATCAATATAAGTAAACAACAGCATGAAAACCAAGCAGACCCCCTGTTAACTGAAAGTTAATTTCTGTAAAAAAAAAAAAAAAGTAAAACATCTGCTAAATTTTAATAGTGTTAACGAATTACTCATTCAACAAATATTGGTTGTTCTACTATGTGTCAAGCACCGTTCAGGGACTGTTTTTCATAGACCTTAGATGGGAATCAAGGTGGGAGATAAATCCTGATGCTCTCAGGTTAGTTTTTAAGGCAATTTCAAGTCCTTAAGGACAAGAATCACCAGAAGAAATGTCGCTGTTATAGTGAGACTGGGACAGATAACAGAGAATATCATCATCTAATTTGGTGGATATTAAAAGAGGGAGCTGGTGGTAATGTTGAGTTTTGAGCTGGAAGAGATTTGCTATAAATAATGTTTTGTTTGTACAGATGAGACACACAAGGATTTTACCAAGAGTTAAATGAGATGAAGCAAAAAAAAATCAAATTGTAAGTACAGAAATGTTCTCATTTCTCATGAGTATAAAATCTTCTGGCTGAATAAATGTCACATGCCAGAAGTTTTGCTAAATGAGTTGTTTCTGACAAGACTCTGCCATGATCTGTTGTCAAAAATCCCTGGCCTTATGGTAATAGGTACCATAGCTGTCCTTAAACAGGAGATTTAGAAGGAAGAAATTTAAGTGGGACTGTGTTTTCCCAAAGACACATGATATCCAGGTTGTCATAGAGCAAGTGAGCAGAAATGTGCTGAATGCTTATTGACAGGTGGGAATATGACAAACTTACTCAAGGACTGCCATGGCTCTGTGTGCATAGAGATCTTACTTTAAGTAGGAGAGACTCTAACTAGAGAAAGAATTTAAAACCTCACATGTGATAAGAGGATCATACCAGAAAAAACATGTTTTAAGTCACAGAGAGTTTTATAGGCTGTGGACGGATCTGGATTAAATGGTTTTGGTTAGACAGAGATGAGGCTTTAGGTGGATATTTTCACAGGTGTAGGCAACAAGTATGTAATTAAGAGTGATAAAATTCTCATTACAAGGTAAATATTAAGAGCCGAACTCTAATGTTTAGAGATGGGATTTTGATATATTATGATTACTCTGTAACTATTTAAAAATTATTTAAGAATATTTTGGTAAGAAAATGTAATTACAAGTAATTACTATGTAATATTAAGTAAAATAAATCAGAATTAAAATAATATGTAAATGTTATATATAATATTATATATAAATATATATAAAATATACACATACACAATCTGCAATATTAAATGCTAAAATGTAAAATTATTACCTCTGGGTGTGTGGAGTTAAAACATTCGGTTTTATATTATTTTTTACACCATATTTTAAATTTACCTACTCTCAACTGGTACTGCTTATTCATAAAAAGTCAGTAAGTCAATTATTCTATTTCTTACAGCAGGCACAATGAAATAAACAGAATTCTGTCCTAATAAGCCTTTTTTCTCTCTGTACATAGGATCAATACATGTCTTAGAAGTAAACAGCTTTCTATTTAGAATTTAAATGTTAAACAATTTCAGCCACCGATAATAGACGTACCTTGGAAAGAGCTTGCATGGAGTAATATACTGAGATCAAAATTTAGGCTTCATGCCTTTTTTTGCAACAAAGAGACAATTTCTAAGAGCAAAATTATTGTCTTAAACTTTGGCATAACCTACAACATCAGCAGTTCTCAAGCCAGCAATATCACCTTCACCTGGGAACTTGTTAGAAAAACAAATTCCCAAACCCAAACCTGATACTGAATCAAAAACACTGGGTGTAGAGACCAGCAATCTGTGTTTGAACAAGCAGTGCAAGAAATTCTAAACTACGTTAAAGTTTGAGAACAACTATCTACACTACAGAATACAAATAGAGTTTCAGCAGCGTTTACCTGTCTAAATTCACAGAAGGAAAGCTCAGTAGAGTTGGTAACTTTTGTCAGATGCTACCTTGAGTGCTAAGGTCTAAACTTCTCTTTTTCTTTCTGCTTTCTCCAAAAGCATTTCCAATCAAATAAGATAAACTGGTATTTCAAGTACTAAATAATTTTGGCCAGAGAGATTATACATTTTAAGAACTTTTTTTTGTTGTTGTTTTTAGCTCTCAGCATCAGGGCTTTATTTAACCAACCAAAACCAACAACCAGGAACCATCATCACCTTAGCAGAGCATGAAAGGCTCTGTTTAATCAGCAAGCATGGAAAGAAACAGATCAAGAAATCAAACACATAGAAGTCTGTCTTGGAACAATCAGAATATTTAAAATGATGATTAACTCAACAATTCTCTCACTTATTCCTCACACATGAAAAGTCAAAATATCACTTGGGCCACTCCGGGTTGTGAGTGAGGAGGTCGATGGGCCATAAGAGACTGGAAAAATATCAACAAGACACACAAACAAGGTAAATAAACTGGAAGCTCAACAACATTTAGGATAAATAATTGAGCTTGTCTTTTTCCTCAGGAAAAACACCCCACCCAAAACCAAAAAACACACAGTAGGAACGAATTACAAAGCTCTGTTGCTGCTCTACACTTAGTATGCATTTACACTGGAAGAATGATTGGTGATACTTTGACTTTTTTTTTTGTTTGTTAATGCTAAAGGTAGAGAAGTTGGTTCCTTCAACACCCAAACCAGAGCAGAGAGACAGTAGTAAATTACAAACGTGGACGGAATAATATCCACAGGACATGGACGTGGGGGGAGGGGGGAGGTATTTGTGCTGTTGCATTGGCAGGAGAGTTAAGCAGTCCTAAAGAACATTCTAGGCTTCTAGGTTTGCCATGAAGGGGTATCACAAATCCCAAGGCCCACCACCTGCCCTTTCTCCTCTTTTCCGAGGGCACCTACCTTACCGACAAGCTGTTTGCATGACGGCTAGGGGACAGATTCACAGAGTTCTGTGAGGGTCTACTCCCATCTTGCTTGGGGCGGTCAGGAACAGGAGCTCATGTGTTTTTGCTGATGGAGTCGAACCGGAATCCCCAGGGTCTTTTAAATTGTTTCACCTGATTGTCGGTTCTTTTGGGGAGAGGCAAAGGGGTTGAAGTTTCCTTCTGCCTTGCGATGTGGCTGTGTGTCCCACTCCGTTTCAAAAGATGACAGCTGCTGCGTTACTCCTAAAAGTCCACCCACCTCCACACCCAGAAGGACCCCGACGACATCTCCATGGTAGAGTCCTGTGGCCGCGCATATCCTCCACTGTCCTGATACATTCCTGCTCTGCCCGGGCTGCACACCTGGACGCTGACATCTGCAATCTCTTGGGGCTCTAGCGGTCTCACCATCACCACATGCACAAGTCCAAACTGGTCTCCTCTGACGTATTTAAAACAAACGCCTGGAGGCCAGGCCTCTGCCCCAGAATTCTGCATCCGCCATGTTTTCATAAACTGAGTATCAGGAGGTATCGACTCCCCTTCTCCTATGGTGGCATCTTCAACA